>NC_091502.1:12198894-12823894 GCF_947461875.1 Haliaeetus albicilla | reverse complement strand
AGTGGCTGTGTGGCTGAGGTCAGTAGTGTGTCATGGACTGGTCCTTTTGTCTGTGTGGCCCTGCAGCTGGAAAAAGCAGGACAATATCAACAAAGAAAGGGACAGCGACCCTCGCTGACCATGGGCAACCCCTTCTGTGAGCTCTGCCAGCCTCAGGCCAAGGCTGTCAGTCCCACCTCTCCCTGGCAGCCAGTAGACACCCATCCCATGCTGGCTTTGTGCACCAGCAACCACCTACCCCGTCTGGCACTGCCACTGCATCTTTAGGTTGGTGCCAAGAGCTGATGTCCTTTCTGATTGCTTAATTTAGCGTCAGCATCCTTGTAGACGGTAGGGAATCTCAGTGGCTGTGTGGCTGAGGTTGGCAGGTTCTCGGCCTGGGCCTGCAACTCTGAAAGACAGGATAGCAAACAATGGAACAGCCACTCTTATTTACCATGGGCAATGCCTGCCCAGGGCTCTGCCAAACTCTTGATGCCTTAACTTCTTGTCAGTGTCCTTTTAGAAGGTCAGAGACCTCTCTGTCTCTGTGGCTGAGGTCGGGAGTGCACCATGGTCTGGTCCTTTTCCCTGAGTGGGTCTGGAGCTGGAAAAAGCAGGATAATATCAACAAAGAAAGGAACAGCGACCCTCGCTGACCATGGGCAACCCCTGCTGTGAGCTCTGCCAGCCTCAGGCCAAGGCTGTCAGTCCCACCTCTCCCTGGCAGCCAGTAGACACCCATCCCATGCTGGCTTTGTCCACCAGCAACCAACCACCCGCTCTGGCAGTGCCACTGCATCATTAGGTTGGTCCAAATTGCTCATGTCCTTTTTGATTGCTTAACTCAGTGTCAGCGTCCTTGTAGATGGTAGGGAATCTCAGTGGCTGTGTGGCTGAGGAGCGGAGTGCTCCATGCTCTGGTTGTTTTCTCGGCCTGGGCCTGGAACTCTGAAAGACAGGATAGCAAACAATGGAACAGCCACTCTTATTTACCATGGGCAATGCCTGCCCAGGGCTCTGCCAAACTCTTGATGCCTTAACTTCTTGTCAGTGTCCTTTTAGAAGGTCAGAGACCTCTTTCTCTCTGTGGCTGAGGACGGGAGTGCGGCATGGCCTGGTCCTTTTCCCTGTGTAGGTCTGGAGTTGGAAAAAGCAGGATAATATCAACAAAGAAAGGAACAGCGACCCTCACTGACCATGGGCAACCCCTGCTGTGAGCTCTGCCTGCCTCAGGCCAAGGCTGTCAGTCCCACCTCTCCCTGGCAGCCAATAGTCATCCCTCCTATGATGTCATTGCCCACCAGCAACCACCCACCCACTCTGGCAGTGCCACTGCATCATCAGGATGGTGCCAAGAGCTGATGTGCTTTTTGATTGCTTAACTTAACGTCAGCATCCTTGTAGACGGTAGGGAATCTCAGTGGCTGTATGCCTGAGGTCAGTAGTGTGTCATGGACTGGTCCTTTTGTCTGTGTGGCCCTGCAGCTGGAAAAAGCAGGATAATATCAACAAAGAAAGGAACAGCGACCCTCGCTGACCATGGGCAACCCCTGCTGTGAGCTCTGCCAGCCTCAGGCCAAGGCTCTCAGTCCCACCTCTCCCTGGCAGCCAGTAGACACCCATCCCATGCTGGCTTTGTCCACCAGCAACCACCCACCCACTGTGGCAGTGCCACTGCATCATTAGGTTGGTGCCAAGAGCTGATGTCCTTTCTGATTGCTAAACTTATCGTCAGCATCCTTGTAGATGGTAGGGAATCTCAGTGGCTGTGTGGCTGAGGAGCGGAATGCTGCATGCTCTGGTCGTTTTCTCGGCCTGGGCCTGGAACTCTGAAAGACAGGATAGCAAACAATGGAACAGCCACACTTTTTTACCATGGGAATGCCTGCCCAGGGCTCTGCCAAACTCTTGATGCCTTAACTTCTTGTCAGTGTCCTTTTAGAAGGTCAGACACCTCTCTGTCTCTGTGGCTGAGGACGGGAGTGCGCCATGATCTGGTTCTGTTCCATGAGTGGGACTGGATCTAGAAAAAGCAGGATATCAACAAAGAAAGGAACAGCGACCCTCGCTGACCATGGGCAATCCCTGCTGTGAGCTCTGCCAGCCTCAGGCCAAGGCTGTCAGTCCCACCTCTCCCTGGCAGCCAGAAGACACCCATCCCATGGTGGCTTTGTGCACCAGCAACCACCTACCCACTCTGGCACTGCCACTGCATCATCAGCTTGGTGCCAAGAGCTGATGTCCTTTCTGATTCCTTAACTCACTGTCAGCATCCTTGTAGATGGTAGGGAATCTCAGTGGCTGTGTGGCTGAGGTCAGTAGTGTGTCATGGACTGGTCCTTTTGTCTGTGTGGCCCTGCAGCTGGAAAAAGCAGGACAATATCAACAAAGAAAGGGACAGCGACCCTCGCTGACCATGGGCAACCCCTTCTGTGAGCTCTGCCAGCCTCAGGCCAAGGCTGTCAGTCCCACCTCTCCCTGGCAGCCAGTAGACACCCATCCCATGCTGGCTTTGTGCACCAGCAACCACCTACCCCGTCTGGCACTGCCACTGCATCTTTAGGTTGGTGCCAAGAGCTGATGTCCTTTCTGATTGCTTAATTTAGCGTCAGCATCCTTGTAGACGGTAGGGAATCTCAGTGGCTGTGTGGCTGAGGTTGGCAGGTTCTCGGCCTGGGCCTGCAACTCTGAAAGACAGGATAGCAAACAATGGAACAGCCACTCTTATTTACCATGGGCAATGCCTGCCCAGGGCTGTGCCAAACTCTTGATGCCTTAACTTCTTGTCAGTGTCCTTTTAGAAGGTCAGAGACCTCTCTGTCTCTGTGGCTGAGGTCGGGAGTGCACCATGGTCTGGTTCTGTTCCCTGAGTGGCACTGGATCTGGAAAAAGCAGGATAATATGAACAAAGAAAGGAACAGCGACCCTCGCTGACCATGGGCAACCCTTGCTGTGAGCTCTGCCAGCCTCAGGCCAAGGCTGGCAGTCCCACCTCTCCCTGGCAGCCAGTAGACACCCATGCCATGGTGGCTTTGTCCACCAGCAACCACCTACCCACTCTGGCACTGCCACTGCATCATTAGGTTGGTGCCAAGAGCTGATGTATTTTTGATTGCTTAACTTAGCGTCAGCATCCTTGTAGATGGTAGGGAACCTCATTGGCTGTGTGGCTGAGGAGCGGAGTGCTCCATGCTCTGGTCGTTTTCTCGGCCTGGGCCTGCAACTCTGAAAGACAGGATAGCAAACAATGGAACAGCCACTCTTATTTGCCATGGGCAATGCCTGCCCAGGGCTGTGCCAAACTCTTGATGCCTTAACTTCTTGTCAGTGTCCTTTTAGAAGGTCAGAGACCTCTCTGTCTCTGTGGATGAGGTCGGGAGTGCGCTTTGGTGTGGTCCTTTTCCCTGTGTAGGTCTGCAGTTGGAAAAAGCAGGATAATATCAACAAAGAAAGGAACAGCGACCCTCGCTGACCATGGGCAACCCCTGCTGTGAGCTCTGCCAGCCTCAGGCTAAGGCTGTCAGTCCCACCTCTCCCTGGCAGCCAGAAGACACCCATCCCATGGTGGCTTTGTCCACCAGCAACCACCTACCCACTCTGGCACTGCCACTGCATCATCAGCTTGGTGCCAAGAGCTGATGTATTTTTGATTGCTTAACTTAGCGTCAGCATCATTGTAGATGGTAGGGAATCTCAGTGGCTGTGTGCCTGAGGTCAGTAGTGCGCCATGGACTGGTCCTTTTGTCTGTGTGGCCCTGCAGCTGGAAAAAGCAGGATAATATCAACAAAGAAAGGAACAGCGACCCTCGCTCACCATGGGCAACCCCTGCTGTGAGCTCTGCCAGCCTCAGGCCAAGGCTGTCAGTCCCACCTCTCTCTGGCAGCCAGTAGACACCCATCCCATGCTGGCTTTGTCCACCAGCAACCAACCACCCGCTCTGGAAGTGCCACTGCATCATTAGGTTGGCCCAAATTGCTCATGTCCTTTTAGATTGCTTAACTCACTGTCAGCGTCCTTGTAGATGGTAGGGAATCTCAGTGGCTGTGTGGCTGAGGAGCGGAGTGCTCCATGCTCTGGTCGTTTTCTTGGCCTGGGCCTGCAACTCTGAAAGACAGGATAGCAAACAATGGAACAGCCACTCTTATTTACCATGGGAAATGCCTGCCCAGGGCTCTGCCAAACTCTTGATGCCTTAACTTCTTGTCAGTGTCCTTTTAGAAGGTCAGACACCTCTCTGTCTCTGTGGCTGAGGACGGGAGTGCGCCATGATCTGGTTCTGTTCCATGAGTGGGACTGGATCTAGAAAAAGAAGGATATCAACAAAGAAAGGAACAGCGACCCTCGCTGACCATGGGCAATCCCTGCTGTGAGCTCTGCCAGCCTCAGGCCAAGGCTGTCAGTCCCACCTCTCCCTGGCAGCCAGAAGACACCCATCCCATGGTGGCTTTGTCCACCAGCAACCACCTACCCACTCTGGCACTGCCACTGCATCATCAGCTTGGTGCCAAGAGCTGATGTCCTTTCTGATTCCTTGACTCACTGTCAGCATCCTTGTAGATGGTAGGGAATCTCAGTGGCTGTGTGGCTGAGGTCAGTAGTGTGTCATGGACTGGTCCTTTTGTCTGTGTGGCCCTGCAGCTGGAAAAAGCAGGACAATATCAACAAAGAAAGGGACAGCGACCCTCGCTGACCATGGGCAACCCCTTCTGTGAGCTCTGCCAGCCTCAGGCCAAGGCTGTCAGTCCCACCTCTCCCTGGCAGCCAGTAGACACCCATCCCATGCTGGCTTTGTGCACCAGCAACCACCTACCCCGTCTGGCACTGCCACTGCATCTTTAGGTTGGTGCCAAGAGCTGATGTCCTTTCTGATTGCTTAATTTAGCGTCAGCATCCTTGTAGACGGTAGGGAATCTCAGTGGCTGTGTGGCTGAGGTTGGCAGGTTCTCGGCCTGGGCCTGCAACTCTGAAAGACAGGATAGCAAACAATGGAACAGCCACTCTTATTTACCATGGGCAATGCCTGCCCAGGGCTCTGCCAAACTCTTGATGCCTTAACTTCTTGTCAGTGTCCTTTTAGAAGGTCAGAGACCTCTCTGTCTCTGTGGCTGAGGTCGGGAGTGCACCATGGTCTGGTTCTGTTCCCTGAGTGGCACTGGATCTGGAAAAAGCAGGATAATATGAACAAAGAAAGGAACAGCGACCCTCGCTGACCATGGGCAACCCTTGCTGTGAGCTCTGCCAGCCTCAGGCCAAGGCTGGCAGTCCCACCTCTCCCTGGCAGCCAGTAGACACCCATGCCATGGTGGCTTTGTCCACCAGCAACCACCTACCCACTCTGGCACTGCCACTGCATAATTAGGTTGGTGTCAAGAGCTGATGTATTTTTGATTGCTTAACTTAGCGTCAGCATCCTTGTAGATGGTAGGGAACCTCATTGGCTGTGTGACTGAGGAGCGGAGTGCTCCATGCTCTGGTCGTTTTCTCGGCCTGGGCCTGCAACTCTGAAAGACAGGATAGCAAACAATGGAACAGCCACTCTTATTTACCATGGGCAATGCCTGCCCAGGGCTGTGCCAAACTCTTGATGCCTTAACTTCTTGTCAGTGTCCTTTTAGAAGGTCAGAGACCTCTCTGTCTCTGTGGATGAGGTCGGGAGTGCGCTTTGGTGTGGTCCTTTTCCCTGTGTAGGTCTGCAGTTGGAAAAAGCAGGATAATATCAACAAAGAAAGGAACAGCGACCCTCGCTGACCATGGGCAACCCCTGCTGTGAGCTCTGCCAGCCTCAGGCCAAGGCTGGCAGTCCCACCTCTCCCTGGCAGCCAGTAGACACCCATGCCATGGTGGCTTTGTCCACCAGCAACCACCTACCCACTCTGGCACTGCCACTGCATCATTAGGTTGGTGCCAAGAGCTGATGTATTTTTGATTGCTTAACTTAGCGTCAGCATCATTGTAGATGGTAGGGAATCTCAGTGGCTGTGTGCCTGAGGTCAGTAGTGCGCCATGGACTGGTCCTTTTGTCTGTGTGGCCCTGCAGCTGGAAAAAGCAGGATAATATCAACAAAGAAAGGAACAGCGACCCTCGCTCACCATGGGCAACCCCTGCTGTGAGCTCTGCCAGCCTCAGGCCAAGGCTGTCAGTCCCACCTCTCTCTGGCAGCCAGTAGACACCCATCCCATGCTGGCTTTGTCCACCAGCAACCACCCACCCGCTCTGGAAGTGCCACTGCATCATTAGGTTGGCCCAAATTGCTCATGTCCTTTTAGATTGCTTAACTCACTGTCAGCGTCCTTGTAGATGGTAGGGAATCTCAGTGGCTGTGTGGCTGAGGAGCGGAGTGCTCCATGCTCTGGTCGTTTTCTTGGCCTGGGCCTGCAACTCTGAAAGACAGGATAGCAAACAATGGAACAGCCACTCTTATTTACCATGGGCAATGCCTGCCCAGGGCTCTGCCAAACTCTTGATGCCTTAACTTCTTGTCAGTGTCCTTTTAGAAGGTCAGAGACCTCTCTGTCTCTGTGGCTGAGGTCGGGAGTGCGCCATGGCCTGGTCCTTTCTCTGAGTAGGTCTGGATCTGGAAAAAGCAGGATAATATGAACAAAGAAAGGAACAGCGACCCTCGCTGACCATGGGCAACCCCTGCTGTGAGCTCTGCCAGCCTCAGGACAAGGCTGTCAGTTCCACCTCTCCCTGGCAGCCAATAGACACCCCTCCTTTCATGTCTTTGCCCACCAGCAACCACCCACCCACTCTGGCAGTGCCACTGCATCATTAGGTTGGTGCCAAGAGCTGATGTCCATTTTGATTGCTAAACTTAGCGTCAACATGCTTGTAGACAGTAGGGAATCTCAGTGGCTGTGTGCCTGAGGTCAGCAGTGCGCCATGGTCTGGCCTTTTTGTCTGTGTGGCCCTGCAATTGGAAAAAGCGGGATAATATCAACAAAGAAAGGAACAGCGACCCTCGCTGACCATGGGCAACCCCTGCTGTGAGCTCTGCCAGACTCAGGCCACGGCTCTCAGTCCCACCTCTCCCTGGCAGCCAGTAGACACCCATCCCATGGTGGCTTTGTCCACCAGCAACCACCCACCCACTCTGGCAGTGCCACTGCAGCATTAGGTTGGTGCTAAGAGCTGATGTCCTTTTTGATTTCTTAACTTAGCATCAGCATCCGTGTAGACGGTAGGGAATCTCAGTGGCTGTGTGCCTGAGGTCAGCAGTGCGCCATGGTCTGGCCTTTTTGTCTGTGTGGCCCTGCAATTGGAAAAAGCGGGATAATATCAACAAAGAAAGGAACAGCGACCCTCGCTGACCATGGGCAACCCCTGCTGTGAGCTCTGCCAGCCTCAGGCCAAGGCTGTCAGTCCCACCTCTCCCTGGCAGCCAGTAGACACCCATCCCATGCTGGCTTTGTCCACCAGCAACCACCCACCCACTCTGGCAGTGCCACTGCATCATTAGGTTGGTGCCAAGAGCTGATGTCCTTTCTGATTCCTTAACTTAGCATCAGAATCCTTGTAGATGGTAGGTAACCTCAGTGGCTGTGTGGCTGAGGAGCGGAGTGCTCCATGCTCTGGTCGTTTACTCGGCCTGGGCCTGCAACTCTGAAAGACAGGATAGCAAACAATGGAACAGCCACTCTTTTTTACCATGGGCAATGCCTGCCCAGGGCTGTGCCAAACTCTTGATGCCTTAACTTCTTGTCAGTGTCCTTTTAGAAGGTCAGAGACCTCTCTGTCTCTGTGGCTGAGGACGGGAGTGCGCCATGGTCTGGTCCTTTCTTCTGTGTAGTTCTGTAGTTGGAAAAAGCAGGATAATATCAACAAACAAAGGAACAGCGACCCTCGCTGAACATGGCAACCCCTGCTGTGAGCTCTGCCAGCCTCAGGCCAAGACTCTCAGTCCCACCTCTCCCTCGCAGCCAGAAGACACCCATCCCATGGTGGCTTTGTCCACCAGCAACCACCCACCCACTCTGGCAGTGCCACTGCATCATTAGGTTGGTGCCAAGAGCTGATGTCCTTTTTGATTGCTTAACTCAGCGTGACCATCCTTGTAGATGGTAGGGAATCTCAGTGGCTGTGTGGCTGAGGAGCGGAGTGCTCCATGCTCTGGTCGTTTTCTCGGCCTGGGCCTGCAACTCTGAAAGACAGGATAGCAAAGAATGGAACAGCCAGTCTTATTTGCCATGGGCAATGCCTGCCCAGGGCTCTGCCAAACTCTTGATGCCTTAACTTCTTCTCAGTGTCCTTTTAGAAGCTCAGAGACCTCTCTGTCTCTGTGGCTGAGGACGGGAGTGCGCCATGGTCTGGTCCTTTTCCCTGAGTGAGTCTGGAGCTGCAAAAAGCAGGATAATATCAACAAAGAAAGGAACAGCGACCCTCGCTGACCATGGGCAACCCCTGCTGTGAGCTCTGCCAGCCTCAGGCCAAGGCTGTCAGTCCCACCTCTCCCTGGCAGCCAGAAGACACCCATCCCATGGTGGCTTTGTCCACCAGCAACCACCTACACACTCTGGCAGTGCCAGTGCATCATTAGGTTGGTGCCAAGAGCTGATGTCCTTTTTGATTGCTTAACTCAGCGTGAGCATCCTTGTAGATGGTAGGGAATCTCAGTGGCTGTGTACCTGAGGTCAGCAGTGCGCCATGGTCTGGTCCTTTTCCCTGTGTAGTTCTGGAGTTGGAAAAAGCAGGATAATATCAACAAAGAAAGGAACAGCGACCCTCGCTGACCATGGCAACCCCTGCTGTGAGCTCTGCCAGCCTCAGGCCAAGGCTGTCAGTCCCACCTCTCCCTGGCAGCCAGTAGACACCCATCCCATGGTGGCTTTGTCCAACAGCAGCCATCCACCCACACTGGCAGTGCCACTGCATCATTAGGTTGGTGCCAAGAGCTGATGTCCTTTCTGAATGCTTAACTTAGCGTCAGCGTCCTTGTAGATGGTAGGGAATCTCAGTGGCTGTGTGGCTGAGGTGCGGAGTGCTCCATGCTCTGGTCGTTGTCTCGGCCTGGGCCTGCAACTCTGAAAGACAGGATAGCAAACAATGGAACAGCCACTCTTATTTGCCATGGGCAATGCCTGCCCAGGTTCTGTGCCAAACTCTTGATGCATTAACTTCTTGTCAGTGTCCTTTTAGAAGGTCAGACACCTCTCTGTCTCTGTGGCTGACGACGGGAGTGCGCATTGGTCTGGTCCTTTTCCCTGAGTGGGTCTGGAGCTGCAAAAAGCAGGATAATATCAACAAAGAAAGGAACAGCGACCCTCGCTGACCATGGGCAACCCCTGCTGTGAGCTCTGCCAGCCTCAGGCCAAGGCTGTCAGTCCCACCTCTCCCTAGCAGCCAGTACACACCCATCCCATGCTGGCTTTGTCCACCAGCAACCACCCACCCACTCTGGCAGTGCCTCTGCATCCTTAGGTTGGTGCCAAGAGCTGATGTCCATTTTGATTGCTTAACTTAGCGTCAGCATGCTTGTAGACAATAGGGAATCTCAGTGGTGTGTGCCTGATGACAGCAATGCGCCATGGTCTGGTCCTTTTGTCTCTGTAGGTCTGGAGCTGGAAAAAGCAGGATAATATCAACAAACAAAGGAACAGCGACACTCGCTGACCATGGGCAAACCCTGCTGTGAGCTCTGCCAGACTCAGGCCAAGGCTCTCAGTCCCACCTCTCCCTGGCAGCCAGTAGACACCCATCCCATGGTGGCTTTGTCCACCACCAACCACCCACCCACTCTGGCAGTGCCACTGCATCATTAGGTTGGTGCTAAGAGCTGATGTCCTTTTTGATTGCTTAACTTAGCGTCAGCATCCTTAAGACGGTAGGGAATCTCAGTGGCTGTGTGCCTGAGGTCAGTAGTGCGCCATGGACTGGTTCTGTTCCCTGAGTGGCCCTGCAGCTGGAGAAAGCAGGATAATATCAACAAACAAAGGATCAGCGACCCTCGCTGACCGTGGGCAACCCCTGCTGTGAGCTCTGCCAGCCTCAGGCCAAGGCTGTCAGTCCCACCTCTCCCTGGCAGCCAAAAGACACCCATCCCATGGTGGCTTTGTCCACCAGCAACCAACCACCCGCTCTGGCAGTGCCACTGCATCATTAGGTTGGTCCAAATTGCTGATGTCCTTTTTGATTGCTTAACTCAGTGTCAGCGTCCTTGTAGATGGTAGGGAATCTCAGTGGCTGTGTGGCTAAGGAGCGGAGTGCTCCATGCTCTGGTCTTTTTCTCGGCCTGGGCCTGCAACTCTGAAAGACAGGATAGCAAACAATGGAACAGCCACTCTTATTTACCATGGGCAATACCTGCCCAGGGCTGTGCCAAACTCTTGATGCCTTAACTTCTTGTCAGTGTCCTTTTAGAAGGTCAGACACCTCTCTGTCTCTGTGGCTGAGGACGGGAGTGCGCCATGGTCTGGTCCTGTTCCCTGTGTTTTTCTGGGGTTGGAAAAAGCAGGATAATATCAACAAAGAAAGGAACAGCGACCCTCGCTGACCATGGGCAACCCCTGCTGTGAGCTCTGCCAGCCTCAGGCCAAGGCTGTCAGTCCCACCTCTCCCTGGCAGCCAGTAGACACCCATCCCATGCTGGCTTTGTCCATCAGCAACCAACCACCCGCTCTGGCAGTGCCACTGCATCATTAGGTTGGTCCAAATTGCTCATGTCCTTTCTGATTCCTTAACTTAGTGTGAGCGTTCTTGTAGATGGCAGGGAATCTCAGTGGCTGTGTGGCTGAGGAGCGGAGTGCTCCATGCTCTGGTCGTTTACTCGGCCTGGGCCTGCAACTCTGAAAGACAGGATAGCAAACAATGGAACAGCCACTATTATTTACCATGGGCAATGCCTGCCCAGGGCTCTGCCAAACTCTTGATGCCTTAACTTCTTGTCAGTGTCCTTTTAGAAGGTCAGAGACCTCTCTGTCTCTGTGGCTGAGGACGGGAGTGCGCCATGGTCTGGTCCTTTTCCCTGAGTGGGTCTGGGGTTGGAAAAAGCGGGATAATATCAACAAAGAAAGGAACAGCGACCCTCGCTGACCATGGGCAACCCCTGCTGTGAGCTCTGCCAGCCTCAGGCCAAGGCTGTCAGTCCCACCTCTCCCTGGCAGCCAAAAGACACCCATCCCATGGTGGCTTTGTCCACCAGCAACCACCCACCCACACTGGCAGTGCCACTGCATCATTAGGTTGGTGCCAAGAGCTGAAGTCCTTTTTGATTGCTTAACTTAGTGTGAGCATCCTTGTAGACGGTAGGGAATCTCAGTGGCTGTGTGCCTGAGGTCAGTAGTGCGCCATGGACTGGTCTTTTTGTCTGTGTGGCCCTGCAGCTGGAGAAAGCATGATAATCTCAACAAAGAAAGGAACAGCAACCCTCGCTGACCATGGGCAACCCCTGCTGTGAGCTCTGCCAGCCTCAGGCCAAGGCTGTCAGTCCCACCTCTCCCTGGCAGCCAGTAGACACCCATCCCATGGTGGCTTTGTCCACCAGCAACCAACCACCCGCTCTGGCATGCCACTGCATTATTAGATTGGTGCCAAGAGCTGATGTCCTTTTTGACTGCTTAACTTAGCGTCAGTGTCCTTGTAGACGGTAGGGAAGCTCAGGGGCTGTGTGCCTGAGGTCAGCAGTGCGCCATGGACTGGTCCTTTTGTCTGTGTGGCCCCGCAGCTGGAAAAAGCAGGATAATATCAACAAAGAAAGGAACAGCGACCCTCGCTGAGCATGGGCAACCCCTGCTGTGAGCTCTGCCAGCCTCAGGCCAAGGCTGTCAGTCCCACCTCTCCCTGGCAGCCAGTAGACACCCATCCCATGGTGGCTTTGTCCACCAGCAGCCACCCACCCACACTGGCAGTGCCACTGCATCATTAGGTTGGTGCCATGAGCTGATGTCCTTTCTGATTCCTTAACTCAGCGTCAGCATCCTTGTAGATGGTAGGGAATCTCAGTGGCTGTGTGGCTGAGGAGCGGAGTGCTCCATGCTCTGGTCGTTTTCTTGGCCTGGGCCTGCAACTCTGAAAGACAGGATAGCAAACAATGGAACAGCCACTCTTATTTACCATGGGCAAAGCTTGCCCAGGGCTCTGCCAATCTCTTAATGCCTTAACTTCTTGTCAGTGTCCTTTTAGAAGGTCAGAGACCTCTCTGTCTCTGTGGCTGAGGTCGGGAGTGCGCCATGGTCTGGTTCTGTTCCCTGAGTGGCCCTGCAGCTAGAAAAAGCAGGATAATATCAACAAACAAAGGAACAGCGACCGTCGCTGACCATGGGCAACCCCTGCTGTGAGCTCTGCCAGCCTCAGGCCAAGGCTGTCAGTCCCACCTCTCCCTGGCAGACAAAAGACACCCATCCCATGGTGGCTGTGTCCACCAGCAGCCACCCACCCACACTGGCAGTGCCACTGCATCATTAGGTTCGTCCAAATTGCTCATGTCCTTTCTGATTCCTTAACTTAGTGTGAGCGTTCTTGTAGATGGCAGGGAATCTCAGTGGCTGTGTGGCTGAGGAGCGGAGTGCTCCATGCTCTGGTCGTTTACTCGGCCTGGGCCTGGAACTCTGAAAGACAGGATAGCAAACAATGGAACAGCCACTCTTATGTACCATGGGTAATGCCTGCCCAGGGCTGTGCCAAACTCTTGATGCCTTAACTTCTTGTCAGTGTCCTTTTAGAAGGTCAGAGACCTCTCTGTCTCTGTGGCTGAGGACGGGAGTGCGCCATGGTCTGGTCCTGTTCCCTGAGTGGGTCTGGAGCTGGATAAAGCAGGATAATATCAACAAAGAAAGGAACAGCGACCCTCGCTGATCATGGGCAACCCCTGCTGTGACCTCTGACAGCCTCAGGCCAAGGCTGTCAGTCCCACCTCTCCCTGGCAGCCAGTAGACACCCATCCCATGGTGGCTTTGTCCATCAGCAACCAACCACCCACACTGGCAGTGCCACTGCATCATTAGGTCGGTGCCAAGAGCTGGTGCTCTTTCTGATTCCTTAACTTAGTGTGAGCGTCCTTGTAGATGGTAGGAAATATCAGTGGCTGTGTTCCTGAGGTCAGTAGTGCGCCATGGAGTGGTCCTTTTGTCTGTGTGGCCATGCAGCTGGAAGAAGCAGAATAATATCAACAAAGAAAGGAACAGCGACCCTCGCTGACCATGGGCAACCCCTGCTGTGAGCTCTGCCAGCCTCAGGCCAAGGCTGTCAGTCCCACCTCTCCCTGGCAGCCAGTAGACACCCATCCCATGGTGGCTTTGACCACCAGCAACCAACCACCCGCTCTGGCAGTGCCACTGCATCGTTAGGTTGGTGCCAAGAGCTGATGTGATTTTTGATTGCTTAACTCAGTGTCAGCATCCTTGTAGATGGTAGGGAATCTCAGTGGCTGTGTGGCTGAGGAGCGGAGTGCTCCATGCTCTGGTCGTTTACTCGGCCTGGGCCTGCAACTCTGAAAGACAGGATAGCAAACAATGGAACAGCCACTCTTCTTTGCCATGGGCAATGCCTACCCAGGGTGTGCCAAACTCTTGATGCCTTAACTTCTTGTCAGTGTCCTTGTAGAAGGTCAGAGACCTCTCTGTCTCTGTGGCTGAGGACGGGAGTGCGCCTTGGTCTGGTCCTTTTCCCTGTGTAGGTCTGGAGTTGGAAAAAGCAGGATAATATCAACAAAGAAAGGAACAGCGACCCTCGCTGACCATGGGCAACCCCTGCTGTGAGCTCTGCCAGCCTCAGGCCAAGGCTGTCAGTCCCACCTCTCCCTGGCACCTAGTAGACACCCCTCCTATCATGTCATTGCCCACCAGCAACCACCCACCCGCTCTGGCAGTGCCACTGCATTGTTAGGTTGGTGCCAAGAGCTGATGTCCTTTCTGATTGCTAAACTTAGCGTCAGCGTCCTTGTAGATGGTAGGGAATCTCAGTGGCTGTGTGGCTGAGGAGCGGAGTGCTCCATGCTCTGGTCGTTTACTCGGCCTGGGCCTGCAACTCTGAAAGACAGGATAGCAAACAATGGAACAGCCACTCTTATTTACCATGGGCAATGCCTGCCCAGGGCTCTGCCAAACTCTTGATGCCTTAACTTCTTGTCAGTGTCCTTGTAGAAGGTCAGAGACCTCTCTGTCTCTGTGGCTGAGGACGGGAGTGCGCCTTGGTCTGGTCCTTTTCCCTGTGTAGGTCTGGAGTTGGAAAAAGCAGGATAATATCAACAAAGAAAGGAACAGCGACCCTCGCTGACCATGGGCAACCCCTGCTGTGAGCTCTGCCAGCCTCAGGCCAAGGCTGTCAGTCCCACCTCTCCCTGGCACCTAGTAGACACCCCTCCTATCATGTCATTGCCCACCAGCAACCACCCACCCGCTCTGGCAGTGCCACTGCATCATCAGGTTGGTGCCAAGAGCTGATGTGGTTTTTGATTGCTTAACTTAGCGTCAGCATCCTTGTAGACGGTAGGGAATCTCAGTGGCTGTGTGCCTGAGGTCAGTAGTGTGTCATGGACTGGTCCTTTTGTCTGTGTGGCCCTGCAGCTGGAAAAAGCAGGTAATATCAACAAAGAAAGGAACAGCGACCCTCGCTGACCATGGGCAACCCCTGCTGTGAGCTCTGCCAGCCTCAGGCCAAGGCTGTCAGTCCCACCTCTCCCTGGCAGCCAGTAGACACCCATCCCATGCTGGCTTTGTCCACCAGCAACCACCTACCTACTCTGGCACTGCCACTGCATCATTAGGTTGGTGCCAAGAGCTGATGTCCTTTCTGATTCCTTAACTCAGTGTCAGCATCCTTGTAGATGTTAGGGAATCTCAGTGGCTGTGTGGCTGAGGAGCGGAGTGCTCCATGCTCTGGTCGTTTACTCGGCCTGGGCCTGCAACTCTGAAAGACAGGATAGCAAACAATGGAACAGCCACTCTTATTTACCATGGGCAATGCCTGCCCAGGGCTGTGCCAAACTCTTGATGCCTTAACTTCTTGTCAGTGTCCTTTTAGAAGGTCAGAGACCTCTCTGTCTCTGTGGATGAGGACGGGAGTGCGGCATGGTCTGGTCCTTTTCCCTGAGTGGGTCTGGAGCTGGAAAAAGCAGGATAATATCAACAAAGAAAGGAACAGCGACCCTCGCTGAGCATGGGCAACCCCTGCTGTGAGCTCTGCCAGCCTCAGGCCAAGGCTGTCAGTCCCACCTCTCCCTGGCAGCCAGTAGACACCCATCCCATGCTGGCTTTGTCCACCAGCAACCAACCACCCGCTCTGGCAGTGCCATTGCATCATTAGGTTGGTCCAAATTCCTCATGTCCTTTTTGATTGCTTAACTCAGTGTCAGCATCCTTGTAGATGGTAGGGAATCTCAGTGGCTGTGTGGCTGAGGTGCGGAGTGCTCCATGCTCTGGTCGTTTACTCGGCCTGGGCCTGCAACTCTGAAAGACAGGATAGCAAACAATGGAACAGCCACTCTTATTTACCATGGGCAATGCCTGCCCAGGGCTCTGCCAAACTCTTGATGCCTTAACTTCTTGTCAGTGTCCTTTTAGATGGTCAGACACCTCTCTGTCTCTGTGGCTGAGGTCGGGAGTGCGCATTGGTCTGGTCCTTTTCCCTGTGTAGGTCTGCAGTTGGAAAAAGCAGGATAATATCAACAAAGAAAGGAACAGCGACCCTCGCTGACCATGGGCAACCCCTGCTGTGAGCTCTGCCAGCCTCAGGCCAAGGCTGTCAGTCCCACCTCTCCCTGGCAGCCAGTAGACACCCATCCCATGCTGGCTTTGTCCACCAGCAACCAACCACCCGCTCTGGCAGTGCCATTGCATCATTAGGTTGGTCCAAATTCCTCATGTCCTTTGTGATTGCTTAACTTAGCGTCAGCACCCTTGTAGATGGTAGGGAATCTCAGTGGCTGTGTGGCTGAGGAGCGGAGTGCTCCATGCTCTGGTCGTTTACTCGGCCTGGGCCTGCAACTCTGAAAGACAGGATAGCAAACAATGGAACAGCCACTCTTATTTACCATGGGCAATGCCTGCCCAGGGCTCTGCCAAACTCTTGATGCCTTAACTTCTTGTCAGTGTCCTTTTAGAAGGTCAGAGACCTCTCTGTCTCTGTGGCTGAGGACGGGAGTGCACCTTGGTCTGGTCCTTTTCCCTGTGTAGGTCTGCAGTTGGAAAAAGCAGGATAATATCAACAAAGAAAGGAACAGCGACCCTCGCTGACCATGGGCAACCCCTGCTGTGAGCTCTGACAGCCTCAGGCCAAGGCTGTCAGTCCCACCTCTCCCTGGCACCTAGTAGACACCCCTCCTATCATGTCATTGTCCACCAGCAACCACCCACCCACTCTGGCAGTGCCACTGCATCATCAGGTTGGTGCCAAGAGCTGATGTGGTTTTTGATTGCTTAACTTAGCGTCAGCATCCTTGTAGACGGTAGGGAATCTCAGTGGCTCTGTGCCTGAGGTCAGTAGTGTGTCATGGACTGGTCCTTTTGTCTGTGTGGCCCTGCAGCTGGAAAAAGCAGGATAATATCAACAAAGAAAGGAACAGCGACCCTCGCTGACCATGGGCAACACCTTCTGTGAGCTCTGCCAGCCTCAGGCCAAGGCTGTCAGTCCCACCTCTTCCTGTAAGCCTGTAGACACCCATCCCATGGTGGCTTTGTCCACCAGCAACCACCCACCCACTCTGGCAGTGCCACTGCATTATTAGGTTGGTGCCAAGAGCTGATGTCCTTTCTGATTGCTTAACTCACTGTCAGCGTCCTTGTAGATGGTAGGGAATCTCAGTGGCTGTGTGGCTGAGGAGCGGAGTGCTCCATGCTCTGGTCGTTTTCTCGGCCTGGGCCTGCAACTCTGAAAGACAGGATAGCAAACAATGGAACAGCCACTCTTATTTACCATGGGCAATGCCTGCCCAGGGCTCTGCCAAACTCTTGATGCCTTAACTTCTTGTCAGTGTCCTTTTAGATGGTCAGAGACCTCTCTGTCTCTGTGGATGAGGTCGGGAGTGCGCATTGGTCTGGTCCTTTTGCTTGTGTAGGTCTGCAGTTGGAAAAAGCAGGATAATATCAACAAAGAAAGGAACAGCGACCCTCGCTGACCATGGGCAACCTCTGCTGTGAGCTCTGCCAGCCTCAGGCCAAGGCTGTCAGTCCCACCTCTCTCTGGCAGCCAGTAGACACCCATCCCAAGGTGGCTTTGTCCACCAGCAACCAACCACCCGCTCTGGCAGTGCCACTGCATCATTAGGTTGGTCCAAATTGCTCATGTCCTTTCTGATTGCTTAACTCAGTGTCAGCGTCCTTGTAGATGGTAGGGAATCTCAGTGGCTGTGTGGCTGAGGAGCGGAGTGCTCCATGCTCTGGTTGTTTTCTTGGCCTCGGCCTGGAACTCTGAAAGACAGGATAGCAAACAATGGAACAGCCACTCTTATTTACCATGGGCAATGCCTGCCCAGGGCTCTGCCAAACTCTTGATGCCTTAACTTCTTGTCAGTGTCCTTTTAGAAGGTCAGAGACCTCTCTGTCTCTGTGGCTGAGGACGGGAGTGCGCCATGGTCTGGTTCTGTTCCCTGAGTGGGTCTGGAGCTGGAAAAAGCAGGATAATATCAACAAAGAAAGGAACAGCGACCCTCGCTGACCATGGTCAATGCCTGCTGTGAGCTCTGCCAGCCTCAGGCCAAGGCTGTCAGTCCCACCTCTCCCTGGCACCTAGTAGACACCCCTCCTATCATGTCATTGCCCACCAGCAACCACCCACCCACTCTGGCAGTGCCACTGCATCATCAGGTTGGTGCCAAGAGCTGATGTGGTTTTTGATTGCTTAACTTAGCGTCAGCATCCTTGTAGACGGTAGGGAATCTCAGTGGCTGTGTGGCTGAGGTCAGTAGTGTGTCATGGACTGGTCCTTTTGTCTGTGTGGCCCTGCAGCTGGAAAAAGCAGGATAATATCAACAAAGAAAGGAACAGCGACCCTCGCTGACCATGGGCAACCCCTGCTGTGAGCTCTGCCAGCCTCAGGCCAAGGCTCTCAGTCCCACCTCTCCCTGGCAGCCAGTAGACACCCATCCCATGCTGGCTTTGTCCACCAGCAACCAACCACCCGCTCTGGCAGTGCCACTGCATCATTAGGTTGGTGCCAAGAGCTGATGTCCTTTCTGATTACTTAATTTAGCGTCAGCGTCCTTGTAGATGGTAGGGAATCTCAGTGGCTGTGTGGCTGAGGTGCGGAGTGCTCCATGCTCTGGTCGTTTTCTCGGCCTGGGCCTGCAACTCTGAAAGACAGGATAGCAAACAATGGAACAGCCACTCTTATTTACCATGGGCAGTTCCTGCCCAGGGCTGTGCCAAACTCTTGATGCCTTAACTTCTTGTCAGTGTCCTTTTAGAAGGTCAGAGACCTCTCTGTCTCTGTGGCTGAGGTCGGGAGTGCGCATTGGTCTCGTTCTGTTCCCTCAGTGGGTCTGGAGCTGGAAAAAGCAGGATAATATCAACAAAGAAAGGAACAGCGACACTCGCTGACCATGGGCAACCCCTGCTGTGAGCTCTGCCAGCCTCAGGCCAAGGCTCTCAGTCCCACCTCTCCCTGGCACCTAGTAGACACCCCTCCTATCATGTCATTGCCCACCAGCAACCACCCACCCACTCTGGCAGTGCCACTGCATTGTTAGGTTGGTGCCAAGAGCTGATGTCCTTTCTGATTGCTAAACTTAGCGTCAGCGTCCTTGTAGATGGTAGGGAATCTCAGTGGCTGTGTGGCTGAGGTGCGGAGTGCTCCATGCTCTGGTCGTTTACTCGGCCTGGGCCTGCAACTCTGAAAGACAGGATAGCAAACAATGGAACAGCCACTCTTATTTACCATGGGCAATGCCTGCCCAGGGCTCTGCCAAACTCTTGATGCCTTAACTTCTTGTCAGTGTCCTTGTAGAAGGTCAGAGACCTCTCTGTCTCTGTGGCTGAGGACGGGAGTGCGCCTTGGTCTGGTCCTTTTCCCTGTGTAGGTCTGGAGTTGGAAAAAGCAGGATAATATCAACAAAGAAAGGAACAGCGACCCTCGCTGACCATGGGCAACCCCTGCTGTGAGCTCTGCCAGCCTCAGGCCAAGGCTGTCAGTCCCACCTCTCCCTGGCACCTAGTAGACACCCCTCCTATCATGTCATTGCCCACCAGCAACCACCCACCCGCTCTGGCAGTGCCACTGCATCATCAGGTTGGTGCCAAGAGCTGATGTGGTTTTTGATTGCTTAACTTAGCGTCAGCATCCTTGTAGACGGTAGGGAATCTCAGTGGCTGTGTGCCTGAGGTCAGTAGTGTGTCATGGACTGGTCCTTTTGTCTGTGTGGCCCTGCAGCTGGAAAAAGCAGGTAATATCAACAAAGAAAGGAACAGCGACCCTCGCTGACCATGGGCAACCCCTGCTGTGAGCTCTGCCAGCCTCAGGCCAAGGCTGTCAGTCCCACCTCTCCCTGGCAGCCAGTAGACACCCATCCCATGCTGGCTTTGTCCACCAGCAACCACCTACCTACTCTGGCACTGCCACTGCATCATTAGGTTGGTGCCAAGAGCTGATGTCCTTTCTGATTCCTTAACTCAGTGTCAGCATCCTTGTAGATGTTAGGGAATCTCAGTGGCTGTGTGGCTGAGGAGCGGAGTGCTCCATGCTCTGGTCGTTTACTCGGCCTGGGCCTGCAACTCTGAAAGACAGGATAGCAAACAATGGAACAGCCACTCTTATTTACCATGGGCAATGCCTGCCCAGGGCTCTGCCAAACTCTTGATGCCTTAACTTCTTGTCAGTGTCCTTTTAGAAGGTCAGAGACCTCTCTGTCTCTGTGGCGGAGGACGGGAGTGCGGCATGGTCTGGTCCTTTTCCCTGAGTGGGTCTGGAGCTGGAAAAAGCAGGATAATATCAACAAAGAAAGGAACAGCGACCCTCGCTGACCATGGGCAACCCCTGCTGTGAGCTCTGCCAGCCTCAGGCCAAGGCTGTCAGTCCCACCTCTCCCTGGCAGCCAGTAGACACCCATCCCATGCTGGCTTTGTCCACCAGCAACCAACCACCCGCTCTGGCAGTGCCACTGCATCATTAGGTTGGTCCAAATTGCTCATGTCCTTTCTGATTCCTTAACTCAGTGTCAGCATCCTTGTAGATGGTAGGGAATCTCAGTGGCTGTGTGGCTGAGGAGCGGAGTGCTCCATGCTCTGGTCATTTTCTCGGCCTGGGCCTGCAACTCTGAAAGACAGGATAGCAAACAATGGAACAGCCACTCTTATTTGCCATGGGCAATGCCTGCCCAGGGCTGTGCCAAACTCTTGATGCCTTAACTTCTTCTCAGTGTCCTTTTAGAAGGTCAGATACTTCTCTGTCTCTATGGCTGAGGACGGGAGTGTGGCATGGTCTGGTCCTGTTCCCTGAGTGGGACAGGAGCTGGAAAAAGCAGGGTAATATCAACAAACAAAGGAACAGCGACCCTCGCTGAACATGGGCAACCCCTGCTGTGAGCTCTGCCAGCCTCAGGCCAAGGCTGTCAGTCCCACCTCTCCCTGGCAGCCAGTAGACACCCATCCCATGGTGGCTTTGTCCACCAGCAACCACCCACCCACTCTGGCAGTGCCACTGCATCATTAGGTTTGTGCCAATACCTGATGTCCTTTTTCATTGCTTAACTTAGCGTCAGCATCCTTGTAGATGGTAGGGAATCTCAGTGGCTGTGTACCTGAGGTCAGCAGTGCGACATGGACTGGTCTTTTGTCTGTGTGGCCGTGCAGCTGGAAAAAGCAGGATAATATCAACAAAGAAAGGAACAGCGACCCTCGCTGACCATGGGCAACCCCTGCTGTGAGCTCTGCCAGCCTCAGGCCAAGGCTGTCAGTCCCACCTCTTCCTGTAAGCCTGTAGACACCCATCCCATTGTGATAAATGAATTGAGTCTCAAACAGGATTCCAATCAAAGTTTGCAATTTATTAAATGAATAAATGCAAGCAAACAGCGCTGGGCACGCCAGGAGCTTCTGCTCTACCAAGACGCATGCTGTGAAAAACAACCCAGCTTCTTTTATAGTCTAACATTAGTTACATATTCATACTAGGCAATTTCTTCTAAAAGACTCTCCACCTCCTGGTTTTGTGGGTGCTGTAGTTCTCCTAGAAACTTCTTAAACTCTCCTCATTGGCTGAGGGTCTCCTATACAACGTATCTCCGACCAAGCTCTCCACTGCTCGGGCCCACAGCAGCCATCCTGTATAACAGCCGACACCCTGCACAGCACCAGCTGCGATCACCAGAACCCAAACAAGTTCACAACAGACACCTCCCCCTCAACAAATGCATACCACAAATTGCCCATCAAGACCCTAAGTACTGCAGTCTCTGAGGCTAAGTATACATTTAAATGCCTCAGTTCTCCCCTAGGATCTCTTGTTTAACACTGTGCAGTTAACAACAAAACCGGTTTGGGGCTGGCAAAAAAGAACTATATACATATCATCTGTCTCCACCCGGCCTGCGGTTACACGAGGACCGACAAAATGGTTAAAGATTACATATATAGTGAGGATCACATTTTATTATGCGGCCCTAGCATTGTTTATATTGACATGAATCAGATGAACTCATTTCACACCATGGTGGCTTTGCCCACCCCCAACCACCCACCAGCTCTGGCAGTGCCACTGCATCATTAGGTTGGTGCCAAGAGCTGATGTCCTTTGTGATTGCTTAACTTTGTGTCAGCGTCCTTGTAGATGGTAGGGAATCTCAGTTGCTGTGTGGCTGAGGTCAGCAGTGCGCCATGGACTGGTCTTTTTCCCTGAGTGGGCCTGCAGCTGGAAAAAGCAGGATAATATCAATAAACAAAGGAACGGCGACCCTCGCTGACCATGGGCAACCCCTGCTGTGAGCTCTGCCAGCCTCAGGCCAAGGCTGTCAGTCCCACCTTGTCGTGGTCGAGACGGACATATGACAAGTACGCATTCTATAGTACAACCATAGAAGCTTCTGTTATTACTACAAATCTGCAAGTTTATACCCATTTTACTTGTTACCTTGTACATATATCTGTCCCTCATTGGTCAGAAAGTTGTCAGAAGTTGTTTTTCTCACCCCTCATTGTTTTACTTTTTTCAGGTTTCTTATCACATCTGCAAACGATCAACACATTCCTTTAGCTTAATTTCCCAGGCATGCTGCTCATCCTTTCTTGTTCTCTCACAGGAACACTGCAATTTTGTCAATGTCAATATCCTCCCCATGCTCCTTGGTCCAGCAGAGGTCCTCCACAATTCCTTCTTTTTGTTTTTGCGCCAAATATGCCATGTGAATTGTATGCTGCAGTGCCCTTTGCAGCAAGGGCAGCACGCATGGGAGGATGCTCAATGCAATGATAATAATTGCCAATATTAATAATAATCCTGTTTTCAATACTCCCTTTAACCACACTCCAGTCCCCCATTGTGAGAACAAGCCATCCAACCCCCCCCAAAAAGACCCCAATGTCTTCCGTCAGCTTCTGCACCTCCTTTCGCAGCTGTTGGATACTCTGGGACACTGACACCGAATGACCTGATAGGTTCATACAACACATACTATTAAGGTTTTCACAACTGTGGCCATGGGCCAACAATAGAAAATCAATAGCTTCTATGTTTTATAGCATAGCATGGCATATAGAATCTATATCTAGCAATAATCCAGAAAGAGCTTGTGATGTAGCATTGCTTTGCGTGCTTAGCCAGCATCCCTCTTGGCCCGTAGCATTTGCAAGCATTAATCATACGTTCATCTTGGGCTGCGATGGTACCCATATTGCAACCACTACTCCGAGGAGACTGCAGCAGGCGATGACACTTCTAAGTAGGGTTTTACCAGTCATGCTGGCACCCATCGCGGTCCAGTATCTGTGGATACACAAGCATAACCTCGACCCCAGGTTAATAAGTCACAAGGTGCAGACCATTGACCCATCTGCAGGTCCCATATCTGAACCTTAACCCTGGGGGTCACACCAGATATACTTGTCAATGACCCAAAATGACGCAGCATTGGTGGTTGTTGAACATCATCAGTGACCTGCAAAAAATTTAACACATACGTGGCCTTGTTAAGTCGAGCCTCCGGGCCCTCACCCATAATTCCCCCTTTTTGTTTTTGAAGCGTATGCTTTAGAGTTCCATGGGCGCGCTCTACAATGCCTTGTCCTGTGGGAGAATGCGGGATACCGGTGACATGGGTAATTTCCCAAAGCTGCAAAAAGGTAGTCACCTTGGTAGAAAGATAAGCTGGACCGTTGTCAGTCTTAATCTGCTGAGGTACACCAGCCACAGAAAATGCTCGTTGCCAGTGTCGAATAACATCCCTGGCAGCTTCACCTGTAGGAGCGGTGGCAATAACAACAGAAGAAAAAGTATCAATAGACACATGCACGTATTTCAACCGCCCAAACTCAGGTATGTGTGTCACGTCAGTCTGCCAGATTTGCAAGGCTTGAAGGCCTCTAGGGTTGGTTCCATAATAATGAGGTACATGGTGGCCTTGACAGTCAGGGCACGTGGCGATGATGGCACAAGCCTCAGAGTTCGACAGTCGAAATTACCGCTTTAAGGCCTGATGTTCTTGGTGAAAAAAACGATGAGCTTCGATCGCCTGTTGTCTCACATTTGGTACTGGACCTATTGCTACCCCTGATATGAGAGCATCTGCACGAACATTCCCTTCCACAATAAAACCAGGCAAGCTTGTGTGGATTTTAGTATGCATGACATAATATGGGGAGCGGCGTTCCTGAATCTCCATCCATAACAGCTTCAACACCCCAAATAACTTTTCATTTCCCACCTGACCAAGCACAGCCTTATCCAATCTTTGAACCAAACCCGCCACGTAAGCTGAATCGGTGACAACATTTACAGGATCTGGAAAATGTTGAAACACCATCACCATTGCCTGAAGTTCTACAACTTGA
The DNA here is from genome assembly GCF_947461875.1 of Haliaeetus albicilla. Classification (NCBI taxonomy): domain Eukaryota; kingdom Metazoa; phylum Chordata; class Aves; order Accipitriformes; family Accipitridae; genus Haliaeetus; species Haliaeetus albicilla. The sequence goes on along the minus strand of NC_091502.1, from coordinate 12,800,004 downwards.
GGAGAGCCTTCTTGCTGTTCTCTCTTCTGTTGCCGTTGCTGGCCACCATGCCACACAATGGCTGCTTTTCCTGTTTTTCCTGAACCGTCAGTGAACTCCGTGGGACCACTCACTGGCTCTGATTGACTGAGTTGCTTTTGTGCAAAGCGTATTTTTCATTAGCGGATGAGAGGGAAGATGATACCCAATTTGCCCAGTATAATTTGCCAAGGCTGCTTGCAATGCAGAGCTATTAGCGAGACACCATTCAAAAGAATCGTTTTTAACAGGCACAGTGATACATTCCAGGTCCCTGGCTATCAATTCCATACATTGAACTCGGGTCCTCATGATAATTTGGGCTAAAAGCTCAAAAAGACCTGGGGCGGTTTTCTTTGGTCTGAACGGTAAGAAGGCCCATTCTAACACATGCAATGGATCCGGCCAATCAGAATTCCATTGTGCGATCATGGCAAAAGGTACCAATTTGTCTATTAATACAAAAACCTGAATTGAAACTGTCAGATCAATTCTCCACACACGTCTACGCACAATTGCTTGCTCTACTTCTGTAATTACTTCTTTTGCCTCAGGGGTTAATGCCCGTGGTGCAGCAATATCTGTACCACCCTTCAATAAATCCAAAAGTGGCTGTCACTTCGATGATGGCAACGCTAAATAGGGTCGAACCCAACTGATCACTCCAGCCAATTTTTGTACATTGTTTAAAGTTTTTATCTCCAATTGTAACTGAATGGGTTGTGGTGCGACCATCTGATTTAATATTTTCATACCCAAATACAGCCATGGCTGTTGATGCTGTAACTTTTCAGGTGCAATAACTAGGCCTAATCGCTGTAGTGAATCACATGCTGTGACTTCCATTTCGCTTAACATCTGTTGAGATGGAGCGGCTAACAAAATGCCATCCATATAATGATAACATTAACATGTTGGGAACGCAGCACGAACTGGACTTAAGGCCTTTGCCACAAACCACTGACAAATGGTGGGAGAATTTGTCATTCCCTGAGGCAAAACTTTCCAATGATACCTTTTCGCCGGCTCACTGTTGTTCACTGAAGGCACAGTGAAAGCAAACTTCTCCATATCGGGTGCGGCTAAATAGATGGTGAAAAAACAATCTTTTAAGTCCATTACAATCATTTCCCATTGCATTGGAATCATAGTTGGAGAAGGTAACCCTGGCTGCAATGCCTCCATGGTTGCTATTACCTCATTAATCTTTCATAAATCAGGTAATAGCCTCCATTTTCCAGATTTCTTTTTGATCACAAACACTGGTGTGTTCCATGGGCTATGAGAGGTCTCAGTATGTCCTGCAGCCAATTGTTCTGCAACTGAAGAGTTCAAGGCGAGGAGTTTTTCTTGATTGAGGGGCCGCTGATCCACGCACACTGGTTTATCTGTTAACCAGGTCAGTGCCAGTGTCGGGCGCTCCACGCCCTGTAGCACAGTGGCCCCTATGAAAAATCCGTGGTAAGACGCACCCCCCATCGATCCAACACATCTCGACCCCATAAATTAAGTGGCAAAGTGGTGACATATGGCCTCACAGTGGCTTTCTGTCCCTCTGGGATGCTTATTAGCACAGGTTTTGCTGCAATAAAACTGTTTGAAACTCCACCTACACCCAACGCTCCTTCCGCATTTACAACTAATGGCCACGAGGAGGGCCAGTTACGCTGCGCTATGATGGTCATATCAGCCCCAGAGTCCAGCAGACCTATCAATTTTATCTGTGATGGGGATGCATTTGCCATAGTGAGGGTACAGGTCATTTCTGGCCTGCTTTCCGTAATGCGTTGCGACCAAAATACCTGCGGCTTTCCAGCGGACCAAAAACCTTGAGTACCACGAATTACCTGTTCTGTCGCAGGCACACGGCTCATAAATGGTATGAGTTGAGCAATTCGTGTGCCTCCTTTTATAGTGACTGGAGGGGTTGCAGTAGATACCATTGCACATATTTGCCCGTGATAACCAGCATCAATAACTCCCACATGCACCATTAACCCTTGCAAAGTACTACTTGATCGTCCTATTAGTAAGGCACTTAATCCTTTACCAATCGGTCCCCAGGCTTCCGGGGGCACTTTATGCACTCCTTGGATAGATAAAGTCACTGTGTGAGTGGTGCATACATCCATCCCGGCTGCTCCTTGGGTTTGTCCCTGTAACTTGTCACCAAGGCTTGTGGTGTCTGCGCTGGCTGTTGCACCAGAAAGGGGTTGCTAAAGTGGTAGGGCATTTGTGTCTGCACGCGCCCCTTCGCGCTCTTTCTGCAGTTTCCCGACTGGAGGGGTTGACCGTTAGCATGAAATTTAGATTTACATGGCTTTGCAAAGTGTCCCAGCTTTCCGCACTTAAGACATGTAGCTGCTCCAACAGGCACCTGCCCAGCTCCTCCTTTTCTATTTTTAGCGGGACAGTTAGCCTTGACATGTCCAGTCTGCCCGCAGCAGTAACATTTCTGATCAGACATACGCATTGCAGACATAGCTGTAGCTAATGCAGACATTTTGTGTTCAACAGAGCCCACCTTCCCGCAAGCCGTAATCATAGCTTCTAGGGTTGGATCCCCAGGGAGCGTCTCAATCACCTTTTGACACTCTGTGTTAGCATTGTCACGGGCTAACTGTTTTACCAGCATTTCTCGTATATGTGCATCAAATACCTGCCGCTCTATAGCCCCCATCAATTTCTCTACAAATGACAGAAATGGCTCTTTAGCCCCCTGTTTAATCATGGTATATCTTGCCTTAGGCTCTGCCAGCTCTGCCGTTTGGAGCAAAGTTCTACACCAATAGTCTTTACTTGCTCCAATACAAGTGGATGCCATTGAGCCTGATGTTGAGGATTATTAAATTGACCAGTCCCAGTCAGAACATCAGCTCCATTACCATAATGTGGATCGGTTTGCGAAAGCTGCAAATTGTGCACTGCTTGCGCCTCTGCTCTCTGAGTCCAGATACTACGAAAAATGGCGCATTGCACAGGTTGGAAAATAATTTGAGCAATCTGAGCAATATCAGAAGGTGTCATTTCTTCCAGAGTTAATAGGCGTATCAATTGCATAACTGTGGGGGAGTTGGGACCATATTGCGCAGTTGCCTTTTGTAAATCCTATATAACTTTCCACGAATATGGTCTATGTTCATCCATAATTCCTTGCCCTGGATCACCCCGTACCACCGGGAAAGCCATCGCCCCAGTTCCCCTTAAATTCGTTTCACCAGAGTTGCCTGGTGTTACAGGAACGTTAATTTGCTCGGACAGGTCCCAGTTTCCTTCTTGCAGAGCTCGAGCTTTCACCTGCTGCCAGAATTTCAGGGGGTTGTGGGGACTGACAGTAATTCGAGCCGGTGGAAGGACCCAGGGCTGTCCTCGGCAACGCGAGCCTCCCTGTAATTGTCCCTCCTTCGGTGTTCCCGCAGACCCCCCAGGTTCAGGATCCCCCATATCATTGTCCATGGGATCATCCCAACCCTCTGATGTTTCGGCTGGCAGAGGGGGGTACAGGCATGAGGTCCCCTGTTCCCCTCCCCGCGCCCGGGGGGGGGCTATTCATCCCTTCTCGATCCTCTGAATCAGGGGGCAAGGGGGGGCGCACGGGTTAACCGGCGCCTCTGCCGTTTCAGCAGGGCATATGTCACTACCAGGAAGCAAGTCCTGGGGCCGCTTATATGTTCTATCTTTAATAGTCCGAGGATGTCCTGAGGGCTGCTCATCATCAGAGTCATCAACGAAAGGGTTCTTCTGTCGGCCCCGTGGCTTTGGCCGCCCTGCACACTCGCCAGAGGACTGGGCAACAGACCCCACGTCCTCTCTGGGACAGAGGACTGTCCTCCCCCCGCGATAGGGACGTCTGGCTCCTTCATCCTATCCCTTTGTTCTCTAATGTCTTTGACGGTTTCAAGGAGCAGGTACGACGTCACCAGGAGGCTGGCTGCCTCCTTAGATCCTCCAGACGCACTGTCAAACAGCTTGTTCCCGAGTCCTTGCCACACAGGCACACTAAAAGCAGTCACTGTATCTGCTTTATATCTGTGTTGCTTGCCCCATAAGAGCATTTTCCGCAACATCAACTCTTCTAATTTAAGTCCTCTCTTTTGCAATATTACTTTCCACATATTTACAATTCCGGTGTCCTCTTTACTGAGGGTCCCGCCTCTGTTCCTGGCAGCTCACCTGTTTATCTCCAGGTGTCAAGTATCGGTCCGGACTAGCAGCTCTTCCCGCTGCTCTCAAGCTATGCCGGGCTCCATCTACACTGCTCTTGCAGTCACAAGCATTGTTTACAGCATCACATCGGGGTCACCAATTGCTGTGGTCGAGACGGACAAACGACAAGTACGCATTCTTATATTACAAGCAAAGAAGCTTCTTTTATTACTACAAGCCAGCAAATTTATACCCATTATACCTGTTACATTGTACATAAGTCTGTCCCTCATTGGTCAGAAAGTTTTCAGAAGTTGCTTTTCTTAACAGTCATTGGGTGACATTTTTAAGGTTCCTTATCACAACTGCAAACAATCAACACATTCCTTAAGATTAGTTTCCCAGGCATGCTTCTCATCCTTTCTGGTTCTCTCACAGGAACACTGTAATATTGTCAATGTCAATATCCTCCCCAGGCTCCGAGGTCCAGCCGAATCCTCCAAACCACCTCTCCCTGGCAGCCAGCAGACACCCATCCTATGGTGGCTTTGGCCACCAGCAACCACCCACCCACACTGGCAGTGCCACTGCATCATTAGGTTGGTGCCAGGAGCTGATGTCTTTTTTGATTGCTTAACTTAGCGTGAGCATCCTTGTAGATGGTAGGGAATCTCAGTGGTTGTGTGGCTGAGGAGCGGAGTGCTCCATGCTCTGGTCGTTTTCTCGGCCTGGGCCTGGAACTCTGAAAGACAGGATTGCAAACAATGGAACAGCCACTCTTATTTGCCATGGGCAATGCCTGCACAGGGCTGTGCCAAACTCTTGATGCCTTAACTTCTTGTCAGTGTCCTTTTAGAAGGTCGGAGACCTTTCTGTCTCTGTGGATGAGGACGGGAGTGCGCCTTGGTCTGGTCCTGTTCCCTGTGTAGGTATGGAGTTGGAAAAAGCAGGATAATATCAACAAAAAAAGGAACAGCGACCCTCGCTGACCATGGGCAACCCCTGCTGTGAGCTCTGCCAGCCTCAGGCCAAGGCTGTCAGTCCCACCTCTCCCTGGCAGCCAGTAGACACCCATCCCATGGTGGCTTTGTCCACCAGCAGCCACCCACCCACACTGGCAGTGCCACTGCATCATTAGGTTGGTCCAAATTGCTCATGTCCTTTTTGATTGCTTAACTTAGTGTGAGCGACCTTGTAGATGGTAGGGAATCTCAGTGGCTGTGTGGCTGAGGAGCGGCGTGCTCCATGCTCTGGTCGTTTACTCGGCCTGGGCCTGGAACTCTGAAAGACAGGATAGCAAACAATGGAACAGCCACTGTTATTTACCATGGCAAACGCCTGCCCAAGTCTGTGCCAAACGCTGGACGTCTTAACTTCTTGTCAGTGTTCTTTTAGAAGGTCAGAGACCTCTATGTCTCTGTGGCTGAGGACAGGAGCGGGCCATGGTCTGGTCCTTTTCCCTGAGTGGGTCTGGAGCTGGAAAAAGCAGGATAATATCAAGAAACAGAGGAACAACGACCCTCGCTGACGATGGGCAACCCCTGCTGTGAGCTCTGCCAGCCTCAGGCCAAGGCTGTCAGTCCCACCTCTCCCTGGCAGCCAGAAGACACCCATCCCATTGTGGCTTTGTCCACCAGCAACCACCTACCCACACTGGCAGTACCACTGCATCATTAGGTTGGTCCAAATTGCTCATGTCCTTTTTGATTGCTTAACTTAGCGTCAGCATCCTTGTACACATTAGGGAATCTCAGTGGCTGTGTGGCTGAGGAGCGGAGTGCTCCATGCTCTGGTTGTTTTCTCGGCCTGGGCCTGCAACTCTGAAAGACAGGATAGCAAACAATGGAACAGCCACTCTTATTTACCATGGGCAATGCCTGCCCAGGGCTGTGCCAAACTCTTGATGCCTTAACTTCTTGTCAGTGTCCTCTTAGAAGGTCAGAGAGACCTCTCTGTCTCTCTGGCTGAGGACGGGAGTGCGCCATGGTCTCGTCCTTTTCACTGAGTGGGTCTGGAGCTGGAAAAAGCACGATAATAACAACAAAGAAAGGAACAGCGACCCTCGCTGACCATGGGCAACCCCTGCTGTGAGCTCTGCCAGCCTCAGGCCAAGGCTGTCAGTCCCACCTCTCCCTGGCAGCCAGTAGACACCCATCCCATGGTGGCTTTGTCCAACAGCAGCCATCCACCCACACTGGCAGTGCCACTGCAATATTAGGTTGGTGCTAAGAGCTGATGTCCTTTCTGATTGCTTAAATTAGGGTCAGCATCCTTGTAGATTGCAGGGAATCTCAGTGGCTGTGTGGCTGAGGTCAGCAGTTCGCCATAGTCTGGTCCATTACCTGAGTGGGTCTGGAGCTGGAAAAAGCAGGATAACGTCAAAAAGAAAGCAACAGCAACCCTGGCTGACCATGGGCAACCCCTGCTGTGAGCTCTGCCAGCCTCAGGCCAAGGCTGTCAGTCCCACCTCTCCCTGGCAGCCAGTAGACACCCATCCCATGGTGCCTTTGTCCACCAGCAACCACCCACCCACTCTGGCAGTGCCACTGCATCATTAGGTTGGTGCCAAGAGCTTATGTCCTTTTAGATTGCTTAACTCAGCGTGAGCATCCTTGTAGATGGTAGGGAATCTCAGTGGCTGTTTGGCTGAGGAGGGCAGTGCTCCATGCTCTGGTCGTTTTCTCGGCCTGGGCCTGCAACTCTGAAAGACAGGATAGCAAAGAATGGAACAGCCAGTCTTATTTGCCATGGGCAATGCCTGCCCAGGGCTCTGCCAAACTCTTGATGCCTTAACTTCTTCTCAGTGTCCTTTTAGAAGGTCAGAGACCTCTCTGTCTCTGTGGCTGAGGACGGGAGTGCGCCATGGTCTGGTCCTTTTCCCTGAGTGAGTCTGGAGCTGCAAAAAGCAGGATAATATCAACAAAGAAAGGAACAGCGACCCTCGCTGACCATGGGCAACCCCTGCTGTGAGCTCTGCCAGCCTCAGGCCAAGGCTCTCAGTCCCACCTCTCCCTGGCAGCCAGTAGACACCCATCCCATGCTGGCTTTGTCCACCAGCAACCAACCACCCGCTCTGGCAGTGCCACTGCATCATTAGGTTGGTGCCAAGAGCTGATGTCCTTTTTGATTGCTTAACTCAGCGTGAGCATCCTTGTAGATGGTAGGGAATCTCAGTGGCTGTGTGCCTGAGGTCAGCAGTGCGCCATGGTCTGGTCCTTTTCCCTGTGTAGTTCTGGAGTTGGAAAAAGCAGGATAATATGAACAAACAAAGGAACAGCGACCCTCGCTGATCATGGTCAACGCCTGCTGTGAGCTCTGCCAGCCTCAGGCCAAGGCTGTCAGTCCCACCTCTCTCTGGCAGCCAGAAGACACCCATCCCATGGTGGCTTTGTCCACCAGCAACCACCTACCCACTCCGGCACTGCCACTGCATCATTAGGTTGGTGCCAAGAGCTGATGTCCTTTCTGATTCCTTAACTCAGTGTCAGCATCCTTGTAGATGGTAGGGAATCTCAGTGGCTGTGTGGCTGAGGAGCGGAGTGCTCCATGCTCTGGTCGTTTTCTCGGCCTGGGCCTGCAACTCTGAAAGACAGGATAGCAAACAATGGAACAGCCACTCTTATTTACCATGGGCAATGCCTGCCCAGGGCTCTGCCAAACTCTTGATGCCTTAACTTCTTGTCAGTGTCCTTTTAGAAGGTCAGAGACCTCTCTGTCTCTGTGGCTGAGGTTGGGAGTGCGCCTTGGTCTGGTCCTTTTCCCTGTGTAGGTCTGGAGTTGGAAAAAGCAGGATAATATCAACAAAGAAAGGAACAGCGACCCTCGCTGACCATGGGCAACCCCTGCTGTGAGCTCTGACAGCCTCAGGCCAAGGCTGTCAGTCCCACCTCTCCCTGGCAGCCAGTAGACACCCATCCCATGCTGGCTTTGTCCACCAGCAACCAACCACCCACTCTGGCAGTGCCACTGCATCATTAGGTTGGTGCCAAGAGCTGATGTCCTTTCTGATTGCTAAACTTAGTGTCAGCGTCCTTGTAGATGGTAGGGAATCTCAGTGGCTGTGTGGCTGAGGAGCGGAGTGCTCCATGCTCTGGTTGTTTTCTCGGCCTGGGCCTGCAACTCTGAAAGACAGGATAGCAAACAATGGAACAGCCACTCTTATTTACCATGGGCAATGCCTGCCCAGGGCTCTGCCAAACTCTTGATGCCTTAACTTCTTGTCAGTGTCCTTTTAGAAGGTCAGAGACCTCTCTGTCTCTGTGGCTGAGGACGGGAGTGCGCCATGGTCTGGTCCTTTTCCCTGAGTCGGTCTGGAGCTGGAAAAAGCAGGATAATATCAACAAAGAAAGGAACAGCGACCCTCGCTGACCATAGGCAACCCCTGCTGTGAGCTCTGCCAGCTTCAGGCCAAGGCTGTCAGTCCCACCTCTCCCTGGCAGCCAGTAGACACCCATCCCATGCTGGCTTTGTCCACCAGCAACCACCCACCCACTGTGGCAGTGCCACTGCATCATTAGGTTGGTGCCAAGTGCTGATGTCCTTTATGATTGCTAAACTTAGCGTCAGCGTCCTTATAGATGTTAGGGAATCTCAGTGGCTGTGTGGCTGAGGAGCGGAGTGCTCCATGCTCTGGTCGTTTTCTCGGCCTGGGCCTGCAACTCTGAAAGACAGGATAGCAAACAATGGAACAGCCACTCTTATTTACCATGGGCAATGCCTGCCCAGGGCTGTGCCAAACTCTTGATGCCTTAACTTCTTGTCAGTGTCCTTTTAGAAGGTCAGAGACCTCTCTGTCTCTGTGGCTGAGGTCGGGAGTGCGCCTTGGTCTGGTCCTTTTCCCTGTGTAGGTCTGGAGTTGGAAAAAGCAGGATAATATCAACAAAGAAAGGAACAGCGACCCTCGCTGACCATGGGCAACCCCTGCTGTGAGCTCTGCCAGCCTCAGGCCAAGGCTGTCAGTCCCACCTCTCTCTGGCAGCCAGAAGACACCCATCCCATGGTGGCTTTGTCCACCAGCAACCACCTACCGACTCCGGCACTGCCACTGCATCATTAGGTTGGTGCCAAGAGCTGATGTCCTTTCTGATTCCTTATCTCACTGTCAGCATCCTTGTAGATGTTAGGCAATCTCAGTGGCTGTGTGGCTGAGGAGCGGAGTGCTCCATGCTCTGGTCGTTTTCTCGGCCTGGGCCTGCAACTCTGAAAGACAGGATAGCAAACAATGGAACAGCCACTCTTATTTACCATGGGCAATGCCTGCCCAGGGCTGTGCCAAACTCTTGATGCCTTAACTTCTTGTCAGTGTCCTTTTAGAAGGTCAGAGACCTCTCTGTCTCTGTGGCTAAGGTCGGGAGTGCGCCTTGGTCTGGTCCTTTTCCCTGTGTAGGTCTGGAGTTGGAAAAAGCAGGATAATATCAACAAAGAAAGGAACAGCGACCCTCGCTGACCATGGGCAACCCCTGCTGTGAGCTCTGACAGCCTCAGGCCAAGGCTGTCAGTCCCACCTCTCCCTGGCAGCCAGTAGACACCCATCCCATGCTGGCTTTGTCCACCAGCAACCAACCACCCACTCTGGCAGTGCCACTGCATCATTAGGTTGGTGCCAAGAGCTGATGTCCTTTCTGATTGCTAATCTTAGTGTCAGCGTCCTTGTAGATGGTAGGGAATCTCAGTGGCTGTGTGGCTGAGGAGCGGAGTGCTCCATGCTCTGGTTGTTTTCTCGGCCTGGGCCTGCAACTCTGAAAGACAGGATAGCAAACAATGGAACAGCCACTCTTATTTACCATGGGCAATGCCTGCCCAGGGCTGTGCCAAACTCTTGATGCCTTAACTTCTTGTCAGTGTCCTTTTAGAAGGTCAGAGACCTCTCTGTCTCTGTGGCTGAGGACGGGAGTGCGCCTTGGTCTGGTTCTGTTACCTGAGTGGGTCTGGAGCTGGAAAAAGCAGGATAATATCAACAAAGAAAGGAACAGCGACCCTCGCTGATCATGGGCAACCCCTGCTGTGAGCTCTGCCAGCCTCAGGCCAAGGCTGTCAGTCCCACCTCTCCCTGGCAGCCAGTAGACACCCATCCCATGCTGGCTTTGTCCAGCAGCAACCAACCACCCGCTCTGGCAGTGCCACTGCATCATTAGGTTGGTCCAAATTGCTCATGTCCTTTTTGATTGCTTAACTCACTGTCAGCGTCCTTGTAGATGTTAGGGAATCTCAGTGGCTGTGTGGCTGAGGAGCGGAGTGCTCCATGCTCTGGTCGTTTTCTCGGCCTGGGCCTGCAACTCTGAAAGACAGGATAGCAAACAATGGAACAGCCACTCTTATTTACCATGGGCAATGCCTGCCCAGGGCTGTGCCAAACTCTTGATGCCTTAACTTCTTGTCAGTGTCCTTTTAGAAGGTCAGAGACCTCTCTGTCTCTGTGGCTGAGGTCGGGAGTGCGCCTTGGTCTGGTCCTTTTCCCTGTGTAGGTCTGGAGTTGGAAAAAGCAGGATAATATCAACAAAGAAAGGAACAGCGACCCTCGCTGACCATGGGCAACCCCTGCTGTGAGCTCTGCCAGCCTCAGGCCAAGGCTGTCAGTCCCACCTCTCCCTGGCAGCCAGTAGACACCCATCCCATGCTGGCTTTGTCCACCAGCAACCAACCACCCGCTCTGGCAGTGCCACTGCATCATTAGGTTGGTGCCAAGAGCTGATGTCCTTTCTGATTCCTTAACTCAGTGTCAGCATCCTTGTAGATGGTAGGGAATCTCAGTGGCTGTGTGGCTGAGGAGCGGAGTGCTCCATGCTCTGGTCGTTTTCTTGGCCTGGGCCTGCAACTCTGAAAGACAGGATAGCAAACAATGGAACAGCCACTCTTATTTACCATGGGCAATGCCTGCCCAGGGCTCTGCCAAACTCTTGATGCCTTAACTTCTTGTCAGTGTCCTTTTAGAAGGTCAGAGACCTCTCTGTCTCTGTGGCTGAGGTCGGGAGTGCGCCTTGGTCTGGTCCTTTTCCCTGAATGGGTCTGGAGCTGGAAAAAGCAGGATAATATCAACAAAGAAAGGAACAGCGACCCTCGCTGACCATGGGCAACCCCTTCTGTGAGCTCTGCCAGCCTCAGGCCAAGGCTGTCAGTCCCACCTCTCCCTGGCACCCCGTAGACACCCATCCCATGCTGGCTTTGTCCACCAGCAACCACCCACCCACTCTGGCAGTGCCACTGCATCATTAGGTTGGTCCAAATTGCTCATGTCCTTTTTGATTGCTTAACTCAGTGTCAGCGTCCTTGTAGATGGTAGGGAATCTCAGTGGCTGTGTGGCTGAGGAGCGGAGTGCTCCATGCTCTGGTCGTTTTCTCGGCCTGGGCCTGCAACTCTGAAAGACAGGATAGCAAACAATGGAACAGCCACTCTTATTTACCATGGGCAATGCCTGCCCAGGGCTGTGCCAAACTCTTGATGCCTTAACTTCTTGTCAGTGTCCTTTTAGAAGGTCAGAGACCTCTCTGTCTCTGTGGCTGAGGTCGGGAGTGTGCCTTGGTCTGGTCCTTTTCCCTGAGTGGGTCTGGAGCTGGAAAAAGCATGATAATATCAACAAAGAAAGGAACAGCGACCCTCGCTGACCATGGGCAACCCCTGCTGTGAGCTCTGCCAGCCTCAGGCCAAGGCTGTCAGTCCCACCTCTCTCTGGCAGCCAGAAGACACCCATCCCATGGTGGCTTTGTCCACCAGCAACCACCCACCCACTGTGGCAGTGCCACTGCATCATTAGGTTGGTGCCCAGTGCTGATGTCCTTTATGATTGCTAAACTTAGCGTCAGCATCCTTATAGATGGTAGGGAATCTCAGTGGCTGTGTGGCTGAGGAGCGGAGTGCTCCATGCTCTGGTCGTTTTCTCGGCCTGGGCCTGCAACTCTGAAAGACAGGATAGCAAACAATGGAACAGCCACTCTTATTTACCATGGGCAATGCCTGCCCAGGGCTCTGCCAAACTCTTGATGCCTTAACTTCTTGTCAGTGTCCTTTTAGAAGGTCAGAGACCTCTCTGTCTCTGTGGCTGAGGACGGGAGTGCGCCATGGTCTGGTTCTGTTCCCTGAGTCGGTCTGGAGCTGGAAAAAGCAGGATAATATCAACAAAGAAAGGAACAGCGACCCTCGCTGACCATGGGCAACCCCTGCTGTGAGCTCTGCCAGCCTCAGGCCAAGGCTGTCAGTCCCACCTCTCCCTGGCAGCTAGTAGACACCCCTCCTATCATGTCATTGTCCACCAGCAACCACCCACCCACTCTGGCAGTGCCACTGCATCATCAGGTTGGTGTCAAGAGCAGATGTGGTTTTTGATTGCTTAACTTAGCGTCAGCGTCCTTGTAGACGGTAGGGAATCTCAGTGGCTGTGTGCCTGAGGTCAGCAGTGCGCCATGGAAGGGTCCTTTTGTCTATGTGGCCCTGCAGCTGCAAAAGCAGGATAATATCAACAAAGAAAGGAACAGCGACCCTCGCTGACCATGGTCAATGCCTGCTGTGAGCTCTGCCAGCCTCAGGCCAAGGCTCTCAGTCCCACCTCTCCCTGGCAGCCAGTAGACACCCATCCCATGATGGCTTTGTCCACCAGCAACCACCCACCCACTGTGGCATTGCCACTGCATCATCAGGTTGGTGCCAAGAGCTGATGTGTTTTTTGATTGCTGCACTTAGCGTCAGAATCCTTGTAGATGGTAGGGAATCTCAGCGGCTGTGTGCCTGAGGTCAGTAGTGTGTCATGGACTGGTCCTTTTGTCGGTGTGGCCCTGCAGCTTGGAAAAGCAGGATAATATCAACAAAGAAAGGAACAGCGACCCTCGCTGACCATGGGCAACCTCTGCTGTGAGCTCTGACAGCCTCAGGCCAAGGCTGTCAGTCCCACCTCTCCCTGGCAGCCAGTAGACACCCATCCCATGCTGGCTTTGTCCACCAGCAACCAACCACCCACTCTGGCAGTGCCACTGCATCATTAGGTTGGTGCCAAGAGCTGATGTCCTTTCTGATTGCTAAACTTAGCGTCAGCATCCTGGTAGATGGTAGGGAATCTCAGTGGCTGTGTGGCTGAGGAGTGGAGTGCTCCATGCTCTGGTCGTTTTCTCGGTCTGGGCCTGCAACTCTGAAAGACAGGATAGCAAACAATGGAACAGCCACTATTATTTACCATGGGCAATGCCTGCCCAGGGCTGTGCCAATCTATAGATGCCTTAACTTCTTGTCAGTGTCCTTTTAGAAGGTCAGAGACCTCTCTGTCTCTGTGGCGGAGGACGGGAGTGCGCCATGGTCTGGTTCTGTTCCCTTAGTGGATTTGGAGCTGGAAAAAGCAGGATAATATCAACAAAGAAAGGAACAGCGACCCTCGCTGACCATGGGCAACCCCTGCTGTGAGCTCTGCCAGCCTCAGGCCAAGGCTGTCAGTCCCACCTCTCTCTGGCAGCCAGAAGACACCCATCCCATGCTGGCTTTGTCCACCAGCAACCAACCACCCGCTCTGGCAGTGCCACTGCATCATTAGGTTGGTGCCAAGAGCTGATGTCCTTTCTGATTCCTTAACTCAGTGTCAGCATCCTTGTAGATGGTAGGGAATCTCAGTGGCTGTGTGGCTGAGGAGCGGAGTGCTCCATGCTCTGGTTGTTTTCTCGGCCTGGGCCTGCAACTCTGAAAGACAGGATAGCAAACAATGGAACAGCCACTCTTATTTGCCATGGGCAATGCCTGCCCAGGGCTCTGCCAAACTCTTGATGCCTTAACTTCTTGTCAGTGTCCTTTTAGAAGGTCAGAGACCTCTCTGTCTCTGTGGCTGAGGACGGGAGTGCGCCATGGTCAGGTTCTGTTCCCTCAGTGGGTCTGGAGCTGGAAAAAGCAGGATAATATCAACAAAGAAAGGAACAGCGACCCTCGCTGACCATGGGCAACCCCTGCTGTGAGCTCTGACAGCCTCAGGCCAAGGCTGTCAGTCCCACCTCTCTCTGGCAGCCAGTAGACACCCATCCCATGCTGGCTTTGTCCACCAGCAACCACCTACCCGCTCTGGCACTGCCACTGCATCGTTAGGTTGGTGCCAAGAGCCTATGTCCTATCGGATTCCTTAACTCACTGTCAGCATCCTTGTAGATGGTAGGGAATCTCAGTGGCTGTGTGGCTGAGGAGCGGAGTGCTCCATGCTCTGGTCGTTTACTCGGCCTGGGCCTGGAACTCTGAAAGACAGGATAGCAAACAATGGAACAGCCACTCTTACTTACCATGGGCAATGCCTGCCCAGGGCTGTGCCAAACTCTTGATGCTTTAACTTCTTGTCAGTGTCCTTTTAGAAGGACAGAGACCTCTCTGTCTCTGTGGCTGAGGACGGGAGTGCGCCTTGGTCTGGTCCTGTTCTCTGTGTGGCCGTGCAGCCGGAAAAGCAGGATAATATCAACAAAGAAAGGAACAGCGACCCTCGCTGACCATGGGCAACCCCTGCTGTGAGCTCTGCCAGCCTCAGGCCAAGGCTGTCAGTCCCACCTCTCCCTGGCAGCCAGTAGACACCCATCCCATGCTGGCTTTGTCCACCAGCAACCACCCACCCACTCTGGCACTGCCACTGCATCGTTAGGTTGGTCCAAATTGCTCATGTCCTTTTTGATTGCTTAACTCACTGTCAGCGTCCTTGTAGATGGTAGGGAATCTCAGTGGCTGTGTGGCTGAGGAGCGGAGTGCTCCATGCTCTGGTCGTTTTCTCGGCCTGGGCCTGCAACTCTGAAAGACAGGATAGCAAACAATGGAACAGGCACTCTTATTTACCATGGGCAATGCCTGCCCAGGTTCTGTGCCAAACTCTTGATGCCTTAACTTCTTGTCAGTGTCCTTTTAGAAGGTCAGAGACCTCTCTGTCTCTGTGGCTGAGGTCGGGAGTGTGCCTTGGTCTGGTCCTTTTCCCTGTGTAGGTCTGGAGTTGGAAAAAGCAGGATAATATCAACAAAGAAAGGAACAGCGACCCTCGCTGACCATGGGCAACCCCTGCTGTGAGCTCTGCCAGCCTCAGGCCAAGGCTGTCAGTCCCACCTCTCCCTGGCAGCCAACAGTCATCCCACCTATGATGTCATTGTCCACCAGCAACCACCCACCCACTCTGGCAGTGCCACTGCATCATTAGGTTGGTGCCAAATTGCTCATGTCCTTTTTGATTGCTTAACTCACTGTCAGCGTCCTTGTAGATGGTAGGGAATCTCAGTGGCTGTGTGGCTGAGGAGCGGAGTGCTCCATGCTCTGGTTGTTTTCTCAGCCTGGGCCTGGAACTCTGAAAGACAGGATAGCAAACAATGGAACAGCCACTCTTACTTACCATGGGCAATGCCTGCCCAGGGCTGTGCCAAACTCTTGATGCCTTAACTTCTTGTCAGTGTCCTTTTAGAAGGTCAGAGACCTCTCTGTCTCTGTGGCGGAGGACGGGAGTGCGCCTTGGTCGGGTCCTTTTCCCTGTGTAGGTCTGCAGTTGGAAAAAGCAGGATAATATCAACAAAGAAAGGAACAGCGACCCTCGCTGACCATGGGCAACCGCTGCTGTGAGCTCTGCCAGCCTCAGGCCAAGGCTGTCAGTCCCACCTCTCCCTGGCAGCCAGTAGACACCCATCCCATGCTGGCTTTGTCCACCAGCAACCAACCACCCGCTCTGGCACTGCCACTGCATCGTTAGGTTGGTCCAAATTGCTCATGTCCTTTTTGATTGCTTAACTCACTGTCAGCGTCCTTGTAGATGGTAGGGAATCTCAGTGGCTGTGTGGCTGAGGAGCGGAGTGCTCCATGCTCTGGTCGTTTTCTCGGCCTGGGCCTGCAACTCTGAAAGACAGGATAGCAAACAATGGAACAGCCACTCTTATTTACCATGGGCAATGCCTGCCCAGGTTCTGTGCCAAACTCTTGATGCCTTAACTTCTTGTCAGTGTCCTTTTAGAAGGTCAGAGACCTCTCTGTCTCTGTGGCTGAGGTCGGGAGTGTGCCTTGGTCTGGTCCTTTTCCCTGTGTAGGTCTGGAGTTGGATAAAGCAGGATAATATCAACAAACAAAGGAACAGCGACCCTCGCTGACCATGGGCAACCCCTGCTGTGAGCTCTGCCAGCCTCAGGCCAAGGCTGTCAGTCCCACCTCTCCCTGGCAGCCAGTAGACACCCATCCCATGCTGGCTTTGTCCACCAGCAACCACCCACCCACTCTGGCAGTGCCACTGCATCATTAGGTTGGTCCAAATTGCTCATGTCCTTTTTGATTGCTTAACTCAGTGTCAGCGTCCTTGTAGATGGTAGGGAATCTCAGTGGCTGTGTGGCTGAGGAGCGGAGTGCTCCATGCTCTGGTCGTTTTCTCGGCCTGGGCCTGCAACTCTGAAAGACAGGATAGCAAACAATGGAACAGGCACTCTTATTTACCATGGGCAATGCCTGCCCAGGTTCTGTGCCAAACTCTTGATGCCTTAACTTCTTGTCAGTGTCCTTTTAGAAGGTCAGAGACCTCTCTGTCTCTGTGGCTGAGGTCGGGAGTGTGCCTTGGTCTGGTCCTTTTCCCTGTGTAGGTCTGGAGTTGGATAAAGCAGGATAATATCAACAAACAAAGGAACAGCGACCCTCGCTGACCATGGGCAACCCCTGCTGTGAGCTCTGCCAGCCTCAGGCCAAGGCTGTCAGTCCCACCTCTCCCTGGCAGCCAGTAGACACCCATCCCATGCTGGCTTTGTCCACCAGCAACCACCCACCCACTCTGGCAGTGCCACTGCATCATTAGGTTGGTCCAAATTGCTCATGTCCTTTTTGATTGCTTAACTCAGTGTCAGCGTCCTTGTAGATGGTAGGGAATCTCAGTGGCTGTGTGGCTGAGGAGCGGAGTGCTCCATGCTCTGGTCGTTTTCTCGGCCTGGGCCTGCAACAATGAAAGACAGGATAGCAAACAGTGTAACAGCCACTCTTATTTACCATGGGCAATGCCTGCCCAGGGCTGTGCCAAACTCTTGATGCCTTAACTTCTTGTCAGTGTCCTTTTAGATGGTCAGACACCTCTCTGTCTCTGTGGCTGAGGTCGGGAGTGCGCATTGGTCTGGTCCTTTTCCCTGTGTAGGTCTGCAGTTGGAAAAAGCAGGATAATATCAACAAACAAAGGAACAGCGACCCTCGCTGACCATGGGCAACCCCTTCTGTGAGCTCTGCCAGCCTCAGGCCAAGGCTGTCAGTCCCACCTCTCCCTGGCACCCCGTAGACACCCATCCCATGCTGGCTTTGTCCACCAGCAACCAACCACCCGCTCTGGCAGTGCCACTGCATCATTAGGTTGGTCCAAATTGCTCATGTCCTTTTTGATTGCTTAACTCACTGTCAGCGTCCTTGTAGATGGTAGGGAATCTCAGTGGCTGTGTGGCTGAGGAGCGGAGTGCTCCATGCTCTGGTTGTTTTCTCGCCCTGGGCCTGCAACTCTGAAAGACAGGATAGCAAACAATGGAACAGCCACTCTTATTTACCATGGGCAATGCCTGCCCAGGGCTCTGCCAAACTCTTGATGCCTTAACTTCTTGTCAGTGTCCTTTTAGAAGGTCAGAGACCTCTCTGTCTCTGTGGCTGAGGACGGGACTGCGGCATGGCTTGGTCCTTTTCCGTGAGTGGGTCTGGAGCTGGAAAAAGCAGGATAATATCAACAAAAGAAAGGAACAGCGACCCTCGCTGACCATGGGCAACGCCTGCTGTGAGCTCTGCCAGCCTCAGGCCAAGGCTGTCAGTCCCACCTCTCCCTGGCACCTAGTAGACACCCCTCCTATCATGTCATTGCCCACCAGCAACCACCCACCCACTCTGGCAGTGATACTGCATCATCAGGTTGGTGCCAAGAGCTGATGTGGTTTTTGATTGCTTAACTTAGCGTCAGCATCCTTGTAGACAGTAGGGAATCTCAGTGGCTGTGTGCCTGAGGTCAGTAGTGTGTCATGGACTGGTCCTTTTGTCTGTGTGGCCCTGCAGCTGGAAAAAGCAGGATAATATCAACAAAGAAAGGAACAGCGACCCTCGCTGACCATGGGCAACGCCTGCTGTGAGCTCTGCCAGCCTCAGGCCAAGGCTGTCAGTCCCACCTCTCCCTGGCAGCTAGTAGACACCCCTCCTATCATGTCATTGCCCACCAGCAACCACCCACCCACTCTGGCAGTGCCACTGCATCATCAGGTTGGTGCCAAGAGCTGATGTGGTTTTTGATTGCTTAACTTAGCGTCAGCATCCTTGTAGACGGTAGGGAATCTCAGTGGCTGTGTGCCTGAGGTCAGTAGTTTGTCATGGACTGGTCCTTTTGTCTGTGTGGCCCTGCAGCTGGAAAAAGCAGGATAATATCAACAAAGAAAGGAACAGCGACCCTCGCTGACCATGGGCAACGCCTGCTGTGAGCTCTGCCAGCCTCAGGCCAAGGCTGTCAGTCCCACCTCTCCCTGGCAGCCAGTAGACACCCATCCCATGCTGGCTTTGTCCACCAGAAACCACCCACCCACTCTGGCAGTGCCACTGCATCATCAGGTTGGTGCCAAGAAATGATGTCCTTTTTGATTCCTTAACTCAGTGTCAGCATCCTTGTAGATGGTAGGGAATCTCAGTGGCTGTGTGGCTGAGGAGCGGAGTGCTCCATGCTCTGGTCGTTTTCTTGGCCTGGGCCTGCAACTCTGAAAGACAGGATAGCAAACAATGGAACAGCCACTCTTACTTACCATGGGCAATGCCTGCCCAGGGCTCTGCCAAACTCTTGATGCCTTAACTTCTTGTCAGTGTCCTTTTAGATGGTCAGACACCTCTCTGTCTCTGTGGCTGAGGTCGGGAGTGCGCATTGGTCTGGTCCTTTTCCCTGTGTAGGTCTGGAGTTGGAAAAAGCAGGATAATATCAACAAACAAAGGAACAGCGACCCTCGCTGACCATGGGCAACCCCTGCTGTGAGCTCTGCCAGCCTCAGGCCAAGGCTGTCAGTCCCACCTCTCCCTGGCAGCCAGTAGACACCCATCCCATGCTGGCTTTGTCCACCAGCAACCAACCACCCGCTCTGGCAGTGCCACTGCATCATTAGGTTGGTGCCAAGAGCTGATGTCCTTTTTGATTGCTTAACTCACTGTCAGCGTCCTTGTAGATGGTAGGGAATCTCAGTGGCTGTGTGGCTGAGGTGGGGAGTGCTCCATGCTCTGGTCGTTTACTCGGCCTGGGCCTGCAACTCTGAAAGACAGGATAGCAAACAATGGAACAGCCACTCTTATTTACCATGGGCAATGCCTGCCCAGGGCTCTGCCAAACTCTTGATGCCTTAACTTCTTGTCAGTGTCCTTTTAGAAGGTCAGAGACCTCTCTGTCTCTGTGGATGAGGACGGGGGTGCGGCATGGCCTGGTCCTTTTCCCTGAGTGGGTCTGGTGCTGGAAAAAACAGGATAATATCAACAAAAGAAAGGAACAGCGACCCTCGCTGACCATGGGCAACGCCTGCTGTGAGCTCTGCCAGCCTCAGGCCAAGGCTGTCAGTCCCACCTCTCCCTGGCACCTAGTAGACACCCCTCCTATCATGTCATTGCCCACCAGCAACCACCCACCCACTCTGGCAGTGCCACTGCATCATCAGGTTGGTGCCAAGAGCTGATGTGGTTTTTGATTGCTTAACTTAGCGTCAGCATCCTTGTAGACAGTAGGGAATCACAGTGGCTGTGTGCCTGAGGTCAGTAGTGTGTCATGGACTGGTCCTTTTGTCTGTGTGGCCCTGCAGCTGGAAAAAGCAGGATAATATCAACAAAGAAAGGAACAGCGACCCTCGCTGACCATGGGCAACCCCTGCTGTGAGCTCTGCCAGCCTCAGGCCAAGGCTGTCAGTCCCACCTCTCTCTGGCAGCCAGTAGACACCCATCCCATGCTGGCTTTGTCCACCAGCAACCAACCACGCGCTCTGGCAGTGCCACTGCATCATTAGGTTGGCCCAAATTGCTCATGTCCTTTCTGATTGCTTAACTCAGTGTCAGCGTCCTTGTAGATGGTAGGGAATCTCAGTGGCTGTGTGGCTGAGGAGCGGAGTGCTCCATGCTCTGGTTGTTTTCTTGGCCTCGGCCTGGAACTCTGAAAGACAGGATAGCAAACAATGGAACAGCCACTCTTATTTACCATGGGCAATGCCTGCCCAGGGCTCTGCCAAACTCTTGATGCCTTAACTTCTTGTCAGTGTCCTTTTAGAAGGTCAGAGACCTCTCTGTCTCTGTGGATGAGGACGGGAGTGCGGCATGGCCTGGTCCTTTTCCCTGAGTGGGTCTGGAGTTGGAAAAAGCAGGATAATATCAACAAAGAAAGGAACAGTGACCCTCGCTGACCATGGGCAACGCCTGCTGTGAGCTCTGCCAGCCTCAGGCCAAGGCTGTCAGTCCCACCTCTCCCTGGCACCTAGTAGACACCCCTCCTATCATGTCATTGCCCACCAGCAACCACCCACCCACTCTGGCAGTGCCACTGCATCATCAGGTTGGTGCCAAGAGCTGATGTGGTTTTCGATTGCTTAACTTAGCGTCAGCATCCTTGTAGATGGTAGGGAATCTCAGTGGCTGTGTGGCTGAGGAGCGGAGTGCTCCATGCTCTGGTCGTTTTTTTGGCCTGGGCCTGCAACTCTGAAAGACAGGATAGCAAACAATGGAACAGCCACTCTTATTTACCATGGGCAATGCCTGCCCAGGGCTCTGCCAAACTCTTGATGCCTTAACTTCTTGTCAGTGTCCTTTTAGAAGGTCAGAGACCTCTCTGTCTCTGTGGCTGAGGACGGGAGTGCGCCTTGGTCGGGTCCTTTTCCCTGTGTAGGTCTTGAGTTGGAAATAGGAGGATAATATCAACAAACAAAGGAACAGCGACCCTCGCTGACCATGGGCAACCCCTGCTGTGAGCTCTGCCAGCCTCAGGCCAAGGCTGTCAGTCTCACCTCTCCCTGGCAGCCAGTAGACACCCATCCCATGCTGGCTTTGTCCACCAGCAACCAACCACCCACTGTGGCAGTGCCACTGCATTATTAGGTTGGTGCCAAGAGCTGATGTCCTTTCTGATTGCTAAACGTAGCGTCAGCATCCTTGTAGATGGTAGGGAATCTCAGTGGCTGTGTGGCTGAGGAGCGGAGTGCTCCATGCTCTGGTCGTTTTCTCGGCCTGGGCCTGCAACTCTGAAAGACAGGATAGCAAACAATGGAACAGCCACTCTTATTTACCATGGGCAATGCCTGCCCAGGGCTCTGCCAAACTCTTGATGCCTTAACTTCTTGTCAGTGTCCTTTTACAAGGTCAGACACCTCTCTGTCTCTGTGGCTGAGGATGGGAGTGCGCCTTGGCCTGGTCCTGTTCCCTGATTGTGTCTGGAGCTGGAAAAAGCAGGATAATATCAACAAAGAAAGGAACAGCGACCCTCGCTGACCATGGGCAACCCCTGCTGTGAGCTCTGCCAGCCTCAGGCCAAGGCTGTCAGTCCCACCTCTCCCTGGCAGCCAGTAGACACCCATCCCATGCTGGCTTTGTCCACCAGCAACCTACCACCCGCTCTGGCAGTGCCATTGCATCATTAGGTTGGTCCAAATTCCTCATGTCCTTTTTGATTGCTTAACTCAATGTCAGCGTCCTTCTAGATGGTAGGGAATCTCAGTGGCTGTGTGGCTGAGGAGCGGAGTGCTCCATGCTCTGGTCGTTTTCTCGGCCTGGGCCTGGAACTCTGAAAGACAGGATAGAAAACAATGGAACAGCCACTCTTCTTTGCCATGGGCAATGCCTGCCCAGGGCTCTGCCAAACTCTTGATGCCTTAACTTCTTGTCAGTGTCCTTTTAGAAGGTCAGAGACCTCTCTGTCTCTGTGGCTGAGGACGGGAGCGCACCTTGGTCTGGTCCTTTTCCCTGTGTAGGTCTGGAGTTGGAAAAAGCAGGATAATATCAACAAAGAAAGGAACAGCGACCCTCGCTGACCATGGGCAACCCCTGCTGTGAGCTCTGCCAGCCTCAGGCCAAGGCTGTCAGTCCCACCTCTCCCTGGCACCTAGTAGACACCCCTCCTATCATGTCATTGCCCACCAGCAACCACCCACCCACTCTGGCAGTGCCACTGCATCATCAGGTTGGTGCCAAGAGCTGATGTGGTTTTTGATTGCTTAACTTAGCGTCAGCATCCTTGTAGACGGTAGGGAATCTCAGTGGCTGTGTGGCTGAGGTCAGTAGTGTGTCATGGACTGGTCCTTTTGTCTGTGTGGCCCTGCAGCTGGAAAAAGCAGGATAATATCAACAAAGAAAGGAACAGCGACCCTCGCTGACCATGGGCAACCCCTGCTGTGAGCTCTGCCAGCCTCAGGCCAAGGCTGTCAGTCCCACCTCTCCCTGGCAGCCAGTAGACACCCATCCCATGCTGGCTTTGTCCACCAGCAACCACCAACCCACTGTGGCAGTGCCACTGCATCATTAGGTTGGTGCCAAGAGCTGATGTCCTTTCCGATTGCTAAACTTATCGTCAGCGTCCTTGTAGATGGTAGGGAATCTCAGTGGCTGTGTGGCTGAGGAGCGGAGTGCTGCATGCTCTGGTCGTTTTCTCGGCCTGGGCCTGGAACTCTGAAAGACAGGATAGCAAACAATTGAACAGCCACACTTTTTTACCATGGGAATGCCTGCCCAGGGCTGTGCCAAACTCTTGATGCCTTAACTTCTTGTCAGTGTCCTTTTAGAAGGTCAGAGACCTCTCTGTCTCTGTGGCTGAGGACGGGAGTGCGCCATGGTCTGGTCCATTTGTCTGTGTGGCCCTGCAGCTGGAAAAAGCAGGATAATATCAACAAAGAAAGGAACAGCGACCCTCGCTGACCATGGGCAACCCCTGCTGTGAGCTCTGCCAGCCTCAGGCCAAGGCTGTCAGTCCCACCTCTCCCTGGCACCCCGTAGACACCCATCCCATGCTGGCTTTGTCCACCAGCAACCAACCACCCGCTCTGGCAGTGCCACTGCATCATTAGGTTGGTGCCAAGAGCTGATGTCCTTTCTGATTGCTTACTTTCGCATCAGCATCCTTGTAGATGGTAGGGAACCTCAGCGGCTGTGTGGCTGAGGAGGGGAGTGCTCCATGCTCTGGTCGTTTTCTCGGCCTGGGCCTGCAACTCTGAAAGTCAGGTTAGCAAACAATGGAACAGCCACTCTTATTTACCATGGCAAACGTCTGCCCAGGGCTCTGCCAAACTCTGGATGCCTTAACTTCTTGTCAGTGTCCTTTTACAAGGTCAGAGACCTCTCTGTCTCTGTGGCTGAGGACGGGAGTGCGCCATGGTCTGGTCCTTTTTCCTGTGTTGTTCTGGGGTTGGAAAAAGCAGGATAATATCAACAAAGAAAGGAACAGCGACCCTCGCTGACCATGGGCAACCCCTGCTGTGAGCTCTGCCAGCCTCAGGCCAAGGCTGTCAGTCCCACCTGTCTCTGGCAGCCAGAAGACACCCATCCCATGGTGGCTTTGTCCACCAGCAACCACCCACCCACTCTGGCAGTGCCACTGCATCATTAGGTTGGTGCCAAGAGCTGATGTCCTTTTTGATTGCTTAACTTAGCGTCAGCATCCTTGCAGATGGTAGGGAATCTCAGTGGCTGTGTTCCTGAGGTCAGTAGTGCGCCATGGAGTGGTCCTTTTGTCTGTTTGGCCGTGCAGCTGGAAGAAGCAGGATAATATCAACAAAGAAAGGAACAGAGACCGTCGCTGACCATGGGCAACCCCTGCTGTGATCTCTGCCAGCCTCAGGCCAAGGCTGTCAGTCCCACCTCTCCCTGGCAGCCAGTAGACACCCATCCCATGCTGGCTTTGTCCACCAGCAATTACCCACTGTGGCAGTGCCATTGCATCATTAGGCTGGTGCCAAGAGCTGATGTCCTTTTTGATTGCTTAACTCAGTGTGAGCGTCCTTGTAGATGGTAGGGAATCTCAGTGGCTGTGTGGCTGAGGAGCGGAGTGCTCCATGCTGTGGTCGTTTTCTCGGCCTGGGCCTGCAACTCTGAAAGACAGGATAGCAAACAATGGAACAGCCACTCTTATTTGCCATGGGCAATGCCTGCCCAGGGCTGTGCCAAACTCTTGATGCCTTAACTTCTTGTCAGTGTCCTTTTAGAAGGTCAGAGACCTCTCTGTCTCTGTGGCTGAGGACGGGAGTGCGCCATGGTCTGGTCCATTTGTCTGTGTGGCCCTGCAGCTGGAAAAAGCAGGATAATATCAACAAAGAAAGGAACAGCGACCCTCGCTGACCATGGGCAACCCCTGCTGTGAGCTCTGCCAGCCTCAGGCCAAGGCTGTCAGTCCCACCTCTCCCTGGCACCCCGTAGACACCCATCCCATGCTGGCTTTGTCCACCAGCAACCAACCACCCGCTCTGGCAGTGCCACTGCATCATTAGGTTGGTGCCAAGAGCTGATGTCCTTTCTGATTGCTTACTTTCGCATCAGCATCCTTGTAGATGGTAGGGAACCTCAGCGGCTGTGTGGCTGAGGAGGGGAGTGCTCCATGCTCTGGTCGTTTTCTCGGCCTGGGCCTGCAACTCTGAAAGTCAGGTTAGCAAACAATGGAACAGCCACTCTTATTTACCATGGCAAACGTCTGCCCAGGGCTCTGCCAAACTCTGGATGCCTTAACTTCTTGTCAGTGTCCTTTTACAAGGTCAGAGACCTCTCTGTCTCTGTGGCTGAGGACGGGAGTGCGCCATGGTCTGGTCCTTTTTCCTGTGTTGTTCTGGGGTTGGAAAAAGCAGGATAATATCAACAAAGAAAGGAACAGCGACCCTCGCTGACCATGGGCAACCCCTGCTGTGAGCTCTGCCAGCCTCAGGCCAAGGCTGTCAGTCCCACCTGTCTCTGGCAGCCAGAAGACACCCATCCCATGGTGGCTTTGTCCACCAGCAACCACCCACCCACTCTGGCAGTGCCACTGCATCATTAGGTTGGTGCCAAGAGCTGATGTCCTTTTTGATTGCTTAACTTAGCGTCAGCATCCTTGCAGATGGTAGGGAATCTCAGTGGCTGTGTTCCTGAGGTCAGTAGTGCGCCATGGAGTGGTCCTTTTGTCTGTTTGGCCGTGCAGCTGGAAGAAGCAGGATAATATCAACAAAGAAAGGAACAGAGACCGTCGCTGACCATGGGCAACCCCTGCTGTGATCTCTGCCAGCCTCAGGCCAAGGCTGTCAGTCCCACCTCTCCCTGGCAGCCAGTAGACACCCATCCCATGCTGGCTTTGTCCACCAGCAATTACCCACTGTGGCAGTGCCATTGCATCATTAGGCTGGTGCCAAGA
The DNA here is from genome assembly GCF_947461875.1 of Haliaeetus albicilla. Classification (NCBI taxonomy): domain Eukaryota; kingdom Metazoa; phylum Chordata; class Aves; order Accipitriformes; family Accipitridae; genus Haliaeetus; species Haliaeetus albicilla. The sequence continues at coordinate 12,774,565 of NC_091502.1, read as the reverse complement.
GCTGATGTCCTTTTTGATTGCTTAACTCAGTGTGAGCGTCCTTGTAGATGGTAGGGAATCTCAGTGGCTGTGTGGCTGAGGAGCGGAGTGCTCCATGCTGTGGTCGTTTTCTCGGCCTGGGCCTGCAACTCTGAAAGACAGGATAGCAAACAATGGAACAGCCACTCTTATTTGCCATGGGCAATGCCTGCCCAGGTTCTGTGCCAAACTCTTGATGCCTTAACTTCTTGTCAGTGTCCTTTTAGAAGTTCAGAGACCTCTCTGTCTCTGTGGATGAGGACGGGAGTGCGCCATGGTCTGGTCCTTTTGTCTGTGTGGCCCTGCAGATGGAAAAAGCAGGATAATATCAACAAAGAAAGGAACAGCGACCCTCGCTGACCATGGGCAACCCCTGCTGTGAGCTCTGCCAGCCTCAGGCCAAGGCTGTCAGTCCCACCTCTCCCTGGCAGCCAGTAGACACCCATCCCATGCTGGCTTTGTCCACCAGCAACCAACCACCCGCTCTGGCAGTGCCACTGCATCATTAGGTTGGTCCAAATTCCTCATGTCCTTTCTGATTGCTTAACTTAGCGTCAGCGTCCTTGTAGATGGTAGGGAATCTCAGTGGCTGTGTGGCTGAGGAGCGGAGTGCTCCATGCTCTGGTCTTTTTCTCGGCCTGGGCCTGCAACTCTGAAAGACAGGATAGCAAACAATGGAACAGCCACTCTTATTTGCCATGGGCAATGCCTGCCCAGGTTCTGTGCCAAACTCTTGATGCCTTAACTTCTTGTCAGTGTCCTTTTAGAAGTTCAGAGACCTCTCTGTCTCTGTGGATGAGGACGGGAGTGCGCCATGGTCTGGTCCTTTTGTCTGTGTGGCCCTGCAGATGGAAAAAGCAGGATAATATCAACAAAGAAAGGAACAGCGACCCTCGCTGACCATGGGCAACCCCTGCTGTGAGCTCTGCCAGCCTCAGGCCAAGGCTGTCAGTCCCACCTCTCCCTGGCAGCCAGTAGACACCCATCCCATGCTGGCTTTGTCCACCAGCAACCAACCACCCGCTCTGGCAGTGCCACTGCATCATTAGGTTGGTCCAAATTCCTCATGTCCTTTCTGATTGCTTAACTTAGCGTCAGCGTCCTTGTAGATGGTAGGGAATCTCAGTGGCTGTGTGGCTGAGGAGCGGAGTGCTCCATGCTCTGGTCTTTTTCTCGGCCTGGGCCTGCAACTCTGAAAGACAGGATAGCAAACAATGGAACAGCCACTCTTATTTACCATGGGCAATGCCTGCCCAGTGCTGTGCCAAACTCTTGATGCCTTAACTTCTTGTCAGTGTCCTTTTAGAATGTCAGAGACCTCTCTGTCTCTGTGGATGAGGACGGGAGTGCGGCATGGCCTGGTCCTGTTCCCCGAGTGGCCCTGCAGCAAGAAAAAGCAGGATAATATCAACAAACAAAGGAACAGTGACCGTCGCTGACCATGGGCAACCCCTGCTGTGAGCTCTGCCAGCCTCAGGCCAAGGCTGTCAGTCCCACCTCTCCCTGGCAGACAAAAGACACCCATTCTATGGTGGCTTTCTCCACCAGCAACCAACCACCTGCTCTGGCAGTGCCACTGCATCATTAGGTTGGTGCCAAGAGCTGATGTCCTTTTTGATTGCTTAACTTAGCGTCAGCATCCTTGTAGACGGTAGGGAATCTCAGTGGCTGTGTTCCTGAGGTCAGTAGTGCGCCATGGATTGGTCCTTTTGTCTGTGTGGCCCTGCAGCTGGAAGAAGCAGGATAATATCAACAAAGAAAGGAACAGCGACCCTCGCTGACCATGGGCAACCCCTGCTGTGAGCTCTGCCAGCCTCAGGCCAAGGCTGTCAGTCCCACCTCTCCCTGGCAGCCAGTAGACACCCATCCCATGGTGGCTTTGTCCACCAGCAACCAACCACCCGCTCTGGCAGTGCCATTGCATCATTAGGTTGGTCCAAATTGCTCATGTCCTTTCTGATTCCTTAAATTAGTGTCAGCGTCCTTGTAGATGGTAGGGAATCTCAGTGGCTGTGTGGCTGAGGAGCAGAGTGCTCCATGCTCTGGTCGTTTTCTTGGCCTGGGCCTGCAACTCTGAAAGACAGGATAGCAAACAATGGAACAGCCACTCTTATTTACCATGGGCAATGCTTGCCCAGGGCTCTGCCAAACTCTTGATGCCTTAACTTCTTGTCAGTGTCCTTTTAGAATGTCAGAGACCTCTCTGTCTCTGTGGATGAGGACGGGAGTGCGGCATGGCCTGGTCCTGTTCCCCGAGTGGCCCTGCAGCTAGAAAAAGCAGGATAATATCAACAAACAAAGGAACAGTGACCGTCGCTGACCATGGGCAACCCCTGCTGTGAGCTCTGCCAGCCTCAGGCCAAGGCTGTCAGTCCCACCTCTCCCTGGCAGACAAAAGACACCCATCCTATGGTGGCTTTCTCCACCAGCAACCAACCACCTGCTCTGGCAGTGCCACTGCATCGTTAGGTTGGTGCCAAGAGCTGATGTCCTTTTTGATTGCTTAACTTAGCGTCAGCATCCTTGTAGACGGTAGGGAATCTCAGTGGCTGTGTTCCTGAGGTCAGTAGTGCGCCATGGATTGGTCCTTTTGTCTGTGTGGCCCTGCAGCTGGAAGAAGCAGGATAATATCAACAAAGAAAGGAACAGCGACCCTCGCTGACCATGGGCAACCCCTGCTGTGAGCTCTGCCAGCCTCAGGCCAAGGCTGTCAGTCCCACCTCTCCCTGGCAGCCAGTAGACACCCATCCCATGCTGGCTTTGACCTCCAGCAACCAACCACCCGCTCTGGCATTGCAACTGCATCATTAGGTTGGTCCAAATTGCTCTTGTCCTTTTTGATTGCTTCACTTACTGTGAGCATCCTTGTAGATGGTAGGGAATCTCAGTGGCTGTGTGGCTGAGGAGCGGAGTGCTCCATGCTCTGGTCATTTTCTCGGCCTGGGCCTGCAACTCTGAAAGACAGGATAGCAAACAATGGAACAGCCATCTTATTTGCCATGGGCAATGCCTGCCAAGGGCTGTGCCAAACTCTTGATGCCTTAACTTCTTGTCAGTGTCCTTTTAGAAGGTCAGAGACCTCTCTGTCTCTGTGGCTGAGGATGGGAGTGCGCCATGGTCTGGTCCTTTTCCCTGAGTGGGTCTCGAGCTGGAAAAAGCAGGATAATATCAACAAAGAAAGGAACAGCGACCCTCGCTGACCATGGGCAACCCCTGCTGTGAGCTCTGCCAGCCTCAGGCCAAGGCTGTCAGTCCCACCTCTCCCTGGCAGCCAGTAGACACCCATCCCATGCTGGCTTTGTCCACCAGCAACCAACCACCCGCTCTGGCAGTGCCACTGTATCATTAGGTTGGTCCAAATTGCTCATGTCATTTTTGATTGCTTAACGCAGTGTGAGCGTCCTTGTAGATGGTAGGGAATCTCAGTGGCTGTGTGGCTGAGGAGCGGAGTGCTCCATGCTCTGGTCGTTTTCTCGGCCTGGGCCTGCAACTCTGAAAGACAGGATAGCAAACAATGGAACAGCCACTCTTATTTACCATGGGCATTGACTGCCCAGGGCTGTGCCAAACTCTGGATGCCTTAACTTCTTGTCAGTGTCCTTTTAGAAGGTCAGAGACCTCTCTGTCTCTGTGGCTGAGGACGGGAGTGCGCCATGGTCTGGTCCTGTTCCCTGAGTAGGTCTGGAGCTGGAAAAAGCAGGATAATATCAACAAACAAAGGAACAGCGACCCTCGCTGTCCATGGGCAACCCCTGCTGTGAGCTCTGCCAGCCTCAGGCCAAGGCTGTCAGTCCCACCTCTCTCTGGCAGCCAGAAGACACCCATCCCATGCTGGCTTTGTCCACCAGCAACCACCTACCCACTCTGGCAGTGCCACTGCATCATTAGGTTGGTGCCAAGAGCTGATGTCCATTTTGATTGCTTAACTTAGCGTCATCATCCTTGTAGACGGTAGGGAATCTCAGTGGCTGTGTGCGTGAGGTCAGCAGTGCGCCATGGACTGGTCCTTTTTTCTCTTTAGGTCTGGAGCTGGAAAAAGCAGGATAATATCAACAAAGAAAGGAACAGCGACCCTCGCTGACCATGGGCAACCCCTGCTGTGAGCTCTGCCAGCCTCAGGCCAAGGCTGTCAGTCCCACCTCTCTCTGGCAGGCAGTAGACACCATTCCCATGGTGGCTTTGTCCACCGGCAACCACCCACCCACACTGGCAGTGCCACTGCATCATTAGGTTGGTGCCAAGAGCTGATGTCCTTTCTGATTCCGTAACTTAGAGTCAGCATCCTTGTAGATGGTAGGAAACCTCAGTGGCTGTGTGGCTGAGGAGCGGAGTGCTCCATGCTCTGGTCGTTTTCTCGGCCTGGTCCTGGAACTCTGAAAGACAGGATAGCAAACAATGGAACAGCCACTCTTATGTACCATGGGCAATGCCTGCCCAGGGCTGTGCCAAACTCTTGATGCCTTAACTTCTTGTCAGTGTCCTTTTAGAAGGTCAGAGACCTCTCTGTCTCTGTGGCTGAGGATGGGAGTGCGCCATGGTCTGGTCTTTTTCCCTGAGTGGGTCTGCAGCTGGAAAAAGCAGGATAATATCAACAAAGAAAGGAACAGCGACCCTCGCTGACCATGGGCAACCCCTGCTGTGAGCTCTGCCAGCCTCAGGCCAAGGCTGTCAGTCCCACCTCTCCCTGGCAGCCAGTAGACACCCATCCCATGCTGGCTTTGTCCACCAGCAACCAACCACCCGCTCTGGCAGTGCCACTGTATCATTAGGTTGGTCCAAATTGCTCATGTCATTTTTGATTGCTTAACGCAGTGTGAGCGTCCTTGTAGATGGTAGGGAATCTCAGTGGCTGTGTGGCTGAGGAGCGGAGTGCTCCATGCTCTGGTCGTTTTCTCGGCCTGGGCCTGCAACTCTGAAAGACAGGATAGCCAACAATGGAACAGCCACTCTTATTTACCATGGGCAATGCCTGCCCAGGGCTGTGCCAAACTCTTGATGCTTTAACTTCTTGTCAGTGTCCTTTTAGAAGGTCAGAGACCTCTCTGTCTCTGTGGCTAAGGATGGGAGCGCGCAATGGTCTGGTCCTTTTCCCTGAGTGGGTCTGGAGTTGCAAAAAGCAGGATAATATCAACAAAGAAAGGATCAGCGACCCTTGCTGACCATGGGCAACCCCTGCTGTGAGCTCTGCCAGCCTCAGGACAAGGCTGTCAGTCCCACCTCTCCCTGCCAGCCAGTAGACACCATTCCCATGGTAGCTTTGTCCATCAGCAACCACCCACCCACTCTGGCACTGCCACTGCATCATTAGGTTGGTGCCAAGAGCTGATGTCCATTTTGATTGCTTAACTTAGCGTCATCATCCTTGTAGACGGTAGGGAATCTCAGTGGCTGTGTGCCTGAGGTCAGCAGTGCGCCATGGACTGGTCCTTTTTTCTCTTTAGGTCTGGAGCTGGAAAAAGCAGGATAATATCAAGAAAGAATGGATCAGCGACCCTCGCTGACCATGGGCAACCCCTGTTGTGAGCTCTGCCAGCCTCAGGCCAAGGCTGTCAGTCCCACCTCTCCCTGGCAGCCAGTAGACACCCATCCCATGGTGGCTTTGTCCACCAGCAACCAACCACCCGCTCTGGCAGTGCCACTGCATCATTCGGTTGGTGCCAAGAACTGATGTCCTTTCTGATTCCGTAACTTACAGTCAGCATCCTTGTAGATGGTAGGACATCTCAGTGGCTGTGTGGCTGAGGAGTGGAGTGCTCCATGCTCTGGTCGTTTTCTCGGCCTGGGCCTGCAACTCTGAAAGACAGGATAGCAAACAATGGAACAGCCACTCTTATTTACCATGGGCAATGCCTGCCCAGGGCTGTGCCAAACTCTTGATGCCTTAACTTCTTGTCAGTGTCCTTTTAGAAGGTCAGAGACCTCTCTGTCTCTGTGGCTGAGGACGGGAGTGCGCCATGGTCTGGTCCTTTTCCCTGAGTGGGTCTGGAGCTAGAAAAAGCAGGATAATATCAACAAACAAAGGAACAGCGACACTCGCTGACCATGGGCAACCCCTGCTGTGAGCTCTGCCAGCCTCAGGGCAAGGCTGTAAATCCCACGTCCGCCTCGCAGCTAGTAGACACCATTCCCATGGTGGCTTTGTCCACCAGCAACCACCCACCCACTCTGGCAGTCCCACTGCATCATTAGGTTGGTGCCAAGAGCTGATGTCCTTTTTGATTGCTTAACATAGCGTCAGCAGCCTTGTAGACGGTGGGGAACCTCAGTGGCTGTGTGCCTGAGGTCAGCAGTGCGCCATGGACTGGTCCTTTTGTCTGTGTGGCCCTGCAGATGGAAAAGCAGGATAATATCAACAAACAAAGGAACATCAACCCTCACTGACCATGGGCAACCCCTGCTGTGAATCCTGCCAGCCTCAGGCCAAGGCTGTCAGTCCCACCTCTCCCTGGTAGCCAGTAGACACCCATCCCATGCTGGATTTGTCCACCAGCAACCACCCACCCTCTCTGGCAGTGCCACTGCAACATTAGGTTGGTGCCAAGAACTGATGTCCTTTATGATACCTTAACTTAGCGTCAGCATCCTTGTAGATGGTAGGGAATCTCAGTGGCTGTGTGGCTGAGGTCAGCAGTGCTCCATGCTCTGGTCGTTTTCTCGGCCTGGGCCTGCAACTCTGAAAAACAGGATAGCAAACAATGGAACAGCCACTCTTATTTACCATGGGCAATGCCTGCCCAGGGCTGTGTCAAACTCTTGATGCCTTAACTTCTTGCCAGTGTTCTTTTAGAAGGTCAGAGACCTCTCTGTCTCTGTGGCTGAGGACAGCAGTGCACCATGGTCGGGTCCTGTTCCCTGAGTGTGTCTGTGCATCTGGAAAAAGCAGGATAATATCAACAAAGAAAGGAACAGCGACCCTCGCTGACCATGGGCAACCCCTGCTGTGAGCTCTGCCAGCCTCAGGCCAAGGCTGTCAGTCCCACCTCTCCCTGGCAGCCAGTAGACACCCATCCCATGATGTCAATGCCCACCATCAACCACCTAACCACACTGGCAGTGCCACGGCATCATTAGGTTGGTGCCAAGAGCTGATGTCCTTTCTGATTGCTTAACTTACCGTCAGCATCCTTGTAGATGGTAGGGAATCTCAGTGGCTGTGTGGCTGAGGAGCGGAGTGCTCCATGCTCTGGTCGTTTTCTCGGCCTGGGCCTGCAACTCTGAAAGACAGGATAGCAAACAATGGAACAGCCACTCTTCTTTGCCATTGGCAATGCCTGCCCAGGGCTCTGCCAAACTCTTGATGCCTTAACTTCTTGCCAGTGTCCTTTTAGAAGGTCAGAGACCTCTCTGTCTCTGTGGCTGAGGATGGGAGTGCGTCATGGTCTGGTCCGTTTCCCTGAGTGAGACTGGATCTGGAAAAAGCAGGATAATATAAACAAACAAAGGAACAGTGACCCTCGCTGACCATGGGCAACCCCTGCTGTGAGCTCTGCCAGCCTCAGGCCAAGGCTGTCAGTCCCACCTCTCCCTGGCAGCCAGTAGACACCCATCCCATGCTGGCTTTGTCCACAAGCAGCCACCCACCCACACTGGCAGTGCCACTGCATCGTTAGGTTGGTGCCCAGAGGTGATGTCCTTTTTGATTGCATAACTTAATGTGAGCGTCCTTGTATATGGTAGGGAATCTCAGTGGCTGTGTGGCTGAGGAGCGGATTGCTCCATGCTCTGGTCATATTCTCTGCCTGGGCCTTGATTTCTGAAAGAGAGGATAGAAAACAGTGGAACAGCCACTCTTATTTACCATGGCAAACGCCTGCCCAGGGCTGTGCCAAAATCTAGATGCCTTAACTTCTTGTCAGTGTCCTTTTAGAAGGTCAGAGACCTCTCCGTCTCTGTGGCTGAGGACGGGAGTGCGCCATGGTCTGGTCCTTTTGTCTGTGTGGCCGTGCATCTGGAAAAAGCAGGATAATATCAACAAAGGAACAGCGACCCTCGCTGACCATGGGCAACCCCTGCTGTGAGCTCTGCCAGCCTCAGGCCAAGGCTGTCAGTCCCACCTCTCCCTGGCAGCCTGAAGACACCCATCCCATGATGTCATTGCCCACTCAGCAACCACCCACCCACACTGGCAGTGCCACTGCATCATTAGGTTGGTGCCAAGAGCTGATGTCCTTTTTGATTGCTTAACTTAGCGTCAGCATCCTTGTAGACGGTAGGGAATCTCAGTAGCTGTGTGCCTGAGGTCAGCAGTGCGCCATGGTCTGGTCCTTTTCCCTGTGTAGGTCTGGAGCTGCAAAAAGCAGGATAATATTAACAAAGAAAGGAACAGCGACCCTCGCTGACCATGGGCAACCCCTGCTGTCAGCTCTGCCAGCCTCAGGCCAAGGCTGTCAGTCCCACCTCTCCCTGGCAGCCAGTAAACACTCATCCCATGGTGGCTTTGTCCACTAGCAACCACCTACCCACTCTGGCAGTGACACTGCATCATTAGGTTGGTTCAAATTGCTCATGTCCTTTTTGATTGCTTAACTCAGTGTGAGCATCCTTGTAGATGGTAGGACATCTCAGTGGCTGTGTGCCTGAGGGGTGGAGTGCTCCATGCCCTGCTCGTTTTCTCGGCCTGGGCCTGCAACTCTGAAAGACAGGATAGCAAACAATGGAACAGCCACTCTTCTTTGCCATGGGCAATGCCTGCCTAGGGCTGTGCCAAACTCTTGATGCCTTAACTTCTTGTCAGTGTCCTTTTAGAAGGTCAGAGACCTCTCTGTCTCTGTGGCTGAGGACGGGAGTGCGCCATGGTCTGGTCCTTTTCCCTGAGTGGGTCTGGAGCTAGAAAAAGCAGGATAATATCAACAAACAAAGGAACAGCGACCCTCGCTGACCATGGGCAACCCCTGCTGTGAGCTCTGCCAGCCTCAGGCCAAGGCTATCAGTCCCACCTCTCCCTGGCAGCCAATAGACACCCCTCCTATGATGTCATTGCCCACCAGCAACCACCCACCCACTCTGGCAGTGCCACTGCATCATTCGGTTGGTGCCCAGAGGTGATGTCCTTTTTGATTGCTTAACTTAGCGTCAGCGTCCTTGTAGACGGTAGGGAATCTCAGTGGCTGTGTGCCTGAGGTCAGCAGTGCACCATGGACTGGTCCTTTTCCCTGAGTGGGCCTGCAGCTGGAAAAAGCAGGATAATATCAACAAACAAAGGAACAGCGACCCTCGCTGACCATGGGCAACCCCTGCTGTGAGCTCTGCCAGCCTCAGGCCAAGGCTGTCAGTCCCACCTCTCCGTGGCAGCCAAAAGACACCCATCCCATGGTGGCTTTGTCCACCAACAACCACACACCCACTCTGGCAGTGCCACTGCATCATTACGTTGGTGCCAAGAGCTGATGTCCTTTCTGATTCCTTAACTTAGTGTCAGCGTCCTTGTAGATGGTAGGGAATCTCAGTGGCTGTGTGGCTGAGGAGCGGAGTGCTCCATGCTCTGGTCGTTTTCTCGGCCTGGGCCTGCAACTCTGAAAGACAGGATAGCAAACAATGCAACAGCCACTCTTATTTACCATGGGCAATGCCTGCCCAGGGCTGTGCCAAACTCTTGATGCCTTAACTTCTTGTCAGTGTCCTTTTAGAAGGTCAGAGACCTCTCTGTCTCTGTGGCTGAGGACGGGAGTGCGGCATGGCCTGGTCCTTTTCCATAAGTGGGTCTGGGGTTGGAAAAAGCGGGATAATATCAACAAAGAAAGGAACAGCGACCCTCGCTGACCATGGGCAACCCCTGCTGTGAGCTCTGACAGCCTCAGGCCAAGGCTGTCAGTCCCACCTCTCCCTGGCAGCCAGTAGACACCCATCCCATGCTGGCTTTGTCCACCAGCAACCACCCATCCACTCTGGCATTCCACTGCATCATTTGGTTGGTGCCAAGAGCTGATGAGATTTTTGATTGCTTAAATTAGCGTCAGCATCCTTGTAGACGGTAGGGAATCTCAGTGGCTGTGTGCCTGAGGTCAGCAGTGCGCCATGGACTGGTCCTTTTGTCTGTGTGGCCCTGCAGCTGCAAAAAGCAGGATAATATCAACAAACAAAGGAACAGCGGCCCTCGCTGACCATGGGCAACCCCTGCTGTGAGCTCTGCCAGCCTCAGGCCAAGGCTGTCAGTCCCACCTCTCCCTGGCAGCCAACAGTCATCCCACCTATGATGTCATTGTCCACCAGCAACCACCTACCCACTCTGGCAGTGCCACTGCATCATTAGGTTGGTGCCAAGAGCTGATGTCCTTTTTGATTGCTTAACTCAGTGTCAGCGTCCCTGTAGATGGTAGGGAATCTCAGTGGCTGTGTGGCTGAGGAGCAGAGTGCTCCATGCTCTGGTCGTTTTCTCGGCCTCGGCCTGTGTGATGGGTTGACCCTGGCTGGACGCCAGGTGCCCACCAAAGCCGTTCTATCAGTCCCACATCCTCAGCTGGACAGGGGAGAGAAAAATTTAACAAAAAACTTGCGGGTCGAGATAAGGACAGGAGAGATCATTCACTAATTACCATCACGGGCGAAACAGACTCAGCTTGGGGAAAATTAGCTCACTTTTTATTACAAATCAGCCAGAGTAAGGTAAATGAGAAATAAAACGAAATCTCAGAACACCTTCCCTCCACCCCTCCCTTCTTCCCGGGCACAACTTCACTCCCGGATTTCTCCACCAAGCCCCCCCAGCGGCACAAGGGGGACAGGGATGGGGTTTACGGTCATCACATGTTATTTTCTGCCGCTTCACCTCCTCAGGGCGAGGGCTCATTACACTCTTCCCCTGCTCCAACGTGGGGTCCCACCCACGGGAGACAGTCCTCCACGAACTTTCTCCAACGTGGGCCATTCCCACGGGCTGCAGTTCTTCACGAACTGCTCCAGCATGGGTCCTTTCCACGGTGTGCAGTCCTTCAGGCACAGACTGCTCCAGCGTGGGTCCCCCACGGGGTCACAAGTCCTGCCAGAAAACCTGCTCCGTGGGCTCCTCTCTCCACAGATCCGCAGGTCCTGCCAGGAACCTGCTCCAGCGCAGGGTTCCCACGGGGTCACAGCCTCCTTCAGGAACCCACCTGCTCCAGCGTGGGGACCTCCATGGGCTGCAGGTGGATATCTGCCCCACCATGGACCTCCCTGGACTGCAGGGGGACAGCCTGCCTCACCAGGGTCTTCACCACGGGCTGCAGGGGAATCTTCGCTCCGGCGCCTGGAGCATCTCCTCCCCCTCCTTCTGCACTGACCTTGGTGTCCGCAGACTTGTTTCTCTTACATGTTCTCACTCCTCTCTCCGGTGGCTGTTTACCGCGTCCCAACTTTTTTTTTCCTTCTTAAAAATGTTATCACAGAGGCGTTACCACTATCACTGATTGGCTCGGCCTTGGCCGGCGGCGGGTCCGTCTTAGAGCCAGCTGGTATGGGCTCGCTCTCTCTCGAACACAGGGGAAGCTTCCAGCAGCTTCTTACAGGAGCCACCCCTGTAACCCCCCCCGCTACCAAAACCTTGCCACATAAAACCAATACAGCCTGGAACTCTGAAAGACAGGATAGCAAAGAATGGAACAGCCACTCTTATTTACCATGGGCAGTGCCTGCCCAGGGCTCTGCCAAACTCTTGATGCCTTAACTTCTTGTCAGTGTCCTTTCAGAAGGTCAGAGACCTCTCTGTCTCTGTGGCTGAGGACGGGAGTGCGCCATGGTCTGGTCCTGTTCCCTGAGTGGGTCTGGAGCTGGAAAAAGCAGGATAATATCAACAAAGAAAGGAACAGCGACCCTCGCTGACCATGGGCAACCCCTGCTGTGAGCTCTGCCAGCCTCAGGCCAAGGCTGTCAGTCCCACCTCTCCCTGGCAGCCAGTAGACACCCATCCCATGCTGGCTTTGTCCACCAGCAACCAACCACCCGCTCTGGCAGTGCCACTGCATCATTAGGTTGGTCCAAATTGCTCATGTCCTTTTTGATTGCTTAACTCAGTGTGAGCGTCCTTGTAGATGGTAGGGAATCTCAGTGGCTGTGTGGCTGAGGAGCGGAGTGCTCCATGCTCTGGTCGTTTTCTCGGCCTGGGCCTGCAACTCTGAAAGACAGGAGAGCAAACAATGGAACAGCCACTCTTTTTTACCATGGGCAATGCCTGCCCAGGGCTGTGCCAAACTCTTGATGCCTTAACTTCTTGTCAGTGTACTTTTAGAAGGTCAGAGACCTCTCTGTCTCTGTGGCTGAGGTCGGGAGTGCGCATTGGTCTGATCCTTCTCCCTGTGTAGGTCTTGAGCTGGAAAAAGCAGGATAATATCAACAAAGAAAGGAACAGCGACCCTCACTGACCATGGGCAACCCCTGCTGTGAGCTCTGCCAGCCTCAGGCCAAGGCTGTCAGTCCCACCTCTCCCTGGCAGCCAGTAGACACCCATCCCATGGTGGCTTTGACCTCCAGCAACCAACCACCCGCTCTGGCATTGCAACTGCATCATTAGGTTGGTCCAAATTGCTCTTGTCCTTTTTGATTGCTTCACTTACTGTGAGCATCCTTGTAGATGGTAGGGAATCTCAGTGGCTGTGTGGCTGAGGAGCGGAGTGCTCCATGCTCTGGTCATTTTCTCGGCCTGGGCCTGCAACTCTGAAAGACAGGATAGCAAACAATGGAACAGCCATCTTATTTGCCATGGGCAATGCCTGCCAAGGGCTGTGCCAAACTCTTGATGCCTTAACTTCTTGTCAGTGTCCTTTTAGAAGGTCAGAGACCTCTCTGTCTCTGTGGCTGAGGATGGGAGTGCGCCATGGTCTGGTCCTTTTCCCTGAGTGGGTCTCGAGCTGGAAAAAGCAGGATAATATCAACAAAGAAAGGAACAGCGACCCTCGCTGACCATGGGCAACCCCTGCTGTGAGCTCTGCCAGCCTCAGGCCAAGGCTGTCAGTCCCACCTCTCCCTGGCAGCCAGTAGACACCCATCCCATGCTGGCTTTGTCCACCAGCAACCAACCACCCGCTCTGGCAGTGCCACTGTATCATTAGGTTGGTCCAAATTGCTCATGTCATTTTTGATTGCTTAACGCAGTGTGAGCGTCCTTGTAGATGGTAGGGAATCTCAGTGGCTGTGTGGCTGAGGAGCGGAGTGCTCCATGCTCTGGTCGTTTTCTCGGCCTGGGCCTGCAACTCTGAAAGACAGGATAGCAAGCAATGGAACAGCCACTCTTATTTACCATGGGCATTGACTGCCCAGGGCTGTGCCAAACTCTGGATGCCTTAACTTCTTGTCAGTGTCCTTTTAGAAGGTCAGAGACCTCTCTGTCTCTGTGGCTGAGGACGGGAGTGCGCCATGGTCTGGTCCTGTTCCCTGAGTAGGTCTGGAGCTGGAAAAAGCAGGATAATATCAACAAACAAAGGAACAGCGACCCTCGCTGTCCATGGGCAACCCCTGCTGTGAGCTCTGCCAGCCTCAGGCCAAGGCTGTCAGTCCCACCTCTCTCTGGCAGCCAGAAGACACCCATCCCATGCTGGCTTTGTCCACCAGCAACCACCTACCCACTCTGGCAGTGCCACTGCATCATTAGGTTGGTGCCAAGAGCTGATGTCCATTTTGATTGCTTAACTTAGCGTCATCATCCTTGTAGACGGTAGGGAATCTCAGTGGCTGTGTGCGTGAGGTCAGCAGTGCGCCATGGACTGGTCCTTTTTTCTCTTTAGGTCTGGAGCTGGAAAAAGCAGGATAATATCAACAAAGAAAGGAACAGCGACCCTCGCTGACCATGGGCAACCCCTGCTGTGAGCTCTGCCAGCCTCAGGCCAAGGCTGTCAGTCCCACCTCTCTCTGGCAGGCAGTAGACACCATTCCCATGGTGGCTTTGTCCACCAGCAACCACCCACCCACACTGGCAGTGCCACTGCATCATTAGGTTGGTGCCAAGAGCTGCTGTCCTTTCTGATTCCGTAACTTAGAGTCAGCATCCTTGTAGATGGTAGGAAACCTCAGTGGCTGTGTGGCTGAGGAGCGGAGTGCTCCATGCTCTGGTCGTTTTCTCGGCCTGGTCCTGGAACTCTGAAAGACAGGATAGCAAACAATGGAACAGCCACTCTTATGTACCATGGGCAATGCCTGCCCAGGGCTGTGCCAAACTCTTGATGCCTTAACTTCTTGTCAGTGTCCTTTTAGAAGGTCAGAGACCTCTCTGTCTCTGTGGCTGAGGATGGGAGTGCGCCATGGTCTGGTCCTGTTCCCTGTGTTGTTCTGGGGTTGGAAAAAGCGGGATAATATCAACAAAGAAAGGAACAGCGACCCTCGCTGACCATGGGCAACCCCTGCTGTGAGCTCTGCCAGCCTCAGGCCAAGGCTGTCAGTCCCACCTCTCCCTGGCAGCCAGTAGACACCCATCCCATGCTGGCTTTGTCCACCAGCAACCAACCACCCGCTCTGGCAGTGCCACTGTATCATTAGGTTGGTCCAAATTGCTCATGTCCTTTTTGATTGCTTAACGCAGTGTGAGCGTCCTTGTAGATGGTAGGGAATCTCAGTGGCTGTGTGGCTGAGGAGCGGAGTGCTCCATGCTCTGGTCGTTTTCTCGGCCTGGGCCTGCAACTCTGAAAGACAGGATAGCCAACAATGGAACAGCCACTCTTATTTACCATGGGCAATGCCTGCCCAGGGCTGTGCCAAACTCTTGATGCCTTAACTTCTTGTCAGTGTCCTTTTAGAAGGTCAGAGACCTCTCTGTCTCTGTGGCTAAGGATGGGAGCGCGCAATGGTCTGGTCCTTTTCCCTGAGTGGGTCTGGAGTTGCAAAAAGCAGGATAATATCAACAAAGAAAGGATCAGCGACCCTTGCTGACCATGGGCAACCCCTGCTGTGAGCTCTGCCAGCCTCAGGACAAGGCTGTCAGTCCCACCTCTCCCTGCCAGCCAGTAGACACCATTCCCATGGTAGCTTTGTCCATCAGCAACCACCCACCCACTCTGGCACTGCCACTGCATCATTAGGTTGGTGCCAAGAGCTGATGTCCATTTTGATTGCTTAACTTAGCGTCAGCATCCTTGTAGACGGTAGGGAATCTCAGTGGCTGTGTGCCTGAGGTCAGCAGTGCGCCATGGACTGGTCCTTTTTTCTCTTTAGGTCTGGAGCTGGAAAAAGCAGGATAATATCAAGAAAGAATGGATCAGCGACCCTCGCTGACCATGGGCAACCCCTGTTGTGAGCTCTGCCAGCCTCAGGCCAAGGCTGTCAGTCCCACCTCTCCCTGGCAGCCAGTAGACACCCATCCCATGGTGGCTTTGTCCACCAGCAACCAACCACCCGCTCTGGCAGTGCCACTGCATCATTCGGTTGGTGCCAAGAACTGATGTCCTTTCTGATTCCGTAACTTACAGTCAGCATCCTTGTAGATGGTAGGACATCTCAGTGGCTGTGTGGCTGAGGAGTGGAGTGCTCCATGCTCTGGTCGTTTTCTCGGCCTGGGCCTGCAACTCTGAAAGACAGGATAGCAAACAATGGAACAGCCACTCTTATTTACCATGGGCAATGCCTGCCCAGGGCTGTGCCAAACTCTAGATGCCTTAACTTCTTGTCAGTGTCCTTTTAGAAGGTCAGAGACCTCTCCGTCTCTGTGGCTGAGGACGGGAGTGCGCCATGGTCTGGTCCTTTTGTCTGTGTGGCCGTGCATCTGGAAAAAGCAGGATAATATCAACAAACAAAGGAACAGCGACACTCGCTGACCATGGGCAACCCCTGCTGTGAGCTCTGCCAGCCTCAGGGCAAGGCTGTAAATCCCACGTCCGCCTCGCAGCTAGTAGACACCATTCCCATGGTGGCTTTGTCCACCAGCAACCACCCACCCACTCTGGCAGTCCCACTGCATCATTAGGTTGGTGCCAAGAGCTGATGTCCTTTTTGATTGCTTAACATAGCGTCAGCAGCCTTGTAGACGGTGGGGAACCTCAGTGGCTGTGTGCCTGAGGTCAGCAGTGCGCCATGGACTGGTCCTTTTGTCTGTGTGGCCCTGCAGATGGAAAAGCAGGATAATATCAACAAACAAAGGAACATCAACCCTCACTGACCATGGGCAACCCCTGCTGTGAATCCTGCCAGCCTCAGGCCAAGGCTGTCAGTCCCACCTCTCCCTGGTAGCCAGTAGACACCCATCCCATGCTGGCTTTGTCCACCAGCAACCACCCACCCTCTCTGGCAGTGCCACTGCAACATTAGGTTGGTGCCAAGAACTGATGTCCTTTATGATACCTTAACTTAGCGTCAGCATCCTTGTAGATGGTAGGGAATCTCAGTGGCTGTGTGGCTGAGGTCAGCAGTGCTCCATGCTCTGGTCGTTTTCTCGGCCTGGGCCTGCAACTCTGAAAGACAGGATAGCAAACAATGGAACAGCCACTCTTATTTACCATGGGCAATGCCTGCCCAGGGCTGTGTCAAACTCTTGATGCCTTAACTTCTTGCCAGTGTTCTTTTAGAAGGTCAGAGACCTCTCTGTCTCTGTGGCTGAGGACAGCAGTGCACCATGGTCGGGTCCTGTTCCCTGAGTGTGTCTGTGCATCTGGAAAAAGCAGGATAATATCAACAAAGAAAGGAACAGCGACCCTCGCTGACCATGGGCAACCCCTGCTGTGAATCCTGCCAGCCTCAGGCCAAGGCTGTCAGTCCCACCTCTCCCTGGTAGCCAGTAGACACCCATCCCATGCTGGCTTTGTCCACCAGCAACCACCCACCCTCTCTGGCAGTGCCACGGCATCATTAGGTTGGTGCCAAGAGCTGATGTCCTTTCTGATTGCTTAACTTAGCGTCAGCATCCTTGTAGATGGTAGGGAATCTCAGTGGCTGTGTGGCTGAGGAGCGGAGTGCTCCATGCTCTCGTCGTTTTCTCGGCCTGGGCCTGCAACTCTGAAAGACAGGATAGCAAACAATGGAACAGCCACTCTTCTTTGCCATTGGCAATGCCTGCCCAGGGCTCTGCCAAACTCTTGATGCCTTAACTTCTTGCCAGTGTCCTTTTAGAAGGTCAGAGACCTCTCTGTCTCTGTGGCTGAGGATGGGAGTGCGTCATGGTCTGGTCCGTTTCCCTGAGTGAGACTGGATCTGGAAAAAGCAGGATAATATAAACAAACAAAGGAACAGTGACCCTCGCTGACCATGGGCAACCCCTGCTGTGAGCTCTGCCAGCCTCAGGCCAAGGCTGTCAGTCCCACCTCTCCCTGGCAGCCAGTAGACACCCATCCCATGCTGGCTTTGTCCACAAGCAGCCACCCACCCACACTGGCAGTGCCACTGCATCGTTAGGTTGGTGCCCAGAGGTGATGTCCTTTTTGATTGCTTAACTTAGCGTCAGCGTCCTTGTAGACGGTAGGGAATCTCAGTGGCTGTGTGCCTGAGGTCAGCAGTGCACCATGGACTGGTCCTTTTCCCTGAGTGGGCCTGCAGCTGGAAAAAGCAGGATAATATCAACAAACAAAGGAACAGCGACCCTCGCTGACCATGGGCAACCCCTGCTGTGAGCTCTGCCAGCCTCAGGCCAAGGCTGTCAGTCCCACCTCTCCCTGGCAGCCAAAAGACACCCATCCCATGGTGGCTTTGTCCACCAGCAACCACACACCCACTCTGGCAGTGCCACTGCATCATTACGTTGGTGCCAAGAGCTGATGTCCTTTCTGATTCCTTAACTTAGTGTCAGCGTCCTTGTAGATGGTAGGGAATCTCAGTGGCTGTGTGGCTGAGGAGCGGAGTGCTCCATGCTCTGGTCGTTTTCTCGGCCTGGGCCTGCAACTCTGAAAGACAGGATAGCAAACAATGGAACAGCCACTCTTATTTACCATGGGCAATGCCTGCCCAGGGCTGTGCCAAACTCTTGATGCCTTAACTTCTTGTCAGTGTCCTTTTAGAAGGTCAGAGACCTCTCTGTCTCTGTGGCTGAGGACGGGAGTGCGGCATGGCCTGGTCCTTTTCCATAAGTGGGTCTGGGGTTGGAAAAAGCGGGATAATATCAACAAAGAAAGGAACAGCGACCCTCGCTGACCATGGGCAACCCCTGCTGTGAGCTCTGACAGCCTCAGGCCAAGGCTGTCAGTCCCACCTCTCCCTGGCAGCCAGTAGACACCCATCCCATGCTGGCTTTGTCCACCAGCAACCACCCATCCACTCTGGCATTCCACTGCATCATTTGGTTGGTGCCAAGAGCTGATGAGATTTTTGATTGCTTAAATTAGCGTCAGCATCCTTGTAGACGGTAGGGAATCTCAGTGGCTGTGTGCCTGAGGTCAGCAGTGCGCCATGGAGTGGTCCTTTTGTCTGTGTGGCCCTGCAGCTGGAAAAAGCAGGATAATATCAACAAAGAAAGGAACAGCGGCCCTCGCTGACCATGGGCAACCCCTGCTGTGAGCTCTGCCAGCCTCAGGCCAAGGCTGTCAGTCCCACCTCTCCCTGGCAGCCAACAGTCATCCCACCTATGATGTCATTGTCCACCAGCAACCACCTACCCACTCTGGCAGTGCCACTGCATCATTAGGTTGGTGCCAAGAGCTGATGTCCTTTTTGATTGCTTAACTCAGTGTCAGCGTCCCTGTAGATGGTAGGGAATCTCAGTGGCTGTGTGGCTGAGGAGCAGAGTGCTCCATGCTCTGGTCGTTTTCTCGGCCTCGGCCTGTGTGATGGGTTGACCCTGGCTGGACGCCAGGTGCCCACCAAAGCCGTTCTATCAGTCCCGCATCCTCAGCTGGACAGGGGAGAGAAAAATTTAACAAAAAACTTGCGGGTCGAGATAAGGACAGGAGAGATCATTCACTAATTACCATCACGGGCGAAACAGACTCAGCTTGGGGAAAATTAGCTCACTTTTTATTACAAATCAGCCAGAGTAAGGTAAATGAGAAATAAAACGAAATCTCAGAACACCTTCCCTCCACCCCTCCCTTCTTCCCGGGCACAACTTCACTCCCGGATTTCTCCACCAAGCCCCCCCAGCGGCACAAGGGGGACAGGGATGGGGTTTACGGTCATCACATGTTATTTTCTGCCGCTTCACCTCCTCAGGGCGAGGGCTCATTACACTCTTCCCCTGCTCCAACGTGGGGTCCCACCCACGGGAGACAGTCCTCCACGAACTTTCTCCAACGTGGGCCATTCCCACGGGCTGCAGTTCTTCACGAACTGCTCCAGCATGGGTCCTTTCCACGGTGTGCAGTCCTTCAGGCACAGACTGCTCCAGCGTGGGTCCCCCACGGGGTCACAAGTCCTGCCAGAAAACCTGCTCCGTGGGCTCCTCTCTCCACAGATCCGCAGGTCCTGCCAGGAACCTGCTCCAGCGCAGGGTTCCCACGGGGTCACAGCCTCCTTCAGGAACCCACCTGCTCCAGCGTGGGGACCTCCATGGGCTGCAGGTGGATATCTGCCCCACCATGGACCTCCCTGGACTGCAGGGGGACAGCCTGCCTCACCAGGGTCTTCACCACGGGCTGCAGGGGAATCTTCGCTCCGGCGCCTGGAGCATCTCCTCCCCCTCCTTCTGCACTGACCTTGGTGTCCGCAGACTTGTTTCTCTTACATGTTCTCACTCCTCTCTCCGGTGGCTGTTTACCGCGTCCCAACTTTTTTTTTCCTTCTTAAAAATGTTATCACAGAGGCGTTACCACTATCACTGATTGGCTCGGCCTTGGCCGGCGGCGGGTCCGTCTTAGAGCCAGCTGGTATGGGCTCGCTCTCTCTCGAACACAGGGGAAGCTTCCAGCAGCTTCTTACAGGAGCCACCCCTGTAACCCCCCCGCTACCAAAACCTTGCCACATAAAACCAATACAGCCTGGAACTCTGAAAGACAGGATAGCAAAGAATGGAACAGCCACTCTTATTTACCATGGGCAGTGCCTGCCCAGGGCTCTGCCAAACTCTTGATGCCTTAACTTCTTGTCAGTGTCCTTTCAGAAGGTCAGAGACCTCTCTGTCTCTGTGGCTGAGGACGGGAGTGCGCCATGGTCTGGTCCTGTTCCCTGAGTGGGTCTGGAGCTGGAAAAAGCAGGATAATATCAACAAAGAAAGGAACAGCGACCCTCGCTGACCATGGGCAACCCCTGCTGTGAGCTCTGCCAGCCTCAGGCCAAGGCTGTCAGTCCCACCTCTCCCTGGCAGCCAGTAGACACCCATCCCATGCTGGCTTTGTCCACCAGCAACCAACCACCCGCTCTGGCAGTGCCACTGCATCATTAGGTTGGTCCAAATTGCTCATGTCCTTTTTGATTGCTTAACTCAGTGTGAGCGTCCTTGTAGATGGTAGGGAATCTCAGTGGCTGTGTGGCTGAGGAGCGGAGTGCTCCATGCTCTGGTCGTTTTCTCGGCCTGGGCCTGCAACTCTGAAAGACAGGAGAGCAAACAATGGAACAGCCACTCTTTTTTACCATGGGCAATGCCTGCCCAGGGCTCTGCCAAACTCTTGATGCCTTAACTTCTTGTCAGTGTCCTTTTAGAAGGTCAGAGACCTCTCTGTCTCTGTGGCTGAGGTCGGGAGTGCGCATTGGTCTGATCCTTCTCCCTGTGTAGGTCTTGAGCTGGAAAAAGCAGGATAATATCAACAAAGAAAGGAACAGCGACCCTCACTGACCATGGGCAACCCCTGCTGTGAGCTCTGCCAGCCTCAGGCCAAGGCTGTCAGTCCCACCTCTCCCTGGCAGCCAGTAGACACCCATCCCATGGTGGCTTTGTCCACCAGCAACCAACCACCCGCTCTGGCAGTGCCACTGCATCATTAGGTTGGTCCAAATTGCTCATGTCCTTTTTGATTGCTTAACTCAGTGTGAGCGTCCTTGTAGATGGTAGGGAATCTCAGTGGCTGTGTGGCTGAGGAGCGGAGTGCTCCTTGCTCTCGTCGTTTTCTCGGCCTGGGCCTGGAACTCTGAAAGACAGGATAGCAAACAACGGAAGAGCCACTCTTATGTACCATGGGTAATGCCTGCCCAGGGCTGTGTCAAACTCTTGATGCCTTAACTTCTTGCCAGTGTCCTTTTAGAAGGTCAGAGACCTCTCTGTCTCTGTGGCTGAGGATGGGAGTGCGCCATCTTCTGGTCCTTTTCCCTGAGTGGGTCTGGAGTTGGAAAAAGCAGGATAATATCAACAAAGAAAGGAACAGCGACCCTCGCTGAGCATGGGCAACCCCTGCTGTGAGCTCTGCCAGCCTCAGGCCAAGGCTGTCAGTCCCACCTCTCCCTGGCAGCCAAAAGACACCCATCCCATGGTGCCTTTGTACACCAGCAACCACCCACCCACACTGGCAGTGCCACTGCATCATTAGGTTGGTCCAAATTGCTCATGTCCTTTTTGATTGCTTAACTCAGCGTGAGCGTCCTTGTAGATGGCAGGGAATCTCAGTGGCTGTGTGGCTGAGGAGGGGAGTGCTCCATGCTCTCGTCGTTTTCTCGGCCTGGGCCTGGAACTCTGAAAGACAGGATAGCAAACAATGGAACAGCCACTCTTATTTACCATGGGCAATGCATGCCAAGGGCTGTGCCAAACTCTTGATGCCTTAACTTCTTGTCAGTGTCCTTTTAGAAGGTCAGAGACCTCTCTGTCTCTGTGGCTGAGGACGGGAGTGCGCCATGGTCTGGTCCTGTTCCCTGTGTTGTTCTGGGGTTGGAAAAAGCGGGATAATATCAACAAAGAAAGGAACAGCGACCCTCACTGACCATGGGCAACCCCTGCTGTGAGCTCTGCCAGCCTCAGGCCAAGGCTGTCAGTCCCACCTCTCCCTGGCAGCCAGTAGACACCCATCCCATGGTGGCTTTGTCCACCAGCAACCAACCACCCACTCGGCAGTGCCACTGCATCATTAGGTTGGTGCCATGAGCTGATGTCCTTTCTGATTCCTTAGCTTAGCATCAGCATCCTTGTAGATGGTAGGGAATCTCAGTGGCTGTGTGGCTGAGGAGCGGAGTGATCCATGCTCTGGTCATTCTCTCGGCCTGGGCCTGGAACTCTGAAAGACAGGATAGCAAACAATGGAACAGCCACTCTTATTTGCCATGGGCAATGCCTGCCCAGGGCTGTGCCAAACTCTTGATGCCTTAACTTCTTGTCAGTGTCCTTTTAGAAGGTCAGAGACCTCTCTGTCTCTGTGGCTGAGGACGGGAGTGCGCCATGGTCTGGTCCTTTTCCCTCAGTGGGCCTGGAGCTGGAAAAAGCAGGATAATATCAACAAACAAAGGAACAGCAACCCTCGCTGACCATGGGCAACCCCTGCTGTGAGCTCTGCCAGCCTCAGGCCAAGGCTGTCAGTCCCACCTCTCCCTGGCAGCCAGTAGACACCCATCCCATGCTGGCTTTGTCCACCAGCAACCACCTACCCACACTGGCAGTGCCACTGCATCATTAGGTTGGTGCCAAGAGCTGATGTCCTTTCTGATTGCTTAACTCAGCGTCAGCATCCTTGTAGATGGTAGGACATCTCAGTGGCTGTGTGGCTGAGGAGCGGAGTGCTCCATGCTCTGGTTGTTTTCTCGGCCTGGGCCTGCAACTCTGAAAGACAGGATAGCAAACAATGGAACAGCCACTCTTATTTACCATGGGCAATGCCTGCCCAGGGCTGTGCCAAACTCTTGATGCCTTAACTTCTTGTCAGTGTCCTTTTAGAAGGTCAGTAGACCTCTCTGTCTCTGTGGCTGAGGACGGGAGTGCACCATGGTCTGGTCCTTTTCCCTGTGTAGTTCTGGAGCTGGAAAAAGCAGGATAATATCAACAAAGGAACAGCAACCATCGCTGAACATGGGCAACCCCTGCTGTGAGCTCTGCCAGCCTCAGGTCAAGGCTGTCACTCCCACCTCTCCCTGGCAGCCAGTAGACACCCATCCCATGCTGGCTTTGTCCACCAGCAACCACCCACCCACTCTGGCACTGCCACTGCATCATTAGGTTGGTGCCAAGGGCTGATGTCCATTTTGATTACTTAACTTAGCGTCAGCATCCTTGTAGACGGTAGGGAAACTCAGTGGCTGTGTGCCTGAGGTCAGCAGTGCGCCATGGACTGGTCCTTTTGTCTCTTTAGGTCTGGAGGTGGAAAAAGCAGGATAATATCAACAAAGAAAGCATCAGCGACCCTCGCTGACCATGGGCAACCCCTGCTGTGAGCTCTGCCAGCCTCAGGCCAAGGCTGTCAGTCCCACCTCTGTCTGGCAGGCAGTAGACACCATTCCCATGGTGGCTTTGTCCACCGGCAACCACCCACCCACTCTGGCAGTGCCACTGCATCATTCGGTTGGTGCCAAGAGCTGATGTCCTTTCTGATTCCTTAACTTAGAGTCAGCAACTTTGTAGATGGTAGGAAACCTCAGGGGCTCTGTGGCTGAGGATCGGAGTGCTGCATTCTCTGGTCGTTTTCTCGGCCTGGGCCTGCAACTCTAAAAGACAGGATAGCAAACAATGGAACAGCCACTCTTACTTACCATGGGCAATGCCTGCCCAGGGCTGTGCCAAACTCTTGATGCCTTAACTTCTTGTCAGTGTCCTTTTAGAAGGTGAGAGACCTCTCTGTCTCTGTGGCTGAGGACGGGAGTGCGACATGGCCTGGTCCTTTTCCCTGAGTGGCCCTGCAGCTGGAAAAAGCGGGATAATATCAACAAAGAAAGGAACAGCGACCCTCGCTGACCATGGGCAACCCCTGCTGTGAGCTCTGCCAGCCTCAGGCCAAGGCTGTCAGTCCCACCTCTCCCTGGCAGCCAAAAGACACCCATCCCATGCTGGCTTTGTCCACCAGCAGCCACCCACCCACACTGGCAGTGACACTGCATCATTAGGTTGGTCCAAATTGCTCATGTCCTTTCTGATTGCTTAACTCAGTGTGAGCGTCCTTGTAGATGGTAGGGAAGCTCAGTGGCTGTGTGCCTGAGGTCAGCAGTGCGCCATGTACTGGTCCTTTTGTCTGTGTGGCCCTGCAGCTGGAAAAAGCAGGATAATATCAACAAAGAAAGGAACAGCGACCCTCGCTAACCATGGGCAACCCCTGCTGTGAGCTCTGCCAGCCTCAGGCCAAGGCTGTCAGTCCCACCTCTCCCTGGCAGCCAGTAGACACCCATCCCATGGTGGCTTTGTCCACCAGCAACCAACCACCCACTCGGCAGTGCCACTGCATCATTAGGTTGGTGCCATGAGCTGATGTCCTTTCTGATTCCTTAGCTTAGCATCAGCATCCTTGTAGATGGTAGGGAATCTCAGTGGCTGTGTGGCTGAGGAGCGGAGTGATCCATGCTCTGGTCATTCTCTCGGCCTGGGCCTGGAACTCTGAAAGACAGGATAGCAAACAATGGAACAGCCACTCTTATTTGCCATGGGCAATGCCTGCCCAGGGCTGTGCCAAACTCTTGATGCCTTAACTTCTTGTCAGTGTCCTTTTAGAAGGTCAGAGACCTCTCTGTCTCTGTGGCTGAGGACGGGAGTGCGCCATGGTCTGGTCCTTTTCCCTCAGTGGGCCTGGAGCTGGAAAAAGCAGGATAATATCAACAAACAAAGGAACAGCAACCCTCGCTGACCATGGGCAACCCCTGCTGTGAGCTCTGCCAGCCTCAGGCCAAGGCTGTCAGTCCCACCTCTCCCTGGCAGCCAGTAGACACCCATCCCATGCTGGCTTTGTCCACCAGCAACCACCTACCCACTCTGGCAGTGCCACTGCATCATTAGGTTGGTGCCAAGAGCTGATGTCCTTTCTGATTGCTTAACTCAGCGTCAGCATCCTTGTAGATGGTAGGACATCTCAGTGGCTGTGTGGCTGAGGAGCGGAGTGCTCCATGCTCTGGTTGTTTTCTCGGCCTGGGCCTGCAACTCTGAAAGACAGGATAGCAAACAATGGAACAGCCACTCTTATTTACCATGGGCAATGCCTGCCCAGGGCTGTGCCAAACTCTTGATGCCTTAACTTCTTGTCAGTGTCCTTTTAGAAGGTCAGTAGACCTCTCTGTCTCTGTGGCTGAGGACGGGAGTGCACCATGGTCTGGTCCTTTTCCCTGTGTAGTTCTGGAGCTGGAAAAAGCAGGATAATATCAACAAAGGAACAGCAACCATCGCTGAACATGGGCAACCCCTGCTGTGAGCTCTGCCAGCCTCAGGTCAAGGCTGTCACTCCCACCTCTCCCTGGCAGCCAGTAGACACCCATCCCATGCTGGCTTTGTCCACCAGCAACCACCCACCCACTCTGGCACTGCCACTGCATCATTAGGTTGGTGCCAAGGGCTGATGTCCATTTTGATTACGTAACTTAGCGTCAGCATCCTTGTAGACGGTAGGGAAATTCAGTGGCTGTGTGCCTGAGGTCAGCAGTGCGCCATGGACTGGTCCTTTTGTCTCTTTAGGTCTGGAGGTGGAAAAAGCAGGATAATATCAACAAAGAAAGCATCAGCGACCCTCGCTGACCATGGGCAACCCCTGCTGTGAGCTCTGCCAGCCTCAGGCCAAGGCTGTCAGTCCCACCTCTGTCTGGCAGGCAGTAGACACCATTCCCATGGTGGCTTTGTCCACCGGCAACCACCCACCCACTCTGGCAGTGCCACTGCATCATTCGGTTGGTGCCAAGAGCTGATGTCCTTTCTGATTCCTTAACTTAGAGTCAGCAACTTTGTAGATGGTAGGAAACCTCAGGGGCTCTGAGGCTGAGGATCGGAGTGCTGCATTCTCTGCTCGTTTTCTCGGCCTGGGCCTGCAACTCTAAAAGACAGGATAGCAAACAATGGAACAGCCACTCTTACTTACCATGGGCAATGCCTGCCCAGGGCTGTGCCAAACTCTTGATGCCTTAACTTCTTGTCAGTGTCCTTTTAGAAGGTGAGAGACCTCTCTGTCTCTGTGGCTGAGGACGGGAGTGCGACATGGCCTGGTCCTTTTCCCTGAGTGGCCCTGCAGCTGGAAAAAGCGGGATAATATCAACAAAGAAAGGAACAGCGACCCTCGCTGACCATGGGCAACCCCTGCTGTGAGCTCTGCCAGCCTCAGGCCAAGGCTGTCAGTCCCACCTCTCCCTGGCAGCCAGTAGACACCCATCCCATGGTGGCTTTGTCCACCAGCAGCCACCCACCCACACTGGCAGTGACACTGCATCATTAGGTTGGTCCAAATTGCTCATGTCCTTTTTGATTGCTTAACTCAGTGTGAGCGTCCTTGTAGATGGTAGGGAATCTCAGTGGCTGTGTGGCTGAGGAGCGGAGTGCTCCATGCTCTGGTTGTTTTCTCAGCCTGGGCCTGCAACTCTGAAAGACAGGATAGCAAACAATGGAACAGCCACTCTTTTTTACCATGGGCAATGCCTGCCCAGGGCTGTGCCAAACTCTTGATGCCTTAACTTCTTGTCAGTGTCCTTTTAGAAGGTCAGAGACCTCTCTGTCTCTGTGGCTGAGGACGGGAGTGCGCCATGGTCTGTTCCTGTTCCCTGTGTTGTTCTGGGGTTGGAAAAAGCGGGATAATACCAACAAAGAAAGGAACAGCGACCCTCGCTGACCATGGGCAACCCCTGCTGTGAGCTCTGCCAGCCTCAGGCCACGGCTGTCAGTCCCACCTCTCCCTGGCAGCCAAAAGACACCCATCCCATGGTGGCTTTGTCCACCAGCAGCCACCCACCCACACTGGCAGTGCCACTGCATCATTAGGTTGGTCCAAATTGCTCATGTCCTTTTTGATTGCTTAACTCAGTGTGAGCGTCCTTGTAGATGGTAGGGAATCTCAGTGGCTGTGTGGCTGAGGAGGGGAGTGCTCCATGCTCTGGTCGTTTTCTCGGCCTGGGCCTGGAACTCTGAAAGACAGGATAGCAAACAATGGAACAGCCACTCTTATTTACCATGGGCAATGCATGCCCAGGGCTGTGCCAAACTCTGGATGCCTTAACTTCTTGTCAGTGTCCTTTTAGAAGGTCAGAGACCTCTCTGTCTCTGTGGCTGAGGACGGGAGTGCGCCATGGTCTGGTCCTGTTCCCTGAGTGGGTCTGGAGCTGGAAAATGCAGGATAATATAAACAAAGAAAGGAACAGCGACCCTCGCTGAGCATGGGCAACCCCTGCTGTGAGCTCTGCCAGCCTCAGGCCAAGGCTGTCAGTCCCACCTCTCCCTGGCAGCCAAAAGACACCCATCCCATGCTGGCTTTGTCCACCAGCAGCCACCCACCCACACTGGCAGTGACACTGCATCATTAGGTTGGTCCAAATTGCTCATGTCCTTTTTGATTGCTTAACTTAGCGTCAGCGTCCTTGTAGATGGTAGGGAATCTCAGTGGCTGTGTGGCTGAGGAGCGGAGTGCTCCATGCTCTGGTTGTTTTCTCGCCCTGGGCCTGCAACTCTGAAAGACAGGATAGCAAACAATGGAACAGCCACTCTTTTTTACCATGGGCAATGCCTGCCCAGGGCTGTGCCAAACTCTTGATGCCTTAACTTCTTGTCAGTGTCCTTTTAGAAGGTCAGAGACCTCTCTGTCTCTGTGGCTGAGGATGGGAGTGCGCCATGGTCTGGTCCTGTTCCCTGTGTTGTTCTGGGGTTGGAAAAAGCGGGATAATATCAACAAACAAAGGAACAGCGACCCTCGCTGACCATGGGCAACCCCTGCTGTGAGCTCTGCCAGCCTCAGGCCAAGGCTGTCAGTCCCACTTCTCCCTGGCAGCCAAAAGACACCCATCCCATGGTGGCTTTGTCCACCAGCAGCCACCCACCCACACTGGCAGTGACACTGCATCATTAGGTTGGTCCAAATTGCTCATGTCATTTTTGATTGCTTAACTCAGTGTGAGCGTCCTTGTAGATGGTAGGGAATCTCAGTGGCTGTGTGGCTGAGGAGGGGAGTGCTCCATGCTTTGGTTGTTTTCTCGGCCTGGGCCTGCAACTCTGAAAGACAGGATAGCAAACAATGGAACAGCCACTCTTTTTTACCATGGGCAATGCCTGCCCAGGGCTCTGCCAAACTCTTGATGCCTTAACTTCTTGTCAGTGTCCTTTTACAAGGTCAGAGACCTCTCTGTCTCTGTGGCTGAGGACGGGAGTGCGCCATGGTCTGTTCCTGTTCCCTGTGTTGTTCTGGGGTTGGAAAAAGCGGGATAATACCAACAAAGAAAGGAACAGCGACCCTCGCTGACCATGGGCAACCCCTGCTGTGAGCTCTGCCAGCCTCAGGCCACGGCTGTCAGTCCCACCTCTCCCTGGCAGCCAAAAGACACCCATCCCATGCTGGCTTTGTCCACCAGCAGCCACCCACCCACACTGGCAGTGACACTGCATCATTAGGTTGGTCCAAATTGCTCATGTCCTTTTTGATTGCTTAACTCAGTGTGAGCGTCCTTGTAGATGGTAGGGAATCTCAGTGGCTGTGTGGCTGAGGAGCGGAGTGCTCCATGCTCTGGTTGTTTTCTCGCCCTGGGCCTGCAACTCTGAAAGACAGGATAGCAAACAATGGAACAGCCACTCTTTTTTACCATGGGCAATGCCTGCCCAGGGCTGTGCCAAACTCTTGATGCCTTAACTTCTTGTCAGTGTCCTTTTAGAAGGTCAGAGACCTCTCTGTCTCTGTGGCTGAGGATGGGAGTGCGCCATGGTCTGGTCCTGTTCCCTGTGTTGTTCTGGGGTTGGAAAAAGCGGGATAATATCAACAAACAAAGGAACAGCGACCCTCGCTGACCATGGGCAACCCCTGCTGTGAGCTCTGCCAGCCTCAGGCCAAGGCTGTCAGTCCCACCTCTCCCTGGCAGCCAAAAGACACCCATCCCATGCTGGCTTTGTCCACCAGCAGCCACCCACCCACACTGGCAGTGACACTGCATCATTAGGTTGGTCCAAATTGCTCATGTCCTTTTTGATTGCTTAACTCAGTGTGAGCGTCCTTGTAGATGGTAGGGAATCTCAGTGGCTGTGTGGCTGAGGAGCGGAGTGCTCCATGCTCTGGTTGTTTTCTCGGCCTCGACCTGCAACTCTGAAAGACAGGATAGCAAACAATGGAACAGCCACTCTTTTTTACCATGGGCAATGCCTGCCCAGGGCTCTGCCAAACTCTTGATGCCTTAACTTCTTGTCAGTGTCCTTTTAGAAGGTCAGAGACCTCTCTGTCTCTGTGGCTGAGGATGGGAGTGCGCCATGGTCTGGTCCTGTTCCCTGTGTTGTTCTGGGGTTGGAAAAAGCGGGATAATATCAACAAACAAAGGAACAGCGACCCTCGCTGACCATGGGCAACCCCTGCTGTGAGCTCTGCCAGCCTCAGGGCAAGGCTGTCAGTCCCACCTCTCCCTGGCAGCCAGTAGGCACCCATCCCATGGTGGCTTTGTCCACCAGCAGCCACCCACCCACACTGGCAGTGCCACTGCATCATTAGGTTGGTCCAAATTGCTCATGTCCTTTTTGATTGCTTAACTCAGTGTGAGCGTCCTTGTAGATGGTAGGGAATCTCAGTGGCTGTGTGGCTGAGGAGCGGAGTGCTCCATGCTCTGGTCGTTTTCTCAGCCTGGGCCTGCAACTCTGAAAGACAGGATAGCAAAGAATGGAACAGCCACTCTTTTTTACCATGGGCAATGCATGCCCAGGGCTGTGCCAAACTCTTGATGCCTTAACTTCTTGTCAGTGTCCTTTTAGAAGGTCAGAGACCTCTCTGTCTCTGTGGCTGAGGACGGGAGTGCGCATTGGTCTGGTCCTGTTCCCTGAGTGGGTCTGGAGCTGGAAAATGCAGGATAATATAAACAAAGAAAGGAACAGCGACCCTCGCTGACCATGGGCAACCCCTGCTGTGAGCTCTGCCAGCCTCAGGCCAAGGCTGTCAGTCCCACCTCTCCCTGGCAGCCAGTAGACACCCATCCCATGCTGGCTTTGTCCACCAGCAGCCACCCACCCACACTGGCAGTGACACTGCATCATTAGGTTGGTCCAAATTGCTCATGTCCTTTTTGATTGCTTAACTCAGTGTGAGCGTCCTTGTAGATGGTAGGGAATCTCAGTGGCTGTGTGGCTGAGGAGCGGAGTGCTCCATGCTCTGGTTGTTTTCTCAGCCTGGGCCTGCAACTCTGAAAGACAGGATAGCAAACAATGGAACAGCCACTCTTTTTTACCATGGGCAATGCCTGCCCAGGGCTGTGCCAAACTCTTGATGCCTTAACTTCTTGTCAGTGTCCTTTTAGAAGGTCAGAGACCTCTCTGTCTCTGTGGCTGAGGATGGGAGTGCGCCATGGTCTGGTCCTGTTCCCTGTGTTGTTCTGGGGTTGGAAAAAGCGGGATAATATCAACAAACAAAGGAACAGCGACCCTCGCTGACCATGGGCAACCCCTGCTGTGAGCTCTGCCAGCCTCAGGCCAAGGCTGTCAGTCCCACCTCTCCCTGGCAGCCAGTAGACACCCATCCCATGGTGGCTTTGTCCACCAGCAGCCACCCACCCACACTGGCAGTGCCACTGCATCATTAGGTTGGTCCAAATTGCTCATGTCCTTTTTGATTGCTTAACTCAGTGTGAGCGTCCTTGTAGATGGTAGGGAATCTCAGTGGCTGTGTGGCTGAGGAGCGGAGTGCTCCATGCTCTGGTTGTTTTCTCAGCCTGGGCCTGCAACTCTGAAAGACAGGATAGCAAACAATGGAACAGCCACTCTTTTTTACCATGGGCAATGCCTGCCCAGGGCTGTGCCAAACTCTTGATGCCTTAACTTCTTGTCAGTGTCCTTTTAGAAGGTCAGAGACCTCTCTGTCTCTGTGGCTGAGGATGGGAGTGCGCCATGGTCTGGTCCTGTTCCCTGTGTTGTTCTGGGGTTGGAAAAAGTGGGATAATATCAACAAACAAAGGAACAGCGACCCTCGCTGACCATGGGCAACCCCTGCTGTGAGCTCTGCCAGCCTCAGGCCAAGGCTGTCAGTCCCACCTCTCCCTGGCAGCCAAAAGACACCCATCCCATGGTGGCTTTGTCCACCAGCAGCCACCCACCCACACTGGCAGTGCCACTGCATCATTAGGTTGGTCCAAATTGCTCATGTCCTTTTTGATTGCTTAACTCAGTGTGAGCGTCCTTGTAGATGGTATGGAATCTCAGTGGCTGTGTGGCTGAGGAGCGGAGTGCTCCATGCTTTGGTCGTTTTCTCGGCCTGGGCCTGCAACTCTGAAAGACAGGATAGCAAACAATGGAACAGCCACTCTTATTTACCATGGGCAATGCCTGCCCAGGGCTCTGCCAAACTCTTGATGCCTTAACTTCTTGTCAGTGTCCTTTTAGAAGGTCAGAGACCTCTCTGTCTCTGTGGCTGAGGTCGGGAGTGCGCATTGGTCTGTTCCTGTTCCCTGTGTTGTTCTGGGGTTGGAAAAAGCGGGATAATACCAACAAAGAAAGGAACAGCGACCCTCGCTGACCATGGGCAACCCCTGCTGTGAGCTCTGCCAGCCTCAGGCCACGGCTGTCAGTCCCACCTCTCCCTGGCAGCCAGTAGGCACCCATCCCATGGTGGCTTTGTCCACCAGCAGCCACCCACCCACACTGGCAGTGCCACTGCATCATTAGGTTGGTCCAAATTGCTCATGTCCTTTTTGATTGCTTAACTCAGTGTGAGCGTCCTTGTAGATGGTAGGGAATCTCAGTGGCTGTGTGGCTGAGGAGGGGAGTGCTCCATGCTCTGGTCGTTTTCTCGGCCTGGGCCTGGAACTCTGAAAGACAGGATAGCAAACAATGGAACAGCCACTCTTATTTACCATGGGCAATGCATGCCCAGGGCTGTGCCAAACTCTGGATGCCTTAACTTCTTGTCAGTGTCCTTTTAGAAGGTCAGAGACCTCTCTGTCTCTGTGGCTGAGGACGGGAGTGCGCCATGGTCTGGTCCTGTTCCCTGAGTGGGTCTGGAGCTGGGAAATGCAGGATAATATAAACAAAGAAAGGAACAGCGACCCTCGCTGAGCATGGGCAACCCCTGCTGTGAGCTCTGCCAGCCTCAGGCCAAGGCTGTCAGTCCCACCTCTCCCTGGCAGCCAAAAGACACCCATCCCATGCTGGCTTTGTCCACCAGCAGCCACCCACCCACACTGGCAGTGACACTGCATCATTAGGTTGGTCCAAATTGCTCATGTCCTTTTTGATTGCTTAACTCAGTGTGAGCGTCCTTGTAGATGGTAGGGAATCTCAGTGGCTGTGTGGCTGAGGAGCGGAGTGCTCCATGCTCTGGTCGTTTTCTCAGCCTGGGCCTGCAACTCTGAAAGACAGGATAGCAAACAATGGAACAGCCACTCTTATTTACCATGGGCAATGCATGCCCAGGGCTGTGCCAAACTCTTGATGCCTTAACTTCTTGTCAGTGTCCTTTTAGAAGGTCAGAGACCTCTCTGTCTCTGTGGCTGAGGATGGGAGTGCGCATTGGTCTGGTCCTGTTCCCTGAGTGGGTCTGGCGCTGGAAAATGCAGGATAATATAAACAAACAAAGGAACAGCGACCCTCGCTGACCATGGGCAACCCCTGCTGTGAGCTCTGCCAGCCTCAGGCCAAGGCTGTCAGTCCCACCTCTCCCTGGCAGCCAGTAGACACCCATCCCATGCTGGCTTTGTCCACCAGCAGCCACCCACCCACACTGGCAGTGACACTGCATCATTAGGTTGGTCCAAATTGCTCATGTCCTTTTTGATTGCTTAACTCAGTGTGAGCGTCCTTGTAGATGGTAGGGAATCTCAGTGGCTGTGTGGCTGAGGAGCGGAGTGCTCCATGCTCTGGTTGTTTTCTCGCCCTGGGCCTGCAACTCTGAAAGACAGGATAGCAAACAATGGAACAGCCACTCTTTTTTACCATGGGCAATGCCTGCCCAGGGCTGTGCCAAACTCTTGATGCCTTAACTTCTTGTCAGTGTCCTTTTAGAAGGTCAGAGACCTCTCTGTCTCTGTGGCTGAGGATGGGAGTGCGCCATGG
Organism: Haliaeetus albicilla; assembly: GCF_947461875.1. Taxonomy (NCBI): domain Eukaryota; kingdom Metazoa; phylum Chordata; class Aves; order Accipitriformes; family Accipitridae; genus Haliaeetus; species Haliaeetus albicilla. Next base: position 12,741,708 of record NC_091502.1, on the reverse strand, counting down.
TCTGGTCCTGTTCCCTGTGTTGTTCTGGGGTTGGAAAAAGCGGGATAATATCAACAAACAAAGGAACAGCGACCCTCGCTGACCATGGGCAACCCCTGCTGTGAGCTCTGCCAGCCTCAGGCCAAGGCTGTCAGTCCCACTTCTCCCTGGCAGCCAAAAGACACCCATCCCATGGTGGCTTTGTCCACCAGCAGCCACCCACCCACACTGGCAGTGACACTGCATCATTAGGTTGGTCCAAATTGCTCATGTCCTTTTTGATTGCTTAACTCAGTGTGAGCGTCCTTGTAGATGGTAGGGAATCTCAGTGGCTGTGTGGCTGAGGAGGGGAGTGCTCCATGCTTTGGTTGTTTTCTCGGCCTGGGCCTGCAACTCTGAAAGACAGGATAGCAAACAATGGAACAGCCACTCTTTTTTACCATGGGCAATGCCTGCCCAGGGCTCTGCCAAACTCTTGATGCCTTAACTTCTTGTCAGTGTCCTTTTAGAAGGTCAGAGACCTCTCTGTCTCTGTGGCTGAGGACGGGAGTGCGCCATGGTCTGTTCCTGTTCCCTGTGTTGTTCTGGGGTTGGAAAAAGCGGGATAATACCAACAAAGAAAGGAACAGCGACCCTCGCTGACCATGGGCAACCCCTGCTGTGAGCTCTGCCAGCCTCAGGCCACGGCTGTCAGTCCCACCTCTCCCTGGCAGCCAAAAGACACCCATCCCATGCTGGCTTTGTCCACCAGCAACCAACCACCCACTCTGGCATGCCACTGCATCATTAGGTTGGTGCCAAGAGCTGATGTCCTTTTTGATTGCTTAACTTAGCGTCAGCATCCTTGTAGATGGTAGGGAATCTCATTGGCTGTGTGGCTGAGGAGCGGAGTGCTCCATGCTCTGGTCGTTTACTCGGCCTGGGCCTGGAACTCTGAAAGACAGGATAGCAAACAATGGAACAGCCACTCTTATTTACCATGGGCAATGCCTGCCCAGGGCTGTGCCAAACTCTTGATGTCTTAACTTCTTGTCAGTGTCCTTTTATAAGGTCAGAGACCTCTCTGTCTCTGTGGCTGAGGATGGGAGAGCACCATGGTCTGGTCCTTTTCCCTCAGTGTGTCTGGAGCTGGAAAAAGCGGGATAATATCAACAAACAAAGGAACAGCGACCCTCGCTGACCATGGGCAACCCCTGCTGTGAGATGTGCCAGCCTCAGGACAAGGCTGTCAGTCGCACCTCTCCCTGGCAGCCAGTATACACCCATCCCATGCTGGCTTTGTCCACCAGCAACCAACCACCCACTCTGGCAGTGCCATTGCTTCATTAGGTTGGTGCCAAGAGCTGATGTCCTTTTTGATTGCTTAACTTAGCGTCATTATCCTTGCAGATGGTAGGGAATCTCAGTGGCTGTGTGCCTGAGGTCAGCAGTGCGCCATGGACTGGTCCTTTTGTCTGTGTGGCCGTGCAGCTGGAAGAAGCAGGATAATATCAACAAAGAAAGGAACAGCGACCCTCGCTGACCATGGGCAACCCCTGCTGTGAGCTCTGCCAGCCTCAGGCCAAGGCTGTCAGTCCCACCTCTCCCTGGCAGCCAGTAGACACCCATCCCATGGTGGCTTTGTCCACGAGCAGACACCCACCCACACTCACAGTGACACTGCATCATTAGGTTGGTCCAAATTGCTCATGTCCTTTTTGATTGCTTAACTCAGTGTGAGCGTCCTTGTAGATGGTAGGGAATCTCAGTGGCTGTGTGGCTGAGGAGGGGAGTGCTCCATGCTCTGGTTGTTTTCTCGCCCTGGGCCTGCAACTCTGAAAGACAGGATAGCAAACAATGGAACAGCCACTCTTTTTTACCATGGGCAATGCCTGCCCAGGGCTGTGCCAAACTCTTGATGCCTTAACTTCTTGTCAGTGTCCTTTTAGAAGGTCAGAGACCTCTCTGTCTCTGTGGCTGAGGACGGGAGTGCGCCATGGTCTGGTCCTTTTCCCTGAGTGGTTCTGGAGCTGCAAAAAGCAGGATAATATCAACAAACAAAGGAACAGTGACCCTCGCTGACCATGGGCAACACCTGCTGTGAGCTGTGCCAGCCTCAGGCCAAGGCTGTCAGTCCCAACTCTCCCTGGCAGCCAGAAGACCCCCATCCCATGCTGGCTTTGTACACCAACAGCCACCCACCCACACTGGCAGTGCCACTGCATCATTAGGTTGGTGCCAAGAGCTGATGTCCATTTTCATTGCCTAACTTAGCGTCAGTGTCCTTGTAGACGGTAGGGAAGCTCAGGGGCTGTGTGGTCAGCAGTGCGCCATGGACTGGTCCTTTTGTCTGTGTGGCCCTGCAGCTGGAAAAAGCACGATAATATCAACAAACAAAGGAACAGCGACCCTCGCTGACCATGGGCAACCCCTGCTGTGAGCTCTGCCAGCCTCAGGCCAAGGCTGTCAGTCCCACCTCTCCCTGGCAGCCAAAAGACACCCATCCCATGCTGGCTTTGTCCACCAGCAGCCACCCACCCACACTGGCAGTGACACTGCATCATTAGGTTGGTCCAAATTGCTCATGTCCTTTTTGATTGCTTAACTCAGTGTGAGCGTCCTTGTAGATGGTAGGGAAGCTCAGTGGCTGTGTGCCTGAGGTCAGCAGTGCGCCATGTACTGGTCCTTTTGTCTGTGTGGCCCTGCAGCTGGAAAAAGCAGGATAATATCAACAAAGAAAGGAACAGCGACCCTCGCTGACCATGGGCAACCCCTGCTGTGAGCTCTGCCAGCCTCAGGCCAAGGCTGTCAGTCCCACCTCTCCCTGGCAGCCAGTAGACACCCATCCCATGGTGGCTTTGTCCACCAGAAACCAACCACCCACTCGGCAGTGCCACTGCATCATTAGGTTGGTGCCATGAGCTGATGTCCTTTCTGATTCCTTAGCTTAGCATCAGCATCCTTGTAGATGGTAGGGAATCTCAGTGGCTGTGTGGCTGAGGAGCGGAGTGATCCATGCTCTGGTCATTCTCTCGGCCTGGGCCTGGAACTCTGAAAGACAGGATAGCAAACAATGGAACAGCCACTCTTATTTGCCATGGGCAATGCCTGCCCAGGGCTGTGCCAAACTCTTGATGCCTTAACTTCTTGTCAGTGTCCTTTTAGAAGGTCAGAGACCTCTCTGTCTCTGTGGCTGAGGACGGGAGTGCGCCATGGTCTGGTCCTTTTCCCTCAGTGGGCCTGGAGCTGGAAAAAGCAGGATAATATCAACAAACAAAGGAACAGCAACCCTCGCTGACCATGGGCAACCCCTGCTGTGAGCTCTGCCAGCCTCAGGCCAAGGCTGTCAGTCCCACCTCTCCCTGGCAGCCAGTAGACACCCATCCCATGCTGGCTTTGTCCACCAGCAACCACCTACCCACTCTGGCAGTGCCACTGCATCATTAGGTTGGTGCCAAGAGCTGATGTCCTTTCTGATTGCTTAACTCAGCGTCAGCATCCTTGTAGATGGTAGGACATCTCAGTGGCTGTGTGGCTGAGGAGCGGAGTGCTCCATGCTCTGGTTGTTTTCTCGGCCTGGGCCTGCAACTCTGAAAGACAGGATAGCAAACAATGGAACAGCCACTCTTATTTACCATGGGCAATGCCTGCCCAGGGCTGTGCCAAACTCTTGATGCCTTAACTTCTTGTCAGTGTCCTTTTAGAAGGTCAGTAGACCTCTCTGTCTCTGTGGCTGAGGACGGGAGTGCACCATGGTCTGGTCCTTTTCCCTGTGTAGTTCTGGAGCTGGAAAAAGCAGGATAATATCAACAAAGGAACAGCAACCATCGCTGAACATGGGCAACCCCTGCTGTGAGCTCTGGCAGCCTCAGGTCAAGGCTGTCACTCCCACCTCTCCCTGGCAGCCAGTAGACACCCATCCCATGCTGGCTTTGTCCACCAGCAACCACCCACCCACTCTGGCACTGCCACTGCATCATTAGGTTGGTGCCAAGGGCTGATGTCCATTTTGATTACTTAACTTAGCGTCAGCATCCTTGTAGACGGTAGGGAAACTCAGTGGCTGTGTGCCTGAGGTCAGCAGTGCGCCATGGACTGGTCCTTTTGTCTCTTTAGGTCTGGAGGTGGAAAAAGCAGGATAATATCAACAAAGAAAGCATCAGCGACCCTCGCTGACCATGGGCAACCCCTGCTGTGAGCTCTGCCAGCCTCAGGCCAAGGCTGTCAGTCCCACCTCTGTCTGGCAGGCAGTAGACACCATTCCCATGGTGGCTTTGTCCACCGGCAACCACCCACCCACTCTGGCAGTGCCACTGCATCATTCGGTTGGTGCCAAGAGCTGATGTCCTTTCTGATTCCTTAACTTAGAGTCAGCAACTTTGTAGATGGTAGGAAACCTCAGGGGCTCTGTGGCTGAGGATCGGAGTGCTGCATTCTCTGGTCGTTTTCTCGGCCTGGGCCTGCAACTCTAAAAGACAGGATAGCAAACAATGGAACAGCCACTCTCACTTACCATGGGCAATGCCTGCCCAGGGCTGTGCCAAACTCTTGATGCCTTAACTTCTTGTCAGTGTCCTTTTAGAAGGTGAGAGACCTCTCTGTCTCTGTGGCTGAGGACGGGAGTGCGACATGGCCTGGTCCTTTTCCCTGAGTGGCCCTGCAGCTGGAAAAAGCGGGATAATATCAACAAAGAAAGGAACAGCGACCCTCGCTGACCATGGGCAACCCCTGCTGTGAGCTCTGCCAGCCTCAGGCCAAGGCTGTCAGTCCCACCTCTCCCTGGCAGCCAAAAGACACCCATCCCATGCTGGCTTTGTCCACCAGCAGCCACCCACCCACACTGGCAGTGACACTGCATCATTAGGTTGGTCCAAATTGCTCATGTCCTTTTTGATTGCTTAACTCAGTGTGAGCGTCCTTGTAGATGGTAGGGAATCTCAGTGGCTGTGTGGCTGAGGAGCGGAGTGCTCCATGCTCTGGTTGTTTTCTCGCCCTGGGCCTGCAACTCTGAAAGACAGGATAGCAAACAATGGAACAGCCACTCTTTTTTACCATGGGCAATGCCTGCCCAGGGCTGTGCCAAACTCTTGATGCCTTAACTTCTTGTCAGTGTCCTTTTAGAAGGTCAGAGACCTCTCTGTCTCTGTGGCTGAGGATGGGAGTGCGCCATGGTCTGGTCCTGTTCCCTGTGTTGTTCTGGGGTTGGAAAAAGCGGGATAATATCAACAAACAAAGGAACAGCGACCCTCGCTGACCATGGGCAACCCCTGCTGTGAGCTCTGCCAGCCTCAGGCCAAGGCTGTCAGTCCCACCTCTCCCTGGCAGCCAAAAGACACCCATCCCATGGTGGCTTTGTCCACCAGCAGCCACCCACCCACACTGGCAGTGACACTGCATCATTAGGTTGGTCCAAATTGCTCATGTCCTTTTTGATTGCTTAACTCAGTGTGAGCGTCCTTGTAGATGGTAGGGAATCTCAGTGGCTGTGTGGCTGAGGAGCGGAGTGCTCCATGCTCTGGTTGTTTTCTCGGCCTCGACCTGCAACTCTGAAAGACAGGATAGCAAACAATGGAACAGCCACTCTTTTTTACCATGGGCAATGCCTGCCCAGGGCTCTGCCAAACTCTTGATGCCTTAACTTCTTGTCAGTGTCCTTTTAGAAGGTCAGAGACCTCTCTGTCTCTGTGGCTGAGGATGGGAGTGCGCCATGGTCTGGTCCTGTTCCCTGTGTTGTTCTGGGGTTGGAAAAAGCGGGATAATATCAACAAACAAAGGAACAGCGACCCTCGCTGACCATGGGCAACCCCTGCTGTGAGCTCTGCCAGCCTCAGGGCAAGGCTGTCAGTCCCACCTCTCCCTGGCAGCCAGTAGGCACCCATCCCATGCTGGCTTTGTCCACCAGCAGCCACCCACCCACACTGGCAGTGCCACTGCATCATTAGGTTGGTCCAAATTGCTCATGTCCTTTTTGATTGCTTAACTCAGTGTGAGCGTCCTTGTAGATGGTAGGGAATCTCAGTGGCTGTGTGGCTGAGGAGCGGAGTGCTCCATGCTCTGGTCGTTTTCTCAGCCTGGGCCTGCAACTCTGAAAGACAGGATAGCAAAGAATGGAACAGCCACTCTTTTTTACCATGGGCAATGCATGCCCAGGGCTGTGCCAAACTCTTGATGCCTTAACTTCTTGTCAGTGTCCTTTTAGAAGGTCAGAGACCTCTCTGTCTCTGTGGCTGAGGACGGGAGTGCGCATTGGTCTGGTCCTGTTCCCTGAGTGGGTCTGGAGCTGGAAAATGCAGGATAATATAAACAAAGAAAGGAACAGCGACCCTCGCTGACCATGGGCAACCCCTGCTGTGAGCTCTGCCAGCCTCAGGCCAAGGCTGTCAGTCCCACCTCTCCCTGGCAGCCAGTAGACACCCATCCCATGCTGGCTTTGTCCACCAGCAGCCACCCACCCACACTGGCAGTGACACTGCATCATTAGGTTGGTCCAAATTGCTCATGTCCTTTTTGATTGCTTAACTCAGTGTGAGCGTCCTTGTAGATGGTAGGGAATCTCAGTGGCTGTGTGGCTGAGGAGCGGAGTGCTCCATGCTCTGGTTGTTTTCTCAGCCTGGGCCTGCAACTCTGAAAGACAGGATAGCAAACAATGGAACAGCCACTCTTTTTTACCATGGGCAATGCCTGCCCAGGGCTGTGCCAAACTCTTGATGCCTTAACTTCTTGTCAGTGTCCTTTTAGAAGGTCAGAGACCTCTCTGTCTCTGTGGCTGAGGATGGGAGTGCGCCATGGTCTGGTCCTGTTCCCTGTGTTGTTCTGGGGTTGGAAAAAGCGGGATAATATCAACAAACAAAGGAACAGCGACCCTCGCTGACCATGGGCAACCCCTGCTGTGAGCTCTGCCAGCCTCAGGCCAAGGCTGTCAGTCCCACCTCTCCCTGGCAGCCAAAAGACACCCATCCCATGGTGGCTTTGTCCACCAGCAGCCACCCACCCACACTGGCAGTGCCACTGCATCATTAGGTTGGTCCAAATTGCTCATGTCCTTTTTGATTGCTTAACTCAGTGTGAGCGTCCTTGTAGATGGTAGGGAATCTCAGTGGCTGTGTGGCTGAGGAGCGGAGTGGTCCATGCTCTGGTTGTTTTCTCAGCCTGGGCCTGCAACTCTGAAAGACAGGATAGCAAACAATGGAACAGCCACTCTTTTTTACCATGGGCAATGCCTGCCCAGGGCTGTGCCAAACTCTTGATGCCTTAACTTCTTGTCAGTGTCCTTTTAGAAGGTCAGAGACCTCTCTGTCTCTGTGGCTGAGGATGGGAGTGCGCCATGGTCTGGTCCTGTTCCCTGTGTTGTTCTGGGGTTGGAAAAAGCGGGATAATATCAACAAACAAAGGAACAGCGACCCTCGCTGACCATGGGCAACCCCTGCTGTGAGCTCTGCCAGCCTCAGGCCAAGGCTGTCAGTCCCACCTCTCCCTGGCAGCCAAAAGACACCCATCCCATGGTGGCTTTGTCCACCAGCAGCCACCCACCCACACTGGCAGTGCCACTGCATCATTAGGTTGGTCCAAATTGCTCATGTCCTTTTTGATTGCTTAACTCAGTGTGAGCGTCCTTGTAGATGGTAGGGAATCTCAGTGGCTGTGTGGCTGAGGAGCGGAGTGCTCCATGCTTTGGTCGTTTTCTCGGCCTGGGCCTGCAACTCTGAAAGACAGGATAGCAAACAATGGAACAGCCACTCTTTTTTACCATGGGCAATGCCTGCCCAGGGCTCTGCCAAACTCTTGATGCCTTAACTTCTTGTCAGTGTCCTTTTAGAAGGTCAGAGACCTCTCTGTCTCTGTGGCTGAGGACGGGAGTGCGCCATGGTCTGTTCCTGTTCCCTGTGTGGTTCTGGGGTTGGAAAAAGCGGGATAATACCAACAAAGAAAGGAACAGCGACCCTCGCTGACCATGGGCAACCCCTGCTGTGAGCTCTGCCAGCCTCAGGCCACGGCTGTCAGTCCCACCTCTCCCTGGCAGCCAAAAGACACCCATCCCATGCTGGCTTTGTCCACCAGCAGCCACCCACCCACACTGGCAGTGACACTGCATCATTAGGTTGGTCCAAATTGCTCATGTCCTTTTTGATTGCTTAACTCAGTGTGAGCGTCCTTGTAGATGGTAGGGAATCTCAGTGGCTGTGTGGCTGAGGAGGGGAGTGCTCCATGCTCTGGTTGTTTTCTCGGCCTGGGCCTGCAACTCTGAAAGACAGGATAGCAAACAATGGAACAGCCACTCTTATTTACCATGGGCAATGCATGCCCAGGGCTGTGCCAAACTCTGGATGCCTTAACTTCTTGTCAGTGTCCTTTTAGAAGGTCAGAGACCTCTCTGTCTCTGTGGCTGAGGACGGGAGTGCGCCATGGTCTGGTCCTGTTCCCTGAGTGGGTCTGGAGCTGGAAAATGCAGGATAATATAAACAAAGAAAGGAACAGCGACCCTCGCTGAGCATGGGCAACCCCTGCTGTGAGCTCTGCCAGCCTCAGGCCAAGGCTGTCAGTCCCACCTCTCCCTGGCAGCCAGTAGACACCCATCCCATGCTGGCTTTGTCCACCAGCAGCCACCCACCCACACTGGCAGTGACACTGCATCATTAGGTTGGTCCAAATTGCTCATGTCCTTTTTGATTGCTTAACTCAGTGTGAGCGTCCTTGTAGATGGTAGGGAATCTCAGTGGCTGTGTGGCTGAGGAGGGGAGTGCTCCATGCTTTGGTTGTTTTCTCGGCCTGGGCCTGCAACTCTGAAAGACAGGATAGCAAACAATGGAACAGCCACTCTTTTTTACCATGGGCAATGCCTGCCCAGGGCTCTGCCAAACTCTTGATGCCTTAACTTCTTGTCAGTGTCCTTTTAGAAGGTCAGAGACCTCTCTGTCTCTGTGGCTGAGGACGGGAGTGCGCCATGGTCTGTTCCTGTTCCCTGTGTTGTTCTGGGGTTGGAAAAAGCGGGATAATACCAACAAACAAAGGAACAGCGACCCTCGCTGACCATGGGCAACCCCTGCTGTGAGCTCTGCCAGCCTCAGGCCACGGCTGTCAGTCCCACCTCTCCCTGGCAGCCAAAAGACACCCATCCCATGCTGGCTTTGTACACCAGCAGCCACCCACCCACACTGGCAGTGACACTGCATCATTAGGTTGGTCCAAATTGCTCATGTCCTTTTTGATTGCTTAACTCAGTGTGAGCGTCCTTGTAGATGGTAGGGAATCTCAGTGGCTGTGTGGCTGAGGAGCGGAGTGCTCCATGCTCTGGTTGTTTGCTCGGCCTGGGCCTGCAACTCTGAAAGACAGGATAGCAAACAATGGAACAGCCACTCTTTTTTACCATGGGCAATGCCTGCCCAGGGCTCTGCCAAACTCTTGATGCCTTAACTTCTTGTCAGTGTCCTTTTAGAAGGTCAGAGACCTCTCTGTCTCTGTGGCTGAGGATGGGAGTGCGCCATGGTCTGGTCCTGTTCCCTGTGTTGTTCTGGGGTTGGAAAAAGCGGGATAATATCAACAAACAAAGGAACAGCGACCCTCGCTGACCATGGGCAACCCCTGCTGTGAGCTCTGCCAGCCTCAGGCCAAGGCTGTCAGTCCCACCTCTCCCTGGCAGCCAAAAGACACCCATCCCATGGTGGCTTTGTCCACCAGCAGCCACCCACCCACACTGGCAGTGACACTGCATCATTAGGTTGGTCCAAATTGCTCATGTCCTTTTTGATTGCTTAACTCAGTGTGAGCGTCCTTGTAGATGGTAGGGAATCTCAGTGGCTGTGTGGCTGAGGAGCGGAGTGATCCATGCTCTGGTTGTTTTCTCGGCCTGGGCCTGCAACTCTGAAAGACAGGATAGCAAACAATGGAACAGGCACTCTTTTTTACCATGGGCAATGCCTGCCCAGGGCTCTGCCAAACTCTTGATGCCTTAACTTCTTGTCAGTGTCCTTTTAGAAGGTCAGAGACCTCTCTGTCTCTGTGGCTGAGGTCGGGAGTGCGCCTTGGTCTGGTCCTTTTCCCTGTGTAGGTCTGGAGTTGGAAAAAGCAGGATAATATCAACAAAGAAAGGAACAGCGACCCTCGCTGACCATGGGCAACCCCTGCTGTGAGCTCTGACAGCCTCAGGCCAAGGCTGTCAGTCCCACCTCTCCCTCGCAGCCAACAGTCATCCCACCTATGATGTCATTGTCCACCAGCAACCACCTACCCACTCTGGCAGTGCCACTGCATCATTAGGTTGGTGCCAAGAGCTGATGTCCTTTCTGATTGCTAAACTTAGCGTCAGCATCCTGGTAGATGGTAGGGAATCTCAGTGGCTGTGTGGCTGAGGAGCGGAGTGCTCCATGCTCTGGTCGTTTTCTCGGCCTGGGCCTGCAACTCTGAAAGACAGGATAGCAAACAATGGAACAGCCACTCTTATTTACCATGGGCAATGCATGCCCAGGGCTGTGCCAAACTCTTGATGCCTTAACTTCTTGTCAGTGTCCTTTTAGAAGGTCAGAGACCTCTCTGTCTCTGTGGCTGAGGACGGGAGTGCGCCATGGTCTGGTCCTGTTCCCTGTGTTGTTCTGGGGTTGGAAAAAGCGGGATAATATCAACAAACAAAGGAACAGCGACCCTCGCTGAGCATGGGCAACCCCTGCTGTGAGCTCTGCCAGCCTCAGGCCAAGGCTGTCAGTCCCACCTCTCCCTGGCAGCCAGTAGACACCCATCCCATGCTGGCTTTGTCCACCAGCAACCAACCACCCGATCTGGCAGTGCCATTGCATCATTAGGTTGGTGCCAAGAGCTGATGTGCTTTTTGATTGCTTAACTTAGCGTCATTATCCTTGCAGATGGTAGGGAATCTCAGTGGCTGTGTGCCTGAGGTCAGCAGTGCGCCATGGACTGGTCCTTTTGTCTGTGTGGCCCTGCAGCTGCAAAAAGCAGGATAATATCAACAAACAAAGGAACAGCGACCCTCGCTGACCATGGGCAACCCCTGCTGTGAGCTCTGCCAGCCTCAGGCCAAGGCTGTCAGTCCCACCTCTCCCTGGCAGCCAGTAGACACCCATCCCATGCTGGCTTTGTCCACCAGCAGCCACCCACCCACACTGGCAGTGACACTGCATCATTAGGTTGGTCCAAATTGCTCATGTCCTTTTTGATTGCTTAACTCAGTGTGAGCGTCCTTGTAGATGGTAGGGAATCTCAGTGGCTGTGTGGCTGAGGAGCGGAGTGCTCCATGCTCTGGTTGTTTTCTCGGCCTGGGCCTGCAACTCTGAAAGACAGGATAGCAAACAATGGAACAGCCACTCTTTTTTACCATGGGCAATGCCTGCCCAGGGCTCTGCCAAACTCTTGATGCCTTAACTTCTTGTCAGTGTCCTTTTAGAAGGTCAGAGACCTCTCTGTCTCTGTGGCTGAGGATGGGAGTGCGCCATGGTCTGGTCCTGTTCCCTGTGTTGTTCTGGGGTTGGAAAAAGCGGGATAATATCAACAAACAAAGGAACAGCGACCCTCGCTGACCATGGGCAACCCCTGCTGTGAGCTCTGCCAGCCTCAGGCCAAGGCTGTCAGTCCCACCTCTCCCTGGCAGCCAAAAGACACCCATCCCATGCTGGCTTTGTCCACCAGCAGCCACCCACCCACACTGGCAGTGACACTGCATCATTAGGTTGGTCCAAATTGCTCATGTCCTTTTTGATTGCTTAACTCAGTGTGAGCGTCCTTGTAGATGGTAGGGAATCTCAGTGGCTGTGTGGCTGAGGAGCGGAGTGCTCCATGCTCTGGTTGTTTTCTCGGCCTGGGCCTGCAACTCTGAAAGACAGGATAGCAAACAATGGAACAGCCACTCTTTTTTACCATGGGCAATGCCTGCCCAGGGCTGTGCCAAACTCTTGATGCCTTAACTTCTTGTCAGTGTCCTTTTAGAAGGTCAGAGACCTCTCTGTCTCTGTGGCTGAGGATGGGAGTGCGCCATGGTCTGGTCCTGTTCCCTGTGTTGTTCTGGGGTTGGAAAAAGCGGGATAATATCAACAAACAAAGGAACAGCGACCCTCGCTGACCATGGGCAACCCCTGCTGTGAGCTCTGCCAGCCTCAGGCCAAGGCTGTCAGTCCCACCTCTCCCTGGCAGCCAAAAGACACCCATCCCATGCTGGCTTTGTCCACCAGCAGCCACCCACCCACACTGGCAGTGACACTGCATCATTAGGTTGGTCCAAATTGCTCATGTCCTTTTTGATTGCTTAACTCAGTGTGAGCGTCCTTGTAGATGGTAGGGAATCTCAGTGGCTGTGTGGCTGAGGAGGGGAGTGCTCCATGCTTTGGTTGTTTTCTCGGCCTGGGCCTGCAACTCTGAAAGACAGGATAGCAAACAATGGAACAGCCACTCTTTTTTACCATGGGCAATGCCTGCCCAGGGCTCTGCCAAACTCTTGATGCCTTAACTTCTTGTCAGTGTCCTTTTAGAAGGTCAGAGACCTCTCTGTCTCTGTGGCTGAGGACGGGAGTGCGCCATGGTCTGTTCCTGTTCCCTGTGTTGTTCTGGGGTTGGAAAAAGCGGGATAATACCAACAAACAAAGGAACAGCGACCCTCGCTGACCATGGGCAACCCCTGCTGTGAGCTCTGCCAGCCTCAGGCCACGGCTGTCAGTCCCACCTCTCCCTGGCAGCCAAAAGACACCCATCCCATGCTGGCTTTGTACACCAGCAGCCACCCACCCACACTGGCAGTGACACTGCATCATTAGGTTGGTCCAAATTGCTCATGTCCTTTTTGATTGCTTAACTCAGTGTGAGCGTCCTTGTAGATGGTAGGGAATCTCAGTGGCTGTGTGGCTGAGGAGCGGAGTGCTCCATGCTCTGGTTGTTTTCTTGGCCTGGGCCTGCAACTCTGAAAGACAGGATAGCAAAGAATGGAACAGCCACTCTTTTTTACCATGGGCAATGCATGCCCAGGGCTGTGCCAAACTCTTGATGCCTTAACTTCTTGTCAGTGTCCTTTTAGAAGGTCAGAGACCTCTCTGTCTCTGTGGCTGAGGACGGGAGTGCGCATTGGTCTGGTCCTGTTCCCTGAGTGGGTCTGGAGCTGGAAAATGCAGGATAATATAAACAAAGAAAGGAACAGCGACCCTCGCTGACCATGGGCAACCCCTGCTGTGAGCTCTGCCAGCCTCAGGCCAAGGCTGTCAGTCCCACCTCTCCCTGGCAGCCAAAAGACACCCATCCCATGGTGGCTTTGTCCACCAGCAGCCACCCACCCACACTGGCAGTGACACTGCATCATTAGGTTGGTCCAAATTGCTCATGTCCTTTTTGATTGCTTAACTCAGTGTGAGCGTCCTTGTAGATGGTAGGGAATCTCAGTGGCTGTGTGTCTGAGGAGGGGAGTGCTCCATGCTTTGGTTGTTTTCTCGGCCTGGGCCTGCAACTCTGAAAGACAGGATAGCAAACAATGGAACAGGCACTCTTTTTTACCATGGGCAATGCCTGCCCAGGGCTCTGCCAAACTCTTGATGCCTTAACTTCTTGTCAGTGTCCTTTTAGAAGGTCAGAGACCTCTCTGTCTCTGTGGCTGAGGTCGGGAGTGCGCCTTGGTCTGGTCCTTTTCCCTGTGTAGGTCTGGAGTTGGAAAAAGCAGGATAATATCAACAAAGAAAGGAACAGCGACCCTCGCTGACCATGGGCAACCCCTGCTGTGAGCTCTGACAGCCTCAGGCCAAGGCTGTCAGTCCCACCTCTCCCTCGCAGCCAACAGTCATCCCACCTATGATGTCATTGTCCACCAGCAACCACCTACCCACTCTGGCAGTGCCACTGCATCATTAGGTTGGTGCCAAGAGCTGATGTCCTTTCTGATTGCTAAACTTAGCGTCAGCATCCTGGTAGATGGTAGGGAATCTCAGTGGCTGTGTGGCTGAGGAGCAGAGTGCTCCATGCTCTGGTCGTTTTCTCGGCCTGGGCCTGCAACTCTGAAAGACAGGATAGCAAACAATGGAACAGCCACTCTTACTTACCATGGGCAATGCCTGCCCAGGGCTGTGCCAAACTCTTGATGCCTTAACTTCTTGTCAGTGTCCTTTTAGAAGGTCAGAGACCTCTCTGTCTCTGTGGCTGAGGACGGGAGTGCGCCATGGTCTGGTCCTGTTCCCTGTGTTGTTCTGGGGTTGGAAAAAGCGGGATAATATCAACAAACAAAGGAACAGCGACCCTCGCTGACCATGGGCAACCCCTGCTGTGAGCTCTGACAGCCTCAGGCCAAGGCTGTCAGTCCCACCTCTCCCTGGCAGCCAGTAGACACCCATCCCATGCTGGCTTTGTCCACCAGCAACCAACCACCCGATCTGGCAGTGCCATTGCATCATTAGGTTGGTGCCAAGAGCTGATGTGCTTTTTGATTGCTTAACTTAGCGTCATTATCTTTGCAGATGGTAGGGAATCTCAGTGGCTGTGTGCCTGAGGTCAGCAGTGCGCCATGGATTGGTCCTTTTGTCTGTGTGGCCCTGCAGCTGCAAAAAGCAGGATAATATCAACAAACAAAGGAACAGCGACCCTCGCTGACCATGGGCAACCCCTGCTGTGAGCTCTGCCAGCCTCAGGCCAAGGCTGTCAGTCCCACCTCTCCCTGGCAGCCAGTAGACACCCATCCCATGCTGGCTTTGTCCACCAGCAGCCACCCACCCACACTGGCAGTGACACTGCATCATTAGGTTGGTCCAAATTGCTAATGTCCTTTTTGATTGCTTAACTCAGTGTGAGCGTCCTTGTAGATGGTAGGGAATCTCAGTGGCTGTGTGGCTGAGGAGCGGAGTGCTCCATGCTCTGGTTGTTTTCTCGGCCTGGGCCTGCAACTCTGAAAGACAGGATAGCAAACAATGGAACAGCCACTCTTTTTTACCATGGGCAATGCCTGCCCAGGGCTCTGCCAAACTCTGGATGCCTTAACTTCTTGTCAGTGTCCTTTTAGAAGGTCAGAGACCTCTCTGTCTCTGTGGCTGAGGACGGGAGTGCGCCATGGTCTGGTCCTGTTCCCTGAGTGGGTCTGGAGCTGGAAAATGCAGGATAATATAAACAAAGAAAGGAACAGCGACCCTCGCTGAGCATGGGCAACCCCTGCTGTGAGCTCTGCCAGCCTCAGGCCAAGGCTGTCAGTCCCACCTCTCCCTGGCAGCCAGTAGACACCCATCCCATGCTGGCTTTGTCCACCAGCAACCAACCACCCGATCTGGCAGTGCCATTGCATCATTAGGTTGGTGCCAAGAGCTGATGTGCTTTTTGATTGCTTAACTTAGCGTCATTATCCTTGCAGATGGTAGGGAATCTCAGTGGCTGTGTGCCTGAGGTCAGCAGTGCGCCATGGACTGGTCCTTTTGTCTGTGTGGCCCTGCAGCTGCAAAAAGCAGGATAATATCAACAAACAAAGGAACAGCGACCCTCGCTGACCATGGGCAACCCCTGCTGTGAGCTCTGCCAGCCTCAGGCCAAGGCTGTCAGTCCCACCTCTCCCTGGCAGCCAGTAGACACCCATCCCATGCTGGCTTTGTCCACCAACAGCCACCCACCCACACTGGCAGTGCCACTGCATCATTAGGTTGGTGCCAAGAGCTGATATCCTTTTTCATTGCCTAACTTAGCGTCAGTGTCCTTGTAGACGGTAGGGAAGCTCAGGAGCTGTGTGGCTGAGGTCAGCAGTGCGCCATGGCCTGGTCCTTTTCCCTGAGTGGCCCTGCAGCTGTAAAAAGCAGGATAATATCAACAAACAAAGGAACAGCGACCCTCGCCGACCATGGGCAACCCCTGCTGTGAGCTCTGCCAGCCTCAGGCCAAGGCTGTCAGTCCCACCTCTCCCTGGCAGACCAAAGACACCCATCCCATGGTGGCTTTGTCCACCAGCAGCCACCCACCCACACTGGCAGTGACACTGCATCATTAGGTTGGTCCAAATTGCTCATGTCCTTTTTGATTGCTTAACTCAGTGTGAGCGTCCTTGTAGATGGTAGGGAATCTCAGTGGCTGTGTGGCTGAGGAGGGGAGTGCTCCATGCTCTGGTCGTTTTCTCGGCCTGGGCCTGCAACTCTGAAAGACAGGATAGCAAACAATGGAACAGCCACTCTTATTTACCATGGGGAATGCCTGCCCAGGTTCTGTGCCAAACTCTTGATGCCTTAACTTCTTGTCAGTGTCCTTTTAGAAGGTCAGAGACCTCTCTGTCTCTGTGGCTGAGGTCGGGAGTGTGCCTTGGTCTGGTCCTTTTCCCTGAGTGGGTCTGGAGCTGGAAAAAGCAGGATAATATCAACAAAGACAGGAACAGCGACCCTCGCTGAACCATGGGCAACCCCTGCTGTGAGCTCTGCCAGCCTCAGGCCAAGGCTGTCAGTCCCACCTCTCTCTGGCAGCCAGAAGACACCCATCCCATGCTGGCTTTGTCCACCAGCAGCCACCCACCCACACTGGCAGTGACACTGCATCATTAGGTTGGTCCAAATTGCTCATGTCCATTTTCATTGCTTAACTCAGTGTGAGCGTCCTTGTAGATGGTAGGGAATCTCAGTGGCTGTGTGGCTGAGGAGCGGAGTGCTCCATGCTCTCGTCGTTTTCTCGGCCTGGGCCTGGAACTCTGAAAGACAGGATAGCAAAGAATGGAACAGCCACTCTTATTTACCATGGGCAATGCATGCCCAGGGCTGTGCCAAACTCTTGATGCCTTAACTTCTTGTCAGTGTCCTTTTAGAAGGTCAGAGACCTCTCTGTCTCTGTGGCTGAGGACGGGAGTGCGCATTGGTCTGGTCCTGTTCCCTGTGTTGTTCTGGGGTTGAAAAAAGCGGGATAATATCAACAAACAAAGGAACAGCGACCCTCGCTGAGCATGGGCAACCCCTGCTGTGAGCTCTGCCAGCCTCAGGCCAAGGCTGTCAGTCCCAACTCTCCCTGGCAGCCAGAAGACCCCCATCCCATGCTGGCTTTGTCCACCAGCAACCAACCACCCGATCTGGCAGTGCCATTGCATCATTAGGTTGGTGCCAAGAGCTGATGTGCTTTTTGATTGCTTAACTTAGCGTCATTATCCTTGCAGATGGTAGGGAATCTCAGTGGCTGTGTGCCTGAGGTCAGCAGTGCGCCATGGACTGGTCCTTTTGTCTGTGTGGCCCTGCAGCTGCAAAAAGCAGGATAATATCAACAAACAAAGTAACAGCGACCCTCGCTGACCATGGGCAACCCCTGCTGTGAGCTCTGCCAGCCTCAGGCCAAGGCTGTCAGTCCCACCTCTCCCTGGCAGCCAGTAGACACCCATCCCATGCTGGCTTTGTCCACCAACAGCCACCCACCCACACTGGCAGTGCCACTGCATCATTAGGTTGGTGCCAAGAGCTGATGTCCTTTTTCATTGCCTAACTTAGCGTCAGTGTCCTTGTAGACGGTAGGGAAGCTCAGGAGCTGTGTGGCTGAGGTCAGCAGTGCGCCATGGCCTGGTCCTTTTCCCTGAGTGGCCCTGCAGCTGTAAAAAGCAGGATAATATCAACAAACAAAGGAACAGCGACCCTCGCCGACCATGGGCAACCCCTGCTGTGAGCTCTGCCAGCCTCAGGCCAAGGCTGTCAGTCCCACCTCTCCCTGGCAGACCAAAGACACCCATCCCATGGTGGCTTTGTCCACCAGCAGCCACCCACCCACACTGGCAGTGACACTGCATCATTAGGTTGGTCCAAATTGCTCATGTCCTTTTTGATTGCTTAACTCAGTGTGAGCGTCCTTGTAGATGGTAGGGAATCTCAGTGGCTGTGTGGCTGAGGAGCGGAGTGCTCCATGCTCTGGTCGTTTTCTCGGCCTGGGCCTGCAACTCTGAAAGACAGGATAGCAAACAATGGAACAGCCACTCTTATTTACCATGGGGAATGCCTGCCCAGGTTCTGTGCCAAACTCTTGATGCCTTAACTTCTTGTCAGTGTCCTTTTAGAAGGTCAGAGACCTCTCTGTCTCTGTGGCTGAGGACGGGAGTGTGCCTTGGTCTGGTCCTTTTCCCTGAGTGGGTCTGGAGCTGGAAAAAGCAGGATAATATCAACAAAGAAAGGAACAGCGACCCTCGCTGAACCATGGGCAACCCCTGCTGTGAGCTCTGCCAGCCTCAGGCCAAGGCTGTCAGTCCCACCTCTCTCTGGCAGCCAGAAGACACCCATCCCATGCTGGCTTTGTCCACCAGCAACCACCTACCCACTCCGGCACTGCCACTGCATCATTAGGTTGGTGCCAAGAGCTGATGTCCTTTCTGATTCCTTAACTCAGTGTGAGCGTCCTTGTAGATGGTAGGGAATCTCAGTGGCTGTGTGGCTGAGGAGCGGAGTGCTCCATGCTCTGGTCGTTTTCTCAGCCTGGGCCTGCAACTCTGAAAGACAGGATAGCAAACAATGGAACAGCCACTCTTATTTGCCATGGCAAACGCCTGCCCAGGGCTGTGCCAAACTCTTGATGCCTTAACTTCTTGTCAGTGTCCTTTTAGAAGGTCAGAGACCTCTCCGTCTCTGTGGCTGAGGACGGGAGTGCACCATGGTCTGGTCCTTTTCCCTGTGTAGTTCTGGAGCTGGAAAAAGCAGGATAATATCAACAAAGGAACAGCGACCCTCTCTGACCATGGGCAACCCCTGCTGTGAGCTCTGACAGCCTCAGGCCAAGGCTGTCAGTCCCACCTCTCCCTCGCAGCCAGAAGACACCCATCCCATGGTGGCTTTGTCCACCAGCAACCACCCACCCTCTCTGGCAGTGCCACTGCGTCATTAGGTTGGTGCCAAGAGCTGATGTCCTTTTTGATTGCTTAACTTAGCGTCAGCATCCTTGTAGACGGTAGGGAATCTCATTGGCTGTGTGCCTGAGGTCAGCAGTGCGCCATGGTCTGGTCCTTTTCCCTGTGTAGGTCTGGAGCTGCAAAAAGCAGGATAATATCAACAAAGAAAGGAACAGCGACCCTCGCTGACCATGGGCAACCCCTGCTGTGAGCTCTGCCAGCCTCAGGCCAAGGCTGTCAGTCCCACCTCTCCCTGGCAGGCAGTAGACACCCATCCCATGGTGGCTTTGTCCACCAGCAACCACCCACCCATTCTGGCATTGCCACTGCATCATTAGGTTGGTGCCAAGAGCTGATGTGCTTTTTGATTGCTTAACTTAGCATCAGCATCCTTGTAGATGGTAGGAAATCTCAGCGGCTGTGTGGCTGAGGTAGGCAGTGCGCCATGGTCTGGTCCTTTGACCTGAGTGGGTCTGGAGCTGGAAAAAGCAGGATAATGTCAAAAAACAAAGGAACAGCGACCCGCGCTGACCATGGGCAACCCCTGCTGTGAGCTCTGCCAGCCTCAGGCCAAGGCTGTCAGTCCCACCTTCTCCCTGGCAGCCAGCAGACACCCATCCCATGGTGGCTTTGTCCACCAGCAACCACCCACCCACTCTGGCAGTGCCACTGCATCATTAGGTTGGTGCCAAGAGCTGATGTCCTTTCTGATTGCTAAACTTAGCGTCAGCGTCCTTGTAGATGGCAGGGAACCTCAGTGGCTGTGTGGCTGAGGAGCGGAGTGCTCCATGCTCTGGTCGTTTTCTCGGCCTGGGCCTGCAACTCTGAAAGACAGGATAGCAAACAATGGAACAGCCACTATCAGTTACCATGGGCAATGCCTGCCCACGGCTGTGCCAAACTCTTGATGCCTTAACTTCTTGTCAGTGTCCTTTTAGAAGGTCAGAGACCTCTCTGTCTCTGTGGCTGAGGACGGGAGTGCGCCATGGCCTGGTCCTTTTTTCTGTGTGGCCGTGCAGCTGGAAAAAGCAGGATACTATCAACAAAGAAATGAACAGCGACACTCGCTGACCATGGGCAACCCCTGCTGTGAGCTCTGCCAGCCTCAGGCCATGGCTGTCAGTCCCACCTCTCCCTGGCAGCCAAAAGACACCCATCCCATGCTGTCATTGCCCACCAGCAACTACCTACCCACTCTGGCAGTGCCACTGCATCATTAGGTTGGTGCCAAGAGCTGATGTCCTTTTTGATTGCTTAACTTAGCGTCAGCATCCTTGTAGATGGTAGGGAATCTCAGTGGCTGTGTGGCTGAGGAGCGGAGTGCTCCATGCTCTGGTCGTTTTCTTGGCCTGGGCCTGCAACTCTGAAAGACAGGATAGCAAACAATGGAACAGCCACTCTTATTTACCATGGGCAATGCCTGCCCAGGGCTGTGCCAAACTCTTGATGCCTTAACTTCTTGTCAGTGTCCTTTTATACGGTCGAGATCTCTGTGTCTCTGTGGCTAAGTACGGGAGCGCTATGGTCTGGTCCTGTTCCCTGAGTTGGACTGGATCTGGAAAAAGCAGGATAATATCAACAAAGAAAGGAACAGCGACCCTCTCTGACCATGGGCAACCCCTGCTGTGAGCTCTGCCAGCCTCAGGCCAAGGCTGTCACTCCCACCTCTCCCTGGCAGCCAGAAGACACCCATCCCATGGTGGCTTTATCCACCAGCAACCAACCACCCACACTGGCAGTGCCACTGCATCATTAGGTTGGTGCCAAGTGCTGATGTCCTTTCTGATTCCTTAACTTAGTGTCAGCGTCCTTGTAGATGGTAGGGAATCTCAGTGGCTGTGTGGCTGAGGAGCGGAGTGCTCCATGCTCTGGTCGTTTACTCGGCCTGGGCCTGCAACTCTGAAAGACAGGATAGCAAACAGTGGAACAGCCACTCTTATTTACCATGGGCAATGCCTGCCCAGGGCTTTGCCAAACTCTTGATGCCTTAACTTCTTGTCAGTGTCCTTTTAGAAGGTCAGAGACCTCTCTGTCTCTGTGGCTGAGGAGAAGATTTCTCCATGGTCTGGTTGTTTTCTCTGTCTGGGCCTGGAACTCTGAAAGACAGGGTTGCAAACAATGGAACAGCCACTGTCAGTTACCATGGGCATTGGCTGCCCAGGGCTGTGCCAAACTCTTCATGCCTTAAGTTGGTGTCAATATCCTTGTAGAAATTCTCGAATCTCTCTGTCTCTTTTGGTAAGAACAGGATTGCATCATGGTCTGGTCCTGTCCCTGAGTTAGTTTCTGTTTCTGGAATTGAAAGTATCATCTGTAGCTATTTGTCAGGCCTCAGGCAACCTCTGCTTCCCTGCCCGGGTGCAGCAGCCCTGCTCTCCTCTCTTTGCCCTTCTCCATTCCGTTTTTGTCACAGCTGTTTCATACCTGTCTGCTCGCTTGCGGTCTTGGCTAGCTCAACACGCCGTCCTTCTTAGTCCTGTCCTCGTATAATAGGGGGTTGGTGACACGGCCCTGTGACACGGCCACCACCAACTTTTTACTCAATGTGACATTGCTGCTACATCATTTGGGAGACCCACAGCTGATGGAATGCAAGGCCACTTGCTTTTCTTTCAAAGAACAGCTACATGAAAAAAACCAACCACTTAAAGCATTCAGTAACTCAAAAATTGAGGTTGTCTCTTTCAAGCCTGGGTTATTCCATCTGATCTTTACTCCCATCCCTGTCTCTACTGTTCAGGCTTCTCATGTCATTCCCAAACACCTCCTCAACCTAGTATTCCTTCTGCCAACTCCTCCTCTGATCTGAGCTTCCATTTACCTCGTAGCTGCCAGGCATTACCCCTGACCAGCCGCCGGCTTATTCGAGTGTCCCCTGGACCAGTCTTCTCTGAATTTCATGTATCCTGGCCCAGCTGATCCTACTTTTCCTTTGCCCATTGCCAACATCCTTTATTTCATAACAGCCTACGTACATCAATCTACCTCCCTGCTCTTCACGGGCCTTGCTCTTCTACTTTCTGTATTTAAATCAGGTTTCTCCATTTCTTGGGCCCAGAAGAACAAATGCTGAAAGAATGGAAAAGAAAGGGTCCTCGCTCTCATGCAGTGCAGACTCAGCTCTACGAACTCTCTAAACTCATCTGGGCCTAAGGCTTTAATGATAAAACATGAATTGAAATTTTGATTATCATAAGCACAGTTGATAGTTTTGCAAACAAATGTGTTTAATTCAGCATAGTTACAATGATGAATATGCTTTCTCCTCAGAGACGAAAGATCTGTTTTGAGTTGCTTTTTTCAGCAAAGCTTAGCTTTTGTCAGGCACATCTTGTGGAACATCTCCCTCCAAAGCTTTGCCTAAGTAATGAGTTCCTGCACAGGGCACCTTTGAGTAGCTGTCCTCCTTAGTAACAACCAGGGCTGTCAGGTTCCATATACCAAGTTTGATGCCTTCCTTTGGCCATAAAAGGCTCAAGGATTTTCTTTCTTTTTCCTAAGATGGCTTTGAAATGGAACTGAAATCAACATTGAAAGTGATTATGGCTACAGTTTCATGGGAGGATGTGTGATCATCAACCACCTCAGTGAAATGAAGGATTCTGGACAGTATCAATGTTTAACCACCAACATGTTTGGTGGTGTCTTAAGCAGAGAGGCTGTTCTTCAGTATTGTTGTTCTTTCATGTGCGTAACACTTTTTTTTAATGCAGATAAATGAGATCCTTCCATTGCTTGATAAGGTTCTCAGTTGTAATTTGAATACGCTACTCAAAAGTGACACTATCCACTGACTCTACTGGGTTAGGATCTCAGGATCAGAAATAAAATGCTTAGTGGGAAAGAGTAGTTTTCTGTGGACCTCTGACTTCGAAGAGAAATAGAACTAACGAATAGGAAAAGTGACTCTAGCACATGATCCCAAATGCTATCCTTTAATGATGTACTTGAATACTCCCCAGTGACATATTCACTCATTGTTAGTTTCCTTGAAACATGTATCATTTTGCTACAGTATCTGAGCAGGAGAGAAAGAACTGCAGACTTAGGCATAGCATGGGATAAACTGCATCTGTATCTGCAGGATGCTCTGCATCTACAACTAGGTGTGTGTGAGCAGAGTTTTGTATTTTTATATATGTTTTACATCCATGTTTATGCATATCTATCATGCCTATGTTCATACATGATAAGGCTGAGATTTTTTGTGCTAGCAGTTAATGGGCAGAATAGAAACTGAAAATATCATAGCTTTTGAAATTGTTCACTGCAATGTACTTTCCAGAAGCTATCAACAATTCATGATCCCGAGGAAATACATGCGGTCTATCTATAGCATGCTCTTTTCCAGACATACTAACAGGAGAGACAGAATTTCAGATATTCTACCTCCAACCTTGACTTCCCTTCAGCACTGTACAGGAAGTTAACCAACAGCTTTTTAGAGCTTTATCTAGCTAGACCCTACCATGAGTGGGTTTTAAGAGGCACGGATGCCAAAAGAACTCCATCCTAATTTCTCAGATCCTGCTGAAAATAGGATATTACCATGAAACATAGAATCATAGAATCATAGAATTACAGCATCATTTAGGTTGGAAAAGACTTTTAAGGTCATCGAGTACAACAGTAAACCTAGCAGTGCCAAGTCCACCGCTGAAACATGTCCCTAAGCACCACATCTACAAGTCTTTTAAATCCCTCCAGGGATGGTGACTCAACCACTTCCCCTGGCAGCCTGTTCCAATGCTTGATAACCCTTTTGGTGAAGAAATTTTTCCTAATGTCCAATTTAAACCTCCCCTGGGGCAACTTAAGGCCATTTCCTCTTGCCCTATCACTTGATACTTGGGAGAAGAGACCAGCACCCACCTCACTACAACCTCCTTTCAGGTAGTTGTAGAGAGCAATAAGGTCTTCCTTCAGCCTCCTTTTCTCCAGGCTAAACAACCCCAGTTCCCTCAGCTGCTCCTCATGAGACTTGTGCTCCAGACCCTTCACCAGCTTTGTTGTTGTTCTTTGGACACATGAGGTAGGGAGGGAGAGCTTCATAGGGACACAACTGGAAAACAGAGGGATCATGGACAAGTTGCCTACCTGCATGTCTACTAACACATCTGGTAGCATGGAGAACTCAGCAGAGCTAGTGTGGGGTCCAAGCTCCTCCCTTAATCCACCCCTCCCTGGTGAAGCCAGGCCTCTCAAATCTATTATTTTAGTCTTCTCTGCTGCAGATCCTGTCACAGTATTCATTAGCAAGATCATGGCACTATCTAACTACTTGTGAGTGGGGAGCAATACTGAGGTTTATCAAAATTTCCCAAAATTATTTGGGAGCAAACTCAACTAAGTGTTTTAAAGTGGTGGGTGTAGCTTTAAGGCTTATATAAAATTTGTTCATATTTGAAGGTAAAGGGATGAAATTCAAATGTTTACTTTTATAGCATTGCAGTTGCCTTATCATCTGATTTATATAAAATGTTTGCTGAAATTAATTTAAATAAAAACTGCATCAATTGAGATAATAAGAATAATGAAAATCGCTTATTTTAACAACATAATACAATCATACCATTCATTTTCAAAGCAGTCATATATGATCTTCTGATGTAGCATTTAGAGTTTACGGAAACTACATGGCATACAGGGAAAGATGGAGAGACCTCTAACAGACAGATTATTTGTTGGAGACTACATGTGTTTTTCTGTGTAATACATTTAGGAACATATGCATGCCTAAAATTTCTCATCTTTTTAGGAGACATTCTATTTGAAAATAATAACAAATACTCATATCAGTTTTTTTGTACATCCATAAATTGTGCACAGCCCTATCTAATATGCTTGTTTTGCAGTCCTTTTACTTCCTTTAAAAATGTTTGCAGAGTAGTAAAATATGTCATTGTTTCCATTTTTAAATAGCCAAGCTTTCTAGATCAGTTACAAAGAATTCTGAACTTCAGACTTTATTAACGTAGAGCCTAGCACTCTGTCATGGTGCATTGTAATTAAGACAGTGTTCAGCAGTCTACTTCAGTGTGTCAGGGCTGCCAAGTTTTGTTCCTTTTTTTTGATTTTAATGTTTTTTAGTATCCTGAAATATGTTTCCTAGGATGTTGCTTATATGCTCTTGTTTATTCTTATCTCTGCTGATGAAAAACTGTCAAGGCAAGTGAATCAGTCACTGATGTAAAAAACCCAAACCAAACACTTTCTAAAAGCAAGAAATACTGTTTGTGATTTAACAGCTGAAAGATCTGTAAATT
Source organism: Haliaeetus albicilla (assembly GCF_947461875.1). Lineage (NCBI taxonomy): Eukaryota > Metazoa > Chordata > Aves > Accipitriformes > Accipitridae > Haliaeetus > Haliaeetus albicilla. The sequence continues at coordinate 12,716,706 of NC_091502.1, read as the reverse complement.
ATGCCTGTCATATAGCTCCATGCTTTCCTATTAATGGTGTTAACATGTTTTCACCCACTTTAATGATACTGTTTCCAGGTAGTAACTATGATCAGTATCTTTTAAACAAAGACTAATGATATGTCTGTTGTTGCTATGAAAATGCATGCAAACTAGGTCAGTGCTGCAATATGCAGGAAGGTAAGTCTTCATTTTGTAAATGGTTTAGATTCTAGAGGATTCTGCTTCTGTTTCTACTAAAATCTACCTTAACAGTAAGATGAAATATTTATACTGGAGTTAGTTCAATCGGGTGGTCATTTTGTTTGGCAGTTTGGGTCACCTTTTGGGGAATTAACAGTTTGTGAGCTGCAAACTCATGCGAGGTTTTGATATACTGCTCATTGTGAGCACCATGATATTGGCACACATGGGCCAATGCTATAACAATGTTGTAATGTAGCTGGAAAGCGCGTTCTCATAAATCAGTGAGGGTAAAATAGTAGTATCGGAATTTGATCCTGAACTGAAAAAATGTGCTGCAGGACTCAAGAAGGCAAAACCTGGTATCACAGAAAAAGTTTTCCATCAGTAACCCTTGGTACTTTGAAGAAGCTTTTCCAAATACCTGGACTTCTCATTGTGGTTACGTATACATCCATCTTCTCTTAATTTGATTTTTTTTTCCTTTAAGTCATTTGCTGACACAAATACCTGGAAATCCTCTGGTGTTAAACCATGACAGTCCTTTTTGGTGCCCAGTGTGGGGCTTGAAGGGTTTGAGATAATGACAGATTTGATCGGAATGTGCTAGATGGAATTTATAGCTGTTATTGCTGTTTAGCTATTAATTCACAGGCTCCTGTGCTTGCCATGAGGCTTGCTTGCCTTATTGTATATTAGAGTCTAGTGCTCATTAGTGGTTGCTTTTTGCTTTTGCTGCTTGCTGTACTATTATTGTACTGCTTATCATCTGACTCTGCTGTGCCTGGGAATATTTTGATAACAGCAATGGTGATGTGCCTGGGCTGGCAGATGGCCAGGGCATCACTTCTGTTTCTGTGCTGCTGTAATGGACAGGCTGGAATTCCAGTGTGTACTTGAGTCAAAGGGACTGTGACCAGTGCATGAATCCACGTGGGAGCAGGACACCCCGAAGTGTCTGTGGCCATGGATAAGCCCACACCAGAGCAGGTACACCTTGAAGTGTCTGTGGCTGTGGTTATTTTCATGCCGCAGCAGGTACATGTCTGAAGGGACTGTGGCCCAAGTATAAGTCCATGCTGAAGGAGGTACATCCTGAAGCAGCTGTAGCTGTGCATGAGTGCACATCAGCTTTTGAATGCATACTCAAGTTGGGAAAGATTTAGGGATCTCTAATTTATACTATATGATACCTGAAATTAAATTTGAAGTAATTACAAAAATGGCATTTTTTAATGTGTTTTATAGACATAGCCTAGAAGTAAAGTACCTACAGGGAATAACACTCACTGTTTGTACCTCTCTGATAGCACAAATTACCAAAAGTAGAAATATCTTTCTCATATTAAGCATAAGCATTTTGAAAATGGGCTATAATAAAAGGTTTACAGGTTTCAGTGTTTGAATTATAATGGCTGCAAAGATGATGGTTTTACTTCAACTTTTTAAATTACTGCTTGAAATAAACATGCATTTAAGCACTTAAGGTTTGATTTATAAAACTGCTATTTACTTTTATGCAGGTTCTTTGCATAGTTTACTTGGTAAAAGAAACCTTTGATCTCAAGAGTGTACAATATGACAAATGGGATTGAAGATGTGAAAGAACTGTGGTATTCTCAGAATCAGTAAGTAGATTGTACTGCAATATATTTTATTTAAAGAAAAATAGTGGCAACATTTTACAAGTGAAGTGCAGAAGCTAGGGCTGCCTGGAGGAATGCCAGATTGGCAAAAATACTTTAGACACAGGATCCTCTTTGAAACAGTATGTTTGCTCTGATCTGACACTTCCAGGATATTCACGCTGAACTTCTTGCTAGTGATTTTTTACATTGTTAAATAAACTAGTGCCAAGGTACTACCTAGGACAGTTTCTTGCCTGTCATCTAGATTGCTCGTGGTTATTACTCATGAGAACTTTGATTAAGACATCTAAGGTCTGTAGCATTTGTAACTCAGATATAAGCAGAAGTCTGATTGATTACCACTTATGTAAGTGTTCCCAAATTCTAGCATGTAGTTAATTTGGGGGGAGGGGAGAATATTATTTTATACTGCTACCTCTTCTGTAATAACAAAGAGGCCAAACAAACAGAACTGAGGGCCAATCATTTGAGATAATGTATAAACATGATGGAAAACACGGTTAACAACTGACATTTACAACACAAATTAAAGCTAAGAGGTAACAGGGCAATAAAAATCTCAGGAAGACAGCATGCAAAAGTTAGGGTTAGTGCTTTAAGTGATAGGTATGCTGGACCCCTAAGCACTGTAGAGTGGTTTTGTCAAAACCCAATGTTAAGCCAAAATATGAAGATGTGCAGTGTAATGGGGGGTGGAATTTGTGTGGGCTTTTCTAATGCTTAAAGATTGTATGAGAGAACATGGAAAAATGATTGAACTGACTTAGCAAGCAGCAAAGATCTGCACAGTCGGCACAGGCTTCTAAATAGGTGGTCCCATTCTTCAGCTTACATACACAGAGTATGTGCAAAGCATCCCACATCCAAAGTGTCTCTATGCTGTAGACATTGTACCGTGGGAGCAAATACCTCAGTGGAAAGTACTGACCAATATTTATCCATCATCTGGAACATCATTTGCAATGTGTGTGAACTCTGAGCTGTTTGAACTAGCCTGGTAGTGACATGATGCCAGCATTCTGCTTTGTAGCCATAGCAAACACGAGTAAGAGAAGTGATGTCTTCCTTGATCATTCAGGCTTCTTATAAAAACTGCTGTCTTCCGTATTATCATAAGGTATTCTACTCACTGCTAAATAAAAACTGTATCTTTTTACATCAAGACTGGATAATCATCTGATGGTTTGGAGAATTGTCTCAAGGAGAACTCTAAGTGGTCGAGTATTATTTGCAAAGCTAAGGCACATTTAAAAGAGTAATGTACTGGTATCAGTGCTGTCCCAGCATTTTGACTTCTGCTCAAATTATTACCTAACTTCTTATTCCCAGGAAGTAAAAGCTTAAATCATTTTGTGCAAAGAATCAATCCTCATTCCTATTTCTGGCACTGAAGATAGGAATGAAGAAAATAATATGACTAAAGAGAAAAAGTTACACTATTTCTTCACCACATTATGATTCTTTCCCACCTCTTCTACTGCTCTTCCCATTCGTATTCAGAACCACTAGAAATATTAAAGGAAGCTTGAGGCAAAAATGTTTCTGATAAGTCCAATTATCAAAAAAAGCACCATGCTTGTATACTTTTCTACTGTTAATTTTTTTAAGCAGTCAGTTCATACTGCATTTTCCCCCAAGTATTAAAAAAATAGAACAGCATTGGGAGCATTAAAGTAACACTAGGCAGTCTCTTAATGTATTTTGCAATAATTTTCCCTTTCATCCCTAACTGCTCTGAGTTGTTATTGTAACTGTCATGAGAAAGAAAGGCTGTGCTAGTCATGAAGACTATGATTACAATGAGAAAATTGTGAATGTATGTTTTCAGCAGCAACTTATTTTCTTTTTTCTGTCTAGCTGTAGGATTTCCTATCTGACACTTAGCAGGGTCAGGATTTCTGAGCTTCCTTGTCTGATACAATGAAAGACATCTTGTTTTACCAGCACTCATTAGTTTTAGGATGTGGTACAAGGTTTCCTGGGTTGATGTTCTTTGTTGCTCCTTCATGGCTCACATTACCCTGTGGGTCAGCCCTGGTGACAGTGTGCCTCTCCTTGGCCATGGCACTTCTCATCTAAGGGAATGACTATTTTCAGTTATTCCAGGCTCCATTTTACCGGAGCTTTTGATCATAAATCTAGGTTATTCTTTCCATACTGACAGTACGAAGATTCCTGATCTTCCTCTCTACCCTGTCACTTGTCATCCCTACTAGATTCCAACAGTTTCTCTCTCCACTTTTTGAACATTAGTAGTTCTATGGAAAAGGTTCTGGGGAGACTGCAGAGTTGCTGCTATCACTCAAAAGGGAAAGATAGAAATGTTACCATTTTACCATGTCTTTATGTTACCATGCACTGATAGATCCCAGCTTGAACCAATTGTGAATTATTTCAGTTTACTCTATAAATGCTGAATATTGCAAATTTTGTAAAGAATGTGAGACTACACTTTGAGTAAGGCTAAGAGTATAAGGTCAGCCAAGTGGGCAAAGAGGAGAGCAAGGCCTCAGCAAAACAAGTCAGTGTGAGAAACACTTAGGAACAACCTAAACCCACTCTTTTTTAGGTAGAAGAAAGAGATTTTAGTGATGACCTGAAGATGACTGTGCAGAGTGTGTTCAACCCAAGAATCCACTTAAAATTCTGAGACTGGAAGGGTGGAATTAATTTCAACTATTTTTAGACATCAATAAGCAGTGAATCTATCTACATCTGAGCTCAAGTCAAAGAGAATTGTCTTCCTAGCCAATGGAGAGAAATGGACATTTTTAGGATATTGTTTTCTGATATCTGCTGGACCTCTGCATTAGGATGAGATTAACTGCTCCTGAAAGTACCAAATAGAGAAAGAATGCATCCTTGGTTGCATTCTTTAAATGGAGCCTTTTTTTATTCTAAGTTATTGTTTTTGTGTTAAAGCCTACCTCTACTGATTTCAAGCTTTTTGTGTCATTTGGCTGATTCCCTTCAAGGGAAGATGGGACAGTCCTGATTCAGGCTCTTCCTGATCCCACATCCAAACACAAATGACAAGAACATTGTGTTTGATCTTTTGCAAAGCTCATTTTCATAAAGAATGAATTGTTTCTTTATTGGGGAATCATTGATTTCTGAGTAATTGTTGAACTCTAAGTGAATTATTTGTGAGAAGTATGTAATCAGGAATGCCACCATGACACTGTCCTGTAATTGCAAATAAAAGATATTTAACATTAGAGACTCCAATTTGCCTTCAGAATTTTTGCACTAACAGCAGTTAATGGAATGGGAAGATGCTTTTGGCATTGTACTGTATTCTGTAATTCATGCCTGAAGTGGGTAGATTGGTGTTGAATGCAAACTGGTTTTTCAGCACCACCTTACTTTGCTCCCAGATATCTCTGCTTTGAGTGCAAAGCTCCATCTAGAGAAAGCCCATAGTAGTACCACAGATCCCTTTCATCGTGACATGGCCTTTAGGGCAGGATGGTGTCCCTAGATGGTGGGACAGTGATTCTGAAAAGAACTTAGAAGTCTTGGTAGATAACTCATTGCACATGATCTTCCAGTGTTAGGCAGTAACTAAAATGTTTAATGCAATCCTTATGTAAATATATAAGGATGTCTGAGGAAGGAGCAGGAGGGGTTGATGGGAGTCTTCTGGTTTTTTTCACCCTTTTATTTGACATTATAAATGACTGCTGGAATATATCCATTTCTGGGGCCTGCAAGTTTAAAAAGGATGTTGATGAATGGGAGAGAACTCAGCAGATTGAGTAGAAAACTGGAATGTTTATTAAAAATAGAATCTGTTTTGTTTAGCACAACAAAAGGTTAGCTCTGGAGTGAAGGGAGAGAAACCATCAACAACATCAACTCCTCGGAAGGACTCGGGACACTGGCGACTCACTGTAACACTCCCCCCAGACTGACGCTGAGAACTGTAGGATGCAGAGCAGCTGGGGAGCAGTAAGCACAGTGGCAGAGAAAGGTGTAAATAGTAGGAAGTGTGCTAACCATTTTGGCTATATCATTATTGAAACTTTTTCTGTATTACTATTCTTTTCTCCCCCCCCCCCTTTTTCCCTATAATAATTATATCTGGTATAATACTAATTCTTTGATTAAACTGCTAAGTTAACAACTCCTGGCTTTGCAGACAAGGTGTTTCCTTTTGCCTTGTCCTAGTTTCAGCTGGGATAGAGTTAATTGTCTTCCTAGTAGCTGGTACAGTGCTATGTTCTGAGTTCAGTATGTGAAGAATGTTAATAACACTGATGTTTTCAGTTGTTGCTCAGTAGTGTTTAGACTAAAGTCAAGGATTTTTCAGCTTTTCAAGCCCAGCCAGCAAGAAAGCTGGAGGGGCACAAGAAGTTGGCACAAGACACAGCCAGGGCAGCTGACCCAAACTGGCCAAAGGGGTATTCCATACCATGTGACGTCCCATCTAGTATAGGAACTGGGGGGACTGGGGGCGGGGGATCGCCGCTGGGGGACTAAATGGGTGTCGATTGGCAGGTGGTGAGCAATTGCACTGCACATCGTTCATACATTCCAATCATTTTATTATTGCTGTTGTCATTTTATCAGTGTTATCATTATCATCATTAGTTTCTTCTTTTATGTTCTATTAAACTGTTCTTATCTCAACCCACGAGTTTTACTTCTTTTCCTGATTTTGTCCCCAATCCCACTGGGGGGGGGAAGGTGGTGAGCGAGTGGCTGCGTGGTGCTTAGTTGCTGGCTGGGGTTAAACCATGACATGCCTATAGCAAGATTTGCAATGTTAGCAAAACTGGGTAAATTTACATTGATCCTTCCTTTAGTTTTCAGCAAGATAGTGAGCCACCATTTGCCACCATGCCCTCATGTTTAATAGCTGTTAGGCTACATAAATATGTCTAAGCCTTCTAGACTCCATTTACAAATTTGGGTCTCTACTGTCAGTGAATATCCTATGTTAGTGAATTCCACAACTGAGTTATTTGCTGTGTAAAAGAAGTACATCTTTCTTCATTTAAAATCTCCCATAACATTTAATTTGGAGTATTTCACTTTTTGAGTTACAAGAAATAATGAATATTTCACTACACTCAGTATATCACCTCTGTTAGATCCCTTCATGTGGCCAAGATGAAGACCTCTAGTGTTTTCTGTTTTTCTGATGTGGATGGGCTTCCATATTTTCCTATATCTCTGAGCAGCCTGCTGCTTTTCTCTATGCTTCTTGTTTTATTGCCTGTGAACTTTATTTTTAGGGCTGACAGAAAACAGTAACAATTTCCACCCCTAAATAATTTTCCTCAGTCTTTTCCAACAGTGATTATCAGTAGTTCTCTGGCTTGAGGTGGTTCCTGCTGTAACAATAATCAAAACAGATAATATTTTCTCTAGTATTTTGCTAACATTTTTATAGATAAATCCAAAATAATTCCATTGACGTCAGTGGAGCTACTTCAGATTGACAGTGCTGAAACTGAAAACATAATTGTGATACCATTAATTGTACATTAAGAATATCTTGTTTGAGACAGGTTTTGTTTAAGATATAATTTTATAAAAACAGAAAAAAGAAAGCATCTTCAAATTGGATGAATTTTCCAGTTAACCTATCAAGGAAAAGTCAAGAGGATGGTACTGTGACAGGCCACACTTCATACTTTTGCAGCTCATCATCTCTTTTCCATCACATATCTGTGAGCTTTTTACCTGTGGCAGCTTTAATATACATTGCTAAGGCTGGAACTGCTGCTGATGTCATTGAATTTATTCTCCAGAGATCTTATTTCCCTGTTAATACCAGGTATCACTGGCCCTCATCTAGAGTATGTAGCAATTAAGCCCCATTATAGAATTAAAAGCTGAAACAACAGGAGCCTTTGTGCGAAGCCAACTTCCTGCACAGACTGGGGTGGGAGCTCAGCTGCCTAATGGCAGGGTTATCCCTGGATCTGAATGCATCACAGATGACAGGGTGCCAAGGGCAGTACCCTTGTTTCTCTTAGGAACAGCAGCCAGTAAAGTCAAATATATATTTTTATTTTTCATCTGAGAAGGAAAAGGGGCCCTGGATGGAACTGTATATAAATGAGAAAGAAAGCAGAGATATATTCAGAAAGCAGTAGATAGACAATTATTAAATAGCCAGATGAAGATAGCATTGGCAAAATAACCTTGTGAAAGGAGTGTAAGAGAGAGCACTTGGGCAGATTGCAAAGCTTGGAACAGCAGGTTGGATTTAAGGATATAACCTGTAGAATGGCAAAAAAAAAAGTCAAACATAAGGACAGCTATACTGGATCCAAAAAATATCTGTGTAGCTCACTATTGGGTCCCCAATAAGGACCACCTAGACAAGAGTATAATAGGACAAACATACAGTAGTAATTCCCAAGAAAAACCTACGTTGTTGGGTAGGAGAAATGGTAGACTGAAAGAAAGGACTGAGGTCTTGTTTGAATGTGCATTACCCCAGCATAGCCAAACACTTCTCCTCACCAAGGAGAAGAGGAGACAATGTGGACACAGTAATTAAAAAAAAAAAAAAAAATCTAAAAAAGTCTAAAAAGAAGGAGGGATGTTCTGTAGAGAGATTAATGTGAAATGAAAAAGCAGTGACTTAAGGCTAGGAGAGGGGGATTGGTAAGTCCCCCCTGCTCGCCTCAAAACGGTATGTGTTTAAACTGTAGAAATTGCTAGTGCTTTGAGTAAAATGCTATTTCTGTTCTATTTGGCAAAGGCAGATGAGAAGAGATGAGGACTCTTCCTGCAGTGTTTCTAATGGCTCAGGAAACAACAAACTTCATTGCTTTTTTTTATATTGTAGGATATACAAACTGTTTCAAAACCTTATAAAATAATAAATATTTAAAATCTAGATAATGAAAAAAAGCTAGAGCATAGCACTGGGCTTTTATTCAGATGAATAAAGTAACTAACCTGTGATACTGTTTCAATTTATACTAATCAAATTTAATCTGTACATACATCTATATGGACAGATAAATTTATATAAGACAATTATATTTAAAAGCACTTCTAAAAAAAGAAAAATTAATCAATGGTACAATTAAAATTATCCAAATGTGTATTTTGTCTTAGAGTTTTATTAGACAGCAGATGGAGTAGAATCAATATTGTAGCGTGAATTAAAACTAGTATTTTTCTACAGGTCCTATGCACCTCTTGAACACAATTCTATCAGACATATATCAACTTTGCCCTCTCAGAATATCACTCCCTGTTTGATGGAGTAGGCTCAAGATACCTGAATGACTGGGTAAGACCCAATAATAGCTTCTTTAGGGTAGTAACCATGACTTTTTAAAACAGGAGTAAAGCTTATCCTTTATATGTGGATGGTCAAAGGACACATCAGAAATGTTAACACATTTGACAGTTCATTTGCTGCTTGTTGTACTATCTGGAACAGCAAAGCTGCATTTAAATATATTTTTATTTAAAAGAACAGTTGTACAAGCAAACAAAACTTCAAAGCCCTACCAAAACAAAATTCTATGTGATTACCCATTTCTTTTTCTGTGTGGAAGAGGAGGGAGCAGATGCTATTTAAGTGACATAGATGTCCTCACATAGGTACTAGAGAGAGCATGTAAAAACTTGCATGGAATGCAGGAGAATAAAGTGAAGAAGGAAGAGGCAGCAGGACCCTTGCTAAATTTGCTCGTCCCTGATTTCCCCTAATGGTAGGATATATAGTAGTAGCTGCTGTGGGCTTGTGGACAGGTAAAATGCACTTTAAAACAGGGTGTAAAGCCAGTGCAGTTTGCCGAGCTGTACCACTAGATGGAGGCAGATATTGCATAGTTCACATCTAGTAAGCAGGGTGAGGGTGCCAGTGGCAGCCATTTTCCACAAAGAAGAGGTCCTGTGTGCAAATGGAAGCACAACAGGAGTTCGGCAAGAGGTAAGATGCTGCTGACAGCTCATCAGTGGTGCCTTTGCCCTCTCTGAAGACAAAAATCCTGGCTTCTGCTTTATCTCACATGCTGTGGAGATGCTAGCTGAGCACTGCTGCCTCTCAGAGATGCCTCCTTCAAGACACTAGAGTGCCTCATTCCCACCTTGTGCTGGCCCCTGTGACAGGTACACCTGCCCCAATAAAGACCAAAACTTCTCAACCGCTGGAAGGAAAGTGTTAAACTAGAAGCTGTGGTTTGAAGGTCGAGCCACCTGGTAGCCATGGTGACTGGAGTCACATACACAGAGTGCCCCAAGTCATGTACTCCAGCTACCTGAGCCCATCAGAAACACCTCATCCAACAAAACACTTCGGTCCAGAGAAGTTTCTAGACCCTTGACCATATATGACCACGAGCCCCAATCTGACCTAGGGCATAAATGAAGCCCACCAGAAGACCCCCTTGAGCCAGTCTTCCTTGGAGCAGTGGGTCTGTGGTCAGAGACTCTCCCCTTAGATTGGGATGCCGTCTAAGGAAACTCCCTGGGGCTGAGTGTCTTGCCTTATTGGTGAGTGCTATGTGTGTTTTGAGTCATCATTCTAAGCTTACATTTGGTTACAGTTTGTGTAGTGATAGTTCCAAACTGACATCCTGAACCTGTAAATAAGTTGTGTTTGTCACAGCACTTACAACCTAATATTCCTGTTCAATCTGGCTGTTAAATTTCAATATCACATAACATTCCTACTCAATTTGACCATTGCATTTTGATATCATTAAAGAAAATTTACTTCTGAAGTATATCGCTGCTGGCCTACTGTTTCTGTGACAGCCCCGCTGCAGGCCCATCAGCTCATGTGCTCACTGGAAGCTGTCTTCCAGATGTCTCCCATTGTCAGGACAGTCTTCCGAGGAATACACCTCTGGAGTTTTATCTCATTTCTCTCAGTTCATACAGAAATTAATTGTACACTAGAAAACAGACATGCTACTTTCAGTCAAGTATTTGTTCTCATGCCTTCCTCATTTGTCAGTACAGTGCCTCCTCCAGCATGGTGCATGGATTGTCCCATGCGTCCTCAGGAATGATTCTTTCTGCACAGTCTTTCCTCTGATGATGCCTGTCTTCTATGCCTGTTTTCTCTTTAAGAAGCAATAGGGAGTGACTTGAGCTCAATAAAGAGCATGGTGTGTCTCTGTTTTTTGCTATGTTCCCTGTGGGGACTTTGGCCAAGAGAACAGGGTACTTTCTGTCAACATTTCATCTTTCCAGGACTCACCAGGTCGACCCAAGTTGGTCGAGCACCCACACAGGCCATGGAGCTCACTAGTCCCATTCTTCGTAGTCTTTAATGCAGTCTGGGATCTGCCCCTCTATTCTGGGACTTCCTGATTTTCTTGTACATCAAGACACCTGTGCCATCAGAATACTATCCACTTAGCACTAGCTACTTCATCTTTGAGCTTCATATGGAAGAAATGGCTAGTAACTGATGGAAGTGTTTTCAAACTTCTGTCTTACCAGAGGTGAGAAACCTTTCTGAGGGGGAAGCACTTGAAGGAACCATGCTTCATACCCTATCCTTACATATCCTTGACACTCTGGATGTCTGTCAGTGACTTATTTCAGCCATCCCACCATCTGGTGCTGCTTCTTGCAGCAGATATTAGGTTAGATGGACTAGACTAACAGGAAATCTTTATGGAATAAACTGCTATTCATTGGGCAGGTTTGGAGCTCTAGTTCTGTCTCCTCACCTCTTCAGCTGGTTGCTCCTTCTTCTTATGGAGAAGGTGGCTGTAGGGTTGCTCCCCTGCCATTGCTGGAGGCACGTCCAAGGCAATCACAGAGCAGTGGGAATCTCATGAATGGTGAAGATCCTTTTTCTGATGCAGTACCTTGAAGATAAAGTGTCAGCTAGGAAGGAAGTGATTAGAAGAGGTCAGAAGGAAAGCAGCAAAGGTAGTTTCCCAATGTGACAGAGAGGAATTGATCTTCATTCCTTACAACTTGTTTCACCTCCCTTCTAGCTCCAGGGAGCCAGCAGGAGCAAACCCCAGAGATCAGTTGGTACCCAGAAACTTGACTGGGAATTAGGCCTACCTTGGGAAGTATATTAGTGTTTAGATGCTATCCTAGGAAATGTTTATGTTTAGTGGCTGAGAGAGCAGGACGTGAGTCTTCTGAGTATAGCTAGATGAAAATTGCCTCTCCTCCTTTCCACCCGGCCCTTGAATTGCAAAAGATGCCACCACTTTCTTGTGTCCCACGTTGCCTGTAAGCAGACTTCCTTCTCTCAGGTGTCCTGCACCAAACCTGGGGCTGAGCAAAACTTTTTCCCAGTTTTATGTGGACTCAGAGCCCTTGCAATACCAGGCAGCAGCTCTTGAACTGGAAAAGGCTTTTGGGTAAAGGCTGGGAAATGCTATCAAGCTTTTGAGACACTAGACCTTTGTGCACATTTGGCAAATGCACTGAGGTAAAAGCAGCCTTCTTTCCCCACTAGGGACCATAAAAAACTCCTAAAGGAGAAACCATCGATCTCATAAGAGTTTATCCTGCTAAATATACACAAAAGCTCCAGTGTTTGTAGACCAGTGCCTGTGTGCAAAGTAACCTATTCTTATAACATCCTTCCCAGCCTCTCCAAGGACTGAGCCCAGTGGAGGCTTTGAAGTTTCTCAGGTGATGCTTTGCTCAGGGAGCCAGGAAGGCACAGCCATTTTCTCCTGGGATTGAGAGACAAGGGCGCATTTTCCCATGTCATTTCAGCCTTTCAGTTACGCCAGGAAGACAGGCATCCCACCCTGCAGCAGAGAGCAGCTCAGGCCCCCAGGATAACTGGCCAGCTCCAGCAACCAGGAGGTCATCCTAGTGTTTCCAAGGTTATGCCTGTCTGTGCTTGGTTTTGTTTTCTGGCAATGTGGGATTAGTCTTCCAAAGGAGGGAAGGAGAATTCCTCTTTTGTTTTTTTTTAAATTTCAAAATACCTGATAGGTGTTTGAGTATCACAGAGGACAATGGGAATCCTAGTCTACGACTTCTCAAACCTGCTTCTCTGGCAAGCCAGGGAGGACACAAAGCTGAAAAGCTGTTCCCTTTGGGAAAGCATCCCAGCCCATGCTGAAGGAAGCACTGTGGAGACCTACTCCTCTATGTGTGAGCCATATGGGAAGCACACTGTGATTCTGAGGAGGCATCAGTAGGTACTGTGAAAGGCCAGGACATGCATGGGAACTGAAAGCAAGCCAGGAACAGGGTTTGTAACCCCAGCAGTAAATGCACACCCACTCTTTAGGTGCCTGTTCCTCTATTCAGAAAGATATTTGTCTGTCTGTCTATCACACGTGCAGGCATTATTTAATCCCCCAGTGAAATGCCAGAAATAAATAAAAAAAAAAATTAGACAACAGAGTATACAAGTTTGAGGGTTTTTTTAATTGTTAAGTGAAATTGTATAAAGTGCAAACAAATCAATATAAAAATTCCGGGAGAGAAAGTGCAGTCCAGGAGTTTACCACTTTAATTAGCTAGAGGATTAAAATTGGTTTGGAACAGAAAAACAACCAGATGTGAATTCTTTGGTCTTTTTGAAGCACTTTCTTCAAGAGTTTGACGACTTTCTCCCTGTGGGAAAGAAGCACAAAACATGGAGACTGTACTGGTAATGGACATCACAGGCAACTATGTTGTATTCCTAGTGTTCCTCTAGCATGCCCTGAGGAAGGTGGTGCCTAAAAAAAGCAAGCCTGGCAAAGCTTACCCCGTGGGGTCAATTCTGGTTATGCTCGACTCCTACTGCTGAGTAGTTTATGCCTTCACTGAACTGTCCCATTGACTTAGTAAGTGCCACAGTATCTCTCATTTCCCTGCCAGTAGCTCCACTCACTGAAACAGCTAATTTGCAGAGCAAGGTCCACAGGATTTGTTTGGCAATATGTAGGTGTGCAGGAAGACAGTGCACCAGGCCACTGCACTGCTGCTCCATCACCTCTTGGTTACAGTGGAGACACACTACGGAAGGAACATAGTGGATGGAGCATACAGGCATGTGTTTTTCCCAAGTTTGTCCCTCTTCTTTCTTTTTGGTAATATAACAAGGACCTTGCAATCAGGGAGAGCAGTGAAACCTGTACCCCAGTAGGTTTTATCTTGAAAATCAAATCTCATCATGAATTTACCGTATAACTTCTGAATTCCTCGCCTATCATCCTCTGAAAGTCTGAAGGTTGCTGGGTTCACATATGAGTAGATAGGGTACATCAGAGCTTCACGGTCATTTGAATGAGCAAGTCCCAAAGAATGGCCAAATTCGTGAGCAGCAACAAGGAACAAATTAACTTCTGCAGCACAGAAGCATAGAAAAGTATGTTAAAGGTATGGCATTTCTTTTTATCATAAAAAGAATTGAAGTAGCAGGAGAGTTTATATCTTTCATTCTCTTGGAATGAGACCTTGGAGTTTTGATCTTTCTTATGTAACTATAATATTTTAATAAAAGCATTGCATACACATCTAGACCCTGAGTCTCTTTCCAGCTCTGCTTTTAGTGAACCTTATTCCTACAAGCAAGTCATTTTACCTTTTCATAATTTATGTAAAAAACAGCAGCTTGTAGTCCTTGTTTAGCCTGTGAAAAGTGCTTTAAAATATGGACAGAACAGGCATTGTGTAGCTGCTAATCATAATGAAGCACAAGTACTGAGAAAGCTAGTTTAAAAGAACAGAAATGTTGGTACTTAAATGGTACCAAAACATGAAGAGCTATGGAATGCATTTCCTATGACTGTGTTCTTCTAACATGTACAATATTAGCCTTTCCCCTTCATACACACATGTGGGTTTTACCTCGGTTGGACTCTGACCACCTTTCATCATCATCAAAATGAGCATCTCCACCAAGCCCTTCTCCAGGTGCAAAAGCATGAGCTAACGTGTTACCTCTTCCATCAAAAGGATATCCATCACCATGCTCTGCATTTGAAAAGAAATAAATGTCATCATATGGCATCAGCTGTAATGTTTAAATTCAGCAAATTGAAGCACGTTGTTTGTTTGTGCTAGTTTTGTTCATTACCAATCCTTAAAAAAAAAATCCTACAATAGCAGCAAGGTTGTAAAAATGAGGAGCAAGGCTTAGAAAACACTCTCCAAATTCATGACTTATGTTCAAGACTTGTATTTGATAATTAAGGCTGCTGCATGTTTCAGAAAGAGCTGAACATTTTTTCTGAGCCTTTGTCAGAAATGTGGTTCTGAAGCAGCAACCAGAGATTATTTCAGAATAAATACTTAATGCTTGACAACATTATAAGCGCCTGAATGTTTTCAGTGTTGGAAAGTGCTGGGCAACATTAGCTGCAGACATTCTCACTTGTACTGATTTTAGTGGAAGACAATGATTTGTGATAGATAACCATGTTCCTGAAGAGCTAAGTTCATTTGCCCTCAGCCTTGGGGTACAGTCTATTACCTACTTCTATCACACTGCATGTGGAATGTTACCATTTCCTACATTGAGTGCAGGAGCTGACAGGATATATTTGTACCAGCTCTGAAAATTTCCCCCTACCCCTTAGTGAGCCTCTGACTTGATTGAGGAGTATTTGGGGACTCAAATGTCTATGTCCTTTCCCCCAGATCATGTGGGTGGACCTCGGGGCAGGTCTGACAGAGGCAGAAGAGACCTAGTCCTAGTGTGTGACAAGGGATTAAAACCTATTCCAGCTTGCAAGATCCTTTCTCACTGACGGGCACATTAGTCAACTCTTCATGGCAACTTAGTATGCTTCCCATCAGTGAAGCATGAGCTTGGGACATTTTGGTGTTTATATGCAGTCATCTACTTGTAAGCCAGGTGTCTGATCTTCACTTGGAGAGTGCAGATCTAGGAAATATTGTCAATGGATCTAGAGAACAAGTCAGCTACCCTTAAAGTAGGCATTTAGTTTGGCTAAGTTGAGTCAGTTTAGGTGCCAGGCACAAGTTAAAGGTATGGCTACATTCATGTATTAGTCTGGATCGCAAGTGAGCTTCTGAAGTGACTCTACTGGTCATCTGCATTTACCATGCTTTGGCTTGCAGCTTGGTGCAATCTTGGAGTGCACCAATGGGATTCCTTCTAGAAGAAAATCAACCAGAAGATACTCTCTATGGCCAAACCTAATGCATCCCCACTGCCAAAGACTGTTTAGCCCAGGGAACCAGACTAGATCTGGACAAAAGTAAATCCGCTTGAACCTGCCTGAATCCAGCCTGTGGAGGCTGGATCTTCAGAACCAGCTGGTTTGCTCTACAGATTTGTTCCCATTAGTTTGCACAGTTTGTCAAGGCAGACAGAGCCTTGAACATCTAAATTTAGGGGTGTCATTCTGGAGCTGAATTCTCCCTCCATTTCACAGCTGTAACTCTGAAAGGATTTTCTAATGGTTTCATAGGAGTAAAAGGGAATCATAACATGTAAATTTGGGGGCATGATGGAAGATAAAATTTATGCAGACTTCAGAATAATTCCAAACTCTTTGTTCTTTCTTAAAGCTGTGACTATAAAAATACATGCTTTGAGTCAAATATGGACCATTGCATTTTAAAAAAGACAGATATTCTCACCACGACGTGCAAATCCAATCACAATGTCTGCATGTCTGTTGAATACTCTTTGGAACTGCAGTGGAGTCACATCACTCCATACCATAAAAGCCCTTCTAATTGCATCATCCACTTTCTTTTGGGGTAGATCAGGTGTATAATTGACAATCCTGACAGCAAAAGGAAACAGATTAATGTCATTTAGGGTGTGAAGAAAACCCACACAGTTAAATACAAAGCAACCCCTTTCCCTGTAAAACCTGAAACATCACTAACTTGTAAGTCAACTGTGTCTTTTTCCATCTTGGATTTCCAGGAAATGTTTTGTAATCTTCTATATCAGGGACTCCACATCTGGGCTGTTTCATTATTTCTTCTGTTTCTGCATTTAATTTTCCAGTTACAGTCAGGTGGAAAAACCTCTGCATTTCTTTAATCCTCTCTTCTAAGCTTAGGGTTCGTGTTTTTGTAAGAACTGGAAAGAATTTATCAAGATATGCCTGGAAGAAGAAAGGAAAATAAAAATTAATACATGTATCTGTGATCTTTTGGCAATGTATTTTACATTTGATTAAATTGTTTCATCATCCTGCAGTCACGGCTAGTTTTAGATGTATTTTTTCTTCCCATTTCAGTTTACCAAATGCTGTTCTCTCTGTAGTGTAGATTAATTAGCATATATAAAAAGAATTGCAATAGCAGTGAAACACTGTAAGCAAGGAGTCCTTTTAAGTAAACACAATTTACAGAGCATTCAAATCTGCAGCCTTCCAGTGTAGTCTACATAATATTTTTGAGATGTTTTAAAAATTACATGCTCCCCTTTATTTGCCAGTTGGAACTTGGTCTCTTTTGTAAGTTAGACTTAGGGTGCCTAAGCTAGTCAGCAAGTTTAAATTGTTTTATATCACCTCTGCAAAAAGTGTTGTGGTAATGTAAGATAAGAAGATAATATAAACAGACAGGAAAGAAAGCTGAATCAAAGCTCAGGTTATTCATAATGCAGTTATGTTGCGCCCCTGCTAACATACCTTTACATTCTCAAAGTCTGTGTTGCTCCATGATTCTGTTTTAAGTTGTGCTGGAAAAGCAAGACTCTTAGGTAGGAGGATGGCAGCACAAAGTAGGAGGTATTGCATAGTGCCCAGCTTGCCAAGGAGCCTTGCTGCAGCAGAAAGGGTTTGACCTTCTGTCTCTCAAGACCACAGCTAAAATGCTTTTATAGATCCTGATAGCTCCAAGCAGCAATTACGTATGTGACTCACTTTTTGGTGGTGTTAATGTAATGTCATCACTATTCTAAGAAGTAAATGAAAGCATGTTAAACAAATCTTTCCTTTAACTTCCCTGTTGATGTCATGTCACAGCTAGCAGCCAGCTTTGGCTCTCTCTTTTCATATTATTACGGTAGTGAAACCACAAGGTCATAGGGAAGTTCATTTTATGTAACTTCATCAGTACAATTACTGTATAATCACTTCTTACTGTGCTTCCCCCAAGTTCTTTATACACAAAGGCATTTTGCAGCAGCCTTTTGGTCAGGCAGCCTGCCTGTGTTAGTTAATGCAGAGGCAGAGATGAGATGGATGGGAGTGCTATTTCACTGAAACTACTGGCATTTCCCCAGGAGCATGCCTAACACTGTCCAGGTAATTTTTCTGATTGAAATTCTCTTGTGAGAAATCCTATCCTGCAGGAAATCCAGTTCAGTGAAGTTAAAGAGGTTTCTGCTGTTTTTAAAGAGATCGGAAGAGAGCTTTTTAAATGTGCCCTCTAGAAATAGGAGGCAATGGGAAGCCTTTGTCCTTCTCCTCCCAAATGAGATGGCCTTTCAGGAGAGTCTCTTTACATTGGAGAACTAGATGTAAAATGTAACTTACAAGAATGGGTGAAAGCCTTCAGGAAAAAAGAGAGGAGCTTACCCTAACAAATGTGGACCTATCTTCCACCTCCAGCTGTACCAGTGCAATCTGACAGAGGTCCGTGAAGCAGAGGCAGAGAAACCAAAGCTGAGCAGGGCAGCCACAACCTCCCTGGTCCCCTGATACTAACACTGGCCCACCAGACCCTACTGGAAGTGATAGCTTTTGAGGACTGTAAACACCAGTCCACAGTCTGGCTTGTTATTTTTTCAGGGTGTGCAGTTTTGTGACCATATTACCACTAATCGGAAAGGAAAGGCGCATAAATGGGAAAAGACCATTACTGTTTCTCACAATAGGACAGCTCGTATGGGTATAGCTGAACATGTATGGAAGAGTTTATGGATTACTAGCTTAAGTCCAATGTACTTCTGACTGACATAACGAGAAAGGCTTTGATTTCAGAGAGAGATGAGCTATACCAAAACACTACTGAATTATAAAGGAAAGGACTACATTACACAGTAATGTCTGAAACAGTCGCTAAAGGAACAATGCTTCCACCTGCTATTGAAAACAGCCCAGATACCTGCCATGTGATCATTTCTGTACATTTTGGTAGGCTTACAGGAAATTTATCGATGTCCAAATTTTAAAGCTTGATGAAAAAAAGCTGGTTTATTGTTAGGAGCAGGTTCATTTTTTTCTTCCTCAACAACTGACTTTATGTCTGACTGTGGCAGTAAAGTAGGATCTGGACCAGAGTCTGAGTGGCAGGACGTGAGGATGTGTTTAAACCACTTTGAACTTTGTGACTCTAGCATGTGGTACTTATTATTTCCTCATATACACAAAAGGAATTTGAAGGCCTCCAGGGCCCCATTCTAGTTGACAGACTATTGAGCAACTCTCATATATCTTTAACTGGGCCATGGGCAAAACTGAAAAGGAGAGGTAAACACAAGAGCTTGCTGTGAAAGGACAGGTGTCATGTTCAATTTTATTTTCTGCTGAAAATTTGTCAACTCCCCTTCCCTGTTGTTTTTTTTTTTTTAGAGACAGAGGGTTTCAATGAACATTAATTGAACTAAAAAACTTTCTGTGAAAAGAATTTTCATTTCTTTGGGCTCAAAATCAGCAGGAATCAATCTAATTCTAATAAAATCAATATCAAAAGGAAACAGATGCTGATTTTTAGATTTAGCTGTGTGAATTTTCCAGACTTTATCTTTTTGTCTTGATCTTGACTCACAAAAACTGTTGTGGGTCAGGAAAAATAATTTCCTGCACAATCATAGTCATATCATTTACATTCAGCAGAGAACCTGTGCCTGTGCCAGAGAGTATGACCCGTGTAGAGAAAGTTCAAGGAGGTCAGAAGAAACACTGTTACAGACATTTAATAATAGAAGTTGCTGTAGCCACACAGTGAAAATAAAAGCACTCCATGATGTAAAATTCTATTAAGAAGACTCACAATATTGCCACTGAAATGTTTACACTGTGATATTTTCTGAGCTGGGTAACCCTGCTGTGAACAAGGATGCTTCATGAAACTACATTCTATGTGGAACTCGTTGATGGGCATCAGAGCTTTTGTAGTCTAGAGAAAAATACATTGAAACTAAGAACTGAACCTCCTTTGGACATGACTGGGATGAAAAAGTGAAGAGGAACTGAATGATTCAGTGCTAAATGAACACTGTTTCTTGGTCATTTGACTTGGACAGGAGGCTCAGCTGGATTCTGCCCAACCTGAATGCAGCCAACAGTGTTAGTGCAAGTCAAAAGCTGTTCAAATGTTTTTGTGAATGTTATGGGTCTAGCAGAAGAAGAAGGTGGAGTGAGGGTTGTCTTCCAAGGTAGTCATTGCCTGGAGACTGGCTGGACATCAATCTGCTTGTGGGAGCTGGTGAGCCTTTGCATCACTTGCCCCCCAAGCTCCTTTCTTTCACTTATTAAACCGTCTGTATCTCAATCCATGAGTTTTTTCTCTTTTACACTTCCTAATCTCTCACCCATCCCATTGTGCATGGCAAGTCAGTGAGCAGCTATGTGGGTGATTACCTGCTGGCTGTGGTCTACCCACGACAGTGAATAACAACCAAAAAGACTGGCCAAAAATTCCTGGGAAATGTTTTGTTTGGGTCACTTGTGAATTATGCAATGTTGTATTTAAGGTCCTACCTAACAGGACAGACCTGGATTCTTATGGTCTCCAGGACACCTGATTTGTTTTGTTCTGTTATCTGGTTATTCAATTTGACTAACAAAAAATAAAATTCAAACATGGCAAACATTTCTGCAGAGTAAAATTATTTTTTTCTTGGATTGCAATTTCTTCAGGCTAAGCCCAGTGAGGCACAGTCTGCTTCAGAAACTTCCTGTCATTTTTCCACACAGTGAACCTTCATCCTTCTTGTCTCAGCTTTGCGTGGCACGCTCCTTTTGGACACAAAATGGCCTCTGAGCAGCACAAATTTGAAGTCCCCTCATGGTTGTTATGGGCCATTTTTCTTGGCTGGGGCCTAGACTGTAGAGGGAGGCACGTCTCCATGGCTTCTGCACTCCATTTCCATGTATTTTACCCCTGAGGGGGCTCTCTTCAAAGGAGTACCTTGGCACCTGCTGCCCAGGGCTACATATCCATTTTGCAGGCTGTGTAAGGGCAAAAACCTCCAGTCACCCCTGCCTGGGTGCCAAGGTCCTGCTGGGGCCCCTCGGCACTACATCAGCCCATCCCTGGAGAGAGGCAATCCAGTTCTTCCCTCCTCTTTGGCTGGATCAAGGTGCACTGAGCTATTTCCCAGCAAGATCTACCTCACATCCTACTGCTTTAGGACAGGAAAGGGATTAGATGTTCCGGTTCACCACAAACAATGTGACAAAAACTAACACATCTAAGTTACTAATACTTAAGCAATCAAACTTAACATATCTCAAGTTGTGGATTTATCATCTTCTTACAGTGTCTAGAATTGCTTTGTATTTAATGGCTTTGTATTTACAACAGTTTAATTGGGACATCATGTGGGAAAAAGGTGTAAATATAGAGATAAGTTTTTACAATAATAATCTTGAGCAATAAATCACAAGGGAAATGGCATTCCTGTAAATGTTACCTACCTGTGTTAGCTCTGACATCCTCCATTTTTTAATTTGTCTGCTCCTTTGGTCAATGATCAGGAGTCTATCTTTCCTCCAGCTAACAGAGACATATGGATCTCTCAAAGTTTTCCATATAATAATTTGCTTTATTAAATTTAAATTGAAGTCAAAAGATATAACCTTCAGGTGCATGCAGTCTTTCCTTCCTCCAGAAGCACATGTACAGGACATGGGGAAGGGAAGAGGGCAGGAGGGCAGTCAGCTGCATTTCACTGCAGTGTGGATCCAAACCTTGCTCAGCAGCAGCAGTGGTGTAATCTCCTGTAGTCACCTTTCATTTGTGAATTTCCTTTTTGTAGCTGGCTGTCTCCATCCATTTGTAAGTCTGGCTCAACACTGTCTTTGAAAGACTGAGTCAAGATGCAATCTAAAGCCCTGTGTACATCTTGTTTTGCCAAAACCATATCCCTTCATGTAGGAAACCTTTAACTTAGTAGTTGGACTAAGGCAACCTCAGACTGCCTGTAATCCTGCAGCAAATCTCCGTGATAAGCAGCAGAGTCCCATCTAAAACAGACTGATCACATTACGGTGTTGCAAGGGCAGGCAGAGTAGCTGTGACAGCATTAGGAGGCATGCTGCACTTGGTCTGTCCACACTAAATGTAACCCAAACTAAGGAGCAGTCAATGTCTGAAGCTTTTCCTGACTCATCCTGAGGATCTGCACATGTCTGTACATGCTGGGACAGCACAGTGAGTTTGGGCTTTGGTGATAATGGAGGCCAGGGTTTGAAAGGCAGGGTAGACGCAGCAAGACCTTACCTTCTTGTGCCTTTACCTGTGCTGAGCCTCTTTGGTCTTTGGAAAAAGTGCTGGGAGTATAAATAACATTAACCAAAATTTTGCTTTTAGCCTGATTTGCAAAATCCTATTTCTATCAAAAAGTTAAACAGCCCCAAAACACTAGAGAGTTGCTAGACTTCATTGTAACCTGACATGCAGTAAAGCAGTTCCAGAGGAATTACAAACTTACCATCAGGGGTTTATGCTCCAGTATAGAAGGTGTGAGATGATTGAATTTGAATGCAGTCAACATAAGACCAGTGCAGAAGCTTGATTTACCTCATGTGTATTAGAGGGGGCTGAGATTCAGCTAGGAGGATTGTAAAAAACTAGAAACAGCCATATGTGAACACATAGGTAAAAAAAAATTTAAAACCATTTTTTTCCCCTAGAAGTTGTCAGGTATGATCATGTTATTGTCTCTATTCAAATGATTCCTGATTCACAGCACTGAGTCATGGCTGGAAGCTGTCTGCTGGTCAGACAGGTCCTCTGGATGTGAGACGGGTCCTTTTCTATTCCTCCGTCTAATTTCCAGTAACTGAGTATAAAGACAAAAACATCACCTTGTTGGTAAACTTGGTTTTACCACTGAGATGTTCTTTCAACAAAAATTTCCTTCCTTGAGCAGAGTTGCAGCCTCTGTTTCACATAAAGCAAGTTACGCTGAGTTTTCCAACATGGTGGATTTTGACTTTGCCTAATGAGCAACACAACCATTAGAAAGCTGCACAGCCAAATAAGGACTGCTTGCACTCGGGTGGTGAAGAGTGAGTCACAAAGAAACCTCACTAACTTTAGAAGTTATTCACATAGCTGCTTACCAGCCTGAGTAGTTGCTTAACCAAACCCCATGTGAGTAGCTATTTTTCACTCCATTTCTTTGAAACTGAGGGTAACACTGGGCTTCATTACATGTAACTAGATTCCTAAAATCACCTGGATTTGTGGCTTGTAACTGCCTACTGACTACTGTCTGCCATAGGGGGACACTTAGCTGAGCATTCAGATGTTGGTACTTACATTACAGATACCTGAAGTGTGCTATTTCCCAGCCCACAGACTGTCATCCTTAGTTATAAAAAAGCCTCTTACTGTTACTGCACATTTTCATAGTACTCCTGGCTCCATCTGTGATGCATTTATCTCAGATTTTTCTACAAAACTGCAAGAAGAAATACAATCAGATAAAGCCACAAGACCTCTCAATTGTTCTCTTTACTCTGTTATGATGAATATATAACTTAAAGGCAGTAAATTTGCCATTAAAAAATGTTTGCCTCATGCAAACAATATAAAAATTCTTGCATCATTGCCTCAAGGAGATCCATAGAGCATGGAACACCCTCTCACCTTTTTTTAATTTTTATTTGCTATTTCTTTTGTACGGTCTAATATTTTACTTTTCCATCCTGTCTGCTATTCTACATTTCAGTTTGTTTTTTTCTCAGAGGGTCTCTTCTCTAAAATTTACCAAACTATTAGAGCTGCTCCATCCAAACAATATTTGACAAAAGAGTATGTTACAATAGTGTACAAAGTTTAGATAATAGATATAGACTTGATGGGGTTGCAGCTGATTATAGCAGGGTTTTGACAGTGTCTCATTTGTAAAAAGCTTAATAAAGACATTAATACACACACTTAAAAAGAACTTTGGTGTTCATCTAAAAAAATTGATGTCTACATGTCATTTCATTTCCTGTAAGTACAACCTCCTGCCTTTTCTAAGGCAATAACTCAACCTCAGGCAAAGCATTACTCAAGTGAAGCCCTGTCCTTGTTCCCCTCTCCTTTTTCTCATTTTTCTTTGTGCAAGAAATGAATTTTCCTTTGTTCTCACCCTCCCAAGGAGGCTACAGGCCAGAACCAGCAAGTACGTAAGAGATGTAAAACAGGAGGTAGGCAGATGTTAGTGTATTCAGTTTATGTGGCAAGGTTTTGGTAGTGGGGGGGGCTGCAGGGGTGGCGTCTGTAAGAAGACACCAGGAGCTGCCCCCAAGTCAGATACAACTGGTTCCAGCAGGCTCCAATAGACCTGCCACTGCCCAAAGTTGAGCCGGTCAGTGATGCTGGTGGCACCTCTGTGATAACATATTTAAGAAAGGGTAAGGAATGCTGCACAGTAGCTGGGAGACAGGAGTGAGAACATGTCAGAGAAACAACCCTGCAGACCCCCAGGTCAGTGCAGAAGGAGGGGAGGAGATGCTCCAGGCGCTGGAGCAGAGATTCCCCTGCAGCCTGTGGGGAAGACCACATTGAGGCAGGCTGGCCGCCTGCAGCCCAGGGAGGTCCACGGTGGAGCAGATCTCCACCTGCAGCCCAGGGAGGACCCCACACCGGAGCAGGTGGATGCCTGAAGGAGGCTGTGACCCTGTGGGAAGCCCACGCTGGAGCAGGTTTGGTGGCAGGACTTGTGACCCCGTGGGGGACCCACACTGGAGCAGTCTGTGCCTGAAGGACTGCAGCCCGTGGAAGGGACCCACGCTGGAGCAGTTTGTGAAGGACTCTATCACATGGGAGGGACCCCATGCTGGAGCAAGGGAAGAGCATGAGGAAGAAGGAGCGGCAGAGGTGAAGTGTTATAAACTGACTCCAATCCCCATCCCCCCTGCACTACTTGGGGGATGGGGGGTGGCGGGTGGAGGAATTGAGAACAACAGAGTGAAATTCAGCCTGGGAAGAAGGGGGAGTGGGAGGAAGATGTTTTAGTTTTGTTCTTATTTCTCACTATCCTACTCTGTTATTAACTGGCAATAAATTAAATTAATTTTCCTGAAGTCAAATCTGCCCATGATGGTCATTGGTAAGCAATCTCCCTGTCCTTATCTTGACCCACCAGCTTTTTCATCTTATTTTCTCCCCCTGTCCTGCTGAGGAGGGGGAGTGAGAGAGCAGCTGGGTGGGCATCTAGCAGCCAGCCAAGATCAACCCACTAGAGTTAGAGAGTTTTCAGGGCAAAAAAAAGGGAAGAGGGAATTCCACATCACAATTTCATCACTGCCCAAAGTCTGCTTAGACTCTTTTCCAGGCACCAAAGTCTATGCCTATATTAAAGAATAAAGTGGATGTGGAGCGTAAAAGAGCAGGTGCTGAAGCCTGGGAACCCATGTGGGAGGGGGCTGCTCCAGACCAGCTCAGGTCTGGTCCAGCAGGCTGAGTGTCCATCAGTGGGGTGGGGTGTTTTTTTGGCTCAGTACCATCTGAAAGGGACACAGTTTCCTCATGCCCAGCTGATGCCAGTGTGAACTCAAGTGCAACAAGTGCAGATGATTGGGAGACTGGTTTCAAAAACACATGCCTGGTCTGGAGTGAAATGCTCCTGGAGGCACACCCAGTGCCCCGGCCCTTTAAAAGCAACTTGACGTCATCACGTTTTCTCCAGAGGCATTGTCACTGCCAAGTGATTATGGCTGACCACAGGTCAGGAACAATAGGCTTCTGTGTATTTTAATCCTTTATGATCCTTTAATGTGTACCAAAAAAAGATTGCACATTAAAGGAAGACTCTCGCCAGTCATCAATCTGTGTCCCAAAAGTTTACTGTAAGTAAAGTTTGTATTTTTACATAATGCAAGCTTAAATTTCTATGGAAGGAGATTGGATTCTATGGAAGGAAACAGCCCTCTGCAGTAAGAATTAATCTGTCACAGCGCCCTGTCTGAACATAACCTGTCCCAGCCTGCTGTTACTCTGGCTTGCTCTGGAGGTAGTTGTCACATATTGCTCTGCAAAGGATGGAAGTGGTTTGACTCCATCGCATTAGTAACAGATCAATGACCATACCATGACAAGGAGAAAGAAAAAGCAAACCTAGTATGTTTTACACAATTCCAATACAGCTGGTTTTCTGTAGTTTACAATTAGTTTAAATTCATCACTTATGTACAGCGAAACCAGAGGTGTTACACTAGGGATGTGCTCCCTATCTAGGTCACAGCAGGACATTAGCCTGTATGGCTGTTATAGCTGCTGCACTGTGGATTATGACAGCTTCCCAAATCCTGAGAAAAAAAGTAGTCACTTCAATAATGTGAAAGTTTTTGTCAAGCAAAGGTGGCTTTTCCTGCTTTTAATACAGACAATAGTGCCAGACCTTAAAAGAGCAAATGCATCATGCTCTTGGTAACACCAGTATTTGTGAAATTAGTAGTCTTCATTCCCTGCCTTATTATCATAGTTTCTTGTGAAGAAAAAAAAAAGTCTTATTGTTCTACTTTCACTCAGGATGTCTGACCTAAACCGCTGAGGGTGGTTACATTAATTGCAAGAATATGTGAGCAGGAGTCAGCTTTTGGGAAACTCTGCCCTGGTTTGCCATACCTGTCCCCAGGCTTCAAAAAACCCCCAGCCCATTCCTGCCCAATTGAAAACTGCAGTAGATCATAAAACAGCTCTATAGTTGCCCACCAAGCCAAATTTGTAGGCATTGTTCCATGAAAGCAAAGTTCGCATGCTCTCACTAGAGGTCTTCAAGATGAAAATTTGGATCAAAGTTTGATCAACTGTTTTTATGCTGATGGACTGTTTTCTCTGTTGGACCCAACATACAGCTGGCCTGTTATATAGCTTATAGCATCTTTTATACCTCTACAGAATTTGACTCTGTTGCAGTAAGACATTTCCCATTATTCTTTTATTTCTACATATTATTTTTATGAATTTATATGGGCCTTCTTTCTTTGCAACTTTGTCTTGTAATATTAATTTAAACTGAAAAGAAACAGATGTGAAATCAGAAAACATGATTATTTACTTATTTTTTATTCAGAGTGTATATATGCTAGCAGGCTGTTCACCCCATGTAATATTTATAGTAGCATAACATTAACTTGCGAAGTAGGTGTAGGTATAGAAAGATGTTCTATCATTAGGGACTCTATACATATGGGTGAGTGAAATGAATGGAACAAAGTGACATGAGTATACCTCAAGATGGCAATACATTTTTCATATGGTGAACAAGCAGTAAATGAATACACTAAGCAGCTAAGGGAATATTATGCTACATGAATAGTGAAACTTTAATGGTAGGAGATACATAGGAGCAGAAATTCTTGAGAGAAAAGATTTGAACGTGCTTATACTTAATGGCAAAAATTTTGTGGTTAATTGTGGAAAGAAAAACTTCTGTAACAATGAATCTGCTTGAAACTTGCCAGTTTCCACTTTAGGGATGCAACCTCATGCAACTTTACTGACTTACCAATTGAACTGTGTGGAAGCCTCACTTAGTTTAGCTATCATGTGGTGTAAGCATCCTTGCAGAGATCAGGAAGCTATCCCCACTTCCCCAGCGAACTGTGAAGCCAACCCACTTGAATATGAGTGTATGTTTTTCAGCAATTTTCTAGCCAACACCATACAATGACACTACAGTATAACTTTGCAGGGGATGGAGAGGTTTGCTTACTTTATCTGTACTAGCCAAAGCTGCATTGCTGCCACTAACATCTTTTGAACATTACCAAAGAAAATAAAATTCAGCTTTCATTTCACCATTACAGCTGGGAGAAGTTTCAGACTAATGTGAGTAACTAGCTGTCAGATTAATCTCTCAGACAGGTAAAGCTGCTCTCAGATGCATGACTGAGATAACTGGATATTCAGAAAAAAGTCTCTGGATTCATAGAAGCAGGATCCGAGAGACCCGCATTCTCAAAACCACACAAGGACAACATTTGCTGTCTTGTGGTAAGGCAGGGCTCAAGGTAAACAGAGCACAGTTATAGCATTACTATGCTCTAGAGTGGGTGAGGATGGACAAGCAATCCACACAGCTCACCTGGCCTAGATCTGCTAAAGCTGCAGGCTGTGATGTAGAGGTGGTTGTGTGGTATGAACTAGAACTTTAATTAGCTTCTTCACAGCCTCCAGCCTCTTTTCCCAACAGCTGGATTGCTTTCATGTAATATGGAAAAACCAACTGAAGTTACATTAGCTTTTAATGATTATACAGTACATCCCTGTGGGACTGAAAGAAGAGAATCCTACAATCGTAGATAGCCAGTATGAAAACACTGTAACAGAAAATAAGACATCCGAAGCTATTACTGTTGTGACAGAAATGGCATGCAAGAATTTTATAACAACTGGAAGAGAGAGTGCAGTAGAAAGCAGGAAAGCAAGCAAGCAAGCATGGGCTAAGAACAGATACATGTATAACCCAAACTCTAGCTTTGCCTAAGATACTATCACATTTGACCCTTTCTGCACACACCCTTTTTTCCAAAAAAAGGCTCATTGGCTTGTGGCACTTCTCCTGAGCCTCCGTTGAGCAGGAGATCTCCTACAGGATTTTTTTTTTTTTATTCTCACCTTACTAATCACTTGACTAAAAGGTCTACTACAGTAACCCAATTCCTTCAGTTTTTAGGTTTTTTCCCCCCTCATGCTCTTGTATCTTAGTCTTTCAACTTTCACACTGTCCTGCAATCTCAGCTGGTAAACAGCTAAAGTTGCACAGATGAAGGTGGACTCAATTGCCTTTAAAAGGGGAACCACAGAAGTGGAAGGCATACTATATATTCACCTAGTTCAGGGGTTTTGAGGCACTTGGAAAGATCAAGTCTTATTAAATCCAAAATTATAGCGATAAATAAACCTATGAATGCTGTAGAGAGAGGAAAATGACAGACAAACACCATAGCAAATATGTCCTTAAAAAGAGATGCTGGAGTCATGTGAGGTATGTGGAAGTTAGTTTGGTAGGAGTGACTAAACCCTTTGAATTCTGCATAATGAGGGAAGAGATCACAAAACAACAATATATGAGAGATCCAATTTTAGAAAATTGAGTAATCTAGTCAACATGAAATGTGGCAATATGACCTTGAAACAGAGGCTGACAAAACCTAAAAGGTATGATAAAAACTGGCAATGTTTGCTTCCTCCGTGGGGATCACATTACCCCGTACAAGCTCAGTCCTGCTGTGTGCCTTGGTTACAGATGACCAGAGCACAAGTATGGTCCCCAGCCAAGGAGCCGTTCAGCAGGTGACCCGGAGGGTGTATGTGGCTCTGTAGGAAGCCGGTAAAGGGACGGGGGCTGACTGCCCACCAGCAGCTTGTGCTCGGCTGCAAAGCACACAGTGCTGGGCTGGCAAACCCGCTGCTTCTCCAGACCTGAGCCTGGTCTTGAAGAGAGCTTTCCAAAAGGCAGCATTGCTGCAGCTGGTGACTGCTCCTGGTCTAGCTACTTCTGCAGCTTCTGGGTGCTGCATGTGGCCTGTCAGCTCCTCCTGGGCTGTAGGAGACATGACCACCCCTCTGTAAAGATGTTCTGTGTTGTCTTGTGCTGACCTGACCAAAGGGGATCCCTGGAAGTTTTCAAGCCCTAAAAGAAGACAAGCAGAGTTCATCATTGGTTTTGTTAAGGCTTATTAAGTCCAGCTCCAGAAGGGATAATGTTTGGCCCAGTGCAATGAATAATCATTGTGTTTAGGGGTAAGCAAAAGATACCACCTACAGGTATCCTGTGTGAAGGAATTTGCACGAACAGACATTATCTTCTACAAGCAAAAGCACATTGCTTTGTCTCTAGAAACCATTAAATAAACTGAGTTATTTTTAAGAAGTCAGTGTAGTACCACTCATTCCCTCCCTCAGTGCTTTGGCTTAGTTTGGTGTTGTAAATTTAAATGCCACTTTTACATGATGCTGAAGTCCTGTTATGAGAGTTATGGAAAATGCTTAAAATGAGCAGATCATAGAATCATAGAATCATTTAGGTTGGAAAAGACCTTCAAGATCATTGAGTTCAACGATCATCCATCCCCACTAAACCGTGTTATGGAGTATCCCATCTATGCGCTTTTTGAATACCTCCAGGGATGGTGACTCAATCACTTCCCTGGGTAGCCTATTCCAATGTTTGACAACCCTCTCAGTAAAAAAATTTTTCCTAATATCTAACCTAAATCTCCCGTGCCACAACTTGAGGCCATTTCCTCTCATCCTATCTCCAGCCACCTGACAGAAGAGACCAGCACCCACCTCACTACAACCCCCTTCAGGTAGTTGTAGAGAGAGATAAGGTCTCCCCTCAGCCTCCTCTTCTCCAGACTAAACAGCCCCAGTTCCCTCAGCCGCTCCTCATAAGACTTGCGCTCCAGGCCCCTCACCAACTTGGTTGCCCTCCTCTGAAAATGCTCCAGCACCTCAATGTCTTTCCTGCAGTGAGGGGCCCAAAACTGAACACAGGACTCGAGGTGCGGCCTCACCAGTGCCGAACACAGGGGAACAATCACCTCCCTGCTCCTGCTGGCCACGCTATTTCTGATACAGGGCAGGATGCCGTTGGCCTTCTTGGCCACCTGGGCAAAAGATGTGATACTAGACCTACCTATGCTATCAAATCTTAACAAAACAGACCTAGCCAAGTTCTGTCTGGCCACATTATTAAAATTAGAATGATTTGTATTACTGTCTCATTCAAAGTGATGGGAACTCAGCAAATTCGAGTTCCCCAGCTTAACCTTCCATATAGAGGAGAGAACAGGGTTTTCATGTCAGCATCCTGCATAGAACAACCCAAGGGAAGCTAAAAGCCATGGAGGGCGATATCTGTTTTGTTGAAGCCCTGCCTTGTAAGTTATTGTTTATTAAGTCACTATCTGGAATAAACACAAGGACATACCAGTTCCTCATGGGCTAGATGAAGGATTAACATTAGAAATAAGGATTCACAGACATAAACAAGCAAACAAAAAAAGATGATAAAAAATTATTTTAAAAACTGGAGTTAGGAAAAAAGTCAACTAGAGACTTTTTTAATGAAGCATTTCATGTGAAGTACAGGTATCATGGATAGAAGAGGTGAAGCCTTCTGGATTTTGCAGGTGCACATTAAATCAGACTGTGATACACATTTAAGTTGGAAACATACCATTTGACCTCCAAGACCCAGCAAAACAGGGTGCAGTTTAAAAAGGAATTGAGATCATGTGCTGTGGTTGTGGTTAAATGTTGCATATTACCAGGCAGGATGAGGAACTAGTTAATAGTTGATCACAAGCTGAATGGGAGTAAAAAAAAAAAAAAAGTTCTGCTTTTTTGAAACAGGCAAACATCATCCCGGAAGTAAAATGAATGAAATAATTGTTCTGTTTCAACAAGTGCTAATAAGTCCCTGAGGAGAGTTTTGCATACGGTTTTGTGCAACATGCATCTGGAAAGGTGGGGACCAACTGAAGGAAGCACAGAGGTGAGCCACAGGAATGTTATCTGAAACATAATTTCCATGGAAAGGTTCAAGGCAATGGGGTTGCTAAGTCTAGAGAAGAGAGGGTTGAAGAAAGACATGATACCACTCCACAGCTACATGGGTCATAATGGCAAAGGGAAAAGAAGTGTCTGCTGTGAAAAGATTTAGCTTAGCAGATAGGAAAAATGCCCTAACACCAGCATAGTTGAGGTTGCAGCAGATTGCTTGGTAAGACTTCAGAATCTCCATTACAGTAAACTTCTAAGCAAGTTAAAAAACATCACTTATTTATCGACCACTCTCCTTGGAGAACTGGAGCTGCATTTCTAAATGCCAGTTGGGTTTTAGGAAGACAGGAGCAGGATAACCAGAATTCCAGTATCCAAGTTTTAGATCTGTTGTACAAAAGCAAGTGAGGGATTTTTTAGGTACTATCTTGTTTGACCAAAATATATGTTGAATGCATCAGTTTCTAGTACCACAGGTGCTAGTATACTGAAAGATCTTACATAAAATATATACATGCTCAAAACTGCATGCATGCAAAGGAGTGCTCAGTACTCAGATCAACAGCTGCAGGCTGACAGCGTCCTTTTGATGCTTCTGGACTTTAACATCCAGGCAGAACTTTTTCCCATTTGTAGTTGTTTGCATGTTCTTAAGAATCAGAAAAAAGGTAAATGAAATCTAGAAAAAAAAACCCAAATCTTTATTTAATTCTACTTGCTCATAGTTCCTATGAACTATGTGTAAGACTATGAACATTGTTGAGGTTAAGAGAAAAATGGATGTGCTGGACCACGGCCACATTGACCACAGACCAATGTGAATGCAAAGTAAATGGCTGAGGAACAGCTGGTTTTCCTTCTCTGTGTTCTGTAGTAATGATTGCAGCATGTTAGTGGTCTCAGCAAGCTCTGCTTGTCATTTTATGACTCTACAGCCATTGTAAAATAATCATAATTTCGTTTCAAGCATAATGGAAGTAGTTTACAGGCAGTATTGATAGTTGACTGATGGAGTCAGCATGTTCTGCAAAGTGAAGTGTACATGTGAAAAAATACTACATTTAAACCTTTTCCTTCAGCTCAACATTACATTTGCCCCCCACTTCCTCTTTCAAATCCTGAATTTTCTGCATTTTTAATCCCAGTGAAAACTTCCTGTATTTCTTTACTTTAAAGTACTTTGTGAATTTCATCAAAACTGAATGAAAATGTGTATATCTATTTTTGCTTGAAAGAACTGAATCAAAATCTCATGGAAACAACTGATTCAAATAAGCAGTCTGTAACTATTCCCACACTATTACTTATTAGCAAATTAGCAAAGGGATATTAATATCATTCACTTTTTGTCTTAAAACCCTGTCTAAAACTAAATGAACTCTTTCATTTGAATTTTTCATTCACATATTGCTGGGAACATGCCTGCAGTGTTAAAGAGAGTCCTGAAGTGCTTGGGGCTCACAGGAAAGGTTTGTGCACAGATGGCCTCCAGTAAGATCCCAGAGGTGTGAAAAACTTTGAAATGGGGATGCAAACCCACTGCCAAAACACTGATTTGTCTTAAAAATAAAAAAAGAATAGGCCAGAGCTCACACACCTTTTTCTAAACCTGAGGCACTTGGAGCAAATGCAGAATATGGGTTTATTCTTTTAGATCTTGTTAAATTTCAGTACTTTCAGCTTGTAGAGATGACACATTACTTATCATACAGTTTATTGAACTACTCATTCCCAACAGTATACAATAAACATTCTCACCTAAAGGGTAGGTAGAAGGAAGTAATATTATAAAGGGGAGTGTGAACTTAACTAAAAGGATTTCAGTAAGGTCACTGTGTAAGTAGTTATAACAACAGGATTTTTTTTTTTTTTTTTGGCTGGAGCAAAAGTAGCTGTATATAAATTCTTCATTCTTCTGCATTCTGGATTTTTGTTCAATATGTTACTTATATTCCAAAATACTTGGATTTGTTGCAGAATGTTATGCAGAGAAAGGTGCTCTTCTTGAGCTAATTTTCCAGAGGACATGTAAGTTTTTCCCACTGGTTAAGCATACTTTTATGATTTTTTTGAAAATGAGGACTAATATTGCTAAAGGACACTCATATATTCCATTTAGCT
The DNA here is from genome assembly GCF_947461875.1 of Haliaeetus albicilla. Classification (NCBI taxonomy): domain Eukaryota; kingdom Metazoa; phylum Chordata; class Aves; order Accipitriformes; family Accipitridae; genus Haliaeetus; species Haliaeetus albicilla. Next base: position 12,683,233 of record NC_091502.1, on the reverse strand, counting down.
ATAATTATACTATTCCCTCTGGGCCTCAGCGAATTATTCATCCAATTTTAGACTAGAATTAATATTATTATGCTATGATGTATTACAGGGGAGGAGAGAAGCTTAGCCGTTCACATGAGGACCATTTCAGTACAACTTGCCATACAAGGGCTGTATTCTACCTAAGGGTAGAATTCCTCTGAGCTGAAAAATTTCTATGTTGTGAATATGTCCAAGAGAATGGTCAAATGCATGAGCTATCCTACCCCACTGAACAGATCATGTCCTAACAAAAGAAGAAAATCCATTAGGCTTAACATCGGATTTGAAAGTACAGTTTAGCTTTTGTAAGAAACTTACATTGTTTGACAGATGAATAATTCCTGCCTTTTGTGATATATTGTAATAAACCAAACATATGGCACTTAGGATTTTTAGACCAGAAAGTACAGTTGTGATCATTTATTTTGAATTTCTTCATAGCACAAAGAAAAGAGTTTCTTTAACTTTTGTCCTTGAATTCTGTTACGTTTTTGACTGCAGTTTCCCGGGGTACCGGCCCTGCAGTCATCTCCTTGGGGAAAGTCAAATTTGGCCTGAAATCCATAACACATCTGGAAAAGGGTTTGACAAAAGGGATATGTTTCAATGGTGAGTAGTACAAAGGAAATTTGTAGTTTTGGTTAGATGCAGCAGCACTGTGGATGGGAAGCTGAGAGGAGCTAATGAAAGACAACTATTGACAATATATGCAATAACCCTAAACCTTCCATGCAGATAAACCCATTCCTGGCCTGAGCTAGGAAATGGAAGGAAGCAGTAAAAATCCTTCCTAAAAAGGATTCTTGTAAACTGATTGTTCTTCAACCCTTTGGCATGTATCAGAATACAAAATCCCTGGTGAAAAAAACCCAACAGTTTTGACTGAAGGTCAGTATGAATGTGCCTGCTGAGTGGTGGGGTTGTTAGCTGCTGCACATAAGCGGGTTTGGATTTTCACTCTTCCTGGTTTGCCACATCATCGTTCTGGGCAGCTTCCAAAGCTCATGGAAATCAACAGAAGTATTTCACTGGTAGGAGGTAGATGACTGAGCTTGTGGGACATATTCCATTGTCCAAAATTCCTCTTCAACTCAGTGAACATCGCCTCCTATTTCCTCTCTTTCACATCCTTATACATGACCTAGCACAACATGACATCTATCAAATGGGAAAAAGTTCCCTTGTTGTAGCAAAATGCATATTGGATTTTAGCTGGCAGTTCTTGTACTCAGATAAACAGTTCAACCAGAAACTACTGTAATTTGAACCCAGAGGATAGTAACCCCTGGATTTTTCTTCCCTTTTAAATTGGCTTTCTTTCAAATCCCTTGTACGTGTTAAGTCAACAGATCCTATATTCCCAGCTACAGTATGAGCAACATCTAGGGTTGCAGGGAATTAAAATTATGTGGGCTAATTAAAGAATTCTTTCCCCCAGCATAGAGAGCTGCCATGGGTTAATTTCTAAGGGCAGTGGTAAATAGATTCTCCTAAGGTGTCTGTCTCCTAGCAAATAGTGGAAGAATGCATCATGATTTAGCATGCTCGTGACATGTCCCTCTCTCATTCTCTTACCCCTTTATGCCCAATCATATTTACAAAAGGAATTCTGTTTTTTTCTTTAATGAATATTTTGATTGTCTTGTGCCATTCAAACCAACACAATTGGTTCAAGAGAAGGGAACCTGCTACAAGAGCCAGAAACATGTAATTTAAATATTTTGGTCATCAGACTAGTCATCTGAAATCCATCGTATCTTATTCATCAGGTTCTCTGTACAGTCAAATATAAAGGGAGAGTCACTTCCAAGAAGCAAATAATTCTGTTATAAGAGGCACAATAGGTGGGATGAAGGACACTCTGACTCTCTTGTTCTCTCAGTACTGGCCATTGATGGAGTCTAGGCTAGACACCAAACTCTTACATGCCTAGAATGGAGTGAGATGACTAAGACTGAGGTTAGGTAAAAATTTCAACCTTTAAGAGGTTTTCTTTCACAGATGTTGCACATATATGTTTCTAAACATTAAAAACAAGTTGTTGTGTGAGTTCCAAGACTTAGGTGACATATTTAAATGGCTTCCCATTAAACTATTCCCTTGTGTGAGGATTTCTTTGTATCCTGGTAGAATTGCAGTTTTAAGGTCGTAATATCACACGAAGGCCAATTTGTTCACTTCCCCTGTTGTGGGTGGAAGATGAGCTGTGTGTCTGAAGGACTGGAAGGCAGAGCATCCACTGCCTGGTTCTGCAGACCTCCCTGCTCTGCAGGATGCAGCAGGAAAGATGAGAGCAACTGGAGGAAGAAGAGAGGCAATACTCAAGCTGGCACGCTGGGGATACTGCTTTGGGAGTGGGAACTACTTGCTTCTGTAGTATGCCTATTTGCTGCCCATCAAAAACTCACAGATGAAATTCATGCTGAATATTAGGCACCTTTAGATACCTGTGTAACTGAAACATACTGTGTACACTTAAGGACTTGTGTGCACTGCTTTTCCTTAGATCACTTAGATTTGGGCTTTGGTATTTTGCTGCAGGCTGCACTTGAAGTTCTCTTGGAGCTTATGCCTTTTATGACTGAAACAAGTTGTCCTTCCTCGGCAGTGCTTGCATGAGAAGGTGACATAACATGAAAATTCTCATCACTTTTCTTAGAAAAAACCCTCTCACTTCAAAATGTCTTTTGGACAGGTGACTGACAAAAACACACAGGAAAAGCAAACATCTTTAGAAACAGTGGTTATTCTGACATCAGTGTCCTCGCTTTGCAGTTACACAAAGTTCGGAGGTATCACGTTCCTTGAGTTCTTTAGAAATGTTTTGACTATTTGATTCACCTCTTCCTAATGCAGGTCTGTGTCACTGTGCATAAGGAAACTTCAAAAAATATCTGTATTGATACACATATATTTTATTCACTGGTCTAGGAAGTTCTGCTTTGTTTATAGCCTCGTACAAGTAGTACTTTGAACATCCAAACCAGTTAGAAATTGACACTGGAGATTCCCTTTTGTCCTGGTTTCAGCTGGGATAGAGTTAATTGTCTTCCTAGTAGGTGGTACAGTGCTATGTTTTTGAGTTAAGTATGAGAAGAGTGTTGATAACACTGATGTTTTCAGTTGTTGCTAAGTAATGTTTAGTCTAAAGAATTTTTCAGCTTCCAACAAGAAGGCTGGAGGGGCACAAGAAGTTGGGAGGGGACACAGTCAGGGCAGTTGACCCAAACTGGCCAAAGGGATATTCCATACCATGTGATGTTATGCCCAGCATATAAACTGGGGGGAGTGGGGGTGGGGGGATCACTGCTCGAGGACTAACTGGGTGTCAGTTGCCAGGTGGTGAGCAATTGCATTATGCATCACTTGTATATTCCAATCCCTTTATTATTGTTATCATTATTGTTATTAGTTTCTTCTTTTCTGTTCTATTAAACCATTCTTATCTCAACCCACAAATTTTACTTCTTTTCCTGACTCTCTCCCGCATCCCGCTGAGTGGGTGGGGGAAGTGAGTGAGTGGCTGCATGATGCTTAGTTGCTGGCTGGGGTTAAACCATGACAGCTTTGTGTGGGGGAAATTGTCTGCAGACATAAGGAAGTTGCAAGTATTTTCCCTCCTTCATCAGATCCTGAAGAGCTACTGTAATCTACTTCTAGGTATTGTTTAAACAGAATGACACAAAATGTCTTCTTTACCTTTTACCTTAATATGAATTCATTGTGGTCTGAAGGTAATGGTGCATTTCAATGTAAAATCAAGGTGACAAAGATACGGACCACTGCTCAAAGTCTACCCATATCACAGAGAAAAGGTTACACTCTGCTTAATAGACAGGCAAAAAAAATCGGTGTTTGGCCACATCCTTTGAAATCCCACTCCTGTTCTGTAATGACCATGAAACTGACTATTCTAAAATAGCATTGCCTAATGGTCTAATTACTTTGACCAATGAAGGTTGACCCAGGAAGGATTTTGACTGACTATGTGGCTTCAGCAAATAGTTTTTAAGACTGGCTTGTCAAAACCTTTTTTTCCCCTAAGAATGTTCAGCATCTGTATCTCTTATATCTGTAGAAGCAAAATACTCAGATTTATTTCATATACTTACTTTGGATTATAATAATAGCAATGTGCTAACTAACAGAGCAAAAGTGTCCTTGCTTTTGAGTGACATCCAGTGGTATTATATTGTTTAGTCGATTTTGAAAAAAAGTCTAGCTGTGTCACTTTATGGATGTTATGAATGATGTCATCATATTATGTCTTCACAATGACAAAGTAAACAGAGACATTGTTAGAGCTTCATCAGCTCTCTTCTGACTAGCACTTCTGAGAGATAAAACATATATTCAAATATTATATGTTAAAGGGAATATGTGACTTCACAATGCAGGACCAGGAAGTGATGCTCAGGTTGACTCCCAAGAAAATAGTTCAGGTAGAAGCAAATGCACTGGGGAATGAGAGAGGGCCAAGCAAGAGAGCTGTACTGGGTATACCAGCACAGTGATGGCATGACAGCATCAAACTGCTGTCATGCTAGAACAGGTACATGCTATATAGTGCTCATCTGTACACCGTGGTTATTCCTTTTTTCTCACTTCAATTTATTAATGTACAAGTATATTTTTAACATGTATTAGTTAATGTTTCTTTAAGATTTTGAAAGATGTGAGGTTATGTGAGTATGACTTTAGCGATCACAGCAACAGTGCAAAAGTGTGATACCATGGTCAATTTGCTGAATAGATTTCCTATTTGTTTAATTTTTCATTGGAGTGAAGTATTTTAGGTATTATCAAAAAGAGGACACCTTTCTGCTGTGTTACCATTCTACATCTCTAAAGCAGTGGAGTCAGTATTAGTTCTGCAGCCAGTGTGTAAGGATGACAAACAGCAAGCCCTTACATTCATATGAAACCAAGGGGAGAGAGAGAACTGCTATGTCTTCACATGAGGGATTCCACATTAAGACTGTTCATCTTTGTCACTTTTTGAGCATCCAACTTTGTAGGGATATGAAACCCAAAGAAAATTTGCATTTCTTTAATCTTCTTTCTGACACATTGAACGTACCTGTTGGCTCTCCCTGAAGAACTATGGTCCATGCTATAAACCTGCTGCAGATATTTCTGTATGAAAGTGGCAGGTTCAGAAGTTGTTCATGTCAGGATCGAGATAGTCAAAACAAGAGGTAATATGTCTAGCATCCAAAAGAAAACCTAAGAATATTGACATTTTAGGCAAAAAATTCAAATGCAAACTCAGAAGCAAATATATGCTTTGTCATTTCTATTTTGCATTGGCACTGACTGAGGAGAGGTGAGTAAGGAACGCAGCATGCAGGAAAACGCTGTTAACACGGGCTGGAGAACAGAGGAAAAATCATGCCCAGGCTGCGTGTGTGCCACTCCAACCCACCTCTCAGGCTATCTCGTTGAAAGACACAATGCCGTTTTCGGATGTGAGTCAGTGCTCAGTGTGAGCACTGGAGGGGGTTGGACAAGACTGCAAGTACAGGAGGGAACTGGCAGGACCCAATCTGCCCCTAAGGAGGCATGTGTTGGTGTCAGAAGATACAGAAGCCAGTCTGGTAAAGATTAACAGAAAATCCTATCTCCAACCTGTGTTAATAAGGCCCAACTACTTATATGCTACTATAGTATCTAAGGTTAATCCTGAAAATAAAATTAAATATTACATAGTGTTTATCAATTGTTATTCCAAAATCAAACCATGACATTTAAAAGGATGACCAGAAATACTCATCATACTGTTGCAGTGGTTCGGTCTGAAGCTGACACACTTGTTAATTGTTCTGCTTTTTCATTTCTGTAACCCAACCATAGACTTTGACTACGTGGTCTTCAGCTGTCTTTTTAATCAACCAAAATAACCCGCTGGAGACAGATCAATTCCTGGGAGCTAATTCAAGCCCCACCATCTACTGCACGCAAATTCTCCTTTCATCTGGTTCATCTGATTAAGGACCACAGGCATTGCTTCACAGGTATCATCAACTCTTGCTAATAACAAACAGCTTCTTACTCCACCCTTTCCCACTAACTTGACTAGGGCTATTTGCAGAGTCCTGCAGCTTAGCCAGGGCAATTGGATTTGGCCCACAAAGTCTGCAGCAGTCCTCAGAGCCCAACATCGCACTTGTGGGACCCAGAGGTCCTGCCTTCTTTATTTTGGTGCATCCCAGGCTGTGAAAGGCTTTGCACCTACCTTGGCCAAGGGAAGATCATGATGAGTTATTCCTTCAGGCTTGTGTTGCAAGGTTAAGCAAAAATACAGCTGTCCTGGTTTCAACTGGGATAGAGTTAACTGTCTTCCTAGTAGCTGGTACAGTGCTATGTTTTGAGTTCAGTATGTGAAGAATGGTGATAACACTGATGTTTTCAGTTGTTGCTCAGTAGTGTTTAGACTATAGTCAAGGATTTTTCAGCTTCTCATGCCCAGCCAGCAAGAAAGCTGGAGGGGCACAAGAAGTTGGCACAGGACACAGCCAGGGCACCTGACCCAAACTGGCCAACAGGGTATTCCATACCATGGGATGTCCCATTTAGTATAGGAACTGGGAAGTGGCAGGGGGAATCACTGCTCGGACTAGCTGGGTGTTGGTCGGCGGGTGGTGAGCAATTGCCCTGCGCATCATTTGTACATTCCAATCCTTTTATTACTGCTGTTGTCATTTTATTAGTGTTATCATTATCATTATTAGTTTCTTCTTTTCTGTTCTATTAAACTGTTCTTATCTCAACCCACGAGTTTTACTTCTTTTCCCAATTTTCTCCCCCATCCCACTGGATGGGGGGGTTGGGGGGGGGGTGAGTGAGGGGCTGTGTGATGCTTAGTTGCTGGCTGGGGTTAAACCATGACAACAGCCCAGAGTTGAACAAAAAGAAGAAAACTGACCTACTAACTTTGTATCTTCTAACAGAACATCCTTCTCACAACCAGTTTCCCCCATTGCCTTTATCTGGCTCTGTGGATGTGATTCAATCTTCCTGTAAGTGATTTATACCTACTTATATTTTGTGTATCTGGAGTCTACTCCCAAGCCCAAGATTATTATGGAGATGGCAACATGATAATAGGTGGGTCAAATATTTTAGGAAGAATGTTGTTGTGAACGTACTTTAAGGCTGACAAAAAAAGCACTTGGACATAACAGGCAATAATTAACTCCAAGCACTAATTCTGTCCAGTCAAATTTCCCCCTTTGTCTCTTGCCACTAAAAACTGGTGATGTGTGGTTACACGTTGTGCAAATGTACATGTAATGCAGAAACAGAGAAAGGTGCATTTTGCTAATACATTTCAAACAGCCGCAGAAATAGGATGGAGTGAGCTTTCTCAGGGATATAGTTAATCAGTTAAAATAATGCAGTTTCATGTTGAATAGAACAATTTGTGAGCTCAGCCTGAATTCATTAAATAATTTCAGCCCTTCCCAAAAGTTTGGTTATTTTACAACTTTTAGATAAAATAGTTTCATGCTTTTTTACAAAATTATGTTTCAAAGCTACATGTAACTAAAGTTTTAAAAAAAGTAAATTAAACATTTCAGGTCAGACAAAATACTTTGACTAAAACACCAGGACACTTACCAAATTTTTTGCTTGAGTATTGAAGCAAATCCGTTTATTCATAATCTGATGTCCAAATGTAAGTTTCTGTTACTGAGAGACTTTAGGTGAGGTATATTGCTCCAAACACGTAGTGCTTATCACCTTGTGTGGTAATCTTACCACTAAGGCAGCTCTCCGATAGTATTTGTAGGATTTGATTCTTGGGTATTTGGACATTTTTCTTGGGATAAAGCTGTACCTTCAAATATGTTCTTTATGTTTTGAAAAGGAAGGTACCTCGTTTTTCTAAAGGAATCTGACTGGAAAAACGATCCTGGGACTTTGGATATTTTAACTGGGAAACTAAGGTTTGTATAACCAGTTCCTTGTCTTTGAAATGAGATTTACATGAATGTCAAAACTTTAAGAGGCTATGACAACACATGGCTTGAATGCTTAACTCCTTGTGGTCTTACAGGCTCATTCCTATGCATTAACAAGATGTACATCAGGCATTTACTTCAACCCAGAAAGGATAGTATGTACAAGGCTAACAACATACAAAAGGACAACTTTAAGTTGTATCTGGACAGTTGGCCCTAACTTGTATTCTCTGCAGTTCAGTATATTGGATGTACTGACTCACCTTCTCTTGTATAGCAATTTCTGTTAAAATATTTGCATTTACCATTTATGCTGGATGAACTTACTGCGTCTGAATGTGTTTAATGGTAAACTAAATGTTTTTGTTTGACTGCCCCCCTTCTCAGTAGACCCAGAAAAATCTTATTCCCTACTTTCTGGATTGTCTCTGGAAGAATGTAATCTACAGAAATTAGGACACATCAGTTTAGTGGGTTTTAACTGAAATTTAGTGGAAGAAGAATAACAGTCCTTTCTTCTTCTACCCTCCCTAAAAAGCCAGCTAGGAGGAAACAAAAAATAAATTGTATGCCAATGAACTCTTCATTAAAACCCAGTCCAGAAACTTCAATAGATGTGCAGCTGTGTTATAGGAAACAGTGAAGCAAGCACTTCCTCCAATTAGGACCTAATCATGGAAAACCCCAGTTCCCTCCTGAGAAATCCCAGGACTTCTTAAGTTAACCAGCATTTAGTGAGGATGCCAACCTTCTGTGGTTGAAAGAAAAGATTTCTGGGCTGAATTTCCCACTGTGAATCTTAGTCATGTTCTCAAATCAATTTTGCCAGCCCAGTTCCTCAACTCTAGATTTGACAAGAGTTACACAAATATGCCCAGACTAGAGATTTCTAAATGACCTTGTTATGGAAATGATCTGTGTACAGACCTGCAGTATACTTAGATCTGACCATTAGATTGCTAATGAATGCATTCATTCTTCACAGACTTATTGAAGACATAGTTACAAACTATGTTTGCTTCCAAACTGTTTATTTCAACTAATCTGAGTTTGTCAAGTGTGATTGTCACACCACTTATAGTGCATGAGTTGTGCTTCCTGCCTTGGCAGTGAAATTTTGAATGACACAGTGATCAAATTATGTTGAGTTTTGTGTTAAAAGATGCACAAGCATAATTATGTGCAGCGTCTGATAACAACTTTGCTGAACTCAAAGTTAGTGATGAGAGATACTCTTTTGTGTTCTCTGCTTCACAGAACATTTCATAAAAAATCACATTTTATTGGTTTTATTTTTCAGATGTGCATGCTTGTTAGTATGTGAATTTGGGTAATCGTTTGCACAATGGCCAGCAATTAAATAGTCATTGGGTACTTATTGATTTGCATTAAGCAAAAGAAGGAATCAAGCAGCTATTTAGGAATGCTAATTATAATTAAAACCTATGCCTTTTGATGGATTTATAACAATGAACTGAAAATTACCATTTTCTCTTTAAACATGTAGTTGCTTATTTATGACAAATTATCATGACCTCAACTCAGATCTACAGGGTCACTAATCTTCAAATTCTCTGTCTTCTTGTTGAGCCTACTAACAAAGCAATATGGAAATTTCTTTCTTCCACCCTTTATACTATTCAGTGAAATGAGCAACTGTGAGTAACCCCTTGATCCTGTGTGGTTTGATGTCATACCTCTATTCTCAGCAGCTCATCTTCACTCTCTTCTCCTAGAACCTTTTCAGTTATTCATGGACAGAGTCTGAGATTCTTACAAGAATCAGAAACTGCTTACAATTCTTACAAACTCAGAAACTGCTAGAATGTTTAACTTTTCGCAGTGGTCCCTGTTGGCTATTGTAGTATTCCTCCACATTTATTCTTCAAAATATATTTTTATTCTTCTCTACATTCTGACACCAGCCATTCAACATTATGCCAGTTAAATTTACATGCCTTCATGGGTTTTTTTCATTTTCCTTTGTGGATACATCAGAGGAGGAGTGGGTAAATGAGCATGAATCAGTTAGAAGGGGAACTTCCCCCTGTCCAATTGCTACATCAGCGTCTACAAGCTCATGAGTAAGGTACTCCTCTAATGTTAGCTGGTCACGTGTGCTTTCTCTATTGACAAGAATGACAAACAAACACCACTAGGAAATGATCTATCCTATCCTAAAATAGGCAACAGAAAATGTTTCAGTCACCTGAAACAAACAGTAGAAAATGCTAAGTCATGGGTCATGCCTTCCTCCATAACGGGTATTATATCATTCATTTCTGATCCTTAGCTCAGAACTTTTTCCAAGACTGAGACACCTTTCAGCTGCTACTAAACTACACTTTGAGAGAGGAAAGAGGACAAGCTGGGTACAATTGTGTAGCCAAGAGATTAGTTTGTGTGCTAGGTGAGAGGAGACCTGGAAGAGCTAGCCAGAGAAATGATTAACTGGGAGACTTTTTGGACCTAGAACATGGGAGAGGCACATAGCTGCTGGACACAGTCAACACTGAGATGTTTACGGACATATTCAGAAGCCAACCTTTAAGTGGGGTGTGGGTTTCACTTAGACATCCACACCTGAGGTGTCCAATTTAAAATAACTATTGAATCTCTTTTTGCAGTCAGTGGGAACAGAGAGGCACTTCCCACCTGTCTGCTCATCTCAGAGTAAGAAAAAGTTTCTTTGCATCCATTCTCATAGACACCATTAGTTTCCTATAGCCTTTCTGTGCCTCCAGAAACCATCAGACAGAAAAATACCAGGATGAAGGATAGAGAAAAGATTCCACAGTATTCTTTGCAGACAGAATCAGTAGCTGTCCCCCAAAACTCTGGGGACCATAGCAGCTCTGAACCAGCATAGGACTGAACCAGGCCCGCACTTCTACTGCTTAGCAGGTCCTGGTCTGTATGCATGTGGTGACGAGAGGCAGAGCTCTTCCCTTGCCCACTTTGCTCCAAAATGGCCTCATTTGACCTTCAACAAATTGCAAATATTACTTCAGTCCCTTTTCTTTCAGGAAACCCCTTGCATCTTGACAATGGCAACTTGAAGGTGATTGAATTATAGAATCATTTAGGTTGGAAAAGACCTTTAAGATCATCGGGTCTGACCATTAACCTAGCACTGCCAAGTCTACCAGTAAACCATGTCCCTAAGCACCACATCTACATGTCTTTTAAATACCTTCAGGGATGGTGACTCCACCACTTCCCTGGGCAGCCTGTTCCAACACTTGACAACCTTTCTGGTGAAGAAATTTTTCCTAATATCCAATCTAAACCTCCCCTGGAGCAACTTGAGGCCATTTCCTCTCATCCTATCACTACTTACTTGGGAGAAGAGACTGATACCCACCTCGCTACAACCCCCTTTCAGGCAGTTGTAGAGGGTGAGAAGGTCTCCCCTCAGCCTCCTTTTCTCCAGGCTAAACAACCCCAGTTCCCTCAGCTACTCCTCATAGGACCTGGTCTCTAGACCCTTCTCCACCTTCGTTGCTCTTCTCTGGACATGCTCCAGCACCTCAATGTCTTTCTTGTAGTGAGGGGCCCAAAACTGAACACAGTATTGAAGGTGCAGCCTCACCAGTGCCGAGTACAGGGGGACAATCATGTCCCTAGTCCTGCTGGCCACGCTACTTCTGATACAAGCCAGGATGCTACTGGCCTTCTTGACCACCTGGACACACTGCTGGCTCATATTCAGCTGGCTGTTGACCAACAGCCTCAGGTCCTTTTCTGCCGGGCAGCTTTCCAGCCACTCTTTCCCAAGCCTGTAGCTTGGGAAAGTTTGCAGCTTACTCACCTGATGCTTTGGATCCCATTCCCCTTCACTAGAAGTTACTGCCAAATGTAATTTCACCAATCTTCTTCCATCTCACATAAATCTGTTCCTTTATTCAGCTCATCATCCATCCCTTCTCTCTCTCTCTCTTCCTGGGAGTTCTTTAGCAATTGTCACACTAGCCACAGACGACTCAAACAAATATACATTCTCCTTGTGTTTCACATCCTCTGTATCATAGAATCACAGAATCATAGAATGGTTTGGGTTGGAAGGGACCTTAAAGATCATCTAGTTCCACCCCCCCTGCCATGGGCAGGGACACCTTCCACTAGACCAGGTTGCTCGAAGCCCCATCCATCCTGGCCTTAAACACTTCCAGGGATGGGGCAGCCACAACCTCTCTGGGCAGCCTGTTCCAGTGTCTCACCGCCCTCACAGTGAAGAACTTCTTCCTTACATCTAATCTAAATTTACCCCCTTTCAGTTTAAAGCTGGTTTGGGTTTGTGTGGTGGGATTTTTGGTAATGGGGGAGGGGCTGCAAGGATGGTTCCTGTGAGAAGCTGCTAGAAGCTCCCACGGCTCCAAGTCGGACCTGCCTCTGGCCCAGGCCAAGCCCATCAGCAACAGTGTAGCGCCTCTGGGAAAACAGATTTAAGAAGGGGAACTTAATAGTGTGGGAGGAGATTGAGATGCGAGAGAAACCCCTATGCTGACACCAAGGCCAGTGAAGAAGGAGGGGAAGGAGGTGTGCCAGAGGAGGGGATGCCCCCGCAGCCCGTGGTGAGACGGCAGGCTGTCCCCCCCCAGCCCATGGAGATGAGCGGGGGAGCAGATGCCCACCTGCAGCCCGGGGAGAGAGGAGCCCACGCCGGAGCAGGAGGATGGCCCCCAGGATGGCCGGGACTCCATGGGAAAGCCCACGCTGGAGCAGGCTGTACCTGAAGATCAGCCTGCGGAAAGGACCCATGCCAAAGAAGTTCATGGAGAACTGTCTCCTGTGGAAGGGACCCCACACTGGAGCAGGGGAAGAGTGAGGAGTCCTGCCCCTGAGGAGGAGAGCGGCAGAGACAACGTGTGAGGAACTGACCCCAACCCCCATTCCCCATCCTCTTGCGCTGCTGCAGGGGGCGAGGTAGAGAAAATCGGGAGTGGAGTGGAGCTGGGCAGGAGAGAGGGGTGGGGGAAGATGTTCTAAGATTTAGTTTACTTATCAGTACCCTTGTTTTGTTTTGATTTGTAATAAATTAAATTGATTTTCTTTCTTGCCCAAGTTGAGCCTGTCTTTTGCCCATGACCATAAGTGGTGAGTGATCCCTCACTGTCCTTGTCTTGACCCACAAGCTTTTCTTTACATTTTCTCCTAATCCCACTGGGGCCAGAGGGGAGAAGTGAGTGAGCAGCTGCACAGTGCTTTGTTACCGACTGGGCTTAAACCGTGACAAAAGCCATTACCCCTTGTCCTGTCACTACCTAGACTTGTAAAAAGTTCCTCCCTAGGTTTCTTGTAGGCCCCCTTTAGGTACTGGAAGGCTGCTATAAGGTTTCCCCGGAGCCTTCTCTTCTCCAGGCTGAACAACCCCAACTCTCTCAGCCTGTCTTCACAGGAGAGGTGCTCCAGCCCTCTGGTCATCTTCATGGCCCTCCTCTGGACTCACTCCAACAGGTCCATGCCCTTCTTATGTTGGGGGGCCCAGGTGGGGTCTCACGAGAGCTGAGCAGAGGGGGAGAATCACCTCCCTCAACCTGCTGGCCATGCTTCTTTTGATGCAGCCCAGAATGTGACTGGCTTTCTGGGCTGCAGACGCACATTACTGGCTCATACTCAATTTTTCATGAACTGACACCCCCAAGTCCTTCTCCTCAGGGCTGCTCTCAATCCACTGATCGCCCAGCCTGTGTTTGTGCTTGGGATTGCCCGACCCATGTGCAGGACCTTGCACTTGGCCTTGTTGAACTTCATGAGGTTCGCACGGGCCCACCTCTCAAGCCTGTCAAGGTCCTTCTGGATGACATCCCTTCCCTCCAGTGTGTCAACCGCACCACACAGCTTGGTGTCATTGGCAGACTTGCTGAGGGTGCACTCAATCCCACCATCCATGTCTCTGACAAAGATGTTAAACAGCACTGGTCCCAATATTGACCCGAGGAACATCACTCGTCACTGAACTCCACTTGGACATTGAGCCGTTGACCACAACTCTTTGAGTGCAACCATCCAGCCAATTCCTTATCCACTGAGTGGTCCATCCACCAAATCCATGTCTCTCCAGCTTAGAGACAAGGATGTCATGCAGGACAGTGTCAAATGCTTTGCACAAGTCCAGGTAGATGACATCCGTTGCTCTTCCCTTATACTGTACACTGTAATCCTGTCATAAAAGACCACCAAATTTGTCAGGCATGATTTGCCCTTAGTGAAGCCATGTTGGCTGTCACCAATCACTTCCTTATTTTCCATGTGCCTTAGCATAGTTTCCAGGAGGATCCACTCCATGATCTTGCTGGGCATAGAGGTGAGACTGACTGGCCTGTAGTTCCTCAGGTCTTTCTTTTTTCCTTTTTTAAAAACAGGGGTTATGTTTCCCCTTTTCCAGTCAGTGCAAACTTCCTGGACTGCCACGACTTCTCAAATATGACACATAGTGGCTTAGCCACTTCATCTGCCAGTTCCCTCAGGACTCAGATACATCTCATCAGGTCCCATGGACTTGTGCGCATTCAGGTTCCTTAGATGGTCTCGTACCTGATCTTCTCCTGTGGTGGCTTCATTCTTCCAGTCCCTGCCTTTGCCTTCTGTGACTTGGGTGGTGTGGCTTGAGCACTTGCTGGTGAAGACTGAGGCAAAAAAGTTGTTGAGTACCTCAACCTTCTCCATGTCCCTGGTAACCAGGTCTCCCGTTTCCTTCCTGAGAGGGCCCACATTTTCCCTTGTCTTCCCTTTATCACCAACATACCTACAGAAGCTTTTCTTGTTGCCCTTGATGTCTCTGGGCATATTTAATTCTATCAGGGCTTTAGCTTTCCTAACCTGATCCCTGGCTTCTCAGACAATTTCTCTGTATTCCTCCCAGGCTACCTGTCCTTGTTTCCACCCTCTGTAGGCTTCCCTTTTCTGTTCGAATTTGTCCAGGAGCTGCTTGTTCATCCATGCAGGCCTCCTGGCTTTTTTGCTTGACTTCCTCTTTGTTGGGATGTGTTGCTCCTGAGCTTGGAGAAGGCTATCACGCGTATTCTGATAGCCTAATTATTAACATTGCTAATGAGCAATGGAGTAAATGAGAAGGTAGAAGGCATGGTGATTTGGTATGCCTTCAAGTGCAACTTTCTCTTGTGGTTAGAACATCTCTCCATGGAAATGAAAAATAACACTAGTAGTAACACTATGAAATTGACCTCGCACTTGAATTTTTACTATTTTGATTCTTTTCTAATAATGGAGGAAGCACACATGAAATTCTTAAATGATGCATTTTATTTCAATAATTTTTTTTCTCTAACATGGCATTTTGAAAACTTGTGCATTGCTTGATAGATTCTATTCTACAGGGGTTATAAAATGTGTGACAGAATCCTTGTATTCAGAAAAAAAAGTACCTTAATATGTTGCATGCAGTTTAAGTTTCTCAATATAACACACTGAAGGTCACTCTTAACAGACAATTGTTTACTATTCAAACAATAGACAGATTATATCTGTTTGTTTAAAGTCTCAGATAAGAAATAAAACTACGTCCTTTTCTTTTGTCTGTTTTGAAAACATTAATTTGAAAATTCATAGAACAAACTATATAAAGATCAGAGAAATGTAGATTAGTTTGCTTTCCTTCTTAAAAACCTTGATCAGATACAAATGCACATTACTTTAGCATTGAAGAGGCATCCCATAGCCTTTTCCTGGCTGTAGGATTTTGGGTTCAGGGGAGAGTCCAAGGCAGGAGAAGGAAATCACTTGTCCCATAAAACATGCTTAGGTAAGGAGTACCCTTTCTTCCTCATTGCTGATAAGAATGAATCAGAAAGTCCTGTTTCTGCTGGAATTACAAGATTTGTTATTCTCTTTGTTTCCCAGAATGAATATGTACAGTATTTACTGTACCCGTTTCTGAAGAACACAACACTTTTCTCCCAAACTACTAGCAAGATTGAATGTTAGGTTAGTTTTACCTGAGGACTTGGCTTGATCATTCCTAGGTGATATAAAAGGAATGAAATCATCAACATATTTGTCCAAACACTAAAGGTATTTGCCAGGGCAAGGCCCATTGTCTACATGCTTTGCCTTGTACTTTCCAAGCACCTGCCACTGGCTGTCATGGAGACCTTGAATCTCATCTAGTAAGGTATTAGCATATGTTTCTTAAAGTCAGTGGCAGCTTTGCCGGAGATTTTCAATGGGGCCAGGATTTCAGCCCAACATGGATTTGATTCCTTATGAGATCCTTTAAGAAAGGAGAAAAAGATTTCTTGATTATACATTTCCTGTTGACTTTACACAGTAGCCAGGAAAGGTAGAGAGTATCTCTCAAGCTAATGTTAAATAAAGTGTGTTATGTTTGTAGCCTGAGGTGCCGTGCAGAGGATCTATGGCAGTGAGGATCTTGAGGAGAAACTGCATCTGCTGAATTTGACCTTTGTGTCTGTTGAAGGTTATTTTCTTTCCTGTGGTGGGTTTTATTCTTCTGGTCAGTTCCACCTGTTTTATTTCAACTTCAGTAGGGATGAATGAGATTTACAGTACCATAAACAAAGGAAGAATCAAGACAGCTTTTTAAAAGAAGATCCGTGTTTTTCACATTTCTTCATGCTTACTTAGCTTTGCACACTAAAGCTTTTTCAGAGAAAGCAGCAAGACTGCTCTGAGGAAACATTTTTTCCCTGCGTATGAGTGTTTCCAGAACTGAAGTCTGAGAAAGAACACTGCTCTACTTGCGAGTGCAGGTATAAAGAAGTATGTATCAGGAGGGATTTGCTGAGCTTGGCACGCTTTATGGTTTCCTCAAACTTCACGTGTACTTTCAGAATGAAACCCTTGGGTTCACAAACATTATCTTTGTATTAGTGTTCCCTCCACTCCTTAACTCATCTTTGTATTTCCGTATTAAACCAGATGATTCTGTTGGCAGCAAGCCCTATTGGGTAACATAAAACGTCCTTTGATGCACTGAGTACTGTCATGGTTTAACCCCAGCCGGCAACTAAGCCCTGCACAGCCACTCGCTCACTCCTCCCACATCAGGATAGGGAAGAGAGTTGGAAGAGTAAGTGAGAAAACTCTTGGGTTGAGATAGAGACAGTTTAATAGGTAAAACAAAACAAGGAATTAATTCATGGGCAGGTAGGTGTTCAGCCATCTCCAGGAAAGCAGGGCTCCATCATATGTAACGGTGACTTCGGCAGACAAACGCCATCACTCCAGACATTCCCCCTTCCTCCTTTCTTCCCCAACTTTATATGCTGAGCATGATGACATATGCTATGGGACATCCCTTTGGTCAGTCAGGGTCAGCTGTCCCAGCTGTGTCCCCTCCCAACTCCTTGTGCCCCCCCCAGCCTCCTCGCTGGTGGGGTGGGGTGAGAACCAGAAAAGCCTTGACTGTGTGCAAGCACTGCTCAGCAGTAACGAAAACATCCCTGTGTTATCAACACTGTTTTCAGCACAAGTCCACAACATAGCCCCATACCAGCTCCTATGAAGAAAACTAACTCTATCCCAGCCAAAACCAGCATAGTACAGAACTGTAAAACGTAGTTCATATCATTCAGTGTCATTCATTCGTGTGCATCCTCAAGGGAAGGTGGTGGCCCAGGAACCTTGTGGTTTTGGTATCTGGGTGCTTCAGATATGCTTGGTTTTGGAATGGGGAAGTCAGAGTAATCAAACTTATGAGCAGCAACAAAGGGCAAGTTAACACCTTTAAAGGACAATGCAGTTAATGAAGAGGAGAAATAACAGTTTCAAAAGCTGAAGTAAGAGTGTGTCACAGGGAAGTAGAACATAGCTATGGTCAGGAACAAGTATGAAGCAACAGCTGGGGAATTTTTGTTTTGATACGGGGTGTCTCTGAACAAAATATGATCAAGGCTTGTTCTAACCAGGCTTAAGCACCAAAGTGGAGTTACCCCCACCATTTTTTTCTCCCCTGTTTTCACACTACACATCAGGAACCTCATTTGTCATTCCCATCATAGTGTATGTCTACTTCAGATGTAAGTCCTAACAAATGAGCCAATTGCCTCCCTGGCCATGGAAAGTCTCCATGAGCTACAAAGGTATGTATAAAAACATGCTTCCTTTATGCTGCATACTAACTAGGCTCTTGAATCAGCAGAGTAATCCACCACTGATTTATCTACAGTATGCGCTTAGGAACTACTGAATGTAAAATTCAGTAAGTTTACAGAGCAAGGACAAAAGTATGCCCTCCCCTTAAATACATTTGAGTTACCTTTCTTTCCAAAGCTTATCACTGTAGCAGCGTTTCTTGCACTGTGTGGCAGAAATATCTGTGGGGCAATGTCACTCAAGACTCTTGAAACTGAAGAAACAAAGTTCTACACAGTATATATACTGATACTCTGTAGAAAATAAGACAAATTCTTAAAAGACAAAGAAGTCTAGAAGTTTAGATGACAAAGTGAAAAAGTGAGAAAAAAGCTGAAGTTTTGGCTGAAGAAAGACATGGCACTGATAATAGTTAGTGATAGCTAAAATACCCATTGCTGTGATTAAAAAATGTAGCTTACAGGTACTTTTATAAGCCCAAGTGTGTCGGTAACTAAAGATGATTCATCTACAATGTGTTGCAAAGTAATTAACAACTGCATTGTTTTAACATAACTATGGCCTACTTCCACAGATGTTTGTCATATGTTAAGCTGGACTTCTATTTCCCTTTACTGGGCACAGTGCAGACCCTTTCTGCAATACCTAAGTTGAGCTAAACTGCACAGTGCTTGCTTAATTTTCTCTGAGATACACAACTTTGTACTATGCAAGAAGAGCCGTTATTATAAATCACAGGGTATGAGAAACTTCAAAATGAGGAAAATACATACATAATGGATTTATTGTGTAGAGTTTTGGTTACATAAGCATAGTACAACACACTTCAAATTATTCTAAACTATATGTGGGAGCAAGGCTTTGGGATGCTGGCTTCCAAAAGTCTTAAGTTTCAGGGTAAAGCCTCTGACCCCTTGAGGCCAGTGATAAAAATCATGGATTTCAATAAGGCCTGCATTTCCCTTCAGATCTCTTCACCCCATTCTCACCAGCTGCTGCTCTGTCACAACCCACAGAGAAAAAATGTAAAGAACTCTCTCATTATAACCTACCTGTGCATCAGCCTTCAGTAAGAAAAAGATGTTACTAGATTAGACTGTCACAGTTTCTTTTTTAACTTTACAGAAATGAGGACAAGTTGAAAAGCAGACATAATATGTCTCTTCAAAGAGAAAATTAAGGACAACATGATATTTTTTTCAATAAGCAAAAAAATATTATCTTGCTGAATATATTTACTGGTAGTAGATGGGACCCTTTTTCACACTGAAACTGGAAAAATTCATTTTTGTTGACAGCTTAGCTAATACTTCAAAAGATTTTTCACTGATGACATGAAATAAGCTTGTTGTTAATTTCATAAATCATGGATATTAAAAAAAAATACCCTTCTCTGTGCTTGGTCACAAACCAAAATATTAGGGAAAGATGTACTCCCATTGTGCAAATCTGAATCTTTTGCGATCTTTTCTTTGACTCAAAAATTTTGGCATGAAAATAATTGGAAAATAATGTGATCTGGATGGTTCAGATATACTATGTTATGTTAAAATTCTCAAAATTACACTGAAAATCCCAACAAGAAAATTTACATAACAAAGAATAGAGAGCTTCTAATATTCTATTTCATTTTTAATTAGAAAATTACCATTGTTGATGGAACATCCATGCACACCTTCTTGCTAGATTTATTAAAATCCAGTTAGCTCACAAGTTTCTTAGCATATTTACAGTCCATGCAAAAATATTTAAATACAAGAATTACAGATTTGAACTGTTAACTTGTAAGTCCACAAATAAACATGTTGTCTACTGTGATAGTAGTGTCACTTAGAAGCTGTATTTTGATCATGTATTATTATAACACATTTTCTTTAAATTTATTTAGTTTCCTATTTTGGTGTTTTAAAATGGTTTTATTCAATAAGCCAGAATAGGTACAAAAATCAAAGCAATCAATTGCTTAGTGCATATGATCCCAGAAGTAGTTTCATTTCCTCCACAGAAAAATTATTCCTCTCCTTTCTCTATCCACAAGGCCAAAATCTTATTAAATGTCCTGTTTTCCTTGTATGAGGGGGTTCTGTTGCAGTGGAGAGATGGTGGTATGGCTTCTCCAAATCTGCATCTAGGAGGTGTATTGCTGAAAAAAATCAGACTCTTAATCTAAGATTTTAACGACATGGAGAAGTCACCTATTAAAATGGCACCTGCATTTCTTATCTTGGGAAAAGTAATCTGCCTTTATCTTAGTTTTTTATGGACACTGTTGCAAAGAGTTACTGTGTTTCCTCATAGATTTGTGGCTTTGAACAAGCCTCTTTGAACAAACCTCTTGATAACTGTTTCCTTGTGTGTTTGCACTGATTTTCAGGATTGCTCAATAATGTCTGCTAAATTCAATAACAGCAATAAATAGCTGTTCCCTTTTATCAGCATGTTTGACAAATCTTGTTTGCACTTTTTTGCTCAAAGAGCTAGAGATGAAAAAAGTTTTGTTTTTCACTGATGGCAGTAAAAAATAAAGGGATGTGTATGCAGGACTCTCATTTGGATGTGCAAAACTGGAGGCTATTTGTAGTGGTACACACAGGGACAAATTTGTGCCAGTTTTGGATCACAGGTTTTTTCCCCACTTTGATGTGAAGTAGATAGAAAGGAAGATCCATCCACAAGAAGTGGGACAGGAAAGTCATTCAATGAGTTGCAGATACCTGAAATGATACCTATACTTCTGCATAGGTTCCACAGTTCTGCGGGGAGGCATAACACCTTTATGACCCGCTTATACCTTGGTCCCAGGCTGTTCTGGAGTTTAAAATGGCTGCTTTTGTCATATAAATAAATGAAACAGAGGCAAAGAAGCTCTTGCTTAAAATGCTTTGGGTGCGTTTTGCACATTTGCCCTTTCTCTGTAAGCCTGATCCATTGGCCAGTCTTTTGGCAGTCATCTAAAGAGCCCTGCCTGGAACAGTTTCTGGCAGAGGAAATCTGTGACTGGCATACAAAGGCACAAAGGAAGGAATATGAAAGGTACATATGTTTAAATATCAATTATTTTGGTTTAATGCAAACAACTGTGACAAGACGATGACAACAAAAAGCACCAGACTTCATACATATCCATACTTTAAACTATGCTTCCCCAGTGTTTTAATGGGTGATATGCAAATCCTCTATCATTGTTTTCAACAAAATAATTGTGTAATTACTTTGTCAGGCTTCATTCATAAGATTACACAATGAGTTCTTTCAAATTAAAATGGAGAAGTGGTGATTAGCTGCTTCTCTGTCATCACCTTTTCCTTGATGAAAACAGATTGTGTTGATGGAAGGTCAGACCAAAGAGGCTGTAGACTGAACTCCAATAATTAGACACTGGATGGGTGTGAATATTTGCTGCTCTGCTCATCTGTCTTGCATAGGACTGCTTAAACCACAAGAGTGGTTCCTCCTCTAGAGAGCTGCCCTCTCTGGGACATTTTTGATGGTTCCATTGGGAAAGGGTCTGGTTAGTCACAGCTTCTGCAATGGTTTCCCATTATGTCAACCTATTTCCTGGAAATGCAGGTCCTTAGGAAGTGGTCAGAAAGGATTTCTCACTGAATTTCCTTAGAATTGATTCTAGGCAGGTGAAAAGTAACAATATTCTGAGTCTGGGAGTTTCTGAGGTGAGACTGAAGCTCTTCAAAATTCCAACATTGATGTATTTATTGGAATAGTTTTATATTGCTGGGCTGAGTTGTAGCATTCCTTGTGCTATGTGTTTATGTAAAAGGGAAAGCTTAGAAAAGAAGTAACCTTGTTTCTGGTCCTCATGGTCCAGTTTTCACTTTCTTCTACTTTCATCCGCTGATCTGCTGAGGGCTGATACAGCAACCAATCTTTGAACTGGTTTTCACAATATTAATCACATTTTCCTTCTCTCTGTCATATTTATAGGCTTTTGGACCAGAAAAGAAGTAAATAAATACTTAAAAATAAGAAAAAGGAAAAAGGAAGTGTTCATTAGAGGAACTAGCTCATTCTAAGGGCTCTGTTGCAATAGTTTGCAGCTACATATGCATGTTACATAGTGATCATAAAATCTGAGTGACTTAATACAAGTCCATATTTCCAGGCTTGTTTTCTAGCAGCTTTTTACGTTATAGAGCTGTAACATGCCTCATAGAGTTTTAAAAACACAGAATTAGTGTATAATGCTAAATTACTAGTGATAAGTTTTAGGTCTGGGGATGCTAAATTTTGGGAGTCACATTCAAGAACAAGTTCACACCCACACAGTTGTTTGTTTTATTACATCAGGGTCTAGTATAGGATTCTCACATTTGGGGTAGCAGCCTCAAAGGTGCAGGGGACTTACATGCTGAACTGCCCACTCGTAAGTACATAGGGAAATCTGATGTGCAGTGTCCCAGATGCCTTCCAGGTGCATCTCCAGAGAGACATGGGCCCTCATTTGTTTTGTGTGACGTCTCCCTGTTGTGTGTGGATGTCTTGGGTACCTGAGTCTTTGACATTAAGTAGTCAGCACTATGCATGTAAATGTAGATGACTGGATCTTGCCCCAGGTGTTTGACTTCTGAACAGCTAGTGCTTGATGCAGCTGTCTAAACGTAAGCATCAAGTGCTATTTGAAAGACCCTAGAATAAACTACCTGGCCCTCAGGTGCCTGTCCAGAGGGCATGACCTTACCATATATCCTGACTCATATCTACCAGCCCCATACAGGTGTTTTGGATACCCTCAGGCCTCTCATATGGCAACTGAATTTCTAAAGTTAGACAGGATGAACTTAACCTTCATGATCAAACCAGTTTCTAGCCTGATTTAAGAGAGCTCTATAGTCTACTTTGAAAGCAGTGTAGTTCAAAGACAGCCGAGTCAGCTTTAAACTGAATTGCTTGGGTGCCATTAAAAGTGTGAGTAGCTTGAAGCTTACTGTAGCTAAGGATTTACCCTGTTCCTATGGTCTGTGCTTCGTGCTGCTGCAAATCTAGGCTGTTCTTGAGGTGCTTTATCTAAACTTAGCTTGAATGTCAGTGATATGTTTCAGACAGAATAGACAAATTCACTCTCATGCATCTTTAACTTGCTGTCATGAAGAAAAATCTTGGTGAAGAATTTCTGGGATTGAACCCCATGCTTGCCACATCCTGTCTGCATTCATGAAATGCTCCTACTGCTATCTGTAGGGTAGAATGTCTATTGGCAAATCCACATGTATGTATCTGTTGTTGAGTCACTGAGAAGGGTTTCACAATCATCTCTAGACAGAGCTCCCAGAAGCAGTTCCTGCTGTTGGAGAGTATGAGATGTGAGCCCCAGTGAGCACCATTTGCTGTGGACTAATACATCTGAACATCTGCAGAACATGTTTTGTGTTGAATGCATGTCAGTAGCTATTGCTACCTGCCACAGGAAAAACTGTTTTCCTGGCTGTTACGAGCTCTCTTTTCAGTTTTCTTATGCTCCAGACAAGTTACTTATATTTTGAAAAAAAGATCTTTCTGCTCTCAACTGTTTAATAACGAAATTACTTTTTCTGAAAAAAAAGGTTGTTTATTTTATAGGGACTTTGTTACCTATTTAGAATCATAGAATCATTTCGGTTGGAAAGGACCCTTAAGATCATTGAGTCCAATTGTTAACCTAACACTGCCAAGTCCACCACTAAAACATGTCCCTAAGCACCACATCTACAGGTCTTTTAAATACCTCCAGGGGTGGTGACTCCACCACTTCCCTGGGCAGCCTGTTCCAATGCTTGACAACCCTTTTGGTGAAGAAATTTTCCCTAATATCCAATCTAAACCTCCCCTGGTGAAACTTGAGGCTATTTTCTCTTGTCCTATCACTTGTTACCTGGGAGAAGAGACTGACCCCCACCTCATTACAACCTCCTTTATTCATTGCAGTGATGGTCATCACCCCAGCAGTATGCCTCAGAGACTCAGCTTACACCATTAGCGAATATTGAACTCTGTCTTACCCCAACTCTGTTTTTAGCAATACTTGAGCTGTTGACATGTAGTGTCCAAAGGTAGCACAGGCTGGGCTATCTGGCCTGCGCTAACTGTAGCACATTGATACGTTCATTGTCAACCAACTCAAATTCATTGTCAAATCAATTCTAAAATACTGATGTCAGTACAAACTAACAACTCCACTTCTTATTAACATTTGTGGGTTCAAAGTGGGCCACTCCCTTCTTTGTTATGGTAGGTCTTACGCCAAAATAAACATAGAATAGAATAGAATAGAATAGAATAGAACAGAACAGAATAGTTCAGTTGGGAGGGACCTACAACAATCATCTAGTCCAACTGCCTGACCACTTCAGGGCTGACAAAAAGTTACAACATGTTATTAAAGGCATTGTCCAAATGTGTCTTAAACACTGACAGGCTTGGGGCATCGACCACCTCTCTAGGAAGCCTGTTCCAATGTTTGACCACCCTCTTGGTAAAGAAATGCTTCCTAATGTCCAGTCTGAACTTCCCCTGGCACAGCTTTGAACCATTCCCATGCGTCCTGTCGCTGGATCCCAGGCAGAAGAGATCAGCACCTCCCTCTCCACTTCCCCTTCTCAGGAAGCTGTAGAGAGCAATGAGGTCACCCCCTCAACCTCCTTTTCTCCACACTGGACAAACCCAGAGTCCTCAGCTGCTCCTCACAGAGCATGCCTTCCAACCCTTCCACCAGCTTTGTTGTTTTCCTTGGACCTCCTCTTGCTATTGACATACTTTAAAAAGCCTTTCTTGTTGTCTGACACAACACTAGTGAGTTTCAACTTTAGTTGAGCTTTGGTTTTCATGTCTTCTCCCTGCATATGTGAACCACACCTCTGTAGTCTTCCTGTGAAGCCTGACCTTGCTTCCAGAGATCATACAATTTCTTTTTCCTCTTGAGCTCCATGAGGAGTTCCTTGTTCAGCCAAGCTGGTCTTCTGCCCTGCTTACTTGACTTATGATGAAATGGAATTGCCTGTTCCCATGCTTTTAACAGGTGGTTCTTAAAAACTGACCTGCACTCATAGAATCCTAAGCCCCCAGAAGCAGATTCCCAGGGGACACTGCTAAGTAGCTTCCTAGGCAGCTTAAAGTTTGCTCTCTTGAAATCCAGGATAGCAATGCTGCTGCCCTTTTTTTCTCATTACACTGAAGATTTTAAACTCAACCATTTTGTGATCACTATGGCCAAGAAAGCCACCTACCATCACATCTCCCATCCTATATAGAAGGACTGTGAATATAGTCCTTCTATATTCACAAATAACAAGTCTAGGAGACTGTCTTTCCTAGTTGGCTCATTGAGTACTTGTGACAAGACATTATCTTCAACAAACTTCAGGAATTTCCGAGTCTTGCTTGTCACAGCAGTATGGTATTCCTATAAAGTCTATATTTGGGATTCAAATCTTTCCTGCTGGAGCTATAATTGTATGAGATTTTCAAGTCATTTTTCAGGATTCAGAAAGGTAATTTTTTACTTGTGCAATAAACATGTATACGAAGTTTCCCAACTGAAACCTCAAAGGTTTTGTGTGCTGTGGCTTTTTCAGCAGAAAACTGAAAAGATAGAGTTTAAATCTAACATGGAGAAAAATGCTAAACTAAATGCAGAATTATATCTTGTGGTTTGATATCATCTGATGATTTCATGGCTTGGATGTGGAGCTGATACGTTGCAGAGTCTTTGCTAAAGCAGCTGGACAGGAAATTTCATTCAGCTTCATCACAGAGAGAAATCAATAAAAATTCTATTTTTGGGAACAGACATTGTGCTTATATTAACTTCTTTACTTCCACAGAGGACAGACTGGCAGGATCAAGCCTGTTTGCTGTGTAGTTAAATAGACATTATTCACTTCCAGTGCTGCCTCTACTTTGCTACTGATTGCTCTGAACTCTTTATGAATACTTTTTGGATGGTCTTTTCCCATCTTTCTTTTCATCATAGCTTTGAAAAAGAAAAATTATTATAAATGGACCAGTGTTAATGCTAGTTTTTTCATACTTTTAAAAAATGTATTTGGAATGGCAAGACTTCTTCACTGCAATCAAAAAATGAGATCTAAATAGTGCCTTTGATAGAGAACTTCGAATACGTGATAACAGAAAGTGGGCAGAGGCAGCTCTTTTCAACCTATTGGTGGTGTATAAGGAGCAATAAGATAATGAACAACCCCTTCCTGCCTCTTTCTGCTGTCTCTCCCTCAGGAAAACATGCAACCCTTACACTTGCTCACTCCCAGTAGCCTTGCTGTGGCTAACTAACCTTTACTCCTCACCCATGCAATTGGTGTCAGACAATTTCACTTGGTTGTGCAGTTTACATAATATAGTCTGCATGGATGCAGTTAGACAGCCTCATACCTTAAAAAAATTGGACTACATAGGCCAGAAAAGGAAATGTTTGAAGACTTTGGTTAAATGTGCTAAGTTGAAAGTCTATAGAGAGCCACAGGAAACTGTTTGATTTTAAAAGAGAGCTATAGAAACTGCGAATAAGAAACGTCATTAGGTTTAGGATAATGGAAATTTTCCAAGACTGGTAGAAAAGGCTCATGAAAACCAACCCATGGTTGGTTTTCTCTAAGATTAGCATCCCACTGTCAAGTCAATAAAATGCAAAATCAAATTAAAAGCTTTCATGCTACTTTTAATGTTAGTCTTCAAGGAAAGTTGGATGCTCTCTATAGCAACTTTGCTAAGTACTATCTACAGTAGTACAGACAATTGGTTTAGTTCCATCCATATTTATTTTATTACCCATGCCTATGCCAAAAAATACATATGCTCTGTATTCACCAAGTCAAATGAATTTAATACATCCTATGAAGATTTTTATAGCTTTTCTGAATGTGGTTTCTTTAGAATGAATCAATGTGTTTGCTCAGTGGTTTGAACAGCTGTAATAATATTGCATTCACTCTGCATCCTTATTTCATTTGCTTAGTAAGCATGAGCTGATTTTAAGATAGGCAGGTCAGAATTTTCCAGAAAACTTTTCTTGTAAAAGTCGTGGATTGTATTTCTTTTTAGTAACTACATCTTTCTTAAATTTTCAGTTACCATTTTTTTCCCCATTTTATTAGGAAAAGCAAAGAAGGCAAAATTATTTAGACAGGTAAGAAAAAACCAATATGTTAGATAAGAGAGGTAAATAATCAAAATTGTCTATGAAGGCAAAGATGTGAAAATATTTCATTGTTTTTTCACTGATTCCTCTTATCATTTTACCAATTTTAAGCTAATTTTATTCTTTATTTCCTGAACTATTGTTAAGTATTTCAAATTGCACTTCTACTTAGATGGAGTTAGAAAGTTTTAAGGATGATTAATTCTATTTTAAATGCAGGTTTGATTAGACTGGCTTCTGGGCTGTGTATATTAGTCCCCAGTATCTTCCTGGAGAGACAACAAGCAATAGTGAGGGTGGAAAAGGCGCTCATGGTAAGAAGGGATCTACTACACATACCTAACACATTCTCTGCTGATTAAGGGCCTAGGACTTACGACATCTCTGTGACCTCTCTTGCTCTCTTCTTCTGGTGTGGTTTGGTGTTTACAGAAGATCTTTAGCTGAACAGTTTATTTCAGGACTGTTTTGTGTCTTGTACTATTTGCAAGAATATGAGATAAGTATTTTGTGGATCTTCTAAACATTGACACCTCTGAAACTGGACGAGCCAAGATTTGATGAACCATGCCTATACTTTGTGTTTAAGCATGGCATGAGAGTGTATCTCACTCTGCTTATGAAATTGGCAGCCTTGGGGAGGCTGGAGAAATGGCAGAGCAATCTCTGTTTGGCTTCAGGTCTGTTCAGTGGAGGCACCCTCTAAATTACTATCCAGAGATTAGAGTAAGTCACGGGTCCAGACTGAGTATAATGGGAGTCTTGCATGAAATACTCTTATGCAGCCATATGCGTTCTAGATGTCTACATTTTGTCAGACATAGCCCACGCTTCCAATGCTTTTAGTTTGTCTGCATTTCCTTAGTGAAAAATAAAATCTTTGTTTTCCTATAGATGTACAGTCCAAAAGGGTCAGATGGTAATGAATGCGTGTGTAATATTCATCACTCTCAAAGAAGAGCATCTCCTTTTCTTTCTTCAGGTAGTCCACTGCATCAATGTGCTGCACTTTTTTGAAAAACCCTAAGTCAGAGATGGTATAAGAGGGGCTCTGTGTTTGAAATCCTTGAGTTACCCAGTAATGAGGGCCTGAAAAAGGAAAGGTGTTATATAAAAATTGTCAGTTTCCTAGCAATTCTTGAATCTAAATTTGAAGGGAAAAGATGCCACTGCTATGATTCGGCACAAAAGAAAATAAAACTGCTACATGATGCAACCAGTGATGGTTTTCCATAGGATCTTATGCCATCAGCACAGACCAGGCTGAGCACTGGTCTTCCTATATATAGCGTTAGCATCTGACAGATGATATCTAAAGCCCTAAAAGGCTTTGGATGTGATTAAAGAAGTTTCACTTTCCTATGCAAATTAATAGAAAATAGTTCAAATGCTAAAACACCTCATTTAATGAATTGGGAAATTCTTCATCACTTGATGTCTTTAGATAAAGTCTGGACCCATTTCATTAACAAAGCACAAAATGTAAGGCCTCTTGGGTGGAAGATAAGAAATGCTGGAGAAGTTTGTGGTCTCTGTGTTGCAAAAGGTAAAATGAGATGATGGAGTAGATCCTTCTAGATGTAAATATTCCTGTGTCCCGATCCAATGTCGGGGAAGGCTTCAATATGATCCCAAGAGTGAGATTAAGACACAAACGAGGTCAAATGCCGTATACCCCAAAGAGCTTTTATTATCAAAAGTAGAAAATAGTAGCAATAGGATAGAATGGAAGAAAAGGCAGAAATCAAGCAAGCAGTCAGTATAGAGTTGCAAGGATAGTCACCACCACGGATCCAGTGGCATCCTGTTGGTCCTCAGTCTTCAATTCTTCAGTGATGGGTGCACATCACAGCTTGTCTCCACAGTTTTGTATAGGGCATAGTCTGATGATGCATGCACATACGTACTGTTCATGCACTGCAGGTTTCATCTACCACAGGACCTTCTCTTGATCAACGCCAGAAACCAGTACCCTATCTCAAAGACTACAGTTTCCATGACAATGGTATTTTCCACATTCCTGCATGTTTCCCCCAGCTCCAGCCTGTCCCCTCCCCTGGAGGCCTCAGTGGCCCGATAATCATCCTTATGGACAGAGGAGTGCCCTGCTTAAACAAGCCATCTCTGGGATAAGTGGCTCGAGGTACACAGTTCACAGTTCAGTCTCTCACAGCAAACAATCTTTGAGACAAAGGACTTGAGATAACAATTCAGTCTCTCACAGCTTGTAAATGGCTCCTTCGTTATTAACCCTTTTGGTACCCTAACCTTCACTTAGTGTTCAGTAGTGTTCACTTAAATTCAGTAAGTGTTCTCCTCTTCAGGAATAACTTTTCTATACAGAGCTAGAACTTCTGTGCAAGACATGCAGTCCTACCTCATATATAATTCTTCCTGTGACTCTTTAGGAAAATAGTATATTGTTATAAATTGGAAAAGTGTGGGCAATATGGCTAAAAAGTAACTTAGGAGAAGGCAGAGTTTGGTTTAATTTCCTGTTGTGATTGCTAAAGATAACCTTAAGTGTTGTATCTTTCTCCATCTCCAGCTGACTGATCCACACAAAAAGCCATTGAACTGATATTTAGCTTTAGAGATTCCCACTCTCAGTGTTGGATCTGTACTCTAGTGACCCAAACTAATGATCAAAGCTATGGACAGTTGTGTTCATCTTCCAAGAGACCAGTAGGCTTGAGAGCTTCTTCTTTGCTAAACAAATTTACTCTTTTTCTATTTCCCCCCACCCCCGATATAATTGATCTTTGAAAAAATAAACCAAACCCCTCTCAGGAACTTCATAAGCAGCAACAAGATTTAATATGAGCTGAGGAAAGGAAGGAATGGTCAGTGAGCCTCACAGTGTTGTCGATGGCCCTGCTTTGATGAATGGCACATGGCAGTGACTTCCTTGCCAGCTTCAATTTTGCGTTCCCTTCAAATGAAGAGATTAAAAAAACCTGTCAGAGTTGTAACACTGGGCTAGCAACAAGGAGAACACTAGTGTAGATCATGCCTGAGTCTTTGTCATACCATCAGAAGTAGGTTTTGATGTCAAGTGTGGATTAATCTGTCCTGAGTTTAGCTGTTTGCTTTAGAATGAAACAGCTCATTCCCCAAAAGTGTTTGTTTCTCTGCACTGGCACTAAGGATTAACTTTCATGTAATCACCTGTATAGTAGATATCTATGGTTAAGTGAAAGGGATGTCACCTGCTGATGTCCTGCCTATTCTTCACTATCTGCTGCTAGGATGATCTAGCCCAAGATTCTTCATGACAGATAGATAGTCTGGGGCAACACAAAGTTCAGGTCAAGAAAACATCCTCCTCCATGCTTGAATCTGAACATGTGATGCAAGTGGAACATATGTAAAAGATTGTTTTTACAAGACTTTCATCTGGCAGGCAGAAAACAAATTTATAGGGAATCTATCAAGAAGAGGCTGTAGAAAATCTGCACTAAATTTACTGCAACAAGGACTACTGCCTTGGTCATAGTAAACCCACAGCTACCTTGATGAAGGCTGTGTGGAGTGAGAGGAGGAGCAGAAGAGAGTCAAAGGGCTACAGATTTGCTGAGTGCAGCTTGCCCACGTGCAACTACCACACACACAGCATCTCTGCAGTATGTTGGCTGGATCCTCCTCAAAGTTATATAAATATATGCACACACACATATATATATACATGTGCTCTTGTGTGCATGTGTGTGTGTCTAAAAAGATTCTGTGCAATTTTACTGGGCCAGCTGTCCAAGGTAATCTTGTGTCTGTTCATCCTACCACTAGACAAATGTGTTTCCCATGTGTTTTAAATGAGCAGTAGCAGTCTCCAAAGGATATCCTGCTTTATAATTTCTTCCCCTTTTTTATTGTGGTGTTGTGGCTGCCTATAAGCCACTGTTATGTTGCCTCTTGTGAAATGGCTGCAGCAGGTGCAACTCTGATTCAAATTCTTGTCAAAGTCATCTAAATTCTCTTGTCAGACTGCCAGGCATAATATTAAATGGGAACTAACTAACTGGGCATAAAATTGAAAGGAAGGAGACTAGGTGGGAAGAGCAGAAAGCATTTTGCCTTGTGGACCTCACTGGAAGCTGCTGCACTGGCATCTGTGAGCCTGGAGTTTGAGAGAGACGAATAGATGCTCAGGCTGTGGCTGGTATTAGTAAAATTTGTGGTACCAAAAAAACATTCCCAGGCACTAGATCTCAATCCTCTGTACTGCTAAATTGCTAGAGTGGCTCTTGGGTGGTTTCATTTCGGACCAACCTTCTGAATGGTTCCCAGGCCCTATTCAGAACATGTCATGGGTCAGGGGCGTTTCCAATAACCAGCTTGGGTGTAGCCAACCTATCTCAGAGATTAAGAGAGTTTAATAGTATGGGCATGAGCTGCTTCATACTTGTTGGCATGTCAGAGAATGGTCCCAATTGTATTTTATTTCCTGCTACAGTTGTAGCCTTAGGCTTTAGGCTCCATCTGAAATGCCATCTTACACTTTTCAGTTTTATAGCCTCATCATATCAGTCCTATGATTTCTCTTTGATCTAGTCATATTGGTTATATCTACAGCTGGAGATCAGTCCCCAGCACTGATTAATGCATTAGTCCAGCTACAATCATGTTACCTCTGGTCTGTCAGGGGGTTTTGCAAGTGGTATCTCCTCAGAATGAGAGACTAAGTGGTAATAAAAAACTTAAAAAAAAAATTCCTGCCACAGATCTAGAAGATGACTCACAGGCCACAGAGGAAATGGCAACCAATTTATGAAATCTGGGGCATTTTTCAGTTCCTCATGAAAAATGAAATTTACATAAATTACATTTCATTTTAGGAAGCTTTCTTTGTTTTCCAGAGTATTTTGCTGACAGTCATTTTTGGCAAAGTGCTATTAAGGCACAAGTCCAGTGAAATCCTGCATGACTCCCTACCAGCTCATGGTAGGCTGGGGTGAAGTGTGGCTGCAGTATATGGGATTTCAGTGGACTGTTGCTCCAAAATGGTACAAACATTCTGACTGGTTTAAGTCTGGAAAGCTCAAGGGAAACAGTGATTGCCACAGCTTTAAGCAGAATGCTGATTGATTGTTATCTGAAAGAACTTTAAATTTTTTGCAGAAGAGGTTCTCGGTCCCCTTGGTCCCTGGTTTCACAGCTGCTGAAGTGGCAGGCCAGCAAAGAGGGAGGTGTCCCAGCTCAGCAGAAGAATTAGGGTTTGGGATTTCTGCTGTAAACTTGGGCTGAAATGGACCCAAGCAATCATTTGCCACCCTCTTCTAAGTGATAATTTGATTGATGCTCTCACAGAAAGGGTGTGCATCCATCTTCACCCTCCCAAGCTGCTGAAGTGTCTGCTCAGGAGGTAACAAGTCCGAGTCAAACTGTGTCCTTGATTTCAAAGGAATCCTTGTAATGAGGAATGATCACCTGTCCCAGAGATGAAATATCATTATGTCTCAGAGTGGTTTTTTAGTCGAGGTATTGTAATCCTTTAAAGGCAGAGTCTTCCCCCAGGTATAAGGGAATTTATGACTGACTTCAGTGCAGTCGTGATTTAACCTCTTTGGAAGAAAAAAAGTGTTCATCTCCTTTATCACAGCTGGACAACAGAGTCTTAAGAAAACATACAGTTTTCATCTCTTCCAAAAGCTTATTGCCAACAAACCCCTCAGGTTTCAGCTATTCCAAAATGAAACTATACAAAACATTGAGAAACTGTACAAAACAAAGAAACTGTGCAAAACATCTAGATACATTTCTTTAGTCAGGACTAGTGCATTGGATGACAGAGGGAGTGTAAACCTTACCCTTCTCTGAAGAAGAGAATTACTTTTCCCAGCACTGTAACAGCATCAAAAGAGGCAGAAACTGCCTGCAATTCCTTTCATTTCATGTTAAGTAGATTGTCCTTTAAGAGTTATACAGAATGTTCCATACAATGCTTGTATCACTTTCACATTGTCCTTTGGCAAACAAAATCCAAATGAAGACTGGTATTTTTAAGTAGGATACATGAAAGCAGATGGATCAGTTGGATGGCTGAGGCCCAGAGCACGTCCAAATTCATGGACAGCAACAGTGAATAAATTAAATCCTAAATTATTAAAACCAACCCACAGGTATTTCCATTATGGGCAGATGATTGTATTTCTTACCATCTGAGGGTTAGACATCAGGTTTCTGAGTTTACACTGGTTTTCAGAAAAGGTAAAATTTTTCTATATCTCAGAAGACCAAATTTGGTGAACATTTGCAGAAACTTGGAGGAGATAGTAACAATCTGTGCAAGTGGTGATATTTGTGTCCTTGGGAATGCATTCATTTGGGTCAGTGATCTATGGCTGGAGTTGGACCTATCTGGTAAACTGAAGGAGAAATAGTGTGAGATTTGGCTCCTAGATTATTTAGATGAGACAATCTATATGGATGCTGAAATTAGGCAGATGAGAGCTGAGCTCTGGGGCAGATTAGAAAAAAGATAGTCCAGAACACTGAAGATCCTGAGGTTTGGCAGAGAGGACTTGCAGGCAGCAGCTTGTCAGATGCCTTGGACATCTTGGTTGTTGTTTTGACTAGAGACCAAGTGACATGGTAATAGAAGACACTAGTCTTAAGTTTGCCTTGTAAAGAAGGATTTTATAGAGCGTGGTTGGACAAACAGCAGGCATTGAACAGGATGTCCCATGGCAGTAGATTTCAGTGGCACTATCAAGCAAACCGACCCACACAGGACTGAGATGATTGAGAGGATATGCTCTCAAAAAACCTATTATGAAGCAGTGGAATATCCAGAAAAAAAGGATTTGCAATATTTTACAGGGTTTTATGGTTGGACCTTTGACTTCTAACTAAGGGTCAGGGTTGTTTTCCTTATTAGCTCCCAAAAGAAAGATTACTAAAACCTGGATGTGCTATCAGAGCACCCTGAAGGGGAAAGGATTGCGTGAGACCCAGATGGATGACAGACAACCTATCAGGTGGGAGCAAAACCTGATGATATAAACAAGAAAGCAGGGTCGGGCATGTCATGCTTATCCCCATGAGTGTGGCAAGCCATCAAAGTGCAAAGAGCAATCACTGACTATTGCTGTACTAATAAAATAAATAGGCCTGGAACCACTCTTATCTAAAATTATCTTTCAAAACAGGGCAGGTACATGCAGACTGCTTTTTGAGGAAATTATTTGAATTGTACTGTCTCCCAAATCATGTCCAAATGCTAGTTTGTCAAGGACAAAGCTGTGCCAGGGACAAAGTTAATGATTTAATAGCATAGATTATTACTTCTCTGACACTGCTTAATTTACTCTATTGAAGACAAGGAACCAGTATGTCCCACAGACATTTCAGGATTTTTCTCCTCAATACTACAAGCTGATAAATGTTCCAGCACTGATCTTGCAAAGCTCTTCAGGATGGGCTTAGCATTAAAACCACATGAACAATCACTCATATTAGGGTGATACAGCCTCCTGTCACACAACAGGGAAACAGTTCTCCAGTGGCTCCTTAGCAAAGCACAACAATAAGCAACATAATGGGTTTCATTATGTTGCTTTATGTTTCATTATGTTACACAACTTATATACATGTGTTGATCCTCAGTGGCCAGCAGTAAAAACTGTGGATTGTGTTATTTTATTAAATTATTGTCACAGATAATGATGGATCAAATTTTGTTCTCCCACCTCCTGGTACACAATGATAGGTCAGAAATAACTCTTTCAGGATTTACTGAGTTAGTCCAGTTTTGAAAGAGTGACATTAGATCCTTTTCTTTATACTTGTTTCAATGAGTTTTCTTGGGATTAAGGTTTATCAGTCTGTTCATGTAGTATCCACTTTCCAAACTGACCTCAAATTTATCCCCTAATAAAGGATTTCACGTTTCATACTTCCACATTTTGAACTGTTCTAACATCCCACATTGTTATGCTGTTTCTCCTCAGGTAGCTCAGGAATAGACTGGTTTCTGGATGTAAATTTCAAGGATTGTTTCATAGCAAGTCCTTGAATCTGCAAAATTTGTAAGCTATTTCCATGTACCGTTTGTTCCCATGGTCCACTTCTCTGCACTGTCAAAATGATTGTCCCCTACCAGTCCTTCACTGGGGCAAAAGCATGTGCCAGGGTCCCATGTGGGCCATCAAAGGGATAAGAGCCATGGTGATGTACCAAATAATAGCAGAAGAAAGAAAAAGAAACCCCCACTACACAGGGTTTCAGAAACTCTATCCTTAATGAATACTGAGGCACTGCTTTCTTGAAAGGAAATATAACCAAGCATCAGCCTAGGAAGCAGATAATGAGAGAAGGTGCCTTTTCACAGCTGTGACCATGAACAGCAACTGAAAGACTTCAGTGAAAAGGAATCATTTAGACACTTTTGGGAAGGAAATTGAGGATCAGATTTAGAAAAGAGGTCATATCTTCAGTAGTGCAAAGACAATGATTCATGCCCACTTAGAGCATTCAGCTGAAGGGATAAGGCTGTGCAGTGCCATGAAATAGTGTTACAGCATGGTTCTGATGCAATTTAAAGTCCCTTTCTCATCCCAAGTAATTAACTTATGATTTCAATGTGTTATGCATTCTGTCCCATGGCTTTGCCTCTGTAGTTAGGAAGGGATAAGTCTGACATCAGCTTTGGTTTTAGTATCATTCACTGTGACCAAAATTCATTTGCAGCATTCCACTTTACACAAGGTACCAGGAGAGAATGAAGCTCTCTGAAGCACTTTTTTTTTTTTTTCTATAGACATTGATAGAGCAACCAGATTAAACCAGTGTAATCACAAAATACAGAGCTTGTCCTGTATGCTGATGAAAGTGGGAAGCTTTTTTGTTCTGTTCTACACAGAACGTTGCCTTTTCCCCATCCCTCCCCTTTCTAGCTCTTGTCCTGGGAAGTTGTGACCATGATGACAGAGGAGCAGGATTCACAGTCCAAGGCTGGTCCTTCTGTTGGGTACCAGGATGTGGTCCAGGGCTGTCTTCCTAGCTCTGATCTTTGCAAAAGGTCCCTTAACCTGCCATGGAGAGTATTCAACCCCATGACATGACATAGAGGACGTACCAAGTCTCCTTTTCTTTACAGTGTCCAGTTTGCCAGCTTCCTTGTAGGTAAACATAGCATGATATTTCATCATCAAGCCCCATAGTTAGTGTAATCTAGCCATGAGCATGGGGCTGAAAGGCAAGGCCACTGAGTCAACTGAGTTGTAAATATAGGTAAGTCTATACTGACTGAAGGAACTAGACCTGATAAATTATTTTCTTTATATGATTTTAATTTGCATTGGGTAAGCTCTGTGTTTCAATTTGCTATGCATTATTTAGTGTTAGCATTGTGGTAATGCTGAAGAGTTCCTGTAATGAATCAGGGCCCATCTTGAAAGATGGTTTAAAAACAGTGTAAAAGCCCAGAAGAGGAAGGTGGCTTCAGGAGCTTTCCTGTATTCTTGTGTGTCAAAACAGTGCGATTCTTCCTAGAAGACCAGTAATTTAATACTGCCAAAAGCTAAAGATCAGTAAAGTTACCTTTTTCTCCGGCTATTCCCCTTACCCCGTGCAATGCTTTATTCTAATTCAGCTGTTAACGAGATTCAGGCATTTGTGGGGACCGGTGGGGCCCTTTCATAATCTGACATCTAGTGGCAGCTTTGTGTAATAGTAACGAGATAAAAAAGCTGGAGAATGTCAGAAATATACCATGGGAAAATTTTAGCCATTAACATATCATGACATTTCATTTTGTGATAGCCAACCTATCTTTTTAAATTTGCAGTCTTCTTAATGTAATGCAATGCACTTAGTGGTGCAGTAACAAGTTTGTCCTTCTCACTGAAACAGCCCAAGAATTGCTCATTTGAACTTGCATTGTGCTCTTTTATAATACAGTCTTCCCTTAATTCTAAGTACTAGTAATTTCTGGAAAAATCATAGAGACTTATTACAAAGTCCTCACTGACTTTATAACAGAGATAAAAGATTTGAAATACAAATAGGAGACAACACTGATAAAAATTAAAAGATGTTAATGGTGCTTTTAAATCATCCAAGCGATGCCTACTAATTTTCAAAGCCAGAAAACCCACAACTCATGCCCTGTGCATTCATGTATTCTTTTCCCATTTGGGCTCTCCTGGAAAGAGCTGGTAGTTTGCTATGTCAGGAACACCACACCATGGTCTCTGAGTCATGCTCATAGTGCTATTGTCCACATTCCTGGTCACCTAAACACCTAGGAATGCCTGCATGTCTCTAAGATTCCTTGTCATGCAGCTGCTGTCGTCTCCACAGCCTGATGCCTTCCCTTTCATGTGTAATACTCAACAAGGTACTCCCAAAATCCAGAAAAAATCAAGCAAATATTGCTCATTTACTTTTCAATGTTTTGATTGACATAAATGGAATATTTTCCACAATTTGTATTGTATGAAATGCTGATTAAAAAAATAATGTAGCTGAACATATGGTTAGTAGAAAAGTCTGGCAATGAAAACTGGGCACTTATTAGGATAAAAAGAGTATAGTTTATTTATACTGAAATTAGGTCTTCTGCTGAAATAAGGTTCAATTCAGAATGAAAGGAAATTGTAATTTTGGAGTTTTCTATGTTAACAAACATTCAGGTTTTGACAAGCATAGTTTATTTGCATGAGCTATCTCTAAGGCAAATAGAAAGTTGGCAAAGAAGTCTAAACAATAACTTCATTCTAGTCTGTAGAGTGATTACTATTTTGTAGATGATTACTGCTCAGCTTTTCTATTTCAAATACACAGATCTGAAGAGGTAGAAGGGAATTGATGTGTATCTGTAGAATTGTTTAAGAAAAAGGCAAGGAGATAGCAGAGATTACACGGAAAAAACATGTGACATATCTGAGAATAGCTGGACCACAACATGAGCACATCCTTGATGATAAGCAGTCCTATAGACATCTTTCTTTAGATGCCTAAGTCTGATCTAAAGACTGAGGCAAGGTAGCCCCAAGAATGATTCACCTTATCCTAAGACAGGCATCCTGTGAAAAGCAGTTTCATCTAGGATGATCAGATGAATCATCATCCGGAAGAACCTATCTCTTTCAATCATCTGTGAAAAAAGTCTATGCTTGCGTAATCCCAGAAGTTGTTGGTTGTTTGGGGTTTTTTTTAATTATTATCCATTAATTTGCCAACATGCAGGCATCTAGTGCTTTTTGAGGTTTCTTAGAGTAGCTTGCCTGGCTGTCAGCTGCAGTTCTGGAAAGTTGTGGGTCTTCTGAAGACTTTGGGCCCTGCATCATATCTGCCAGGTATATACAGATATCTTGGATACCCTGTAGTCAGTGGCACTAAATACTTGCACTTGGGCAACTTAATTAGTTGCCCCAGATTTAAGTTAGATGAATCTGCTGTGCATCTCGCTGCAGCTCAGCTTTCTTCTACTTAGACAGCTTGTGCAGTTATGATCTTCAATAAGGAGGTTGGCGGCACGAGGCTCTTTGCACTGAAGGGCCCTTCTCCTCTCCTCATGTTTTACTGAAGTAGCTTCCAAGTGTGATAGGTTACACACCTCATCTCTCCTTCCACGTTTGTAGTGGAAAAAGACTGAAAACAGCACAAGCATGTGGGATCTCATTGCTCAGTGAAGACTGGTGCTGAGCTGGTATTTGTCATCGTAAGGTGACAGGTGTGCTGAGAGTGAAAGGATATTCTGAACATAGCTAATGGCCAAGTCCCAGAAAAAGAACTGCTGCTTGGGTGTACAAATCTAAATCAGTAAATGCACAGCTGAATACAAGCACAACATGAAATCCAGTTAAATCGCTCGGAGTTTGGCCAGCGTCCTGGTTTCAGCTAGGATAGAGTTAATTGTCTTCCTAGAAGCTGGTATGGTGCTATGTTTTGAGTTCAGTATGTGAAGAATGTTAATAACACTGATGTTTTCAGTTGTTGCTAAGTAGTGTTTAAAGTCAAGGATTTTTCAGCTTTTCAAGCCCAGCCAGCAAGAAAGCTGGAGGGGCACAAGAAGTTGGCACAGGACACAGCCAGGGCACCTGACCCAAACTGGCCAACGGTGTATTCCATACCATGTGACGTCCCATTTAGTATAGGAACTGGGGGGACTGGGGGCGGGGGATCGCCGCTGGGGAACTAACTGGGTGTCAATCAGCGGGTGGTGAGCAATTGCACGGGCCATCATTTGTACATTCCAATCCTTTTATTATTACTGTTGTCATTTTATTAGTGTTATCATTATCATTATCAGTTTCTTCTTTTCTGTTCTATTAAACCATCCTTATCTCAACCCACGAGTTTTACTTCTTTTCCTGATTTTCTCCCCCATCGCACTGGGGGGGAGGGGAGGGAGGAGTGAGTGGGTGGCTGTGTGGTGCTTAGTTGCTGGCTGGGGTTAAACCACAACAGCCAGCCATAGTGCTCACTGGTATAGCAAGTTAGGTAATTAGAAATCAGTTGTACCATAGCATACCCTGTGATTTGCACAGGCCCTTGTCCAGCAGTAGCACAGGAAAGATACTGCTATTATTTCTACTACGTATTTTGTCAAAAGAGTGAGGTAAACTTACTACTGTGCATGGAGATAAACTTATTACTGTACATGATAATGAAACAAGACCTTAGCGTCTCTATTAGGTATCATACGATACTGGCAGTTCCAGCTGCCAGCCAAGCAGTTGTACAGATAAATAGTTTGGTTTTATTGCTGAAGGATGAGAAATTAACTTAGTCTAAGAGAGAGGATTAGGAACCACTCTGTTATACACACCAATGGCACATAGCTGTGCTGTGTCATAGAGTATTCAGTGTACAAATAGAAGCAGCCTGGTATTTCTCTTACAACATCAGCTCTGCTTTGGTGACTAGCAGTAGGTGTAGAGACCAGGTTTTAAGCAGTTTATGACTCCTTGAGCACAGTTCCTGGCTGCCCATGCTGAAGGAGGGAAAGGCTCCCAGAAGAGGCAGCTGCAGGACATATCTGCAGATAAACTGCTTTTTCTTGGTGTTGCAGAAGCAGATCAAAATGAATGCCCTCAATCGGCAAATATATTTCATTTAGGGAGTTAGATAAATCATCTTTGTTACTTGCCCATGAGTATAATGAGTAGATGTTGTGTTCACAAAGCAGTGAGTTCTATGCAAATGCAAACAAGAGAATGACTTGCCTGGAAACACTCTTTGTAATGAATAATATAGGGGCCTGAATCCATTTCCACTGTGGAACTGAGTGAATACTCTAAAGAGGAGCTCTAGGACTTTGCTTTAGTGAGCTTTCCTGTCTGCCAACCTTCAACAAAGACCAAAACATGGTTTATTACAGGACCTCACAGTTAGTGGTCTATTTAAAGTGTGTAGTCACAGACTATTCTTTTTTTTTTTTTTTTTTTTTGTCTGTTTTAAGAGAATTTGCGGTGATTTCTTTTTTTTCTCATAATTTTAGCCTCTTAACAGCAAGTGTCTGTCATGTGTGGTAACTCTAAGGAGTGCTATGAAATTTTGGACTGTTGTATGCTTTATGTGGTTTGTGTATACCTTCGTCCCAGGAATGCTCCATGTTTAATATCCCATGTTTCATTTCAGACAACATATTTATTTCCTTTATTACAAGCATGGAACTAAGAACATAAAAATATTATTTAAATGACAAATACAAATGAATGTACCCATATTTTAGCAACAATACTCTATATGTTATCAAGTTACTATTTCATGTGATAGTTGTGTTTATTCTCTGTGTTTATAGTTGTTTTATTCTCTTGTACTTCATCTTATACTTCTAATAATAAAGCCTTATTACACTGAAAGGGAGATGGGGAGACCCCTTCTATAAATGCCTGTGTTTAGATACCCATGCTCCTCCTCCTGCCACACACCTTCAGGCCCTCATCTGCAGTAATCCTCAGTGCCCTCCTTTGTCACCTTCCTATTTTCCCAGCAACGTGGGTTAGGTTTGCAGTGGAAAACAAAAAAATATATAATGAATCTAAACCAATTGGGAAGGGACTGATAATCATTGTGGCACTCAAGTCTTGAGAAAGAGAAGGCATTGGTCATGAATTGGGGTGAATATGAACTCTGTCAAGTTGCCCTATCTGTGTCCCTTGAAGGGACAAGGATATCATCCATCCAATGATCATAACAGAGTTATGCTTTGTATGCTTGCCAAGACAAGAATTCTGAGGTTTAGTTTTTCAGACTTACATGCAGATTTTTGGAAGGGAAGGAGCTCTGTTTTGCAGTTTTTTTGTTACATGGGTAACAAGTACTAGCTACAGATGTCTAGATTACACTCTGAATTAGTCTGTCTAATTACACTATGGAGAATGTATTCGTTATTGTATCTCAAGCCTGATCATGACCCTGGGAGCTCTAAAGTTACAGAAATCTTCATGAAAACCCTGTGATTTGTCAATGGTGTGCCGCCTTCTGCTGATTTTCTTGTGATTAAGCATGGTGGGTAGGGCTATGCAGGTGATTTTGAAAAGGAGCTTCCAAATCAGCCCATACCTTGGCCAAAATCAGGGCAACTCTGTGGTTCAGCCAGGTTTTGCCCAAAAGAGTGCAAGCTTGGTGGGAAGGGGGAGTAGATGCCACATGACATGAGCCTGGGGCTTGCTGTGCCAGACTGCAGGAACAGGGACATTTCTGCCTGGTGGTGATGGGGAAGCCCCAGCTGCCCCAGGGCAGAAGCAAGGTCCTGATGTTATGTTACAAGAAGCCATTTTGGTGCTTCACAAGTTACAAGAGTCTTTTTATTTAAATGTGAAACTCCAAAAGCCAAACAGAAAAAAAAAAGGATTGTATAAGGAGAAGGGCAGGACAGCAAGGTACTGACTGGACACAATCCATGAAAGAAGTAGGTCACATCTTGGACCCAGTAATAACTTCTAGAGAGAGGTCTGATAACCTGGGATGAGTGAATGGCCACGGGAATGTGGAAGCTACATAAGGATTCCCAAGTAGGTTTCTTACATAGATTTCAGTGAGCAGCTTCTCTTTTCTTTGGCTCTCTTCCCTTCTGTGTAAAACTGAGCAACCCTTTGATTTTCCAGCAGGGTTATAAGAGAAGATTCAGCTAGCACTTCCACACCTGGTTAATGACACAGTTGTTGTTCTTCTGGCTTTAATTTTGGACAGAGAATAACCTTGCAAGCATGGCCCTGAAATGAAGCTGTGGGATTTCAGATAGCCACAGGCAACCCATCTGGGGCAGTGCCTGTGCATGCAGACTTCAGGTCTCCTTATTTCTCCTCCCAGTGCATATTGGTTTTACCTGCTTAGCACCTATGTGTTACACTAAATGTTTGCTCCTGCCAGACACTTTAGGGTCATGTTGCTGCAAAACTGACTTTGCTCTTGTAATTCCTAAGTCAATAGAAAGGGCACAAATGAACGAGGGTTTATGCACTATAGCAATTCAGGTGATTGTGGCTACCATCAGCAAACATAAACACACAGTTTTGTCAGGGAAAGCTGCCCAGACTGGGTATTCATCTGTTTGCCTTGAACACCACAAACATATTC
Source organism: Haliaeetus albicilla (assembly GCF_947461875.1). Taxonomy (NCBI): domain Eukaryota; kingdom Metazoa; phylum Chordata; class Aves; order Accipitriformes; family Accipitridae; genus Haliaeetus; species Haliaeetus albicilla. The sequence continues at coordinate 12,640,495 of NC_091502.1, read as the reverse complement.
CAGCATGATTCAAGGCATGCACAATTACATTTTTGTAACTGCTGCTGAGAGAAACATAACCTGAGGGCTAAATCCATCTTTTTCATAACTCCCTGCTGTTAGCTAAGCACAGGCAAAGCATTCAGTAGGAGACTCAGACTGACTTCTTGTCCTAAAACACTTCCTTTTGGCCACATGGTTTGAAGGTGTCCAAAGGACCATTCTTTAGTCTGAGCTCAGATCTACCCATTGGGCACATGGGCAGCTGTGGCAGAGCCTCCCAGATAGCTTTCTCTACCAGGAATCTGATTTTTTTGGCCACAAAGTGCTCCCCAAACTGAAACCATTCATGGCAAGTGAGGGTGATGAGGAGGCTGGCTTCAAAACCACACTACTCTGAACCCAAACACTAATGTACAGCAAACCTTTCTAGGCATTCTTATCCTAGTGTTAAAGTCTATAGTTCCTTTGTCCCCTGCCCCAAATAGATGCTCCAAGAGAAAAAATCTTTTTTCCTGCCCGTTGTCAGTATGTTCTCTAAGTTCAGGATCCTTTTTCCACTCACTTTAAAGCTTTAAGGATGGTCAAATTCACCCCAAATTGCAGAGACTTATATTTTCCTGGTGGTTAAGCATCTTTAAAGGCTCAGATCCAGTCAGTAGGACAGCCAGACACAAGGATATAGGTGGAAATTAGATAATTAGAACTTGGCCTTCACAGTCTAAACAGATTCTTACTGAAATACCATGTGTGCAAGAATATCCCACAGCATATTCAGAAATGAATCAATGACCTCTGATTTCCCTTTGTACAATTTGCTACTGTTTTAGCCTTTTGTCTTTTAATGGCACCGATTCCCTAAATTATGTCCTCCAATAATCTGCACCTGAGGAAAACCTTTGCGAAACCAGAGGCAGAAAGGTTTGCAGGGTGGCAGGTTAAGCTCTGGGGATGAGAGTTGAGGGGACTGCAAGGGGCAGGAAGATGGTGGGGCCCATTCTTGTTTCATGTGCAGATCATTTTGAATGTAACAGTGTGAATGTACATTTCTTCAGCCAAGTGCTTGAGGAATGGCCATGCTTTGTGTGAACTTTGTTATGGCAGTACGTTTCTATGTTCATAATGAGCACAGATGTATTCATTAGGACTGAGCAAAAGATTTCTGAAGTAGTGTTACTTAAATATGTGTTTCAGTTTTGGCACGAGCTTGAAGGCTTTGCTGAATCAGCACCTTTTTCTTTAATTAAAGCCTGTCCTCTAGCTCATGATGTACGCAGGCTGCACTGTGATCTTGGAAATGAGGGAAGAGTTTATCACTCTTAGAAATGAAAAAGACTTCTTTAAAAACAGCTGTTCTCCTTCCATATTCTATTCTTGTTAAAATGCATGTCCAGGTGATGTTTCTGTACATCTTTGTAAACAAACACTTGTTAACTTGCAGAATTTTGCTCCAGAACATACTTGTAGCAGTTTGGTCTCTTCCTGAGATCAGTGTAACCTTTACTTGCTTCTTTAAACAAATTTCTTTTGCACTGAGTGCCTGGTTTGTTCACAATAATCCTGTGTGCAGTAGTATGAAGTGATAAATACACTTTTCAACTCCTTGGAAAAATGTAATAATCTAAGCTAAATTACACCATGATTTAAAGAAAAGAATTCATATATATGTTGTATAAATCACTTCCTCTATAATCTTGGGTGAAAATCAAAAGCAGTGCTTATAAAAGTAATGGTGATAGTCTGAAACATAACTAGAGGTAAATATGTGTATATATTTCTATTATATACATACACACATCTGAAAAATATTTTCCAGTGCTTTTTGTAAGCTATATATTTTTCATCTTTATTACCAAGTTCTGTATAATAATGACATTTACCGTATGTCTGTAAGCTATTTTTTTAAAAAACTTTCATTTTTAGACATTGATTTTTAATCTTGACCGGTGTAACCTTCTCAGTCTAGAGTAAAACTGCTTTTACCAGTTCCTATAATAGTTGCTGACAATTTAGGGGACTCAGTCCTTCAGGACATAGTTTCTAGTACTCTATCAATGTTTTTCTGTATGTTTTCTCTTCGGTGATTTCGAATCACCAGCAACATGGTAAACAGAGTGCTCAGTTTATTTAATTTAATTTACACTATCAATAGAATTAACAAAGCATGTTTCATTTTCAAAACTACATGCTTCTCCTTGCATATATTTTTCTCTTTAGAACACCTTTATGCAAACTATTACTTAGAAAACTGTGAGCTGCGCAACCACACAATTAAAATCGAGCATCTGAGGAGCTGAGCTGTGGGAGCTAACCTGGAGCAGATGCTGGGGCAGCTGTGAGCGCCGGGTGGCAGCTGTGACCCTGGGGGGGCAGCTGTGACCCTCCCCTGCCAGCCCAAGGACCCCGATGCGCAGGGTGCTGGGGAGCAGCGGGCAGTCCCTGTGGGCTGTGGCGGTGGCACGCGTATGATGTGCTCTGCCATGTAAGCTCGTAACTCCATCCTCTCGCAAGAAGCAGATTTCTTTGTCAGCCTGTGCTAGTCTTCTGTATCCTCAGCAACTGCTCCAAAAGTAACCACCACCCTCATCAGTCCAAGGTCAAAGAGATGCCCCGCAGTCACTTATATCAAAAGCCTGTGTTACCCACCCCATACCTAGTCTTTAAGAGCTCATGTTGGCTCTTTATCTGATGGTTTAAAACCTGTGTTGCTCAGTTATGTGGAGGCTGTATTGCCCTCAGTTCTACAAGCAGCATTTGTTCGTAATATGCACAAAAGGCATTTCCATGCAGCTGCTGAGATCCCCTACTCCTTTAGCCCCTGAACTCCTGCAGAGCCCCGCAGAGGCTGCACAGACACACATGTACCCGTGGGCAAGGCACTTCTACGGTGCACACAAACATACACACACACAGACACATGCATCTATGTCTACTCACTTATTGAAAGGTAGCAAGACACAGTGCTTACAGATAATAAAAACACGTGAAGCATATGATGCATGAGGAAAAACCCCAACAGACACTCCCCCTGCCCCCCCAAACTGATTTGATTAATTAATGCAGGCAGACCATGAAAAACTCTGATTCAGAACACAGAACCTACATCTCAAACGTTTAGGTTCTGTCTACAAAGTATGCGTACAGGATGCACTCAGTAATGTCACTGAGACAGCTGCCATTAAGAGTGCTCACCCTGCCAAGATCCCTGCCTGTGTCTGTAGCCCTCAGAGAAGTGCTCTTTCCTGTTCTAGCCAGGCACATTGTGCAGCTCACCTGCATTTCTTGCCAGCGTCGTGTCTCAGTACCCACAATGGCTGTACTAGGTTTTAGTACTCTGCTTTGGGCACGGTTCTGGCATGTCTGAAGGTTCAGTGTTCAAACTTCATAAGCTGTCCAAAGAGTATGTTGGCTATCAATGCTTAAATACTGGCCTTGCAGCTTCCTTTTCTGTTATCAGGTTTTTGGCAATTAGCTGCAAGAGACATGAAGTTATGAGCAAGTGCAGGGAAGACCAGGTATGTGCATCCAGGTAATGACAAGTTCTTTCTCCATATGTAAGCTCCCATGCTTGTCTTTTTTCTTCCTTTCAGGTACCAAACCCTTAGAAAGATTCAGTATCAGTTTTCTCAAGGCTTTTGGGGTGACCTGTCTGTCACCCAAGAACACACTAGATAGGTTGCTCACCTGAAAGGGTAAGGGGAAGAGGTGGGTTTTAAGCTCTCTCTAGAAAGTATTTGATTATACACAGCTCCTGCCCCACTCTGGTAGCTAAAGCACTCCCATACCAGTGCTGAGAGACAAGGTTCTTGCAGGCAGAGAAGCAAGCAGGACTTTTCAGAACAATCTACCAGGGACGCTGTACTTCATGTGTCTCAGCAACACATTACATGAGGAGGCATCATATCCTCATTTCCTAATCCAGTCTCATCATCACAATCTTACGATCCATTTGAAAAACAGCTGTTAAAAAAACATTAGTTGGCCAAGAAACAAATGACCATTTTTTTCTTTGTGATATGAAACAACTGGAAAGACAGGTAGGGATTAGCTTTCTCCTTGTTTTTCTATCTTTTCTGACTTGCCTTGTCTGCCCTTCCAAATTCCTCTGGTCAACAGCAGGGGGACTATGACATTACAAAACCAAATGGAAATGTGCCTTGAAAAGCAAGAAGGATGTTTAGTAAAAACACTGAGACAATTACTTTAGCTTGACCACGTGGGATCCTTTTTTCTGTGTATCTGTTTCTGTGTCCGGCTGGTTCCACAGTAACTGAAGGTACTGGCAAACTTCAGCCAAGCTGAACTGAGACTTTGTGGTTCCTACAGGTTTTGTGGAAAATACCAGCTGGCTAGAGGAGAAAACACCCTGTTAATGGGAAGGTAGATAATTCATCCCTTGGCTGGGCTGTGGGGCCAGTGGCTGGTCAGCCCATGGGTAACTGCACAGCATTACTCAGCTGGTAACCTAAATGTAGCATGGGGACATGCATTATGAGGAGCTATAGATGGCATAAAAGAATGCTGGGGAGGTGGTATTGGGAGCTCTTTAGAGCTGTGGGAGGATACGGTGAGGTGCAAGATACAATAATCCCATGTTAGCCAGGCTCCTGGCAGAGATGGAGAGAAAGGACCACCACTAAGCACTCACCACTTACTGGATTTCTTCTGTGACACTCCTATTCTGGCTCCTATTCCTCCAAAGAAACAACAAGTGAAGAGGGAAAACTGAGTGACCAAGCTGTTTTCACTAGTCAAAAGTCAAGTCTTTTTGTGTTGGGAGTGACTTTTCAGGCCTTCTTCTCAAATAGAGGGAAAGCAGTACTCATTGCTTCATTTATTTTTGCAGGTGACCTGTAAACACACGCTCCATGCTGTTTTAACAGAATGCCAAAGCTGCCAGTCAGAAAACTTCATTAACAGCATTTCACTGTTGAAGATTAACTTCCTTTAAGACAAGTTGTGAAGCAATGTTTCACCTGAGAAAAGAAGGAGCACAGAGTAGCTATGTTTGTTTATGTATCTGAAGACAGAGGAACTTGCCCATGTATTACAAAGGACTGAATAATTTCCTTAGTGACTCAATGATTAAACTTTTCTTGCAGCTAAAATTACAATTGTATTACACACTGAGCACAGTGTGTGTGAAAAAGCAATCTTGCCTCTGAGTATAAACACGTGGGTGTAACTTGGCAGTTTCTGTGATTGGGCTGACTGATTTCTGCACAGCCATCAATTGAATTGAATGCTGGAGAAGAGTTTAAGGAGGCTGGAAATACAGAAATAGGTAAGGAACCGTCTCCATCCCACCTGCCTCCAGCATGTTCTGCTCTTGTCGTGGGATATCATGGTCACTCCACAGGCAGTGTCAGTCCAAGCAGGTGCCTTCAGACAATTTTATCACTGGCTTGTCATGATATAAAAAGCTGCTGGTGTATCTTGCCAGAAAGCGAACATCAGAGAGGATAAAAATAGGATGTCCTTCTATTTTGGATCACATAAAAACTGAAAGATACCCAGCAAAGACACTATAAATGTCACCAAACTTTAGCTGTCTGAAAGTTAGCTACTCTGAGATAGTTGGCTAGCCCTCCTCAGCAAATAGGTGTTTTCTCCAGGGGCTGAAGATACTGGTTTGCCCAGGCACAGTCTTTGGATGAGACGAGACAAGTAACATTGTGGAGAACTTCTCCCTCTTCTTTCAGTACAGGGATCTTCCTTAACTCGTGTAGAGTAGATATGTAGATAGACAGAAAGCTAAAGTTAAGTCAGATGAATCTCACCCAAATGTCTAGCATTCCATCCCACTTCAATTTTAAATTTTGTTAGGGATCTAGAGTGTGATGTTGTTCACCACGATTAGTTTTATAGATTGGTGAAACAGCATATCTGAGCCTCTATTTTGATTTCCTGGTGGGAACCAAGACAGTGGGGTTCTTACAGCAATAGCAGCAAAATAATGGTACTCTCGCTGTTTACACCAAATCAGGTAGGTAAGGTTCAGATTGGGATCATTGCATTGTTGTAACTATCTGGGACTGTAAAAGCACACAGCAAAAAGAAGCTTTTTATTCAAACATGCAACAGGTGTGCCAAACAGCCAGGTATGTGAGAACTAGGGAGCAGGAGGACAAGGCAATACTAATAAGATCATATTCACAGATATATTTAGCCATGCAGGCAGTGTGTTCTGCGCCTGTTTCCAGAATTAAATGTAAAGGAAATACTTGGAGAGAATACGGCTGTGACTTTATAGATTTTGTCTGATTTTGTGAGGAGCTTGCTCCATGTGTGATGGCAGCGTGTAGTAAATCTCAGATATATGTGTACTTGAAGCACATGCTTTGTGTTAGTGGAGGAAAGGTTGTGATTCATGACATGGTAATTGAATCTATTTCTTGAGTAGGACAGGGCTGCTTTATGAAGGATGTCATTCATAGATTCACAAAAAATGGCCACTGATGAAATGCTTATTGTTATGCTAAAAAGACAGATCAGAGTTGGATAATGTATTTAGGCGCTGGGGCTGGAGGGTGATTTTGGTGGCAAAATACTGATATGATGTGAAAGGGACAAGGCTATAATACTCAAAGAAGAGCAGGAGAGGATGCAAGACAGAGGACAGAAAAAAACAACTGATAATGAAAAGCCTGGCTCTTGATGTTTGGAGAGAAAAGAAGCAAAATAAAAACATTGTATGTTGGAAGGATATTAATATATTAACCTGAAGTCTTTCACACCTCAGAAATACAGAACACCTTCAACAGATGAAGCAGAAAATAGTTGACATCAACTTAAAACCATTTATTGCCAAAATATCTGAAAACCCATCTGGAGTATTACTACTAAATTATGTTGGACATTTTGCACTTAATCGGGAGAAAAAATGCGGTTTTATTCTAGCCTTTGGAGATACAACTAGAACTGGCATGCTGATTTATTGAAATAGTAGACATATATGAAAACTAGTCCTGTTGCCTCTTCTGTAGAGCAATGTAAATAGGAACGACCTCTGAGCAATCTACAATGATTTTTATTCTCATTTGGTGTGTGTAAGAAAGTTTAATGATATTAACAGTTAAACCAGCTGTTACTCTTTATTTCACGGATAACTTTTTTAGCAGTAGGTTCAAACTCCCACTGTTTCAATCCATGGAAGAAGTAGAATAATCCTGGAAATAAAAAAGTAAAGCATTATGTTATGGATGCAAGAAATAGCTTCATTCTGACAAAGCAGGGAACATCATCTTCGTACACACAGGAGAGCACCTCTTCAGTTCTGTCTTTTGCAGGATACAGCAATAATGACATTCATCTTAACTCCAGAACTTATGTTATTTACAAGTAAACTGATTTTACTTAAAAGCTCATTTCATTTACCTTTCTGTTGGAAAACAGCATCAACCTTCTGGCTAATTCCTGGAAAGTCATCAACTGTCTGTCTAGGATAACCCTTCTCCATGGACTGGCTGTTTTCATCAAACCTAAATCATATGAAGGGAAACATGCAATTTTACAGAGTTTAGATATCAATTTTGCAAAGAATTAAGCAGCTGCTGAAAGGTGTCCACTGTCTGTAGTTTGACTAATTTCACTGGGGTTACAGAGAGTAAAGTTATCTACTCGCACAAATGTCTGTAGGATCTGGCCATTGCGTTTTCCATGACGTGGCTACCTGTTTGCTGATAAAGTGTTGTGGTTTAACCCCAGCCAGCAACTAAGCACAATGCAGTATTGGGAAAAAAAAGGTAAAACTCATGGGTTGAGATAAAAACAGTTTAACAGAACAGAAAGGCAGAAACTAATAATGATAATAATAATAAAATGACAATAATAGTAATAAAAGGATTGGAAGATACAAAACAAGTGATGCACAATGCAATTGCTCACCACTCACTGACTGACGCCCGCTAAGTTCCCGAGCAGCGATTCCCCCCAGCCCGGCCAACTCCCCCAGTTTATATACTGGGCATGATGTCACATGGTATGGAATACTCCATTGGCCAGTTTGGGTCAGCTGTCCTGGCTGCGTCCCCTCCCAACTTCTTATGCCCCTCCAGCCTTCTTGCTGGTTAGGCATGAGAAGCTGAAAAATCCTTGATTTACTTAGTCTAAATACCACTTAGCAACAACTGAAAACACCAGTGTGTTATCAACATTATTCTCTTACTGAACCCAAAACACTACACTATACCAGCTACTGGAAAGATAATTAACTCTATCCCAGCCAAAACCAGGACGTAAAGGCAGACATCTCCAAAGAAGCATCTGGAGTGAAACAAATTGAAGGAAGACCTGTGTTTTTGACAGCAGGGTTGGGATTTACCTCTTCTAACGATAGCAGTGTGACAGAGAGTGCGTGGAAACTGGCCAGGTTGATTCCCACTATAGCGACTGCACATATTTATTGCATGAATTTTAAACTCCTCTTAGACTTTTATATGATATTGTACATAATCCTCTACTAGCTGACAGACTTAGATGGAGGAAAGGAAGCTGACATTTCTAGTACAATCAAGTTGTTCCTAACTGAGCCAGGACAATTTTTATGAGATGGGGCTGAATTTGGGGGCTGAAAGGAGGACCTAAAAGGTTCCTCAAGATTTGAGGAACCCTCTCAGGAAAAAAAACCAAGCAAACAAACAAGTCTTTGTTTTACTTCTCCTTGGATACAAGAAATAATTTTCACAGGGACATGAGACTGAGAGAATGAGTTACTAGGTAAGAAATCCTGTGGTTTTCTTGAATGCTTTTGTCTTGTGACCAAGGCAGTAAAATAGCAATACAAGATATTGTAAATACTCTTTCCAAAACTATCAAAAAGGAAATGACATACAGCTCAAAATCCGGCTGATACTGTTTGTCTCATTGAGGAACTCCACAATTAACCACAATAAAGACTGTTTGACCCATGCATGCTCCTGGTTGCCTGCAGAAGGCCTTTGCAGCAGTTGTCCTTGCAAACAGGAGGAATCTATGAGCTTCCCAAAGCTGGTTTTTTGCTTCCATTTGCCTGGTATTTGGGTATCAGGACTCATTCATGACAGCTTGGGAATAGGATTTAGAAGCAGCATGTGCAAATCCAATACTAACCAGCCAAAGAAAGAAAAATGAACTATCATTTCTATCTCTCTAAAAAAGATAAAATAACCCAGGACTTTTCAGAAATCAGAGAAATCCTGCACAAGCCATCCCAGCCAGCCTTCTACTGAAGTAGGTTAGCTTTCAGATCTTTATTTTCTAGAAATAATTTTGTCTATCGTATTTGTAAAACTTCTCTACATGCTGGAATTTTTTCAGCTTCAAGGTGTAATGCATCAAAATGGGTCCATATCTTGAATGCCCATTTCAGGGCACCCTTAAGCTCTCAAAAGTCAAAGCTATATTCTTCTCCTCCTGAAAGAGTCAAAGAAATGTTTCTAAGAAAAGTAGGATTACTATAGTCACCTGGTTACATATAGTTACCTAAAGGTCTACTTTCTCTTTTATCACATGGACAATTTTAATTGTATACAGATTATATTGGAGTCAATCATAATAAAACATTAGTCAATTTTTCTTACCTCCAGTACTTGTCACCTGTGAAAAAGACTGTCTTCCCTGTCTGTTTATCACAAACAGCTGCATCAATTTTCTTGACACCTTTAGGGAAGCCCAGTGTGTTGATATTCTTTGGATAACCAAGCAACACCTGATATCCGCTGATAACCCAGAATTTATTGCCTGTTAAAAAATCCCCAAAATACCTAGTTTCACCAATGATTTTCAGACAGTAAAAGAAAAAATGCATTCCCTTACTGTAGGTTGTAGGAAAACTAGATTAAATGTGTAAGTTTTTTATTTATTTATTTGAAAAGTCAATTTTATGCACATATAGCTACCCTTCCTTCCTCCCATCTTCCCACAGAATTAAAGTTAAGAAAAATTTATGGAAGATCTCATACTTCACCTTTGAAAAATAGGATCTGGTCTTTCGTGTTCTCGTACACAGCTTCAATACCAGCTGGCAGAGTTGGCCAGAAGGTAGAAATCAATTCACGTTCAACTTCTGAATTATCAGGATAGACTCGCCATAAGTGCCTGATTTAAATATGAAACAGTTTTTGTAGTAAATAGTAAACCACAGACATTTCTATATATGCACAAGAATGTGAACAATGTGGTGACTTACAAGCTCTTTCTCGACAGTGGAGCTTTTCAGACTCTGCAAAAATAGTAATATAACTTGTATCTGCTAAAAGTTTTATTTCCATGAACTGAAATCTATCCATTTGTCTCATTATCATAATTATGTGAACCACCAAAGTATTCAGTCTTTGTAGAAATCAGGAAAAAATAAACCTCACAGAGACAAATGTCATATCAATATTTACCTGCCCTTTAGAAAAATTACTTCTCGTCGGAGTGTAGTTATAGCATCAAAAGACATCTGGGAGCCACAGGTTTCAGGTGAGGTAGGGATGGCTGGCCTTTTATCTGGGGCACTTGGTGGAGATCCTAGGGGAGACATTTTAGAAAGAATACACCAAATTTGTAGAAACATTAAGGTTTTCACATATAAATGTATTTTTGATATTATGAGAATACAATTATTTTTATGGCTAAAGTTTGTGAAAGAGATTATTTCTCTCCTGCTTACTTCTTTTTTTAAGCCATGGATTTTACTCACCGTAAATGGACTGAATGCCACTTATATCATCTGGAGAGAGGGGAAATTCGCTGGGGCTGATGTAGGCATAATTGGGGAACATCAAAGCCCTCTGGTCATTAGAATGGGAGAGACCCAGGGCATGGCCAAACTCATGAGCAGCAACGAGGAACAAGTTGAACCCTTAAAAAATGGATGGACAGAAGAGATCAGTCTAATTTTGGTCTGCAGATGGCTGATATAAACACAACAGGGCTATTGCTCAGTGCTAGTTTTCATACAATATGTTGAAATTCACTAGGGTATGCATATACATAAACATTTTTTTTTAATAGGATAAAGTGGTGTTCTTCCCCCACTAGAAGGGAGTGGCTTTTGGCCCTCTTTCCTGCTGTTCTTTCTGTTAGCTACTGAAAGTATGTGTGCAGCATGAGTAGCTGTCTGGGGGTGAGTGTGGGTGCAGCTCTGAGGAATGTCCTGGCAGGGTTTCCTGGCTGAGCTAGAACAGATTAGATAGTGAGTCAGGTCAAACTAACAGCTCTCCAGGGCAAGGACAGGACAATGCACTCCATGCTCACTCGAGGTACCAAAGTGTCACTCTGTGTGTCACTCCCCCTCCTACAAAACTAAGAAAGAAAAGTGAGATCAGGAATAGACAAGGAAAAATAGAATGTTAGCAGAATGATTTACCTTTTTATCATTAGGACTTTAAAGCATATGGTTTCTTTATAGCCTTGTCAAATAAAATATCTTTTTAAAATATTATGCTTATGCATGCTTATTCCCAGTGAAATATATTAACACAGTAAATAGATGAAAATGGAATTTCCTTCGACGTGCATCCCTCCAAGTAACGCTCTTTTCTGAATTAGGGAAGAATGATCATCTGCCCTGCAGACCAAGAGCCAGCAATATCAAAAGACTTAATGAAGATCACAAGTCTGTGTCAGTGCAGAGGACTGGTCATTGATTGCCCAAGAAAGGCTGGCTGAAGCCAAGATATCCACTTCTCAAAAAAACAAACAAAGCCTCAATTTTTCCACCCATATTTCCAGTCCTCCCTTCTCACAAGTCCTCCAAGCTCCGCAATGAGTTCTGCAATGCCTGGCGACTGGAGCTGTGCTGTTGAGGAATGGCAGCAAGGAATGGGTTGACCCATTCAGTCCCAGTGTGGGGAAAACATTGCAACTTATCAGTGTGACATGCCCACCTCTCGTCCTTTTTTTTCCCAGCACAATAAAGCAGCACCTCTCCTCCTCGTGCAGTGTTCTTATAGCACCTTCCTGTTTGTTAGCTCCTTGCCTTTTCTACAGCTTGACCTCAGTTCTCCTGCTACAGTTATCCTCTGCAGTTTTCCATCCCAAAAACTGGATGAGAAAAGGATCTAAAGTACTAAAGAGTAATGTGCCCATGTACTGACAGATCTGTCAGAGGCAGCATGTGCTGTATAGCCAGCCTGGAGGTTGAGGGGGGGGATTGAGGTGAGAAGATGGGTCCCGGCCAGGTGGTTGAGCACTCGGCATTCCCCTCTCCTCTGGTCCCGTGGCACACATCTGTAGTCAGCTCTACACACTGCATCTCAGCCCGTGGGTGGCTTGAACAGCATGTTCAGACTCCCAGCTGCTGGCAGGCAGCTGAAATTTCTTGGAGAACACTTTCATGTATAATCCCATCCTAGCTTGAATACAGAGTAAAGCTGTAACAGCCTATAGCTGGACCTATCTTGGTATTATTAGTGAAGACTCTTTATTATCACTGGTGGCTGTAATGTTTTTTAGGTGGTGGGGATCTCCTCTGAGGGCTGCTGCAAGGCATGGTGTGCTTCCTCTGCAGTGTGTGGTAGTGCCAGACTTGGTGCCGGCATGTGCACCAGGAGGGGAAAACGTCAGAAAGCTTTTACCACGGGTTGTGAAACTGGTGGGCATGGGCCCTGCCAACTCCCAGGTGAGAGTGGCCCGTGTCTGTAGCATTCATATGTGAAAAGGGTTGTCCTGGTGGTAACTTTACCAGTGCTAAATAAGAGCTAGAGTAGATCAGACTAATTTTATGTCAGCATTATTATAAGTATCCCAGTTGGAGGATGGCTGTAATATGCTCGAACTGCTCTTATGGTTAATGCTGTGTTTCATCTCAGTCCATTCCTTCACTTAGATAAAATCAAAAAGGAATTTACCCATATGCATCACACTTCAGAAACCTTTTTTTTACCTACCAGCTGAGCCTGTGGTCCAATCTTCATCGTCATCAAAGTGCACATCACCACCAAAACCATTGCCAGGTGGAAAGGCATGAGCGAGGATGCCAAGGGGGCCATCAAAATAACGAGGGCAACGTCCATGAGCTAAACAATAAGATGTTGAAACAATATTGAGTTTATGTCACGACTATTGGAAAATCTTTACATTAATCTTACTATTGGTATGCAGTCAGTGTATTACCTTTGGTCCCAAAAGCAATCATTATATCTGCTATTCCCTCATGAATACGAGTGAAAATCAGCGGGGTGACAGTGCTCCACAGTTTAAATGCCTTCTGGATTGCTTTATCCACATCCTCTTTGCCCATATCTGGAGTGTGGTTCACAATTCTACAGTTATGAAGGTTCAAGTAATAATACTTAGTGTTTGCAGAAAGAATTTCTCCAATATTGTTAAGATGATGAACAGAGATGTAAAAGAAGCAATTTGACCTGTAATCCAATAGCTCCCAAGATTCATCTCTGACTGAGTTTGAGGAATGTGATAACTGTCCAACATGTCTTTTTCATAATAATAATTGTGTACACAGTATCAGTTTTTCTCAAAATGGCCCTTAGCCAGGAGGTCATCTCTTGAGCATGAGGAAAGTCATCTCCTCAGGTTTCTGTGACTACTAAACTGTTGGTCTTAGCAAATTTTGAAGATAACAGGGCTTGTACAGGGCGTAATTCATATTTCTGTTTGGCTCACAGAATATTTATCAGGAGTGATACATGACAGGCAAAATACTGTGGTTGACTCAGAAAATGTAAAATACCCAGCTTGACGCTCAGAAATTCCTCTCAGGAATATGCTTAGCTAACAGCTGGGAAAAGAGAAACATTTTTGTATTCCCTACTGGAAAGAATTGCTATAGAACTTCTATTTAAATATAACAAATGTGGATACCCACAAAACCAAAATTTAAACTAAAAAAGTAATTATTGATATACTACCTGTATGTCAGCTTGGTTTTCTTCCATCCTGGCAGAGTAACACCATAGAGACCCACATCGGGAACTCCACACCTGGGTTTCTTCATCATTTCCAATGTCTCAGTATCTGGTTTTCCAGTTACTTTCAAACCAAAAAATTGCTGCATTTTCTGAAGTTTTTCAGCAGTGGATTCAGCATTTATTTTCCATCCAAGTTGATTTGGATCTGGCTCAACAGCATAGAATTTATTTAAATAATCCTAGTGAAAAAAAAAAAGCAAGCACATTTCACATTTTGATCTGTTTCTTAAACAAATACCTTAGGACTGATATTGTTTGTGTACTTTGCTGGCAAAACCATCTGCCTGTGATTTTGGAGCACAATGTTTTCCTGAGGATTGTAGCTAAACAGAAGCAGACAACATTATCCCTGACTTTTATTTACTTGACATTTCCAGTTTGTACTGTTTATCCTACTTTAGTAAAGTTTGGGCAACAGAGTTCTGTGTAATATCATTGTCTCAGACAGCAAACTGCTGTGTAGCTGGAACACGCAGATCATATCTAAAAAGAGAAGGCTCAATAGATCTCAGATATGGACAATGTAGTTACCTGTACAAGCTTTACATCTTCTTCTTTGCTGTCTTTCTCTGGGTGGATGGGAAGAGTGTTAGAAAGAGCTGCACACGTTAAGAGCAAAAGTGAAAGATCCTTCATTCTTACTCCCATCTCTGTCCTGGTAGGAGAGCAGTCTGCTTTCTACTCTGTGCGTATCCAGTTCGTACAGTTATGGGGTGTTTTGTAGACTCAGCTGTAGACTGACTCAGAGTTTATCATGCTCTGCTTACCTCCGCACAGCCTATAACACTGACACGATAAAACATAATTAAACCCATCCGATTTCACAGACATCTGAAGTCAGTTAGTATTTGAATAATCCTAAGCTGCTTGGATACCATTTCAAAACTGGCACTCAATTTTAGTTATTTTACACTGAATTTTAGCAAACCTGAGCAATTTCATGCCAGATGAAACCTTTTAAGTTGTCTGTACCCAGCTGTGTGAAATGAGGCCACCAAATGTACAGGGAGGGACTCCTAATTCTCAGCCTAGAAAATGGGAGTCATGTAGCAGATATGAATCCCATCCAAAAAAATTAAAACTTTGGGAGAAATTACTGTAAGCAGAAAGTTTTCTTTTTAAGTTGATCCATAAAGTGAGACTGGGTGATTTGGAAAATGGATGAAAACCCCAAATCATTCCCCACCTCTTCCCTGCAACTCTTTGAAAAGGTGTTTCCTTTAAATTATACTGGTGGAATCCAAGATATACATAATATACATAAACAAAAAAGATTTTACTCTATAAATCCAGCCTAAAGGAGGTGAATAATCTTATAGCTGTCTGCATTTATCTAATCTATCTATCTATCTATTTTCTATCTATCTATCTACCTACCTACCTATCTGCCATTTCATCACAAAAGGTTTCTTCAGTTTAACCACATTAGCCACAGGGGATATGATTATTTCCTGTCTTAAGTAATTCAGAATAAAGGAAGTTTCAAGAGTCACACAAGCTGTGACAAATTACAGGATTTCACCCTATGCTGGCCAAGTACCTTCCTCTTCCACTGGCAGCAATGGAAGCTGAAGGTGTTCGGCATCTCAGAGGAATTCTGACAGAATGTACTCAAATTTTACAAAACACTTGTAAGAAATATGATCATGTTGGACTGTGGCTTTTTCAGGAAATCCTTGCTTCTGTGTTTTTGGCTTTTTTGATGTCACTCGCAGCCAACTTTTCTCCAGCTGGAGATGTTCATGATGAATTTTCTGCCCAAATTTCACAATGTAGCCTCGTTAGTTAAACTTCTTTGTTAACAGCATTTCTCAGCTACCATAAAAAAAACCCCAAACCAACAAATCCTTCCTTTAATTTGTTTTTAGTATCATTGTATGGTATGGTAAGAGACCCATAAGGCCTGGATCCCATTCAGTTCTGTAACTGAGGTACAAACTGTGACAACGAATTTTCTGAGATGGAGGGCTCGACTGAACTGATGCTGGAAATCATGTGTGTGTTTATCCAGAAGTACAGACTTTTTTTTTGAGATCTGTCTTATGTTTTTAAATGGATATATTTGTTTGTCTCAAAGGTTTTAAAGCTAGAAGGAATGCCCATGGTGCTATCATCTGACTAGATACATGGCATAGGTCACAAAAGACAAACCCCTGTTCAGTGGCTTTTGCACCAAGCATATTTTCCAATGGCACTAGAACACATTTTTGGAAAACATGTTTTGGCCTATATTAATTTAATTTTCTAAAAAATCAAGGCAGCACTATGAGCAGATTTGATATGAACTGGAGAAGTGGTTTTCTTTTTTCCCACTGTGGTTGGCCATAAGATCCCCACAGCTGTCTACTGTGTAGCAGTAGAAGGATAGAGACAATGAGAGCAGATATGTTAAGATTAGTTGCACCTAACTTTATACATTTATTAGTTAAGCATTCTTCTATAGAAAATGGAGAAATATGTATCTCTGGAGAGTGATTCAAGGAGCTATCTTAGAGTAGGATGAACTGGCTTCTGTAGGTGCTCTCTGTCTTTATTGAACATAGAGAACCTTAAACAACCAATTTAGACTACATTTCTAGTTTCAGCCAACAGCTCAAGCTACATTAGTGTTTACTCAGAAGACATTTGAGTGACAGATGATGGAGGCTTATGCCACTTGAAGCACTTTCAGGGTTTTGCAACTCGACCACCTCCACAACACAGCAGCCAGTTCCTACTGCCCGTCGGAGAGAAGCCCAAACACGTTTTTTCGCATGCAGTTTCACAAATATGTCTATAGCTGGCCTTGAGATCTGGGAAAAGAAGCTGTATAAGCAGCTGATGGTTGTGGTTTCCTAATGCTTATCTTTGACATTGGTTAGAGTTGGCTGATGTCGATCATGACTTCTTTTCTTATCCTAGAATTGGTTTTATCCACACTGCAATAATGTGACCTATGTTTTAACCCAGAAAGGTAGCTGCCTATCCTCATCACATTGGTAGAACAAACTGATGCTACACAGAGCATCACAGGAATCATCAATACTGCTGCATCATGGTGATCTTAACAGAATACCAGCAGGGATTCATCTTCCCTAAGTGTTCACAACATGGGTGTCTGCACATGAGTTAAGTGTCTAAGCTTGCATTATATCAACAGAAATCTAATCAATATGGTCAAATGGCATCTAGAGAGCATTTCATCTGACCGCATGTAAGAGGTAAATTTAAGATGGTTTGTGCAGCTCTGAGGAGCTCACCAAATGTTTTGACCAACACCATTGACTATGATGGGAGCCTAAGCCTGAGATCATATGAAAACACTTAAGCTGCAATTAAGCTGCCTAAACAGTGATTTGCAGTGCTTTTGATACAGTCTAGTGAACCTGAGACATTGACACAGGTCTGGTGGCTGTCACTCAGGACCTAGAGGGGACATGTGGCTTCCAGACTGGTAGTTGGAGGCCAGCTGGAAACCTTCAGGTACCTCAATGGCACTAGATAACTGTTCAGTCAGGAGAGTTGAGCCACTACTTTGCAGGCTCAATCTTACCATAGAGTCAACAAAGGTGAATCATTACTCAGCTTGAGTGAAAAACATGGGACAATGGCAAGTGGTTCAAATAATGTATTTAACCCTTGGCAAACCTTTAGCAAAGACTGCAGCCTGTGAGGGCGTGATTCAACCACCCAAACATAGGTGCCTAGAGACAGTGTAGGCTCTGTGGGTCTTTGGGAAGTGCTGGTCTCCCAGCAGTCCTGTTTCATACCTGTGTGGGTGACTTGGATACCCTACAGCACCTCAAATGCACTAAACATGTATTTAGGGAATTGGATCCCTTCCTGGGCAAATCTGTCTCAGTTAATAACGATATGGGCTATGATGACACAAAAAACCAGTAAGTAACCAGACACTAGGGATTGGTAAGGTACTCTACCATAGTACAGTAATTAGCAAATAGGACTGTAAACTTATCAAAAGAGAGTAAGAAAATGGCAGGTGATTGTGTGGACTGAGTAGGAAACAACACCCAGATTCCAAGTTACTGAAAGCAGTGCTTGTGCCTGCAGGCAGGCGAGAGCTGCTGGCACCAGATATGCCTTCCTCCTAATGGTGTGGCTGGAATGAGCAATTGCCACGGTCACACAGGCAAAGGAAATATTCACTCACATAAGCACGATAAATATTTGTCACAAAGAAATCCTTCATTTTGAGCTCTTGGTCTTCCTGCTCAAGGGAAATCCATAAAATAAATTTCAAAAAAAATTTGCCTGGCAACTGAAAATCAGAACTTCACAGGATACCAAAAAGCATGAACTAAAATATACCATTATAAACTTCATCCTCTCTTTAACTTCTTCATCTTCCATGGACTGTAAATTACCCTTTACCTCTCTCTTTCTTCCAAAACATAACTACCTCCTTAGCCCTTGTCCCCATTTAACATTCTCTCTGCCCCATGAGTACCCACTACTTTTTTCTTCTAGAGAGGGATTAGTGTTCTGCTCTAAATCTGAGGAGCTGTTCTGGCAATACCTTGAGATCTGCTGCTTCTACTTCATATCTGAAGGGAATGTGTGCCCCCAATTTTTATTTTTTAATAGATAATTGGTCTAGTAAGAAATATTATCTTTCCCTGTAAATCTTGTGCTATGTTTGTAGACCATCTCTGCTAAACCAACATAATCAATTTAGATTTATATACTCCTAAAACAATTTTTGGTTTAATTGTCATTGGTAGCTCAGTAGCACTGGCTTACACAAGAAAATATGATTAAATAGCATTGCTACTAAGGTTTCAAATTAAAGAACTGGTAGCTAAATCACCTTGTGAGAACAGGTTTCATATAAATTAATTTCTTCATTAAAGCCTTTGATTTACTGTAGTTTAATTTTATTTTTATTATTTTATAATTTTTGTTTAGGTTTTATAAAGAGTATAATATATCCAAGTTAATTTTTAATTATACAGTTTCTTATCTTTGAGTAGTATTTAGACTAATTTTTACTCCCGTATTTAATAAACATAAGAAATACCAAGTCTGTTCTTTATTTATGAAGGATACAATTTAACAGGCTTTTAATACAGACAGCTAAGTTACGAAAAAAATTGAACAGGTATGTTTTTATAAGGTTACACATTCTTTTCTCAAAATGCAATTACTTCTGTTACAGTAACCTGAAACCTTCCTCTGAAGTATGTCGAATAATACAGATGTCATACGATATAATACATTTTGTTATGGTCATATGGCTTCTAATGTTATAAGCTGAGCTACAAAGACTAAAGAGAAAGTGGATAACCTTTCAAACACAATTTTAGTTGAGCATATTTGAAAAAATTGCAGTTAAGATGGAAGTTAAGCTGTCTTTTTCATGAACTTTTTCTATCAAATATTTTTGGCCAAGAATTTTCATTTTTTAAGCAAACTTCTTCATCCTTTAACCCACTGAAATTAGGAGGGATTTACTAACTACTGGCGTAGTAAGCACTTGAAAGAACCTTGGGTAAAGAGGTTTATTTGTCTGTTGTATATTGTGGCTGCCTGTGATAGCAAGGGACTTGTTTCAGTGATCTCAGGGGTCATTTTAATCTACATTTCCAGGGTTAAACCCAGTTCCTAAACCCAAAAACATGAGAAAAAAAAAAAAAAACTGCCTACACTTGCAGAGACATACACCCTGGAGGGAAGGCTAAGAGTGGAAGTTGGGGAAAGAGGAACAGAAAGTGGAAGCGTGATTTGTAGACTGATGTTAATGAGCCCCAACTGGCCTAATTACCCATAGGATTTTCACCAGGGCTTGTATGGAGTGATGGAGTCCAGAGGCAGCTTGGCTGCTCCTTTCTCTGTTTTGGGGAAAAAGATCTCATGTTTCATGCCAGAATACATTTTTTAGTGTTTGGAAGCTAGACTTGGCTCTTGAGTATTAGTGCAAATAAGACATCAAGGACACAATGATATGACAAACATAATTTATTAAGAAACTTTAATGTAGCAGGTGAAATGGTGATAAATTATATAAATGTATTTGTTTACAGTAAATAATTATTAAGACTATACTTCCACAGCATTTGGGCAGAAATCCATTCTGACCTGATAGTCATGAAACGCTGAAAAGTTCAGCACATAGAAACATACAGTGTGCATATGGAAAAACATTGCAATTAACAATTAAACCAGCTGATGCTCTTCATTTTTCTGACAATCCGTTTGGCACGAGGATCAAACTGGAACTGAGTTGTTCCATGGAAGAAGTAGATATAGCCTAGAAATAAAATTTAATCCAATTATATTTCATAGGTAACTTCTTTTCAGTATTTTGGGAAAAAAACCCAACATAATCCATCCATGTATACTTGCTATTTTTCATTTCCATCTCATTAAGGTTAATAACAGGCTTTTGAAAACAGATGATTCTATCTACAGAAGCCCAAATGTTCAAGTAAACCCAGACGAAGGCTATGTTTTACTTACCATTTTTCTGGAAAACAGCATCAACTCTGCCAATTTTTCCAAAGTCAGAGACTATTTTCCTGGGATAAGCACTATCCATGGATTTTTTGTTTTCGTCATATCTTAACACAAGAAACATCATTACAATTTGTGAGGAAGCAGAGAATATTTTGAAAGTCTGAAGCAAATTCATACACATATGCAAATCTACCGTTACTATGAAGTCTTATAAAGATTAGCGGAAGTAGCTTTTTGATTCTTCCTGTTATGTATTAAGGTTCTCACATTCTGAGTGTCTTGAGATTCAGAAATCCTGCCTTTGGTAAAGTTTGTAACAAGGCTCTCAAGGACCTTGGAAATGCAGCCCAGGAATTTATTAATGCATTTCTGGACTGTCCAGAGCCTTGGCCACCACTTGCCCATAAAATGAGCTTCTATCTTGAGGCACTGGATATCCAGTTCAGTATAAAAGCAAAACATGAAACTTGGGAGCAGAAGATGGTAGCACAGTCCTGAAACATATTTTGTATTAGTGTCAACCATGTACTTCTTAAACAAAATTACTCTCTGGAATTTGTCATCAGCTACACTTGAACTATAAATACGACCAACTGTACAATAAAATATTTATAGTGTGTTCATAGAGAAATTCAGTTACAACCCTTTTTATTAGCAGTTCATTTTGTTTGAAATGTGAATGAAAAGTGGACACTATCACAACATTGCACAGAAAACCAGCACTGTTGTGGAGAAAAGGTGAATAATTTACTAGAAAATTCATTCACTTGCAAGTAATACATTCCTGCTATGGGAACCTAATGAATGTCAAAAAAATTCTATAGAAAAGTTGACATTTCCTAGCAAGTGCTTAAAATTTTTAAACATCCAGAGAATCCTGTTTAAATTTCTGGAGTATATCTGGTTTAAACATCATTGCACTTGAATTTTATAGTAATTCATCAGTCCTCAGGGACAAGTGAAGATATGCCTTCTAGTAAATGGATATTAAGTCTTACCTCCAGTATCTGTCAGCTATAAAGAAGTATGTTTTTCCTGTGGCTTCATCACTGTAAGCTGCATTAACTCTTTTAACAGTCTTTGGGAACCCCAAATGATAGATTTGTTTAGGATAGCCAGGTGCAATGTCATATCCCCTGAGAACCCAATATTTATCCTCTGAAAAATATAAGCACATTTAATTTGTGGTTTTTTCTATTTATAAACAGCATTTAATTGCGTTTTAGATGAGTAGCAAACAATGTGTCTTAGATATCCATATTATTCCTTTCAGTTTATTACTTTAGAAAATGGTTCTAATTCTTACACTGGGACTACATCATGAAGACAATGGAAATGTCTTTTGTTTATATGAGTAAAAAATTAGAAGCATAAGGTGTATGGATAGTACTTCTTCTAGATTTTTTTCAAATTAATACAAAGTATGTGTCTGTGTAACAACTTGGGGAGGGCTGGGGGTTGATGAGTTAATCCATTGACATTGGGTTGAGATATTGAGTTTATTAAATTCCTGTAATATGCTACTTGATTATAGAGCCATATAATATTTTGAATACTAGACAATGTGCATTAAACTAAACTGCTACAAAGGGCATATGTCTAATCAAAACGCTTTAGTAATTTTAGATGCAGTTAACATATTTATATACGGTAATATATCATGTACTGTAATATGTGCGTAATGAAGTTATTTGAGACATTTAAAGCGTATTTGAGACATTTAATGAAAAGGATTGGTTGTTTTTTCAGTGAAAAATTTTCCTCTCACAGTATGCTTTTCCACCAACATTTTTTGTTGCTGTTGTTTTTTCCAAAATATCACAAAATACTAATAAGCATATCAATAACAGTAGTGTACAAATTCCTGTATTTGCCAACTGAATTCAGCAAAAATCCTTCTGCATAAAGCATAATGCTGTTGCCTGAAGAGAAATAGACCTGAAGAAGGGAAAGTATTTTCAGGTCTTGTTTTTCAGAGCATTAACTATAACGGAGGGGTAAGTTTTCAGGATTATGCCTGCTGAAGATCCCTTACAGCAGTATAACTATGCACCTCTCGTTTAACTATTTGCAGATCTGTAAGATTCTCTGTTTCACTGATCTTCCTTAAAAAGCAATTTGACTTTTGTAATTGCATAGTTTGCAAAGGAGCAGGGAGTAACTGGTCAGAAAAAGTAGACAATTTCAGATTCCATTACCTTTAAAAAGTAAAACTTCATCCCTCTCAATGTTTTCATAAGCAGCTTGAATTCCTGATGGTAACTTTGGCCAGAACAGTGAGATAAAATTGAGCTCTGCCTCTGTCCTCTCAGGATGTTTGCGCAGCATGTATCTGGTTTAAACAAAAATTGATGTAATAAAATAGTTCCACTCCTATCATAAGTGCAAAATAATTATTATAGATCCCGGAGTATAACATGGGGAAGATGTGTACCTGGGTGTGAATATCCCCCTCCACTGAATGTAAAGGAAATCTAGAGCGACTGCACTCTTAACTTTAGCACCTCAGTTGCATGCTAAAAACCAGACAAGATGAATATAAGCCCTTCTATTTCTCTGTAGGACAAGCAGGCTAAGAGTTGGCTTCGGTAACCACCTAACAGGCATCTTTCTACGTAACAGCACTTTCAGTTCTGCCCCTGCTCTTGTGTTGAGGAGTAGCAGAAAGGTTACAGTGTGGGACCCATGGACACATTGCTAAGGAATATATGAATGCTCTTGCTTTGCTCTTAGTGGAATCGAGTTCAGAGACAAGTCTGTGGCAGCAGTGGCCACAGCAGCAGAACAGTTGGAAAGCAACCTACAAGCCCTCATCGCCTTCACTGCTCTTGTCAACTAGGGCACCTAGGATTCATGATTTGAGAACTTTTGCTTGTGTAAATACATAGTGGTTTTCTAGGGCTTCTCTTTGTACTACATTCCAAAAGGACATTTTCCCTCATGGATTACAGATTTTTTTAAAACTACTGAATATTTTAAATAGATAATATATATGCTTATTGTTGTTACCTGCCCTTGAAGAATATTGTTTCTCCACGTAGTGTAGTAATGGCATCAAATGTCAAATTTGGGTCACAAGCTTGGGGAGTTACGGGTCCTGTTGGCTGCACAGCAGCATTAGACTGTCCTATAGGAAGAATTTTTTATCTTTAAGTATGGAGAAATATAAAGACAGCGTTTAGAAGGTCCTCGAGGACACCAAGAAGCCTCTTCACAGAGAATGAGAAGGCATGTGGTTTTAAACTAAGAGTCTGTCACTGAAAGCAGGCTTTTAGTGTTGATAAAATCAGTTGTGTTTATCTTTTCCAAAATGAGTTTTTTGCAGAACTGGACCTCAGCTGAAGTTAGCTTCCAGGAATTTTCTGTCTTTTGTTATTCATTGTTCAGCAACAGTTAAATCTCTCATTTTGGTGGAATAACCATATTTTAAATATATTCTTATTACTGTTAACCAGCCTCTGAAGTAGAAATACTAAATAAAAATATTATTTCTTACCATAGATGGCTTGAATGCCATCAATGTCATCCTGAGGAAGAAGGAATTCTTTGGGATCCGTGTAGGAGTAAGTTGGATACATCAGTGCTCCAGGATCATTTGAATGAGACAGACCCAGCGAATGGCCAAGCTCATGGGCAACAACAATGAACAAATTGTAGCCTGTAGGATAAAAATCATATGAAACAAGGTAAAATCTGTTTCAGTATTCAGCACAGTTGACTAAATGGGGAACAGTTATGCATCCTCCCAAAATACACTACAGGTAAAAGAGAGGCTGTAAGTAATGCTATCAATCAACATCACAACTCAAAAATATTGTAACAGAAGAGCTATATGAGTACTTAAAGAACGTCCAGCCTTAACAGTGGTCTCATTGTCCTTTCTCTAGTGTCCTTGTGACTTAAACACAAACCCTGTTTCTCCTGCTACCACATAAACTGCTCAGATTGAGGATCATGCCAACAAGTGGAGGTTCAGTGATGCAACAGAAAAAAAACCTTCAAAACAAACACTGAGATAACAGTTTTGGTGACACTCAAATACCCTAGTTAGCACCAAACTTTGAAGTGTTAGCTTAAGAAAGAGAAAGGATTTGATTTGAGAAGTTTACCACCAGATCTTCCTGTATCCAAGTTTTAGGTTTCATCTGAACAAAAGAAGTATTTTTAAGTGCTCACTTAGTTGCCATTATAAACCACTATGACCTAAAAACTTTTTTCTGCAAATAGATTCCTACAAATGGGAAAAAAAAAAGAGCAAAGCAATTTAAAAAGATAAGTTCTGCTGCTTTTGCTCACTTTTTGCCTGTAATCAGGCTCAGGAACTAAGCATCACACGAGATAAGATTGTATGAGGTAAAACTATATCAATGAAATATAAAGTAATCCAGTTACAAAGTCCTTACCTCTTCCATCTTTTGTCCAGGCTTCCTCCTCATCAAGATGTACATCTCCACCAATACCTTCACCAGGCTGGAAAGCATGAGCCAGCTGCCCATTGGGGCCATCAAAAGGAGAGTTGTCTTGGTGGTCTAAAATTAAGAGGGAAAAAATCATTTAGAATCCTAAATTATTTCTATGATTGCAGATGGCTATTTAATATGTAAACATATCAATGTTACCTCTATAAGCAAAAGAGATCATTATATCTGCTTCTTTGTCCTCAAGTTTTTGGAATGTCAATTGTGTCACGTTGCTCCAGACACTGAGAGCTTTTTGGATTGCTTCGTCTACATCAGCTTGTCTCATCTTTGGGGTGTAATTCAAAATCCTTCAAAGTAAGCCCAGCACATTATATATTTTTAAGAATACAGCATTTTAGCTGAAAAATAATAACTTGTACAAAAGTCAGAAATCTTAGACATATCCTTCATGAATGAAAATTAATAATGTCTTCATTTTAGATACCGCCTTCTAGAATGCCTGTCTTCTTCCAGAAATCAGTTAATCACTCTGGATATCTGTATATGGCATAATGTACTTACTTCAGACCCCCCAAAATTAGGATGCTAGTTTTATATCTTTTGGGATCTGATTAGGAAAGGTTACCTGTATGTCAGATTATTTCTTTTCCATTTGGGATTCCCTGCTGTGAACACGTATTGCCCTATATCAGGTACACCACATCTGGGTTTTCTCATCATCTTCAAAGTGTCAAGATCAGGTTTCCCAGTCATTTGTAGTCCAAAAAATGCCTGCATTTCCTTGAGCTTTGCGGCAAGGGAATCTTCACCCTTCTTTCTTACATAAGGGTGGTCATCCTTTTGAAGACCATAGAAATTCTGTAGATAACTCTGAATAAGAGTTTAAAAAAAAGAAGAACATTGTGGCATATCAGTACTGTTTTCAGTCACACTTAAATTTTCTAAGTAATCTTGAACTGTTCCCATATTGACATGCCCTGTGTTCACCAGCAGCAAGAACAGCCTATTTTCTCCAGGAGTTAGTGTGAAGAGTCAGATATAACTTAGAGTTTTCATACAGTTTTCCGAATTTCTTGTTTCACAGGTGGTATATGTGAAGAAATGTGTTTACAATCTAATTTTTACTGTTAATAATTTATGGTGCCCAATTAGTCTAACAGCAAAAGTTATGAGGAAGCTTATAACTGGTCTCTTTCAAGGAAATAGAGATTGGCAGTGAGACTCCACACAGCCAGGATTCCCAACAAAGCAGGTGACTACTACTAGAGAGTCAGCACATGGCAAATCATGCCATTTATTTTTAGCTACAAAATAAGATATTAGGAACTCAGGTCTTCCTACTAAATTTCAGCAATTTTGTCTCCAATAAATGGTGTTGTGTCTATGTAAGTGTTGTATTTCTCATAGATGTCCCTTTTTTTCAAAGTATTCCATAAAAGATCCATTCAGCAAAATGTTGAAATACATGCCTGCTTCAACCAAGTTTCCTCCCTTTATGTTACTGAGACCAGTCATACCAGAAGTTTCAAATTACATTCCGACATGTAAATTGTTGCTGAGTTTGACTACTTCTGCACAGCCACAGAGCCTTGCTGCTAGAACTCATGCTTTGGTAGTTTTGTTGTCGCTTTACTGACAACATGAAAAGTGAAGTTATATAATATTCAGATGACTTTTGGGTAAGTTCCACATAATTTTCACACTACCTTATGTTTTACTTAGAAATGCACTGAAAAATATTTACCTCTACAAGCCGTAGGGTTTTTCCCTCATCTTCTGCTTCTGGAGCCACAGGAAAACCAGAGGAGACAGCCACATATACCAACAGGAGAAGCGAAAGGATCTTCATCCTTGTGTAAGCTTGTCTGCCTCAGTTTCAGTCTTGAGCTATTGAACATGCTTCTCAGCTCTGTTTATATAGTTAATTCGTCAATCAGTGACAGTCTGACTCATGCTGTATAATATCCTCTGATTAGTAAAAATGATGCATAACAGTTTCTTCATCAGGTAATGACGCAATGTGTTTAACTAATGTTACTGTCCTTACTTTGCCTCAGCCTTCTGTTTTGGGCAATTTTGTAGTGTGTTTAATAAATAAGGAGACGCTATTCAGGTAAAATGTGGAGCTACATTTCACAGGTATTTTTTGAATCATGAATTTAGACTATTTGTAGGACAAGGTCTTGACAAACTGGAGAAATAATAAGAAATAACATATAACAGTAACATAACATTGTATTATAATGAATAACATTATGCTATATATATGATATATATGTTTTAATATTTAACAAAATATAGCATATTATGTCATAATATGTAATAATAAAATATAAAAGACAGTACAAAGAACCAATCTTATCTAGCAATAATCAGCATCATAACTCCAGTAGGGCTGTCATCAGCTATTTAAAAGTTCTGTCTAAAACAATCTTATGATGCTAGCAAAACTGAGTGCTAAAATGATTCAACTTGTTTTGACTGATATTAACAAAAATCAGTCATGTTACTGGAATGCATAAACTGGGTTCCCATATGCATGGTAAGTAAAATAATGTTTATACCCTTGCCAGCACAGGTAAGGTCTCAGTTGCGACAGTGTGTTTGGATCCAGGCAGAGAGATGACCTCTGGTTGGAAAGTTTCCATAAAGCCCAACAGGAACTTTTGTGAGTCTGGAAAAGGAAAATTAAAGTAACTATTTTGTGACTGTTTCATGGAAGGAAGAGCAAGGGGAGCCATGATAAATGCTGTTAAATACATGAAAGTTTTTTCCTAAAAGGGAAACAGTGACTGTTCTCCAAAACTCTAGAATGGTCTTAAACAACAGCAATTAAGTTTAGACATGAGGTTTGGGATTCAGCTGCCTGAGCATTAGTGCTATTTGAGATGCTCTAGGGAATCCGACCTGACCTCCAGATGCCCTGGAAGGATGTAGGTCTCTGTAGCTCCTGTGTCATGGCAGCCAGCCCCAGGTGGGTGTCTCAGGTACAGGCAGATGAGCAAGATATCCATAAATTATTTAGGTGTCTAAACACTCATTTTGGACAATGGTTTCTAGAAAGTGATTCAACTGACTGTATGACTTGGACTTTAAGATGAGATGAACTGCTCTCTATTCTTCATTGACTGTATTGGCTAGGACTGTATCAATGATAAGAGAAGTTTAAATACCCAGAACACATGTGGGAACCTACAGCATAGACCCCTAAACTGAGGAAAACATTTCTAACTGCAAGGACAGCTAAACGCTAGAGTAGATGGCCTGAAGGGGCTGCATGTTTGCTAACTCTGGAAGCTGTCAGATACACGCTGGACACCTTTCAGAATGGTTTTGGTGTTGCTGTCCTTGTTGGAGGCAAAGAGCCTCCTTGGAGAACTTAAAAGGGAAATAATAAATGCTAGTGTGAGAGGGAGAAATACAAATATGTACCTTTTTTTTTTTCTGACATATGAGCAAGGTTTGCTTTGAAAGAGCTCAATACAGGATGAAAATTTTAATTGTGCTGGGAAGTACTTCACATAGTTTCCCAAAAGTCAGGGAAAAATAATGTACTTAGTATATGATTCTACACTCACTGTAGTGTAGCTCCCACTAATTATATCTAGGTTCAGCAGAGCAGACATCATTCCTGGGAAAAACAAATTACTTCCAATGCAAGTTGCATTGCTTGTCTGGAGTAATTGACTAAAGCTAATACAGGACATTTCAAAAGCAGAAGCAACAGTCCAGTGCTGGTATTTGAAATGACCAGGAAAATAATTCTTCAAAGGGTAAAGCTTTTGTAGATGTAAAAAGATTCAGCCTCATGGTTCATAGTCCAAGAAAACTTCATTGTTGATTATTCTTAATCCATCTTGATTTTCAGACATGAACAAAATAATTTTGTGTGTTAGATACTTCTCTAAAGTCTTTGCTACAACTCATAAGATCCTGGGATTTGTGAAATGCTGCTTAACTTCTCTAACTCTGTTGCTAAACAAGTGTTATTTCCCTGTAAATATTTCTCCTTCATGTATTTCTGTAGGCTGGTTTATATAGATCCTGATTCAATACCTCTGTTTATTTCTTCTTTTGTTTCCTAAGGAGTAGTTATCTCCTTATTTCTTCTATCCCCTTTTCTTTTCTTTTCCGAAGGCATCATAGGCATGTTTAAACTCATGAGATGCAGATTAATCAGATGAGTCTGGTGGCTCAGATGGGAACGTTAGGAAATCATGAATTGCAGCTTGCACAGAGAGGTTCTGCTGCCTTGCACATTTCTGCGAAGGGTCTATGGCCAAATTTTAATGTGACCATGAGGATATTGAGTCAGGCAGAGGGTGAGAAGGAACATCTGGTTGTTTTCTAGGGTATTTTAAATAAATTACTTTCCAAGGCAGCCAGTGGCAGGACTAGAAAGTCCTGGACTCCAGCACTAGCTGTGGGAACTGTAAGTATTTGAAGAGTCATCAAGTGGTAAACCTTAAACAGCACCAGGAAGAGGAAGCAGAAGCAGTGGCTTCCCTCTGTCTTGGGAATTTCCACAGTGTTGGGCTACAAAGTCATGTCCCGTTTCACCGTCTGCATTGGCTTCCTACTGCGTGTCCTTTGGCACATCTCCCTCAAACAAGGGAAGGAGAGGTTTCAGGCATCTGCTCTTCCTATGGTGTGGCAGCTAGCACATTGCCAACCTCTCCTTTTCAAGCACTTGCCTTCAGACAAAAAACTCAAAAAACAAGAGAAGGAGACATGAATATGCCAAAATGAAACTGAGACCCCTCGAAATACACAAGAATTTTTACTGAGTGCCAACCAATGTCTGCACAGTCCCTCAGTTTGCTTGTGGGACCGTTGTGTTCACCTGCACCTGACCGGCACAGTCTGTCCTGGCCTCTCACTAAAACACATTTCTAGCTATTTTCTTGGGCTCTGTCCTGTGTGCAGGGGTGTGTGTGGAGGGGTCTCAGTGACAGCCCCTGGGGTGGCACCAGAGGCTGGAGGCCCCCATGTCTGTGGTGAGGCAACTGGAGAGACCGAGGTGCATGTATGTCAGTTGGGTGCATATGTAGGTGTGGAAGCACTAACAAAGATCCAGCTGGATGAGCCAGTAGGCAGGGTACGAGGTTGGGAGCTGGGTATCAAGGAGGCCATAAGCCAGGGCTGGATACTGGAGAGACCAGGGTTCCGTGGGCTGGCTACTTGAGGGACCGGGGGCCCAAGTCAGTAACCGGGGAGGCTGTGGGATCTGGGGTCAGCGGAGAAACCTGTTTGTGTGGGTATCCATGAGGCAGCAGGGAACACCAGCACATCCCTGGGCAGCTGCTGGATGGATGGGTTGTCTGACCCCAGCTGCCGGGGGATCCATAGTGTCTTTGTGTGTATGCACTTGTGTGCGCATGTGTGTACATGTGCCTACTGGGCATACACGTTCAGCCTTACTGCTGGCTGGACCTGGGGGCATGGAGCTGCAGCAGCTTCACCTCTGTCAGGGTACCAGATTTGGACAACTCCTAACACATTGGCCCTGCCTGAAGTTTTCCTAAAATCTCCATGTAACCAATGAAGAGAGGTAAACTTTGCCCTTAACTACCACCAATTGATCTTCAGAGGCAGCCCTTGCCTGGACTACAAGCACCAGTACCTCACTCAGGTCGCCCCGAATCACCCCACCAGGTCTGGGACCCATCTGCTAAGTCACTGCTAAATCCAAACTAGGCACCTAAGGAAGAGGGGATAGACACTGTTGTTGAGAAAGGGTCAGTGTTTTCAAGGGTTGTTCCATTGTACACGCAGGCAGTACAGGCTTGCATCTCCCTGTATTAGCAATAATCCTCCTTTATTTGCACGCTTCTTCCTCAGCAAAACTGCACCCTTGTTGTTCATGTTGAGACAAGGGACCTCGAAGTGTCCCTTTTCTAGGTACTCTACTCACTGTTCCTCATTCATTAAGTCTGCATCGGAATGTAAGCACTGCCAGAGGTCTAACCAGCATGTGTCCTCCTTCCATCATTGATTGAAAAGGACATTTAGGCAGAAGCATGAGAGGAGACATATTTCCCCAGAAGAGTCTCCCAGCCAGGAACAATTTTCTGTCTCAGTGATTTTGATTTACTTTGTACTTCATTGTACCCAGAGCTTGTATTTGGCTCTTCAGGCTGTTTCCCTTTTCCCTTAGTTATATCTGATAATGTTTTAAAATGTTTAAAATCTTCTAATGGCTTTCATCCTTCACACCACACCCCTGACTAAATAATGAAAAAATAAATTCACAGTGTGAATCATAGTGGGATTTCTCTAAATCAAAGTCTTTCACTACAGAATTACTGTAGAAAAGGGAACTTCGATTGGTAGTTCTGTAATTTTGATAAAGTGGTACTTCATAATTCTAAGAATTGTTTACTATTGCAATTTGTCACAATGATGTTTGCAATTGCTTTCTCAGTAGCAGGTGGCACTACAAAATACAGTCATAATTCTTGCAGGCAGTACTTTTATGTCCATTCCATGCTCTTCTGCGTATCTTCATTTTTTCCTGTGTTTCCAATCTATTTTAAAGCAACAAAATAAAAATCTTTCTGCAAACCAAGTATGTTATCCTGAAACAAGCTATTTTCCTTGGAGCATGTCACTTTTCATGTGAAGACTGAAGTGTCAAAGATATGTCACTGTGCAGCAATATTCAACTGGTTGCCAGATAGTCACTTGAAGTTGGAGAATTCATTAAGAATTTTCTCTTAGTGAGTAAAGTACATTTTAATACTGAGATGAAAAAGCCAAAGGCAACCCTCCAAGTCAGATGTCTTAAAGTTTGCACAAGCTTGTGGCTTAACGTCACCCAATGTTAAACATTTCCTTTATAGAAATGCTGTTGACTCTGCTCCAAGGGAACGATCAGTCACTCCATTTACAAACTAGGGTGCTATGCTGGTCAGTGTTAAGAGCACAATGATATAGTTCAAGCCATGCTGAAGTCCAAAGGCCACCACAACAGGGCTCAGGATGTCAGGTGCTGAATCAGTCCTAATTATTCTATTGTAGAAGACCAATTCAACGTGACTAGTTACAGACTGGGGCAGTGCCTGAGTTACACCTCAGTGACTTGCACTGTCTCAGACATTGCATCATCAATGATTTCAGTAAAAGGAGAAGGGAAGGAGTGCCACTTTCCATGCCAAGCACCTGTTTCCTGAACACACAGGAAAACCAAATCACATTCTTCATCCCTGCAGCTGAGCTGTTGCCTGGGATGGGAACCTGCTCTGTTGTGTCCCTGGGATGGGAACCTGCTCTGTTGTGTCCCAGGCATGACTTCCCTGTTGGCAGAGAGGCCCTGGGATGCCTTGCAGAGCCAACCTTACAGCTGGAAGTCCTTTGCCTTTAAACTTGGTGGTTGTCACACAAGTTGTGCAGATATAAAACTTGCCCTGAAGGAGGCAGCAAGAAGAGATCAATGTCTCCACACTGATCTACAAAATCATATGTCCCGGGGCTCTGGACTATTTGGGACATACTGGAATTGCTACAGGCTCACAGATCCCCAGCTAGATGCATGGCACAAATGCCAAAAGATCCCATGAGACAGCTACCACTTGTGAACCTGCAAGATCCGTTGTCCTGCTGGCAGGGAGCAAACATGAACGGGCTGATTGGAGACCAGCCAGATGGCAGTTCAGAGGCTGCCAGGGAATCATCTTGAAACAAAGTCTGTTCCTTGGCAGCCTTTAACTGTTTTCTCTGGAATACCAACGGCAGCTGAGAGATGCATCTTTGCAGTTCTGAGTTGCCTTCAGCGCTTCTGAGCTCACAAATCTTCTGCTTCTGTCACCAAAAAGGGGGGTTTTTTCTCCCTTTTCCTTAAACCCAAGCCAACATTTCACTAGGAACAACCTCCTGCAAACAGTGGTTAAATAGACTCATTTTAATTTTGTTCTTTTCTGCCATGATGTATCAGTTACCTTTGTCTGTTTTACTTAGGTGGTAAACTCTCTGTGGACTTTTAGTTCTGGGTGTCCAAATCATTACACAATTGCTTTTCTGTTCACCACCACAGCCCTACCTATTGTGGTAATACATATGTGTTCCTGCCAAGAGCATTATCAAAGGGCATTTGGCCCTTCTGGGCAGGGTGAGTGTGTGAAATCAAGAAAACCAATAAATGGTTTTCTAAACCAAAGAAAAAGAACATCCAAGCAAACTGTTTTTTCCTGGGGTAGATAGTGTTGGGCCTTCCATGTTGGACCTCCTGGATTGTGTCTGACGGATGCACTACAGAGCCCTTGGCAAAAAGGCAAATAGATATATTCAGATGTAGGCAAAAAGTCCTCCAAGATGAGATGGTGAAAATCACAACAAATGAGACCATTATAAATAAAACATTGAAGAAAACAAAGTAATTTTTGTGACCTGAATTCTAGAGGAGAAAGTCACATGATAAGCCTTCCTTGTGAAGAGACTTCTGTTTTCACCCAATTTTCCATGCAAACAGGCTAGAAATTTGTTATATCATGGAAAAAGCTGATGTGTTTAGAAGACTGAGAAAACCATAACTGAAATGGTTGGACTGAGTGTACCACAGACAATGAACATATCAACTCAGAGTCCAGGTCTCAAAATGTATCTCAGAAGAGCACAGGATATCAAATATGGTTCAATGACCTTCAGTTCAAAAGCGTGCTTTCACTCAAATGGTGAGGGTGACTTGTCAGTAGTACCAGAGATTTTCAAAATAAGATTTGTAAAGCAAAAAAAGACACCAACATCCAACACTAAACCAGATAAATTATATTAAGATGGATAGATCTAGAGTGGGTTAAGCTCTACTTCTGCTACAGATCCAAGACTTCATATGCGACAATTAGTATGATCACCAGTGTGCAGTTAGTAAAATAAGGAAGGAAAGAGTCCTGACTAATCAGAAATCATCAAAACCAAGGAAGAACTAGTCAGATAAGTATGTGGGAACCAGACAAGTACAAAACAATCATGAAAGGTCTAGGACAAGCCAGCTTTGCTCTGAGAACTATAATCCCATCTGAAAGAGAGTATTTCCAAAAAAAGTTGGAAAAATCAGAGCCAGAAGAGATTATCCCACTTAAAATAACATGGTCTAGTGCAGTTAACCACAATGGCAGTGCTATGGAGGGCACAGATACTATAGAGGAGGATCAGCAGTAGGAAGAACTGAAGAAAACCACTTAAACCCAGGACTGTTAGAAACTTCCTTAAGGAACTAAAAATCTGTAAAGCGTGAGCCAAACTGTTCATTCATCTTTTTGACTTTTACTGTTACAGCTGAGACCATGGACTGATTAAGTCTTGCAGTTGTGAGACCACTCAAAAAGCCATATCAGAAACATGAAAGAAAACCAGAATTTGAAAACAAGAACAGCATGAGGCAAATAATAAGGAACAAATAAACAGCACTGAAATATTTCCTACTAAATTCAATAGAAACGTTCAAGTTAGAAGACTTGAACCTGCTTCCCTGACCATGGCAATATCAGACACCAACCAGAGCTACTCATCTCCTTTTCTGGAGGTGCTGTAATTAAAACTAAACATTTTGATTCTAGTTCTGCTTGGTTAGCAAAGTCTTGTTTGCCACCTCCACAGCAGGGTGTGGCAGCAGTATTTGTCTTGCAAGACTGAGAGTGCCATAATATGTTTTGGACCTTGACAGAATTCAGATAAAATTTGCTCAGTGTCCAGATCCACACCAGAGTGCCCTATTTGAGTAGTCCTGCTACTAGGGGTTTTAAAAATGCATCAGAAAAAAGGTTGCATAAAGTGTGTTGAAGTAACTCACTGCATTTGTACAATACAGTTGTATGTATAAATACAATACAATTGCCTTGTCCTGACAGGACCAGAGGCAATGGACAGAAACTGAAACACAGGAGGTTCCCTCTGAACATCAGGAAAAGCTTTTTTACTGAGGGTGACCAAGCACTGACAGAGGCTGCCCAGTGAGGTGGTGGAGTCTTCTTCTTTGCATATGTGCAGAAGTTGTATCTCCAAAAGCCACGTAGAGCCTTGGCAACCCACTCTAGGTGGCCCTGCTTGAGCAAGGGTGTTGGACCAGATGACCTCAAGAAGTCCAGCCAGCCTCAACCACTCTGTGATTCTGTAATTCACAGAGAAGAGGAGTCAAATAGAAGAACTATCTTTTCTCTGTGGTTTTTTTTTTTTCTTTTTGTAGGGAAGTTTTCTAATGAGGGGGAGACAGTGGGTACTGGGCAAGATTTTTTACATGCTTAAAAGAAAAGATACCTTCTCTAAGACCTTAAATCTTGCTAGCTGTCTATCTGAATGGTTATGGGGCCCTGTGGAGCATTACCAAGTGATGCCTGACTTCAGCAGCAGGGAGATTATTGTCAGCAGTACTGAACTGGCAGGTGCTGCATGTCTGTTCCCCAGGTCCAGAGAGCCATAAGGCTGGCCACAGAGATCATTGCAGATGGAAGATATGGTGCACTTGGACAAATATGAAAAGGACTTGTGGCCCCATCCTGTTCCTCCCCTTTGGCTGATGAGGACTTCCATCCACCGGTGAAACATCAACATAGAGATATAAACAGTGTGGATGCCTTCAGCAGCCAGGCTCAGACACGCAGTCCTCCCAGTAGCTGTCCCTGCATCTCCTGTATTCCCAGTAATGTACAAGTCCCTGAAGCTTGCAGCCATGCTCCGCCTGCTGGTACTCAGACCTTATAACCTACTCGGCATCCAGTCCAGCTTGAAGTTCACCCAAACACATATAGAAAGAGCTCACCCACACATAAAACATGATTTACTGAGAAGACAGGCCCAAATGTGCAGGGTGCGGCCAAAGAGGCACACTGACCTGCAGCCTGCTTGCATGCAACCAGCCCCCTTCATCTACTTAATCCTATATTTTCCCACACCTGTTCCTCCCCAATCTACTTTGAGCCTTCCATTTCCCTGTCTTTGTTTTTTCCCCTAATCAACCCACAATAAATTTTGCACATTCCCATGGTCCCCTTCAAACATGACATAATAAGTTTTCTAAAATCCCCAAATGCTCTTCCCCTGGATACTGACCCCTCAGCCTGTGAGGTGGTGTGGACCCTCTCCAGCTGACACATGGTGATGGATGTTCCCCAGCCCATTGGGGCTCCCCCAGGACAGCTGGAGAGGAGCAGAGGCAGGTCAGGGATGACTGGGTCTCCCCTGTGTGCCAATGTGTACCTCTGCTCCTGTGTTTGTGGAGATGAGCCTTTAATCACATATATATCAATAAATATCTTAGGGTAGGATTCATCACACTTAAGCTTAGCCTTCTATAACCAGGTGTCTAACATAAACTGTTCAAATAGGCTGCCTTTCCAGTCAGTAATGAAAAAGAGCACTTCCATTCCTAGGCACCCACCTCAGGCTGGGAGGGATCGCTCTCTGGAGCTCCTGTCTGTCTCTCCACAATTATGAGCAGTAGCTTTGATTTGCCTGTTTGCTTAACTTTGCAATATCTAAAACTGGTTGAAAGCAATCCTAGCTCTAGGAACACAAATGCTTTTCCTGTGGACTCCTGGCTGATAGGGCTTTGTGTAGGGTGATGTACAGCATGAAGAGTGGAAAGAAGATGGTAGAAAAAATAAAACAAGACACAATTTTGTATCAAAAGTGAAAACTGCATTGTCCTTTGGTAAGCTAGCCATCCTGATGTTAATTACATACATATACACATCAGTATGTTAAATATTGTTATGTTATATACAGAAACACAGATTGTGCAGGGACTGAGGTTTGCTAACACTGAAGTACCCATACATTCCATATATTTGTAAAAGAAAAAGTGTTTCTAGTGCAATAACACTACATTCTTTCCAACACCATTACAGATTTCATTTTCTTAACATGGAAACCAGAAGTTTGTCTTTAGGAGGCGTGTAACTCTCTTCTTATCAGGGTCAAACTCAAATTGCTTCCTTCCATGAAAGAAATAAAAGAAGTCTAGGGGAAAAAAAAACAGATGAATCATGATATTGCAGGTGTAAAGATTAGTATGCTTTAACAATGTCTGGAAAGAGCTCAAATAAACTTTCGATACACTTACACTGCCAACAGCATCTACTCCCAGGTGTAACCTCTGCAAAATGGTGCAGAGCAGCATAGGGACACCTTCCATAGCAAACCAGCCATGCACACGTTGTGTAATATACTTAATGAATCCCATGAGGTAACCCTACAAAACATTTATGCTGTGTGTTTCTGCAGTTTAAAATATCTGCTGTTATGCAACAGCTGTGTTGAAACCCTCCAGAAGGGCGTATCTCTAGCCTCCTGCGGGAGGTATTGCACAGCCTGGAGCGTGGCACAGAGCAGGGCCAGGTGCGAGTGGGTACAAGCTTGCTGGTGTGCTGCCAGATACTGTGCAGGGAAGGAGAGATCCAGCCTGGGGCAGCCATGTCCACACTGGCCGCCGGGAGTGTCAACTGCAGTTATGGATCCCAGGTATAAGACTCGTTTTGGAGGAAGCTGATAGATTTGCTGGGAAGGAATTAACATGCACAGGTTTTGATGATCAGGAGATGAGGAGCCAGGAGACAGCTGTGAAGCTGTGCCATTTGGCAGTGTGGATGTACCCTTGAGTCTGTTCCAACATCTCCCTGTCTAAGTAACATTATCCCTCATGCAGGAGAAGCTACTGCCATGTATTATTCTCAGAGCATTGCCATTTTATGTGGGCCAGGCTGTGATAGCCTTGCTCACAGCAGGTAGACCTTATGTTGTTGAGATGTCACTGTCTTGAGCGGAGCTCTTCGTGGTGTGAGATGCACATCAACATGAATACAGATATACAGATATATCAATCTGTCCCTTAGAGCTGGCCTTTCCAGCTGTGAAACAGTCACCAAAGGTATACCATCACTATTTTTCAAGGGGATAAAGTGAAGCATGGGAGTGTTATGTGACTATTTCAAGATCTTGTTGGTCATCCTCAGGGCTATGAACATCATTTAGAAGTGCCTCTCTCTGTCCAAGCATTCTCAGCCCTATGACCTTGAGTATTTCTGTCCTGGTTTCAGCTGAAATAAAGTCAATTTTCTTCCTAGTATCTGGTATAGTGCTGTGTTTTGGATTTAGGATGAGACTAATGTTGGTAACACTGATGTTTTAGTTGTTGCTGAGCAGTATTTATACTAAGTC
Source organism: Haliaeetus albicilla (assembly GCF_947461875.1). Classification (NCBI taxonomy): domain Eukaryota; kingdom Metazoa; phylum Chordata; class Aves; order Accipitriformes; family Accipitridae; genus Haliaeetus; species Haliaeetus albicilla. The sequence goes on along the minus strand of NC_091502.1, from coordinate 12,602,595 downwards.
AAGGACTTTTCAGTTTCTCATACTGCCGCGCCAGCGGAGGCTAGGAGTGCAGAAGAAGTTGGGAGGAGACACAGCCAGAACAACTGACCCCAACTGGCCAAAGTGACATTCCATACCATAGGATGTCATGCTCAGCATATAAACTGGGAGGAGTTGGCCAGGGGACACCCCGTCTCGGGGATGGGCTGGGCATCAGTCAGTGGGTGATAAGAAATTGTATTGTACATCACCTGTTTTGTATATTCTATTATCATTATTATTGTTGTTATTATTATTACTATTTTCCCTTCCTTTTCTCTCCTATTAAACTGTCTTTATCTCAACCCATGAGTTTTACTTTTCTTTTTTTTTTCAGTTCCCTCCCCCATCTCCCTGGGAGATGGGAGAAGGAGTGAGTGAGCAGCTGTGTGGTGCTTAATTGCCAGCCTGGGTTAAACCACGACAATTTAATACAGATTTTATTAAGAACAGTTACTCACTTTCATGTTGAAAAACAGCATCAATCTTCCCATTAATTCCTGGAAATGCATCTCTTATCAGTATGGGCTTCCTGTCTATAGACTGACTTCTTTTATCATAACTGAGAAAAATTATAAACAACATGGTGTCAATAAAAACTGCAAACAACTCATGATTAATTCAGCTCACCTTATTGCCTTCTACCTACCAACAGGTAACTGAGTTCATTGAAGACTTTCAGTATCATTTAGGTAGCATTGACACAGATGTGATGTGCCATAAATAATTATTACTCTATTATTAGCTGCACTGGAAGAATTGCTTCTGTTTACATCACCTCAAGATACATCTAAGAATACCTAGTATTCAAACCATCATCATAAATCTGCTAAATATTTTTTCTGAGAGACTGTACCTAAAGGGGAGGTGGATAATCTTATCTCAAATATAAGTTAGATTTGTAAGATTATAAAAAAATTGCTTTCATGTTGTCTATCTGTAGGAGATGTTTATCAGGAAAAATCTGATTTTTTTTCTTAAGTTATTAGTTATTTTAAGTCATTTTACTTAAGTTACTTATAGCAGGGTGTTACATTTTTCGTGAAGTGCAGTTTATCTATCAGTGCTGGAATAAGCAGGCTTCTGAAATCATGTTCTTTCTGATACCTTTGCTCAGTAAGACATTTAATGATCAGACAAACTGCTCAGCTGAAGTCCTTCAAGCTATGAGAGTTTGAACTATATGTGGAAGTCTGATCTTCTGCTTAAACTACAAATACATGGCTGAATAGTTATTCCAAGATGATCTCTGTAGGTGCAATGACTTGGGCATTGTGGTGACAGGAAAGAGAGTTGTGTCATTCATCTGCAAAAGTTCAGGTTATACACTGTATAGGAGCAGCTCCTTCAGTTGTTGCAAATGTATGTCCTGTAACACAAACCTGAGGAGTAGGGATTGAACTGAAAAGAGGAAATAATAACCATGCACTGCAGATAATTCTTTACAGTACATGGCATTTATGAGCAACTTTATGAAGCTATCTGTTGGTAAGTGGAAAAAGGGCGGGATACTCCATCTTATCATGCAGAAACTTTTTTGATATAAATAGTGAGGTTCTGACTGATTTCCTGAGCTGACTTGTGGAGCTGTAGGATAGCTTTTTTTTTTTACCAAAGCAGTTAGATTAAAATAAATAAATAAATAGTCAAATAGTTAAATCAATTAAAAGGAAAGCTAAAAGCACTGTTTCTCCTCCCTTTCAAATATTTTTCCATAGCCAGTTGTGACACTGAAAGAGATTACCAAAAGTGTGTGACTAATGCATCCTAAGTCATGACAGGATATTGATCATGTGATTATGTTTGCTCCTATTTAGGAAAGTATCACAGGAAATATTACCTCCAAAATTTGTCTGCTATGAAGTAATATGTTTTCCCCTCAATTCCATTATAAAAAGCAGCATCAATTTTGGTAATATCCTTTGAAAATCCCAGGGTGTATACTTTTTGGGGGTATCCAGGAAGTATAGTATCTCCTCTCACAACCCAGAATTCATTCCCTATCAAGAAAAGTTGATGAACATATGTTATCAGAATCTACTTCTGGGAATGACACAAACCTTTTCATGAAAGCTAATCTTTTAATGGAAAAATGCAGAGAGAAAATAATGGTTGCTTGAAAATATTCTACATACTGGTTCTAGAGTCCAAAAAAGCTGCAAGAATAGTTCTTTGTACCACATTTTATGCAAACTTAGATTTTAGTTTTCCTTCATACTTATGTTAGTTTTCCACAAGCTAGGAAGAAGCATGTGTTATTATTTTTAAATTCAATAGATAATCTTCCAGAAAAACAGGAAAATGATGACATTTATTTTGGCAGGGAAACTTTTGTATAATGACATTAAAAAGTAAGATACATGTTCCTTATCTTGGATAATATTTTTTTTAACTCTGTGATTGAAATACACCAATTTATTGGACTAAATTAAAGCTTGTGGAATCCTACAGAAAGAGCTTAAGGGGTTTTTAAGCCAAACACAAACTCTCAAGGCTACTTGGAAAGGCAATATAGGAAAATAAAAAGACAATATTTTACCTTTAAAAATGACAGTTTCGTCTTTTTCAGGAATTTCATATGCAGCATCAACACCAGGTGGCAGCCGTGGCCAGAACGAAGATATTAAATTAAAATCAGCTGTTCTGACTGCAGGATGCTTGCGCCAAAAATGCCTTACATAAATATAGAACAGGTTTTAAATAAAATCAGGCTTTCACACACACTAATGCATGACACCACATCACTGCAACCAGGGCAGGATTTATCTGACTAAACCTGGCCATGTACCCTGAGTTAGTCACTGTAAGCTCTCTGTAATGTCAACAGAAAGAAAGGTATTTCCATGGGGTTTCTCTCATCTTGATGTAGACATCTGAAATAGGTCAGATGAACTGTTTTGTCAAAATGGTTATTATTTTCCCTTATGTAGAAAGGGAGCCTAGAGAGACCTGGCTCACATAGCTGGTATGGGGTAAGATTTTGGGAATGAACCCCCACCTTGGGGTTACCAACACCAACTTAGAGAAACAGTCAGTGTGCGTGAGGATCTTCTGCAAAATAACACTTTACTGGCTTTGTGGACTCCAAATTCTGAGGTCAAAACTGGCTTTAACATTGTTTTTGGGAAGGGTCTGAAGCAGGTAAAACACAGCCCTACCACATGAAAAGGAAGGGAATCAGCTCTTTTACCTCTTCTCTTCAAGACTTTGGGCTGTCATGCCCTGAAGAGGGACAATTTGCCTGAGTTTAGCACTGAATCAATTATCCTTTCCTCTTATTATTATTATTATATTAAATCAGCACTGCAGGGGATCTCCAAGCAGGTATTGTGTCAGGACTGGTAAACCCTCAGCTCTCTCAAAGCAAGGAGAGCAATGAAGGTGCCAAGTGTCCCAGGGCTGGTGATGGCTTTTGCCAAAGCTGAACTCTCCCAGAGGCCAAACACTTGGGAATTGCTTACGGCCTAAAGTGAAAACAGTCCATGTTTTCAGGGGAGCCATCTTTCCCCATCCTATTCATAGCATGCCCTGTTTCAAAGGTGATCTTCTTCCTTATACTTATCTCTCTACTTTTCTCCACCACCCTCTTTGTTTTTGCCTCCCACCTCTTATCCTGATTCCCTGTCTCACCTTCCTGCCTAGAATGGCTGATACTCCAGGTAAAGTTATTTTTCCATGCTGTGGAGCATAATTTGAAAATTATATCCAACTATTTTACTTTCATAAAATTGACTTACTTGTCTTTAAAGAACATTATTTCTCCACGGAAAGTGGTGACAGCATCAAAAGTTAAATCAGGGCCACAGGTGTTTGGCAGTGCAGGATCTTTTGACTCAGTAGGGTCTTTTATCTCAGTAGATTCTGTTTGGTCATTGTGGGTATTAGAAGATGGTCCTAAAAGAAGCAGTTTATGGAAGAAATTAAAATGAGAACTCATTCAGGTATATGCAGTACACAAAAATGTCACTGAATAGTATTCCAAAGTCTTTGAAATTATAAGCATTAGTTGATTAATAATTGTGAATTACCATAGAGGTACTGAATGCCATTAATATCATCCTGATGAAGAGGGAATACTGAAGGGTCAAATTTCCTATAAACTGGATACATCAGAGCATTGGGGTCTTTGGAATGGAAAAGTCCCAGTGAATGGCCAAACTCATGGGCGGCAACATAAAACAGGTTCGTACCTGAAAACAACAAACAAAACACATAATAGGAGAGCTATGTCTTTTCATTTGTCCTGAAAACATGAAAGACATAAGGTAGGTCAGAAGGTTTCAGAACTGCTTGCCTAAGCAAGTGAAGCTGTTAAGGGAAAATCATTTGGAGATGAAATTCTGGTCAGAAAGAAAAATAATGAAATCATTACAGCAGAGTACAAGGAAATAGGCTGTAGCTGCTGCAGAAGTCAGTGTGGGAGAAGGACCCTGGACCAGTGCAGGTGATATAACTGTGCAGGGAGAGACAAGCAGGTAGGAGGAGTGGGGAGAAGGGGGCTGCCAGGTCCGTCAGCTTCTTCCCAAATAAATCTCCACCCAGTTCATGGCAGAAGTTCAGCTGGGGCCCTAACTTTTTAAACCAGAGGGCTCAGAGCCTTTTTATAACTATGGAAACCAGCTGCCCAATGCTCCTTCAAATCAGCCACATTTTTAAGCACTTCTTAAGGAAGAGACGAGACAGATGCTGCACCCTTGATTTCATGTACAGCCTGCTTAAGGAAGGGCTTGGAGAACTTAATTTCCTACCCTCTGTACTTTTGGTCCAGGTTTCGTCCTCATCGAAGTGAGCATCTCCACCAAAGTCCTTGCCAGGTGCATAGGCATGAGCAATGGACCCTCCTGGGCCATCAAAGGGGATGAAGTCATTGTGACCTGAGGAGCAAATCCCACACACAGCTGGCTGGGGATTATGGAGGTAACAGATCTCAGCAATGCACGGTGCTCTCTGTTCTGCTGATTTTGTAAACTTTCAAGTTCCCCTTCCACACAGATTTGCCAAAAGCTCTATTTTTCACAGGTAAAACTTAGGAAAATTTGAACTGATGCATCAGGAGTGAAATCTTGGTTTTCTTAAGTAATGGGTGGACATTTACATACTGCTGCCGCAAGGGAAGAGGAGGATGTGGTTTAGGTTGAAATATATTTCCTTTCTTGCTCATAAGGTAAAATTTTCATAAACTCTGTGTCAGCAGTCATCAGGTTGTTACCTGGTCCTGACTGGTAATTTAAGTGTTGATGGCAGAAGCAGGATCCTGGGAAGACTGTAAGCCCTTGAATGTAGTCTCCAGAAAAGGTTTTAAGGACACAGAGGTTATGTGTGGTGCCTGCACACTCTGCATAATGCAGATGAGTGGATATGTTTGGGTGGGAACAAAGGAGCTGACTAGAAGAGTCATACTAGAGTATGATTGTTAATAAAAGAGGAAAGGCTGCTGGTAAGCCTACCCTGAGGGCAATGCCAAAAATATAAGCCTTTAGTCTGTCTAGAATTTATTTAGCTCACACAAAGCACATGTCTAATCCCAGGAGCGTAACTAGAGCTACCCACTCTGTAATGATCTGAGCCTGGGTATATCTCACAAGCCCTAAGCCTCTTGTGGTTCATGCACACACGGGGTATCATATACTACGTATAGATCCAGTGAACAACAGGCAGCTCGTTACATTTATTTTCTCCTTCCTTCTCTTCAACTGCCTCTATACCCTCCCCTAAAGATTGTCAAGAATTGTAGCTATAGCACCTTGAGCAGGAATTCTGTTTTTCTGTCTGCTTGTTCAACTTGACACTGAACTTTGCACGTGCTATCTGTTGGAAGAAATCATTAGCTTTTCAGGTCAACTGCTCCATATAGGCAGTAACTTGGCAATAACTCATAATAACTGCGTAGAGCTTTACCTCTGGCTGCAAAGGAGATCATTATGTCTGCATCACCTCTATCCTTCTTGATGAATTTCAGTGGGGTCACACTGCTCCAAACACTTAACGCTTTCTTGATCGCTGCATTGACATCTGCTGGACGCAGGTCTGGTGTGTAGTTTAATATCCTTTAAAATATAAGATAGAAAACAGATATGTTCTTACAACATATGCTGTGTAATGCACTGTCTTTACACTAAGAATTCAACTATAATTACCTGTATGTCAGAACTTGTTTTTCCCATTTTGGCTGTCCTGCAAAGGTGGAGAACCCAGCTACATCAGGGAATCCACAACGACGTTTTTGTATCAGGTCCAAAGTGCCAGAATCCAGTTTCCCTGTCACCTCCAGTCCAAAGAATTCCTGCATTTCTTTTATTTTTTGGGTCATTGGACTATTATTTTTCCAAATGAAAGATTCCCCATCTTTCTTAAAGCCGTAGTAATTTTCCAGGTAGTTCTAATGAAAAAAAAAAAGCATTTTAGGACAGTCTATGGTGTTTGCTTTTGAAGCTTATATAAAAACTTGTACTAACACCACTTCAGACATGTACCTTTGCTACTTTTCTTTCTGTTCAATGGGAGCATGAGTAATAGAGTTTCTTAAAGCCTATATGAATATTTTTCTCTTAATGATAGTTTTTGTATTATAATACCATTATAAATGTCTTGCAGTTTACTCAGAATACATTCAAAATTAGCATTTGTCTAATAAATTCATTATTTGCTGGTAATGTACCCTCCACTTACCCTGTGCTCTAGGGTTACCCAGAGTCCTTTAGAACAGGCAGGGCAGAAGCTGTTTGACATATATGACTGAATACAAAATTTCAGCAGTAGTATTCCATTTTCCCACTTTTTTTTTTTGACAGTAATAATTCAGACAAAATAATATCCTTATTTTATGAAGAGTTATGTCTCGTAATACCAGAAGTCACATAAATAACCATGTTTCCACCGTTTCCACCTGAACTACAAATCAAATGTGGACTGACTCAGGAGTTTGATTATTTGTAGAATCAACACGTAAGTGAATGCATCATCAGTTTTAATTGTTCTCTACAAAAAAATAAAACAAGAAGGAGTCAGGGTTAAAGAAGCCTTTGTCATCATGGTACAGAATGCAGCCCCCTCTATTTTGAGAAATACTCAATCATGTTATTCATTCTACTGGAATTTGCAGAACTAGCTCCTCAGCTACTATATATTAGTTCCAGACATGGCAATGGATGCTCTATAGTTGCTAAAGATCACCTCCCCAGAGGTCTACCTTCCTTACCTGGATAAGCTGCATGCCTTCTTCCTTCTTCTGCCTTGTATCTGCAGGAAAAGTGTAAGAAAGTGCTGCACATAATAACAGGATAAATGGGACGTTCTCCATTATCATATTCACTAGCCTTTAAAAAAGTCTTCTTTGTAGTCTGCCACACACCTGCTTCACCTTTATATAGTACTTATTTGCTTCATAAAGCTTTCCAATCTCTGACTCATTGATTCTCACAATTTCTAGTTAGCAACAGTACACATGCAAAACAATGGTTTTACCATAAAAAAACCTGGTGCTCTCCTTCATCCGGTTCCACCCTTGTGCAGGTTTTGCAACATGGAAATATGATTAATGAGGAGATAATAGAGCTGTAGTTCTTTTTAATAAGGTCATTAACTTTTTAGTTATTAAAATGTAGTCTCACTCTCCAAAAAATTTAGGCATATCTCTTTAATGTTTTCCATTCAAAGTTTGTATTGTTTTCAGATGTGTTATTGAAGTATCTAAAGGGAAAAACATTCACAGAAGATTACAGAACTGTAGACTACGAGTAGAAAATTTGTTTTCTAGGGTTCTTTTTGTAGTTGTTTGTACAGGAACATGTACTTTTGGAGGCTATTATAGTGCCACCATCTTCCCCTTTGGTAGAGTCCTTCAAAATTAAAAGGCCAGTGCTGTAACTCCCTGTTTGATGAAGCAGTGCTTTGTTTATGCAGTTTTTCTTTGATACAGTTCTCACCTGGATGAAACTTCCTTTTGTCTGCAGGAAAACATGGGATTCCCACAAGGAAATGAAAACACTTTTCTCAGCATGGTTAAACTCATTATAAAGATTGAGCCAAGGTGTTTGCATGGCACTTTTATTCAGCAGTTTCCATTGTTCTCAGAGAATTGCCCAATTACTTCGTATTTTAGAGTCTCCTTCTGTTATACTTACTATAATGTTTTAAAAAGCACTGAGTTTTCCTGGACCAAACTCTGATGGCTTTCCCAGTCAGAGGAGAGGGTCCTCTGCTCTCTATGTCTGCTGTTGGTGGTAAGAACTGCTGAGACTCAATATCAGGTCTACTCTAGTGTTGGGTCCACTTTTCCTCCACGCCCAATCACACCCTCCACGTACTGCCACAAATGAGGACAAAGCAGAGGTGACAGTGAAGGCCCTGGGAATCCTGAAGAGAGATCTCTACTGCCATTGAAGATAGTCCTCTGTATCTGAGACTTCTGCGTGGAGCTGACACAGGATTTAGGGTACACCTGCAGCATTGCAGGGCACGTGGGATGTTGCATGTGCAGAGAAATAAAACCCCTTCCACAGACCTGGCAGGATAATAAAGCTGTGACAGGGGACATTATAAATATATTGTACATGTGAGATATTTGCTGAAATCTTTTCCTGCTGAAGAGTACTCTGTTGGTACCAGAAGGATCCCCAGACCACAGCATGCCTTGTGGCCATTCACAGTGGGAAATGGAGGACTGCTAGGTCTCAGCAGCTGAAATGGGGCCAGACCCTGGCAAGGCTGGTGGGACTCTGCAGGGGTTGTCTGGTTACTGAGGACTGAATTCCTACCCTGAGAGCAGACATCTAACTGAGGCACTCATGTTAGGGCAGTGGTCCCCTCCCTGATCCAGGAAAGTGATGGACAGGCTCAGGGAATGACCCAGAACTGGGGCAGCCAAGCCAAGGGGAAATGATCCTCTGAGGGAGCTTTTGATAATGACTTTACTCACATACTTATGTTAGGTGCCCCTAACTGAGTGGGTGAGATGAATCTAAAAATTGGGTGCAGAGTTCTCCTGTGCAGCTTATACACCCACAATACCTCTCTGCAGAAATAGCTTCTGGTACTTACAGCCCCACTATACCTTTCCAACTTTTTTCTCTTCCCACACAGTGCCTCTGCATGTACGGTGGGTTCTAGAGGAAAGAAGTAATTTTCCAGCCTGTGTGACTTGATAAATTTTCTTCACTCGTCTTTTTATCTAGTGAAAGGGCCATTAGAAGCTGTCAAAACCATCTAGGAAGCTATTGATGAAATTTATAGTTTTCTGATTATCAGCCTTCTCAAACACATCCTTTTGTTACTGTCAACCTCTTTCTCATTTTTCTTGATACTATTCACCATTGCCCTCAAGAGATCAATTACCTCCTCAAGCATTTTTCAATCACCTAGAATATACTTTATGAAGAAAATTCCATAACCACAGAGATCTTCTCTGATATCGTCCTTTGAGGTGACTTCATCCAGAAGTAGCACAATGCATAATGACAATCTCTTGCTTTGGCTTAAAGAAGCAAGTGTGAAAATTGTTACATTCTCCTTCTTGCAATCTTTAAAAGTGCCTGGATAATCTCTTAGGATTGCCCTTACCTTTCCCTCTTCCAGAGTCAATCTTCTGTCTTGGATGCATTCCCACAGTCCCAGCCCCTGCTAGCTGTACCAGAGAAAGACAGGTAACACTAACAAGAAGAGTTAAAATTTTCTCCTTTTTTGGCAAGGTTATTGCTAATGCACAGTTTATATATTTAAAAACTAATGCAAACTGTACAGAGAAAAGTGAAATAACATCTCATAGACCCTCAACAGGACGTAATTAAGTTGGTCTGTTCTGCAAAGGGCAAGGGCTTAATTACATGGAGCTTGAAACTGCCCCACTCCACTGCCTTACACACCCTCAGTGTCCTGGCCAGGCTGGAATCTGGTAGCACTGTAGGAGCCCTGGCCAAAACCTGGGAGAGCAGGTCCATGCACGGGAAACTTCTGAGCTGCAAAACTGCAGCTTCAGCCTGTGCTGCCGATGAGTGGTGCTTAACTCAGCACCTCCCTCCTGGCTGTGCTGCAAACCCTCAGACCTGGCTGCACAAACCTAGCCTCAAAAAATATCACGTTGCTGATGAAGACAAGTGTATGACCTACTTCTGGCTTTTATATAACAGGCATCCATCTCCAGCACAATAATGCTGATTCACTGACAGGGCCCCATTTGTCCTAGTCAGCTTGCACACCGGTCACCCTTGCTCTCCAGTGCTGAGTATTCAGGGCCTCCTGGCAGCTTATTTCTTCATTTTCTTCTTGCTTGTGGCAGTGTTGTCTGTCCCTGTGAGTGGAGTCCTGCTTTGTATGCAAAACCTGCTAGGAATGTCTTAAATCCCAGGCATTAGACATATATTTCCAAATTTCCTCCGCAACCACAGCAAGCCTCTTGAAAATCAGGCGAGGAAGAGGAAATGCAGAAGATCCTTGTCACAATATTTCCAAAGACTTCTGCGTAACACACTCATTCCAGTTCCCAAAAAGCAACATACGACAGCTGCTGCTAGTGAGACTAAATCAGTCTTCCAGCTACAGAGGGAGTGTTTGTGACTCAACTGTTGGATGTCCAGGTCTGGAGCCCATTGCTTTGTCATAGCATTTGGAAGTGTTTGGTATATGAGACTGAAGTGCCAGGAGAGCAGACGCTCCCCAGACTCTATTTGTTTCTTGTGCTCCCGACATTTTTGTGTTAGTATGTACTGTTACAAGCTCACACAGCTAATACTTTGTAAGGGCGCTATTAAACTGTGAAGTCATTAAGATATTTTTACTTGAGTTTTCATGTGTAAGAGATTGGGTCTGGGACAACAGCTGTGCAGTCAAGAATTTCAGATGTAACTGGGTTTTTTTCTGTGTCTCTATTATTGCATGACTGGTCTCAGATTCCAAGGAAAGTTCATATTCATAGAGGATGAGTACTTGAAATTATGTTTATGGACAAATTTCCCCTGCTGGTATCTAAGAGGCCTTTAATTCCAGCAATCCTTTATGAGTTATAACAAAATCATGGTTACAAGAAATCTTCTCTTGCCCACGAAGTGTAGACAGGCAGCTCCAGCACTCCTGTTTCCAAACCCATCCGAATTACGTATTATTATACCATTTGCCAGGAATTTCATTGCTTTTCCCAAACCAAAATTAAGGTTCTTTCATTGCTGAAGTTTAAGACAGTAACAAAGCAGAAATACAGATGGAAAATCCACAGTTAACACATCTCACCAGTCCCTTTGTCCAGGTGAAATCCATGCCATGCTGTCTTCCATTTATGGTCCAGGTTAGAAAAAAACACAGGACACGTTCTAGATTCTCCTTCACAGCCAGGTAAGTATCATTTGTTTTTCAGATACTAGTAGTTTAAGCTAAGTAATACCTGGAGGTGGGGGGGCTGTTTTAATTTAGCTGCTTCCTTGAGGTCATAACTAAAAAACATTACCAGCCTTATATAAGAGAAATAAGTTAATATAATGGCCAAGGTGAGTCATTGTAAACATTGGCAATGTTCTGTTTCACCATTGCTGAAATGTTCTTTTTGGTTCCTCCTTAACCACTTTCAAGTCTCAGCCAACAACCAGAGCCTAAAGGCCTGATTTCTGAAGGTAGTCTTCACATACAAGAATGTATCTAGTTAGGATATCAAAGTGTGCAGGCACTTTTAAAATCAAAGGGAATTAACTACATTATTTATGTACAAGCAGTACTCACAAGTGCCCTGCCTAGACCTGGAGGCATATGAAGTCCTTGGACTCAAGTTTCTTCTGGACAGGCTGTGTACACAGCACAAGCTATTGAGAAAGATACTGGGAGGCGTTGGGGCAACACCAGTTTTCCTGTGTCTCTGCCCTGCCTGGACTGCCTCCAGGTGAGCTCACCCACTTGTCAGTCCACGACTTTACAGTGGTGCATCATTGCCCTTCTGGCACTGCTGAGCCATTCAGTCTCTATTAGACGGTTAAGCCCTGCTGAGATTCACAGCTTAATTTCTCACCCAGGTTGGTTTTAGACCTTGCTTTAGCAGTGCTCAGTGCATATCTAGCATGGCACAAAGCGCGCATGAGGAGCAGAATGTGGCAGAGTAGAAGTTTTCCAAGATCAGACATGGCAGCATCTCAGCTGCCCATCCTCGGTCTTGTCTGCTAGCCCAGTGGGACAGTGGGTCTGTGGGTACACTGGGAGACACACAGCTTCCTCTGGCCCTGATGGATGGTGTGACAGACATTAGTAGGTGTTTTGGCCAGATGTCTGAGGGATCTGCCCTGTGTAGAAGACCAGGAGCAAATAGCACCTCTGCCTAACAGGATTTGAGCTGTGGTAACTAGAAGACTGTCCTCATCAACCATTCCCATCCCATCTTGCTGCCTTTGCCAATTCTGTTAGAGAAAGAGGAATAGTGAGGAGGAGTCAACTTCTTTGTACAATCACATCATCAGAGCAGTTTGTGATACATGGAATCAAATCCCTTCAAGGAGAGGACGGACTTCAGCCAAGCTTTCTTACAGCCCAAGGGTTGTTTAAGTCACTGTGAAGGGGACCTAAACAAGGTGGATGGAGGAAGAGCATGTGCTTTTGTTTGTGTCTCACCACCCTTCCTCTGGAGGATTCACTTCTGGTAGTTACATCTAAATCTTGAGGTTTTTTCTTATCACTTTGGCTTGTTTGCTGTAGGAAGTGGTTCTCATCAGTGGTTTCTTGTCCAGCATTGAACCGTCAGCCCTGACTCCATTCCCATGGCACACAGTCACAGCTCAGCAGGGATAATGCCCTGACTCCATGGGACCTTGTGACCATAGCTTCATCACTTCCCACCCTGCCTGTGTGCTGCCTCCACCCCCAAACTGGACACCTACCCTTCTCTCTGGTTGCTCATGTCCTGCTGTACCAATGACTGCGCCCACCAAAACCGCCCACAGCAGCACTGGCACATGGGTCCTCTCAGCCCATTGCCATGTTCCCCATCTACCAGAAGGCAGCCATGCCCATCCCTGCCCTGATCCCTCTCTCCCCATGCTGTGGAGCCATGGCAGGTGAGGCCAGAGCCACCAGTCCCTCCACAGCCTTTCCCACACCGTCACGTAGGACGTCCTCCTACCTCTTCCGCCTCCACCACATTGTTCCTGAGTGTCTTCATTTCCCTCCTCTGTCTGCCAGGTCTGTTGAAACTGCCCAGCTACTTCTGCTTCTCTTTAACTTCCCCCTTACAGACACTAAGCCAGGCTAAAAATGGTGGTGGAGTCCCGGCACTGTTTAGGCTTCTGTGTAGTTATATCAGATGCCTTGTCTCCAGCGGACTGAACCGGAACAAAAGAATGCTGCCATACTCGAGCAAAATACTTTATTACTCAAAAACAACTTGATTAATAAATAGTTGGAAAACAAAATAAATTAAAACTATACATTAAGTTTTACATTTTTAGGGTTTTAAATTAAAATTATCAAAGGCCATCATTTCAGACTCAGATGCACAGTAACAGCTGAATGATATTGTTTATAGAAGGAACATGAAAAAACATTTCTGGTACAAATACAGCCCTGCACCATCACTTAATATTTCTAGCAATTAAACCAGCTGTTGCTCTTCATTATACGGATGAGTTTCTTGTTCTTGATGTCAACCTCATACTGGTTTGATCCATGGAAGAAGTAGAAATGTCCTAGAATTGGAAGCACAAAATATTGCCAAATTAATATTTCCTTTTTTTATGCCTGTTAATATACACTTGCTATTTTCTTGGGTGATTTTAAAAACATATCAGAACAAACATTCCAGATAGATATATATATGTGCGTGTATTTGAAACATATACTTGTTTGGCTTTGGTTGGTGGTATTTTGTTTTGTTTTTAATTACATTTTAATTTATTTACCATTCTTCTGAAGGGCAGCATCAACTGTGTGGTCAATTCCTTGGAAGTCAGCTGCTATTTTTCTTGGATATCCCCTTTCCATTGATTGGGTATTTTCATTGTAACTAAATAAAGAAATTGCATGAAAACAAGAAACAAGCAAGTGATATTCAGTGTTGAAACCAGGTGGAATTTTTTACTAAATAAGCCTACTCTCAGCTGAAAATCCAGTAACTGCAAACATCTGTGATATCATAGAACTGTATAAATCCTGGCTGTGTGAATATTTACATCTTTAGTGGCCTATGCAAGGCTGTTTTCAGAACATCAGACTAAATAGTTCACTTCCATTCCCTGAGACTAATAATAAAGTTGGGTAGGGCTTATACTAAGTAATAAAATTAAATAATTATTTAAACTAAATATTTTAATTTTATAGCATTCAACCAATGAAGTGACCCCATGGGTGAAATGTAAACTTCTGGTGTAATAATACTTTTTCAAGATAATATTACAGATTAATTATTAGGGCTGACATTACTGCTTAGCTGAACTGTTTCTTAAAAAGTAATTATTTCTGTCTCCTTCCATAACTTTCTTGATACATTTGTCATTTATAAATTTCAGAGAGCACTTCTGTCCCTTAATAGCTACTGAATGAATACATGACATGATGACAAAGTCTACTCACATTATCTTTTTATACTAAGTTCACGTAATACTGCTTCCTAACAAATAAACAAAGCTCATTTGTCTGTTAATCACAAACTGGTAAGAGTAAATGGATGTTGTCTTTATCTCGGGTGTTACCGACTTTGTTCTATGAAAAGACGTAATTACCTCTGAGTTTCAGCTTTATGCTGGCTGAGAAGGCTGACAACAAATACTAATATAACTTGGCGTTTTAAAAGCTTGACATTTTTTGATTATCTGCTGTACAAAAGAGGAATAAGCCTTACCTCCAGTACTTGTTGCCTACAAAGAAATAGGTTTTCTTGGTATTTTGATCATGAACAGCTGCATCGATTTTCCTGACACTGGTGGGGAAGCCCAGGTTCTGAATAGGCTTGGGGAAGCCTGGCTCTATACTGTAGCCACTGACAGCCCAGTACTGGTCATCTGCAGAAAAACCAGAAAAAGTTAGTAGGGATTCCTGTGGAGGCTGAGCTCCCTTTCATCAAAGCCCCAGAGCTTTCTCTGTAGCAAATGCCACCAAATAGCACAGATGCCCAGCTGAGAACATGACCCTCTAAGGCACTCAGAAATCTGAATATTTCAAAGCTGTTGGATTTTCCAGTTTTTATAGTTATTAAGAGTTACTCAATAGTTAAAGCTCAACATATTTTCTAGATGTGTTTGGCACCTTTAAAAATGTATTTAAATAACAATGTAGACAATCAGTTTTATCTCAGGTATGATCTCTCTCACTGACAAAAAAAGAGTAATATATTGTACAGGGCTGTTGTGAAGCAGCATTAGTTAATCACAGTAACAGCATTTTCAAAATGAAAATGGATTTAAATATTAAGAATATCTTCTATTAGTATTAGTATAATATTACTTCCATTATTATTACATAACATTAGCAGTACTACTATAACTTTATTCATTCATAAAAAGGATTAATGGAAATATAAGAGAAATACCTTTAAAAAATATCACTCGATCCTTCTTGTCAACCTCATAAGCAGCATCAAAGCCAGATGCCAGTGATGGCCAGAATGAGGAGATGGTGTCATGCTCAATGTCTGAGAAATATGGACTTTTGCGCCAGACATAGCTGATAGAAATGAAAATAGCACTGTTTCATTGTCTGTTTTTTACTAGGAGATGGGTAGCCCAGATTTAAATCCTACTGTCTGGGTGCTGCAGCCAGTCCTCCCTATGAGGCAGAGATATCACCCCTTTTGGGATGCAGTGCTTCACTTTGCCCTGCTCTCTTATAGACGTTTGCCCTTTACTACAGGTTGCTCTGAGGCCACAGAATGGTTGAGGTTGGAAGGGGCCTCTGGAGGTCATCTTGTCCAAGCCCTCAGCTCAAGCAGGGCCACCTAGAGCTGGTAGCCCTGTAGACCTCTCCACTGGCATCCTGATGGCTTGCCCAAGACAAAATGTGATGTTTGTGGTAGTGCTGACAGTTGAAGCTTTCTCTTCACCATGCCCCATGCAGGTAGGCACAGCTGCATTCTTAATTTCAGTTTGGTTACAAATGTCCATTAAACATTCTTGAGAAACATGTTAAAACCCAATTTAAGGAGGAACTGCTCCTTCCTCCCCTTCCCTGAAAATTATTAAGTTTTTAGGCTACAATTCTTCATTATGTGTTTTAGAAGGGAATCAAAGGAAGCTTGTTCAATCAAAACACAATTACTAACCCAAAAAGTGGATGAAACCCTGGGTCTGACACACTGTTCTCCCTCACCAGGGTAGATGTGCCCAGCGAACAATCCTATACAGTGCCCAGTGTCAGACCATGCCCAAAAAGTGGACACCTGTAACAGCAGGGGGTCCCTACAGACAGTACTGGGCAGTGGTCCAGTGCAGACTCCTAGGTCAGAGTGCCACCAAAAGTCACCAGTGACATTTTCCACAGCTCCCTGACCCACACACGGGATGGTGTGATGAGGACGGTGCTGCATGCAAAGCAGCTGCAGGCTGGGGAGTGACACTGGGATTATTCAGCCTTGCACAATTTTAACAGACATGGGTGATGATATATGATGGCTTAAAACATTTTACTCACCTGTCAGTAAACCACGTTACTCACCCAGTCCAGCTGGGCTAGTAAAATTTTGCAAAGTTGCCTTAATACTTTCAGAAAGAAATATCTTCCTTTGTAACCAAGGGAAGATGAATTCCTTGAACTGAACTTTATACTTCGCTTTTGTGAGTCTCATAAAAAGGTGTTGCTAGAAATGAAAGCACTTACCTGCCTTTGAAGAACAGTATTTCCCCACGGAGAGTGGTGATCGCATCAAAAGTCAAATGAGGGTCACAGTCCTCTGGTCTTGTGGGGGTTTTGGAGGGTGTCGCTCCTGTTGGTTCTTCCCGAGGTGACATTTCAGTTGGTGCTTCTGCAGGTGTCATTTCAGTTGGTTCTTGTGGGTGAAAAGCTTTTGTTGGAAGTGCAGAAGATTCCCTGGGGGGTCCTTTGGGAAACAGGCAAGTGTAGAATTGGAAGGCGAATTAGAGTGTTCCATGTTGCAGAACTTCAGGATGTACCATATGGAGCCAAATGCATAGGTTTCTTAAGGTTAAAACTCAACTAGTAAATTAATGCCAGGGAAAGTTCCTGGACAATTTAACTTGGCTACTTGTGCTGCTGACTGTTAAAATGGCCTCTGGCATTGTTTTGCCTTGACAAGCCATTGGTCTCTCAAACTGTATGTGCTCAGGAGTTAATGTAGAGCAAACACCATTTCCAAAAGGCAGTTGTGCATGTGACCACCATTTTGTGGAAGATAAGAGAGTTTAATACTACAGACATGGGCTATTCCTGTGGTATCATTGGAGAAAGGCTTTTGGACCTTTTGACTTACTGGCATGGATACAGCCCACATTCCATTTTGCAGATGTAGACTCTTAGCCACAAAGAAACCAAGAGCTTTGCCCCAAAATAATATCAGGATATTAAACCTCAGTATCCTTCTTACAGTAAAAAGTTTAGTACATTTTAGCTGTTGGGTAAAATTAATTACAAATGCTTATCCATCATCCACCAAAAAGGATGTTTCTTGCTTACCATAAAGGGCCTGAATGCCATCAATATCATCCTGAGGAAGCCTGTAGTCCTTTGTATCCCTGGCCATATATATAGGATACATCAAAGCACCGAAGACATTGGAATGACCAAGACCTAGTGAGTGGCCTAACTCATGAGCAGCAACGAGAAATAGGTTGTATCCTAAAAAAAATCCAGCACAAAGAACAAACACTAAATAAATTTTCTTGCATGACAGTGGGATACAGGTGCCATCCTCTCATGCATGATATATCGTTCACGGTCTTAATAAAACAGCAAAACCTAACTATGTCCCAAGTTCTCTGCCTTCCTGGAGAAGAAATTAGTTTTGAATTATAAACATCTATTTCTTATAGGGAAACCAATCTGGGGACAGTTTTTGCTCATGTTGCAGAAATTTTCCTGCTAACAATAATCAAAGTTTCTTTAATGTTAAAAATGGCTGACAACAGGGTGAGAATATTTTAGTCATCTGGTCAGATCTGGGGAATCATAAATGACATAGAATTCACCTGGTAACTACTTCACAAAGACCAGTAACATGTAACATCATCCCTGGACATTGCTGGAAACCAGAACACACCATTGTTATATTTAATTATATTTACCAACAAACTCAAGGGTTTTTTTCCTTTGCAGAAGTTAAATATTTGATTCACTTTAAATCAGAAAAAAAAAAAAAGTGAGAGCTCAATATTACATCTTTTAACATCATTACCTAAGGGTGAAAATTCCCTGCCTTACAATGTCATGATTACCCAATATTTCTGTTTCATGCTAATCTTATTTCCTTCACTGGTGCTGTAGTTACAGGCTGTGCATTGACTTCAGGGGACTGTCATGACTGCAGCCCAGGTAAAAATATGCAGAATCATTTTACTGAATTACACCGACATTTTACATCTCAGTAAATACTGAAACTACTGCCATGGGATTTGTGACTTTACGGTGTCTTCAAGACAACACTGTCTAATAAAAAACAGGCAATGCAATATTAAGGTTACCTACCATTATAGGTAGTAAATTTGGTCCAGTTTTCATCTTCGTCAAAGTGGGCATCTCCTCCTATCCCACTGCTGGGGGGGTAGGCATGAGCCAGAGTTCCACCTGGACCATCAAAGGAATAGAAGTCACCGTGAACTAAAAAAAAGGGGGAAAAAAGTGATGCTTTTCATCATCTCTCTAAGAAAAAGTGACAAATACTTATCATTTCCAGGCAAGGGAGTCCCCTTACATCCAGCTGCAAAGGAGATCATTATATCTGCTTGACCACTGTAGAGCCTGGTGAATCTCAAAGGGGTGACACTGCTCCAGAGCTGGAAGGCTTTTGCAATTGCTTCCTCTACATCAGCTTGTAGCATGTCTGGAGTGTAGTTCAAAATCCTGTGAAATAAGTAGAAAGGAATTAAAAGCAACCAGATCACATGTGTCTGGGGCACATAGTATCAGGGTCAAATATTTTAATTAGTGGTTATTATTACTTATGTGTCTCAAGTTGTTTATTTTCAAATTATTTGCTTACATAACAGAGGAAGTTTTCACAGTTTTCTTTCATGTCTTTCAGAAATCCTAACATATATGGTCTTCACTATTCTATCCACTGAGTATATTATTTAGTAGGCTGTTAACCAACTAATGTAAACTCCTGTTTTGGTATTTTCTTCACTGTTTAGAAGCCTAAAGCAAAGGATATAAATAACCCCCACATTCATGGCTCTTTCATCCTGAATGGGGCTTTTATAAAGAGAAATACAGGAATAAGTAGTAAAGAACCTGTTGGCCTTACTTCTGCCTAGCACTCACAAAGCCTCCCAGTGGTTTACAGAGAAACATGCTTTAATGTGTGTTACCCATATGTCACATCTTCTTTCTTCCACCTAGGGCTCTGTGGGAAGGTGCTGTATGAACGGACATCTGGTATTCCACATCTAGGCTGCTTCATCATGTCCAGCGTCTTATGATTCAGCTCCCCAGTCACCTCTAGCCCAAAGAATGACTGCATTTCTCGGATTTTGTCAGCCATGCGATTGAGGTTCTTTGCTTTAAAGAGAGAATTTTTCTCTTCTTTAAAATCATAAAAATTTTCCAAATATTTCTGAAGGGAAAGAAAAAACAACAGTTTAGAACATAAAAGTTTCTCTTCAAATGCAGAGAGTTGTTTATAAGATGTGCTACAACACTAATACATCACTGCATTCATTTTCTCCATAAATTATTTCTTAAGTTCTATCTGTAGTCCTTACCTTAGCAAATTGCATATCTTCTTCTTCCTTTTCTGGAACCACTGGGAAAGCACAAGAACATGCAACATATAGTAACCCAAGGAAAGAAAGGGTCTTTGTCTTCATCTTTGCCTCCCTGTCCTATCAGCCCTTACTAGAAGACCTCTCAAACTCTTCTTCTTATATCCAAGGCTCGCCAGTGTTTCTCTATTTATATCAGTTGTGTGCTTGCTAAAGTCAATAACTGCATGACTCAGTTTATAACATCCTCTGATTTCCCACAGAAACACAGAAAACAAATTTGGTTTTAGAAACAAGCTAACACATGACAATTCACCTTGCCCGAAAACCCCTGATTTCGCAATCATATTATTGGACAGTATTTTTTTTCTTCATTCCTAAACTGGACCAGTATTTTAAACTTACAAGTAACTAAATCTAGAATTGGTTACCTGGATAAAAATCACCTCATTTTGCAGAGGTGTTAAAGGGACCTGGCTCTTTGTGAGGGACAACAATCTGTACTTCCTTGTAGCATGTGATAAGAGACCTCCTGAAACTGCCCCTCAGATTTCTCAGTGTGGCACCCATGCAGGACCTCAGCATGTCAGGGATGAATCCCTTCCTTTAGCCCATCTTGTCCCTGATCATTTTAGTGACATAGCTGGTTATACAAATGACTCATTTATCTCTTCTCTTGAACCTGAGATCCCAGCATGGTTACAGAACCATCACCTGTGCTGCTACCTGGCCTGTGTAATCACAGATTTATGGCTGCATCCTCTTGTTCTCCCATACTCGCCCCAGTCAACCCCCACACCACAATGTAAAGGTCTCAGTAGGGCACCTCAGATCATATATGCTGATCTGCGTAGCCTATCAGCCAAGGGCATTTTCACAACTAAAGAAGAAATGGCAGAAACTGCCCTAAAGAACTACAGGCACCTTGGGTGTGCAGAGGTCTTCAGAGGAACTTTTTAATACGTCTCCAAAGTTAGATGGAAGATGACAAGGAGTTGAGCTGTACAGATTTGCCAGAAGTCCTACTTTCAGTTCGTATGTCCTTGTGCATTGTGCAATGTGGTGCATTGCACTTTATGCAGGGGTTGCAGAACCACTGTCACTCAGTTCACCCTTTCTTGCCTGTCATTTCTCAGACATCTATCTTTTGAAGCAGGATTCTCCTGTGTTGACTTAGTGCCCAAATGTTAAGTTCAAAAGGAGAAATATGAGCTAAAAATAATCTTCTTTTTGAACATGAGAAAAAGATGGAAAAGAAACCACTTTTCCAGTGAGAGCAAACATATTGGAAACTTCATAAAAACAACCCCAGCACCACAGCAGCTGAGCTCTGCAGTCTGCGAGGCGGCCTGGGGAAAAGGCATGGCCTCCTTCCAAAGGAAACTGGAGTTGAACTGCCCAGCTGGAGTAGGGTCACACTGCACGCATGACCCAGGTCAGAGCCCAGGTCCCTGAACTGCTGAGTTAAGTGGCACAGATGTTTATGTCTAAGGTTGCAGAGCATTGAGGGTGGCTTTTCCAATAGCTCACTGCTGCTGTAACGGGGTGCTCCTGCTCCTCCCATCCCGGCCAGCAGTCCTGCTGTTTTCCTGTGCCCTTCTGATATCAAGTGTGCCCTCAGTGAACTGATTCACAGGGCTGAAGCTGTGGGAAAGCAGCCCAGAGAAATAACTCCAACCCCACCAAGTTTCTGCTCAGGTTAGCAACTGCACTGGCTCCCTAAGGAGTGAGAAGAGCACTCAAGCCAGAGCGAAGGAGGCGTGGGATATCACAGATGGGAATGGGGATGCATGGAGGCAGGAAGGCAGGAAGGAGGCTGGGATGCTAGGACCTCTCCTTTTGGCAGCAGCAAGGTAAAAGATTATCTCTGCTGGTCATGGAACAGCGCCCCAAACTGCATTCGTAGGGTATGGTGTCTGCATTTCTACAAAGAAATTCAGGCACAAAGCAGGGACATTTTAAATACTGTGTTTGTATCTCTGCACCTAGCAGCAGCAGTTAGTATATGGCACTTATCCTCTTTGCTTGCAGCTTAATGTTTTATAAACACCCTGCTTGCTGTATCCAGTGGATCTGAGGCAAAGCACTCAGAGAAGCAAGATGCAGGACAACCAGTTGGCAAATGTTTTAGCAAGCCCTTTTTAATGTTTAGGAAGCATTATTTCCCACTGACTTTTTCATGGCTGCTGATAGGCATGTTACAGCTCCTTTGTAGCTGTTGATTTCCCCTTCCAGAGCCTGTTGTCTGCGTGCTGGAGCTGACATTTATGGAGTGGCTGGTGAGTGCTGGGGAGGAGAGCCGGGTCTTGCCTTGTGCGCGTGTTTGGCAGCACAAGTGGGGAAAATTCACAGCTGAGGCAGCCTGGACAGCTCTGAGATGTGTAAGCAAGCGTGCTTTTTCCTTGCATGCGGATCCAAGAGAGGACTTGCCATCTTGTGCTGACCCCAAAGACATCAGCAGCTTTTAGGGTTCAAACTAATATGGGAACTCAGTCCTGGGTTTAGGCATTACAGGATGCAAAGAGGAATTGTGTTGTGGCTTTAATCAGAGGTTTAAAGTGCTTGAAGATTACCTTGTCAGTGGACACGGTGAAGATTTATTGGCAAAGACACAGCTCTGATTTAAATGGGGTGAGCTGAACTGAAGAGATGACCTCACATGGCATTTTTGCCTTACCTATAGGTCTAGTGGTTCATGAGTTCTGCTTCAGGGGTGCCCAGGAACACTTAATACCTGACAAGGCTGAGCAGGTCGGGTGCCTGTTTCATGCCTTGGCACCACAGGTAACCCCAGCAAGATGCTGATCTTCCCGGCTGCCCTGGGAGGCTGCTCCCCTCTGTGCCCCAAAGTCGCTGTTGCCCTCCAGCTGGGTTGGAGACTGCACAGACCTCAGCGGTGACTCTTGCCAGCTTATACAGCAGCAAAGCAGCCAGGACGGATTCAGAAATACTGCTCATTTCTTCCCTCAGCTCATCAGCATTCAGACTCATACATCCCGTATCATTGGCGAGTGCCTTAATCACTGTAGTCAGGGACAAGAGTGGGTGCTTTCCCAGGAAGACCCCTGCAGTAGAACAGAGCATTTCACTGAAAGCCTGCCAACATCCAGGCTAATACTCCTCCACCACAGAACTGTTTGTCCTCTGGCAGGGTAATTCATATTATCCTGTGGGGTCTACTCCAAGTGCCAGGCTTTTTTGCAGATTTGTCAAAATTCTAGCAGGGAATTTTGCCATTTCTTATTTTATGTGGTTGAAATTCCACCCAGAAATGTCATGCCAGTTCTGTTTGGCAGTTTTGACTTATGGAAAGAAGAAGTGGAAGGATATTTAATGTAGTCATATAAACAACTGCCATTAACTGTATAAACAACTTCAAATTAGGTCAAAGGAAGCTTGAACTAACTAAACATACACACACTATGATTTCACCTCCTAAATTTATAGAAGGATCTGTATATGTCTTCTTTTCCACCTCCTCTTTGCTCATACTCAAAGTTTCTGAACTCTGACTTGCCTGTGCCAAAGAAGCAGGATGGGGTATGAAGGTCTTTGACATACCTAGATATGGAAGAAGCTGCTGTTTTTTTCCACTTGAATGCGATTGGGAGATAAATTCATACAATTCATCCAAGTCCCAGGTTCTGGGACTTGAGGAACGATAACTGAACAGAAAATGACACAAGCCCTTTACACCATTATATAGGCCAGTCTTTGCTAGATAACAGCTAGATAATAGCAAAGCAGCGGTTGGGGGAGGTAGGCAAGAAGAAGATTGGCCACATGGGAAAAAAAAAGTAGGTCTGCTGTTAAAAGACTCAGGGAATCCAGAGAACATATGTTGAAAATGAAACACTTCCTATCTATCTCTGCAAGACAGCATTTTGAGAGTATTGAAACTGAGCCTGAAATAGGTATTGACTTCAATTCCACAATTTTGCATGTATATCCACATACTTGCATTCATCAGTGGGATCTCTTCATCCTAGTTTTATAATACAGAGCTGCTGCTAATAATTATGTAAGTAATTTTTCTACTTCATCTGAGCATTTTGTCCAGGTTCCATTGCAAACTGAGAGATGGCATGTAGCGATAGCCTCAATGGCTGATTGTAATTAAACAGGAATTCAGATATTTTTCTGATGTCTGTATCCTCTGTATTATCAACAATAACAAAGCTGAAATCATTTCCGCACTTGTATTTAGTGTATAAACAAGTTTCATAAGTTGCATGTCATTTCCTCTCAGCAATGTCTGACTTAGTAGCTGCTTAGGAAGGCATGGTCACAAAACAATTGCAGTCCATTGGTGTTACATCACCCCCCAGTGAACAAGAGGGAGGCAAGAGTCCAATGCCCAATAATTTAGGGTTTGCAGGAATTAAACTGGAATACAAAATTTTGAAATTTTGGCACGCTACAGATGACCCCTTATTTCATAAGTGACAATATATCAGGGCCATACTCTGAATTTAGACATGGCCCTGAGCAATGGGTGAGGCAGGAAGCACTGAGGTTGTGAGACACAATTAATTCACTGTTTCCTCTTTACCATTCTGGCCCCTACTAGATTCAGATTATGTCACCGTCCCAAAACACCAAACCATCGAAGAAACTGAAATGTGGGCATGATCCCACCTTTCCTTCTGAAGGGGAATGATCAATATAATGTTGTCCCCCTCTCTTCTCCCATGCATAGACTTTAATGGTCAAGGACCAAAACCTGTGAGATTCTTCTGTCATAAAGGGTATAACAAGCTTCCAGATCTCTGGGTTGGTAGTTAAGGTGATGGTCATTTAGTCTTAAGAAGATTTTCTGTAGTTTCTTGGGTTTGTAGGACAAAAAACAAGGCCACAGAAAATGCTTTCCTATGTGCAGTTGGTCATCCTCATCTCCTAACAACTGCTTAAGCATTTGACTTCGATATTTCCATAAGCCATGTTGTTAATATGTTATATGTTAATGTTATATGAACTTAATTGCAATGCTTTGGACTGAGTATTAGGAAGAGATAGGGAGCTTTGCCATTGAAAGAGTCTCCAAACTTTTCCAGAATTTCTTTTGGTGTGGACTGGAAAAAGCTTACAGCTTTGATAATTTGACATGGAAGCCCTGACTAAGATTTTCAGCCAAGATGCTATAACTGCATGTGCTTCAATCAGCTACTGGCAATCTTGGTCTTCAGTTCACATTGTATATTTTAATATTGGAATCTCATACAACATCCGCTATCTTTCATGTGTGCTTCTTAAGCAGAAAGTCTTCTGGATACAGATGACTTGTGATAGATGCAACATATTATTTATTCAGGTGGAAAGACTAGAACAACCATTTTAAATATTGAGTAATGAAATTGATCAGTGATTGGTGCAGTCTTAAGCTCCATGGGGCAGGGGTCCATTTTTTGAAGGGGACTTGTATATTAATAAATTCTGAATTCTTTGACATCCTCATATTTCCTTGACCCTTTTTTGATCTGGATATGATCACCACTTTGTATAGAGGTCTACAATGATCCCTAAATAGCTACCAGTAGACCATGAGTACCAAACATGAATTTTACCTTCATTACTTATCATCTTCAGCTGCAGATCAACATCATTTGTGCAATCAATCATTTCTTTATTTTGAAGACTTCTGTTAGAGAGTGTATAGTATTCTAACCCTCCCCTTGTAAAAAACATATATCTGTGGCCACCAGATGCACTGGAGACATTTAGGAGTTATTGGTATGCATGTAACAGCCACTCAGTTCTTTACCTTGTCCTCACTGTACATGCCTCATGCATTTGGCCCTGCCTTCTGAGACAGCTCTTTGTCAAAGAGAGCTGGAGGCAGTAGGGAAACACACAAGACAGTGGAAGACACCATGATTTGGTTCAAAATTTCTGGTGCCTCCACCACTGACAAAAATATATATTTTTCAAATGGCCCATACTTCTGAATCAAATGTCTTCTTTCCTTTCAGATAGTACAAAAATCACAAGGAGGAGGTAGAACCTCCTGTGGAGCTGCTCACCTACTCAGAAGTGCCAATAGCCATCTTAGAACCCTGTCTGCTCCAAGCAGCCCTGCACCCACAAAGGTTTCACTCATCAGGATGTGGCTTCATTGTAGTTTTGTAAGACTTGATCACAGTCTTTCCTCTCCAAAATCCCTTAGGATAATGCTTCATCTGCTAAAGACCCAGTTCCCAGAGCTATAAGAAGCAGTTCAGGTGAATGTGAACATGGAAATGCAGGAAATGCTGTGGGTTGTCATGGAGTTTGAGGAATGAAGTAATAAACAGCTGTGTAATTCATAATGACTGATTTTTCTGTAGATCATGCATTTACAGGATACACAAAGCTTGTCAATGCATCTTCTCTGTCCTTACTGTAAAACCATTATAATCCCCAGATCATACATGAACTTCGTGCGGTGGAAGACACTTCATCCAGTGCAGCATGTACTCTCTTGGTAGTTATGTAGGACAAACTAAGGGAGACTTGCACAATGCCTTTCAAAGATGAGCTGGAAACTAAAATACATGGCTGTGCTGAATACCAAAAACCACAGCATCAACACACAATAATGGCACATTATCATCTCCTTCCCAGTCACTAATCTATCTACTGTCCACAGGTCAAAATTTATCTTTCTCTTTCTTCTAACTAGGGAATTTTGGTTAGCCTTACCTGTCTCTTAGTAATAGCATCTCAGCCCCACATATGTCAACTATCTTTTCCTATAGACATGATTACTTGATACTCCTGTAATTAAACTCTAAATAAATAATCTCATATTGTATTTAACTCTGAAGCCATCTGCTTCTCTTTCATACCCAAAGAAAAGTTTGTTAGTGTGAAAATTTATCTATCTAATGACAGAGCTTCTTTTTTCTATGCTATTTAGCAAATGGATACCTACAACATAAAAAAAAGAGTAATCAGATTCAGTTTAATTAGTATTAAAAATATCAAGAGGCCACAGGGAATAGGCTGTGATTTTTAATATATTTTGCATAATTTTTTCATATTTTAATGTTTCTTGAAGTGGTCACTGATCTTTGGACTTGCTCTTCAAAATACAGGATTAGAATTTCCTCAGGTGACACAGGAATATCCTTTCAGACACTGGTATTCTCAAAGGAGCTACACTGTGGGGAATTTGTCTTTGCAGCATCCAAATTTTGTTCTGTTAAAGCCAGGATGCTGTGTAAAATGGATCATTAGTTCATTCCTCTAACATCTATGCCATATATTCTCTCCTCATTCTACCTGAGAATACAAATAATATTTGTAAAGCAGTTAAAAATACAATAAAACAGAGAGAGGTACTATCATTCTATTCACACTATATGGAAGAAGAATAAAGAGAATAATTTTTTTTATTGTACTGATATTATTGTTAGTTGAAGACATGTAGTGAAAGGAGAGCAGGATCATTTAGAAGATGATTTCTTTCTATTTTTCATCTGAAAAACCTCATTCTTTTGACATGCCAAAATACTGCAAGAAACAGTTGTGTCTTCCTTTATATTCTGGAAAAATGTAAAGATGAGAAAAAAACCCAATTTGTTCAAAGAACAGTTCATCCCAATGCATCTGAAACCAACTTCTAATAAAACATCTAGCAATCATTTTCATTGTGTATTTCTTCTGAAAACAGGTATTTTGTATTGTTTGTTCCTGAGTCCTGCAAAGAAAGGACTTCTTTCCTCCTTTGATGAATATTTGAGAACATATTCACATGTTATTGTGGGGTAAAATTAAGAAAAGTTTAATTGACATGAAAGATTGATCATTTTATGTAAAATGAGAATCTGATCTGAATTCCCTTAGGTGTTAATAGGAATTTCACAGGTGGAAGAGTGAAAAAATTCCCCTAAGTTTTAGTGTTGCAATAATGGCTCAAACATGATTCAATTTTAATAAAAATCATAGTTGGGCAGATAATGAAATAAATTGCTGCCCACTTGAGAAATTCCATGTAATATGAATCAGTCACTGAATATGTGTTAAAAGTACTCATATGAGACTGTTAAAATGTTAATGGAGAATTTTTCATTATTTCTCAAACATAATATGCTTGGCAACTCTTTGTTTTTCTTTCCTCCAAGAAAGTTTCTCTTTCCTTTAGAAAATATACTAGTCAAATATGCTCAAAATTTCCCAGATTATATTTTAGCTCTTCCAAACTTCTACATCACCTATTACTTCATATATTTAGAAAACAGTTTCCTGCCCAAAGGTGACAAATAAAGGGAAAGAGCTTATTTGCAACATATTTTTAAGCCACATTAAATTCAGAGAGTGTTGAGTGCCAAGAGCACTGAAAAATTTTGAGGTTAGTTTTTCTCCTGAACTTGGCAAGTTTTGATTTCTGGTTTTACACATTTTTTTTCTTTTTTTTTTTTTTTCTTTTTTTTAACACTGTTAGAATTAAGGCATGAAGTCCAATCAAGTATATATTCCTTGTAAAACACATTTTGCATTTAGCAGGAAAAAATAACATATTTTTTTCTTAAAACACAGTATATAAAAGAGCACCTAATGTTCACCTAAGTGCACAGAAATGGAGAGACATAGCCATTAAACTTACATGGTGCTACAGATGGTACACGCATCTATCCATGCTGTTTACCTATGAACCTACCTCCTATACAGAGCAATGCAGTGAATGTAAATACAGGCATATAGATGGGTAATTATGATGAAAGAATAAAATACAAAGCTCAGATGCTTCTCTCTCACAGGCTGTCTTTCCTGCACCTGGGTCAGGGCAACCTCCAGTATCAAGACAGGCTGGAGGATGAAGGGGTTGACAGCAGCCCTGTGGAGAAGGACTTGGGGATACTGGTAGATGAAAAACTGGATATAAGCCAGCAGTGTGCACTTGCAGCCCAGAAAGCCAACCATATCTTGGGCTGCATCAAAAGAAGTGTGACCAGCAGGACAAGGGAGGTGATTCTCCCCCTCTACTCCACTCTTGTGAGAAGCCACGTGGAGTACTGCGTTCAGCTCTGGGGTCTTTAGTACAAGAAGTACATGGACCTGTTGGAGTCGGTCCAGAGGAGGGCCACAAAGATGATCAGAGGGATGAAGCAGCTCTCCTGTGAGAAAAGGCTGAGACAGTTGGGGTTGTTCAGCCTGGAGAAGAGAAGGCTCCAGGGAGATCTTATAGCGACCTTCTAGTGCTTGAAGGGGGCTTATAAGAAAGACAGGGACAAACTTTTTTTAGTAGGGCCTGTTACAATAGGACAAGGACTAATGGTTTTAAACTAAAAGAGGGTAGATTTAGACTAGATATAAGGAAGACATTTTATATGATGAAACTGGTGAGACACTGGCACAGGTTGCCCAGAGAGGTGGCAGATGACCCATCCCTGGGAACATTCAAGGTCAGGTTGGATGGGGCCCTGAGCAACCTGATCTCGTTGAAGATGTCCCTGCTTATTCCTGGGGCATTGGCCTACATGACCTTTAAAAGTACCTTCCAACCAAACCATCCTTTGATTCTATGATTAGTCAGAGCTTGTCAGATGGTGGGAGAGGAGAGTCACAGAAGGTGCACGTTGTACGTACCCAGGTTTTGTACTGCTTTCCATCAGAGCCTAAAAGACACAGTTTGGAGAAGGAACATGAGGAGAGATAGGTCTTGCTCTCATTAAGTGTGGCACCTTTTATTTTCCTACCAAGAAGCTTCCTTCCTTCCTCTTTCTTCATTAACTCTTGAAGTTCTTGTCCTTTGACACTACTTTTCTTATCTCCAGGTCTCTTTTGTTAGGTTAAATATGATTTCCTTTGGACTATTCATTGGAACTTCAGACTCAGAGAAGATCTCTGGAGAAATATGTGATACATTCCCTTACTGGTACATCATCTTACTACCAAAGGATCATAACACAGATGAATAATCACTCACACGCACACACAAATTGAAACACAGTTCTAACTAAAAGGAACTGAAAGTAGCCATCTTTCTTTGACAAAAACTACCTTGTAACTTCTAGACTGAAATAATCACATCCATCAGAGCAGGGGGAGAGCAATGCTCAAAGCAATATTTGTGATTTCACCTGTTACAGCTAGTGAGGAAAACTTAAACACATTCTGTATGCCCAAAGGCAGATGGAGAGCAAGGAGAGCTAGACAGCTACAGTAGCTGCTTATATACCTTGGCTTGTCCTGTCTGTCCTAAACCTTTCTTAAAAAATATTAATAAGATTGCTGGATGCACAGTTGACTTTAGAGAAGATAATTTACATGTAAAGGGATTAGAGGGACGAGATTCCTCCACTGCACTAGCAGAGCCTGAAGGAGGAAGGACATGACGGGAGGTCTTTGTACACGCAGACAAACTGCTTTAGAGGACTGGAAAAAATCATTGCAGCCATGCCCTTCGTTAGTACTAAAAAACCAGCATATTAAGGATGAGGTTCACTTTTAAACTACTTTTGTCTGTGTCAAGTCAGGGATCCAGTTTGTTAGCAGTGTAGCTCCCATTACTCTCAAGGTTGTGTAAGAGGCATCTGGGGAACATAATTCTCTCAAACTGGCTGAAATAACTCCTTTAGGATGGGCTGAACCAACTCTTAGACAGTTTCCTCTGTTTCTCCATTGACCATAAAAAGAAGTTTATAACAGTGAGATAAATGCTTCCACACAAGGCATTCCACATTTTGGTGCAGCTGTACAAATAATTCTGTATTTTTCCTTTTAGTGAAAACGACAGCGCCAAAACCATCTGGCTGTCATGTTAACTATTGAATCGTTAGCACAGAGAATGGCAAACATGGACAAGAATGTGTTCTGCTCACAAGCACTTTATAGGAGACTCGATCTGGTCAATTAAAGATAACAGTGTTTGCTATTGGTACAAGAAGGATGATGAAAAGAAAAGGTAAAAACATCAGGTTTGCTGTTAAACAAAGAATAATACAGAAAGTACAACAGGATTATCATCATCCTTTAGCATCTTGTCCCCATGGCAATAAAAGAAACATATTTAGTTAATTTCTCTGGAGAGTTTTCTAGAAAAAAAATCTCCAGTGCAATCACTGCTACTGTACTCCAGTTGTGGAAATAAGCAGAATGTGCTAATATATCTCAATTCTTCCAAGCAGGCATTTAACTTAAGTTGTATTGGTGGAAAATTATTTTGACTCAGTAATCTGTATCAGTTTTCTTGAAGCTAATTCTTTCTTAAGAGCGTTAAAATGATGCATGACTCAGGTGCTTACAATTTATTTAGCAGAGTGATTCAATTATTATTATCTGCTTGAGGCTCTGTTCTTGAGCAAAGACTACTGGAAAGCATTTGCATTTCGCTCCAACAGTCACGTACCCACTTCCACGGCTGGCAGAACTATTCTGATGGGGACTGAACAAATGCCCAGAAGACACAGGTCTATGGGAATGAGGAAACACAACTAGGACAGGGGAATATTCTGAAAATCATGTGTACTTTAATGAAGGCCTAGGCACTGATCCTTCCCGAGCAGTTGCTAAGGCCAATAGTTGTTCCGAGAATTTCCTTGAGAGAATGCATTCAATGACAGAGTTGAATTCATTGCCTCAAGTCTGAGGCACGTCTACATCTTTAAATAATTGCATTGGTACCAATGCAGGTGAGGCAGCACAGGCCTTACTACAGAAATCTACACTGTGTGTCATGTAGGTAAACCCTATGCACCCACGAGGGAGGGGGGGATGACAAAGAGGATCACGTACTGGTCCTGGAAAGCATGGTGTGCCTCATGCCCTCCTGTGGCCAAGCTTTCTTGCCCTCCTTGTTCCAAAATAGGCACCTTTCACTCATGCTGTCAACTGGGGTGCACAGACATTGCCTGCAGGGTGCTAACTGGCACAGGGAATGGGCCGAAAATGGAGTAGCACAGTCAGTCACCCACCACTGCTGAAGCCCTGTCACTATCAGCTTAGCAGCGTAGGTGTAGTCTTTACTGACTGTCACAGGTAATATTTCACCCGCAAGCCATAGTAGCTGCCAGAGCTGGGGACAGAACAAAGTCAGAAAAAGGGTCCTTCCCTCCTTTTCCCAGTGCCATGCCGGAGGCTGTGCAACTTGGTCCCCATCCAGGAGGAAAGCCTGCCCGCTGAGTGGCTGCCACTCCATATGTGGTCTCCTTGCACTTGGCGGAGATGCCACGGCTCTCCTCTTTTCCCCAGGCCCTGCCAGAACATAGGAGATAAACCTAGAAGTGGAGCTGGATTTTGCTGACGTCTCACTTTAGAATATTTAACTGGTGGATTTGGGCACCTCTTTATTTACCAGAAATACCAATCTAAAGCCAACCGATGTAACAAACACAAGTAAAAGCTGCCATTTACCTGTCTGTAAATCTGAATTTATTACTTGTACAATATTGATTAGTCTGGCTGAGAAAAAACAGAAAACTAAAAGAGGTGGAATCCAGTAATCCCTCTCCAGAGATCTGCCTTTCCTCCTTCCCTTCCCTATTATCAACAACAGCAAGGATTTGGCTTCTTTCTGTCTTTTCCCATACTTCTACATTATTTGTCCAAGAGCGTTATTGACCACAGAGGCTTCCAGAATCTTTCTGTATCATCATTTTTTTATGTTCTCAAGCACAGTTGTACAGTGGAGATTCATTTATTGAAAACAATTGCTTACAAGCAAATATATCACTTTTCTTCCTTTTTGTTATTTTACATTATTTATTTTATACTTTCTCACCACTCCTTATTAATTTTTTTTATCTTGCAGAATATCCCTGAATTTTAAGTCTGATGTTTTTAACTCACCTTTAATTTTTTGACTGTAAACAGAGACACCAAACATTTAAATGCTGAAGGCTTCCAAATGTATTAGGTAGATAGTATCTCAGAACAAGAATCCAAGGACCGAGTTAGCAATAACACAACAGAACAACAAGTGTGAGTGGAACATAATTACTATGTGTGCATGTTGTGGGCAGAGGTAAGAAGGAAGAAAGGAAAGATCAAATAGCCTTAAGCATTATGATGTGATGGAATAAAAACAAGCAGGTCACTTCCAAGGAAAAGCAATTTATCTGGATCAAAATTATGTGCAGTTAAGTATCTGATTGAGATCCCTGGGTAGATTCTGAACATATCATTTGGAATGCTTTTAGAGAAATAAAAGCTATGAAAGTCATCTTCAGGAGTGAAATTAACTTTCCTTAATGTTGGATCTCTCCCTCTGAAATATATGCATGCCAAGAATGTGATTCTTCTCACCCTATAGCACACACTTAAAATACATGAATAGAGCTTTGTAAGAAGTATCTATTTCTTTGCTTTAACTGTAACGTGAGAATAGAAGTGATTAGCATGGGCTTAAACATTTGTGTTTCATCAGAAGGGTTTCACCCTAGCTTCCTAACAAATAATATTAACAGCTGCAGGGTCCAGATGAACCTTGGTATTATAGTCAATACAGTGTTTACCAGTAATCATTGCCCCCATTATGAAGTATTTCTATTTTGGCTTGGGCTTTGGTAAGTACCGAGGATATTAAGGAAGACTTGACTACAAAATATGTAATTTCATTGACTGACTAGTAATAGCATCTTACTGTCATTGGGCAAAATCAAGGAATCAATCAGAAGTCAACTGGAGTAAAAAGTTCACATACTTGAATGAGAGGAGATCTAAATTTTCTGTGGGTCAAAGGCAAAAAGAAACTGGGTCTCCAAAAAATACAATCTTAGAAAACTACTTCAGCATATCAGAAAACTAATAATTTGTTTTTTTAAAAAAGCAGAGATGATACATGTAAGGGACAGAAAACTGGATAAATCTAAGATAAATCTCCCATAAAGGTAGATGTTTCATAGATTTGTCTAGATTAGGAACAGAGTCATCCAGTTTCCTTATTACAGTCAATGAAGAAAAACAGATGTCTTCAGGCAGAAGCTGAGATACTAGTGGGTTGAATCACTTTCTGTCTATCTCTCCTCATTGACTATATGGGAAGCAGAGAATAAATTTACATCTGGCTTAGCATTGCATTTAGATGCCTAAAGTTAAGTGGAAGAATGCAGGCTTTCAAAGAAGGCTCTAATTTAGAGGTTAGGAAATATAGGGATAAAGTGAAAGCTGTCAAACCAAATTAGGCCTTGAAACAAAAAATAAGTAGCAAGAAAAATGTCAATCGTGTAGACAGATTAAAAAAAGAGGGCAAGACGAAACAAAGATGATATGTGTAAAGTGGGGTACAAATTTAAGATGCTCTCAGTATGGTTTGAAAGCAAAATTTATCATTCCACTTTTCAGTAGGAATACTGGCATAGAACATAAGACCAAACACCAGATGAGTAAGAGGATGTGGGCATGGAGTAGAAAGCAATATTTTTAAGCTGCAACATAATTCAGAGCAAAATATATGAACCAAAAACTCTGAAAAAAGTCAGTAACAAATGTTGGAAGAAGTTTGTTGAAAAGGAGTGACACAGAATTACTAGAATTTAGTAAATATAATATCCATATTGGGTATAGTGATACAGCAATCCAGATGAAAGAAAGCCTGTTAATCCAACCATAGTAGTATGCAAAGTATTAAATTAATTTGAAGGTAAGCATAACTAAACATGGACGCTAACAGAATATGAGATAAGCATGACATGAACTTAAAAAAAAATTTGATAAATGAACATCATATCTTCCTTTGACTAATGCAAATGTTTTAATAGACGATGTAAATGTCTTAGATCACATTTTCTTGCACTTCACTAAAGCATTTGAAGCAATACCAAATGAAAATTAGTTAAAACAGGGAACATGATGATTAGAAGTAGAACTGCAGGGAGAAAAAGGAGCTAACTATAAAGAAGATCACTACAGGGTATGCTAAGAGAAGAACTGAAGAGCTTCAGGGACTGGCTGGGTCATGGGATCTTTCTTCTTTAGTAATTTAACTAAAGGCTCGGGCACAAAAAACTAACTCGAAGGCACTGTCGATATACAAAAGGGTGATGCAGGATGACCCTGAGAACTTGTATGAAAGAAATAGAGTGAAACTACAAAATTCAGAATTGAAGACTGTCAGGAGGCTGATGAGATTCCTTAGTCATAATCCTTCTAATACCCCTTAGACACCTTGCCAAAAAGGTGCTTTCATTACCTGTCAGTATTGAGATTTCTCAATGCATCAGATGTAGGACAACACAAAATATGTACTGGAGCTCTAGAAATCTTCCATATGTTACACTAGGTGCAAGACACCTGTACAGTATATCTGTCTATCTTTTTGTTCTTGTGAGAACAGAGCTTGTGCGGTACAAGTCAACTCCACTTAGACAACACACTTGGTGTCCAGAGAGCTGAATGCTTCATATTAAAGATAAGAAAAAAGCAACTAACAAACTTATGAAAGATACCATAATGGTAAACCATACCACTCCTTTCTAGCTGATATTTTGAGTCTATAGCTCACAGTCTCTGCTGCATCCTTGGTTCATTACCAGTTCGCTTAAGCAAACCAAACAGACAATTCAGACTCCTGATGGGCATTCTGTCAGACAGTGCTCGCTAGAAGTGATCCTTAAAATATTATATAGCCCCTGATGTGGGTCTCATTCCCACAACATCCCTTATCTCCTAGGCAAGCATGTTAAAAAAAGAAAAGTGAGTTTTATTGCATATTGATTAGAAAACATCAGGGATAAGCATGAGAAAATTAATATCTTCATCATCTTTGAATTTGCTTATTATGTTCAGCTAATTTTATTGCCTTTTTAGCTATGTTAGGATGGGCTGAATCACTTCTGGATGCATAAATTTCTCTCCCTTGACTATAGAGAAGGTCTAGACAATTTAACCTTCAGATGACTAAAGTCAAGTAAAAGTTAGTCCTAGCCTAAAGGTCCCCAAACTAATAATCTAAAATGTATGTTATTTCGGGGGTATTTCAAACAGCTGTCTTTGGTCGAACTTCAGTTTCCTCTCTCCAATCAGTCAAGATTCTCACTCATTTATGCATATGCTTCAAAAAATTTAAACCAATTGAACTTAGCCTTTCCCTCCCTTTTTATTCCTTTTCCTCATTATTTCAGCTTTTTACAAAACAAAAAAAAAGAAAGAAAAAAAAGCAAGAATTGTGCAATCAAAGCCACAAGTAAAACACAAAATTCCAAAAGGTCCTCTAGCATACCTTTAATGCAACCACATGCATTAGCATTGTATATTTTTTATTATACCTTCTTATCAAAAAAGCTGATATGACTATTAAAATGGTAGATAATATGTTGGTTTTAATAGAAATGCCTTATTAAATAGTGACTTTCATTGGAAACATTGACATACCTATCATTTGCTTTCTGGTGGGAGCAAGCCATAGAGTACCAGTAAGAGTAGACTTCATTATAACTGCCTATCCATATTCATTAAAGCTTCTGCTGCTATTAATACCCATCCACAGAGCAAATTAGCCTCTCATAAAAGTTAGTCACATGACAATATTTGGCAGCACTGCAACAAAAAGGCTTTAAATGTGAATTTGCTTGTAGGCAGTCTGGACTGCCTACCTGGGTGCCAAATCTTAACAGAGTACAAGATACATATGTGATCTAGCTATATTTAAAGAGCTGTGTGAGAAACAAATGGTTGATATTGCCAGACTGATCTGCCTTTAACAGATGAGGTTATGTTTGTGAGAGAAGATACTAAGGCATAATATTAGGCAATCAATAGATCTAAATCAGCCTAGACTGCACTATGAAGCTGTGCAAAGGACTTGGTTTATAACTCATAATGAAACTTTCTTTGGGAAGTTTATTATGAGAAGTTTGCAGTGATACAAACGTCTGCTGGTGTTCTGGTAGGAGGACAAATTTGCCTAGGGCTTACGGCAGACCACAGGTGGGAGAGGACAGGGAGTGGGGCAGAGCTGGGAGGGAGTTCCAGCAGGATGGGTCCCACAATGCAGATGCAGAGTGGGAGCAGAGCTGGAGGGTGACACCAGGACGGGCTGCTGAGAAGGGCCCTGAGCCATGACTAACAGCAGTCTGGGCTGAAATTCTAATCGAGGGCTCTGCAAACCCTTTATCACACACAAAGATGAAGACATGAGGAGCCACCTTGTTGCAGTTGGAGTAGGAGCTTACAGTTAGTGATCTCAGTAAGGAAATGAAAAACAAACACCTATGTCTTTAACCTGTGCTTTCCTCTAATAATAATTTTCCAGCTGAGTCACTTCTACAATTTCAGAATAGGCAGGAAAAAAGCACTATTTTTTTTAATGTTACAAAATCATCCTCACTAAAGAATCTGAGTTATCAGACTCAACATAACTCATAAACAGACATCTTCTTATGGTGTTCTACACAGGCAAGAGAGCAAGAGGAAGGCCTGGCTAAATCCAGCTACAGAAAACAGCTCCACAAGCATCACTAAAATGAAATTATTTTCCTATTATTTTGTACAGTATGTCTTGCACTTTGGTGCAACAGTATTTTGTGACTCCCACATAGCTATTCTGAATATGCTTCCTGAAGAAATACTTTAACAGAGTTATGATTATACAAAGTGAATATATACCATTATAATCAATACTTTCAAAGCAATAGATTTTGAATTATTTTACTGTGTCAAAATTCTTATCACTGTGTAGCCCAATAAATCAAGTTTTTGCCATTAGAAGCAGTCCATAGTCTTTGTACTGACCTGCCAGGATTTCTCTGGATTTGTTTCAGCTTGAACAGGTTCTAGCTTGTTTCAACTGTGATAGCAATTGTCTAGGCAACTGTTATTTCCTAAATTTCAACAATGCGAAGTGCCGGGTACTGCACTTGGGTCACAACAACTCCATGCAGCGCTACAGGCTTGGGAAAGAAGGGATGGAAAGCTGCCCAGCAGAGAAATACCTGGAGATGCTGGTTGACAGCCGGCTGAATATGAGCCAGCAATGTGCCCAGGTGGCCAAGAAGGCCAACAGCATCCTGGCTTGTATCAGAAATAGTGTGGCCAGCAGGAGCAGGGAGGTGATTGTTCCCCTGTACTTGGCACTGGTGAGGCCGCACCTCGAGTACTGTGTTCAGTTTTGGACCCCTCACTACAGGAAAGACATTGAGGTGCTGGAGCGTGTTCAGAGAAGGGTGACCAAGCTGGTGAGGGGCCTGGACTGAACTGTGGTGTGGAAAAGTGCAGACACAGGTCCCAGACTGTAATACAGAAGAAAAGGGGTAAATGCTCAGAAAGTTGTTTTTCAGTGTACCAGTTTCGATGGCACAATTGAAGCTTTTTTGTATTAAATTGGACTATGAGTGAACATCACTGCAAGTAGTCTAGTAATTTTGTCTGTCACACTGCCAAAATGTCAAGTATGTTAGGTTATGTGGTAAGAAGCTGGTCTCAATGCACAGAGGACCACCAAGATCAGTGGAGGGGACCCCAATAACATCTCAACCCAGCTGCTCCCATGGCATTGCAAGAGTGCAACCAGCCTCCCAAAGGCTGGCGTGTGCTTACTGGGAATACGTGCCCAGCCTAGCTACTGGTTGGACCTGGGGGCATGATGCTGCGGCACGCTCACCTCTATCAGGCTTCTGGATCTGGTCCCCCTCCTAACAAAGGAGACATACAAAAAATTATTAGATCTGTGTAGAACATGTTCCAGTTTTGCCCATAATAAGATTTTGAGTGCAAACATCAAAATTTATCTAGATTAAGATTTACTAGTGTAGAGTCCGTTACCATGGCTAATACAAAATACAGGAAAGGCATTCGCCATTACTGCTTGCCCCAGCTACTGCTGCTCACCAGCCACCACTGTTTGCACAATGCTAACTACTCAGTTGTGTGCCAGCTCTGCAGTCAGTTTCTGCCTGCAATTTATTTTGATTACAAATGATGTAATGCATTTAGTGGCAAAGGAACTTGTTTTATTGGTCTGCTATTCATGGAGGAAGGTGGTATTGACACTCAGTTTCAAGGTTAAAAATTGCACTGAAGTCAGCAGGATTACACTGAACAATACTTTCTCAAATACAGACGGGAAAATTGTTTGATTCTGAACGTGGTGGTTGTAAGCCACTAATACTGCACTAAGATATTAAAAAGATGTAAGGAAGATCCCTCTTCACACTACCACAACCAATAGGTCATCATGGCTTCAGCATTTTACCTCTGCTATGGCTTGATCCTCAGTCTGCTCTAAAGGAGATAGATGGAAAAGCAAGACAAGATGAAGACATCTGTTGACCAGTGGAGATTATTAGGCAAGTTGTACAACTGCAGGGATGCCTGGGATGAGGCAGAAAGAGAACAAGACTGAAAAATAACAAGAGTTCCTTAGGTAATGTAAGTCAGGTTTAGCTTATGAAATGGAGCAGTTCTGCATTTTGCATAATGCACAAGTACCTCAGTGTGTTGTCCTTATTTAGAGCATTAACCTACCTTCAGTAACAACCAAAGCTTTCTACTTTCTTTATGCATTTGGCCATAAAACAAATCTTCTTCCTTTTTTTGTTTCTGTGCTAAGGTGAAAATTGTTTCATTTACATAACTCATGATGACAGTATGACCAGTGATAGGACACGAGGAAATGGAATGAAGCTGCATCAGGGGAAGTTCAGATTGGACATTAGGAAAAGGTTCTTCAATGAGAGGGTGGTCGGTCACTGGAACAGACTCCCCAGTGAAGCAGTCACGGCACCAAGCCTGTCAGAGTTCAGGTTGTGTCTGGATGACACTCTTAGTCATATGGTTTAGTTTTAGGTAGTCCTGCGAGGAGCAAGATGCTGGACTCGATGAACCTTATGGGTCTCTTCCAACTCAAGATATTCTATGATTGTAGAATGATAGAAGCTGACAGAAGCTGTCTTCACCAGTTCCCACTAATTCAAAAGTTCTGGTGGGTTAACAGGGTATGGGCAGAGTTCATACTGCTTGGGTATTGTCTATTCTCTTGGCAACTGTATAAACCAGCTAATACCCACAATAGATTCTTTATCACTGGCTCTATCTTATTCACAAGAAATGTAATTGTGTATCCATTTCTAATCTGGACATCACTGTAGCTTTTGTCAACCTGGCATTTCACAGATTTAGTATAAACCACCACAGAACCATGATCTGTGAATCAAATATATTTTATTGTTATTTTTCCACATTATCCATTGAACAGAAATATCAGTTAATTCAGCAGTTCTAGTTGAACTGTTCTCAAAAGGAAACTAAATAGAACTCAAAATGATATGTATGGGGTGGGTAGAAGGTGAACCTCCCTTCCTAACAATCCAGCTAGCCTCTATGTCTGGAAACTAATTGCAAAGCCACTGGATTTTCCCCCCAGAACAATAAATAATTACTGTAAACCAACTTTTTCTTTAATCAAAATAATTTCTATCTTTCCAAAAGAGGAATTTGTTTTTCTCTTATCGTCAATCAATTCTATTTGCAAGATACATCACCTCTTCCTTAAGCTCAAACTAAAATTAGGTGCATGATGTCTTAGTTATTTGACTTTAAGTGAACCCTGGTTCGATGAATGCAAAGAAAAGAAATTACATTAACCTAGAACTGATGACATAGACAGAAGTATTCACTATTAATAAAGAAGTAATTACTCCAGTGTGCTGCCTCTGCCATTTCTGTCTCACAGCTAAGTATGAAAAAAGGAGTTTTACAATTTATCCTGTAGTTCTGTGGCACAAAATGATTTGCTTATTTCTATTACATACCTAGCTTATTTTCTTCATTTTTCTGTAATAGCATGGAAGCATTTCATCTGGTCTGCTGAAACAAACCTTTATGCAAGTGCATGCTGTTTTCTGGGTTTATACTTTCTCTTATAGCCCTGAAGGTTCTCCTGTACCTTCCTTCCCTGAATAACTCTGTTTTGCAATCGCTCGTTCTAAGAAATTAGTCCCTTATGTTCCATCATCTGCCATCATGTGTTATAACCTGTTCACTGCCAGGTGGTTTGAGGACAAGACTGTAACTGGGAAGTGTTTGATAAAGTCTGAAGGCATTTGTACTACATCTTCTTACCTGCAGGGTGTTTTCCACTGGATGATACTAGAATTCTCTACCCTTTGAAACTGAACAACATGAAAGATTTTAAGGTATCAGGGGGG
The DNA here is from genome assembly GCF_947461875.1 of Haliaeetus albicilla. NCBI lineage: Eukaryota > Metazoa > Chordata > Aves > Accipitriformes > Accipitridae > Haliaeetus > Haliaeetus albicilla. The sequence goes on along the minus strand of NC_091502.1, from coordinate 12,561,689 downwards.
TAAGGAATGAGGTGCCGAACATGTCATTTGTGTGACAGCAGTGCCCAGGGGATCCAGTCAGGCTGGGGGTCCTGCTTGCTTCGATGATATCCAAATGCAGACACTGCTACAGAAATTGCATATAAGCACATTAACAGGCTAGGGACTAAAGTTGCTCTTTCAACACTAATCCAAACTATACTAATCTTCATGCAAGCCCTAGCAAGCATTATTTCCTGTTGCATGATATACCATAGCCTCGTGCATTTGTTCTTTTGCTGGGTGCAGAAAGGCCCTCCAGGTCTTCGCTATTTAATCCACGCCATCCGAAGCAAGAATGCCTCACGCAGCAAATGAGAAAAGATTTGAGGCACCTGAGAGCTGAAAGAAAATTAAATCTGTGCAAGCTACTTGATGGCATTATCTAATGATTCAAAGTGAGGAAGCAGACTAGTCAACTGGATCATTCTAGACAAGTACTACACCCACACATGAAATCTGGGATGTTCCCAAGAAAAAAACCCGACCGTTGTTTATGATCTCCAGTATCAGAAATAACTGAAAATACTGTTGAGCAGTATGGAGCAGAGTCACTTTCTCAGACCTCCACAGAAAAATTGTTTGAATTTGAATGAGTTTAGTGCAACTAAGAATGGGGCCACAGTCCCCTGCTGCCAGGTGGTCTCCCTAAACCTGGGCTGCAGTATCACTGTCTTCTTGCTGGCTTAATATGATTGTTTATACAAGAACTGCTCCAGTGGAAGGGCCCAAGAAAATGCCTTTGAGAAGCTCAGTAATCTGGTGATTACAGCTCTCTCTAGGAAGTAGGTGGGAGGTATTTGGAGCTCTTAGGAAAAGAAGGATTTTGAACCTGGATGTCTTGTATTCTGCATTAGTGATCTAACAAATACCAAGTGAGACAAATGCCTCTGCCTCCTCCTCAGCCTTCAAGGGTTTTCTGTGGGGACTGACTTGCTTAGACCAGAACTACCACGTAAAGTGACTGAGACAATGTCCTAGTTTCAGCTGGGGTAGAGTTAACTGTCTTCCTAGTAGCTGGTACAGTGCTATGTTTTGAGTTCCGTATCTGAAGAATGTTGGTAACACTGATGTTTTCAGTTGTTGCTAAGTAGTGTTTAGACTAAAGTCAAGGATTTTTCAGCTTCTCATGTCCAGCCAGCGAGAAAGCTGGAGGGGCACAAGAAGTTGGCACAGGACACAGCCAGGGCAGCTGACCCAAACTGGCCAACGGGGTATTCCATACCATGTGACGTCCCATTTAGTATAGGAACTAGGGAGTGGGGGCAGGGAATCATCTTTCAGGGACTAGCGGGGTGTCAGTCGGCGGGTGGTGAGCAATTGCCCTGCTCATCACTTGTACAGGAGAGGGGAGTGAGTGAGCGGCTGCGTGGTGCTTAGTTTCCAGCTGGGGCTAAACCACGACAGACAATTAGGTTGAAGAATGTATAGGTCAGCTGCTGTGCTTCATAACATGCTGCAAGCTGGTTGTATGTCTAACCTCTTATGCAGTTCTGGCCATGCCTAACATCAGAAATATCAGGTGCCTTATGGACTGATAGAGTTAGCCGGGAGTTTTGCAAATGTGCAACTAGACCACTGAAAGACACTTAGCTGTATAAGTGACACATAAACGTAGTCCCAGATGCTGAAGAAATGTAATAAATTTTGACTTTTTTTTGTGTTAAAAGCTGTAGGAGTGACCACAGTGACTGTGCCTGTGACAGCGCATCTCTGGCATTATCACTGTACCACCAACTTGTGTGTTTGCTCTTTGCTCTCTTATCATCATAACAGGAAGAAATGAAGACAACACGACAACCCAAAGCTGCTTCTTAGTTAATCTCACACATGGGGTTACAAGGCTTTCCTTGGCATTATTTGTGTTGAGTAGGGTTAGAAATTTTTTGCAGAAGGATACGTCATTTCAAACTTAACACCAAGTCTCAGTAAATCTCTCCTTTTGTTGAGACAAGGAATGCAGGATTTGGTAAACCAGTTCATGAAAAATGTTTGTTTACATAAAAATAACTCATTCTTCTTCCTTTGAAACTTCAAACAGGAACAGTTCAGTCTGACTCTGAAAACAGTCCTGACAGAATAAACAGGCGGGCTTGGAAACCCTTTCTCTATCTGGCTCTGCATATGAGCCTGCTATTTTCTTAGCAAAAGATCCAGTATAGACCATACTCTAAAAAACCAAAGCTCCATTACCAAGCACCATTAATATGAAAGTTTGAAGACACAAAGTGAAATCATGCCATTTAATGTGACCTATAAGAAAGCCAGGGCACTTACGCATCTTCCCTACATCTAAGCAAAGGGATTTGGGAGCAACTCCCAGCTCACAAGTCCCTGGCTATGTTTCAGTTCCCTCTGGGAATCAAATCAAGCACAAACTATCTCCCCCACAGAAAGGAAACGGAGCAGCAAAGGACCCGCTCCAGTGTTTCCCCATTGCAGCTGACCATATGAGCGGGCTGTGTTCCAGCATTGACCTGCCTGGCAGTCCAGAGGCAGGCTGAGATAATTACCCATCCTCCTCACCTCCCCTGCCCATTGCACTTAGAATCATAGAATCATTTAGGTTGGAAAAGGCCTTCAAGATCATCGAGTCCAACCATTAACCATGCCCACTAAACCATGTTCTGAAGCGAATTCCACTCGCTTTTTGAATATCTCCAGGGATGGTGACTCGACCACTTCCCTGGGCAGCCCATTCCAATGTTTGACAACCCTCTCAGTAAAAAAATTTTTCCTAATATCTAACCTAAATCTCCCTTGCCTCAACTTGACGCCATTTCCTCTTGTCCTATCTCCAGCCACCTGACAGAAGAGACCAGCACCCACCTCGCTACAACCTCCTTTCAGGTAGTTGTAGAGAGTGATAAGGTCTCCCCTCAGCCTCTTCTTCTCCAGACTAAACAGCCCCAGTTCCCTCAGCCGCTCCTCATAAGACTTGTGCTCCAGGCTGGAGCTCTGCTTACAGGCTACTGCGGTTATACCTGCCAGCTCACTGTGTGTTACATCTACCTGGAGCATAAACTTTTTGGAGGAGGAATTGACTCATCCCATGTTGGAGGTATGAGACTGTTTTTACCTGATCCACAAGAAACAGCATGTATGTGCCAAAACAGAAAGCATTTTACCTTGAGTTGCATGGTCCCTAAAGCCTGCCTCTGTTTCTGTCCCAATATTTCAGAAGAAGCGAGAGCCCCTTTGGTCATTCTCAATGTGAGTCATTAATGATACAGTAATTGTCATATCTTATAAGCTTGCGGCTTCTGTCTTGGCTACTTAGACATACAGTATGTTGTTGTTTAATCACCAAACACAGAGGAAATGAGGCTAATTATGACATTGTGATATTTTTAAAAATAGGTATTTTACATGTGCAATATTTTCAGTAACAAATTGCATTGCTGGAAATAATACTGAGAATTGTTTTGATTATATCATCTCACCAAAATTTAGCCTACCCATTCCAAGTCTAAACACATCTGTGCCACCTACATAGCTGCGGTTGTTGTAAGGTGTGTGGGATGGGATGGTAGAATTACAGCTCTGTAACCTTGTAGCCCGATCTGCAATGATGCGTGATTTAATCTGCCCATGTATTTCTGCATAGGATCAAATCTGTGGGTCTCCCATATTTGTCAAAGTTGGCTCAACATTTCTTGCTCGTGGGAGCTTTGCTTTTATTTCCTCCCTTTTAAGGATAACAGCACTGGTGGAATTTACTGGCAATGACAACCTTCCCCCTTTTCCTGTTGCCAGAGTTTGTTCCTATCCTGTCCCCCAAAGTTTGCATTCCATACATTCATTAAACTTCTACCCTGTCATAAAGTAGCTTGTTTTCCCAAATCCTTTACTTCTGAGAAGTGTATTTTCAGGCTGGGTTTCTTTCCTTCTGGCTGTTTTTTAAACTCATTCTCTCAAACCTGGCATCATAAAATTGGCACAGTAATCTAAGCAGTAAGTAAGTGCCCTGTAGTGAGATACATCAGAGGAGGTAAAACAAATCATAGTTTCACAAAGCCCTCTGTCTTTTTCTAATGCTAATATCTATTACTTTAGTCCTGAGTGGGTCCATTATAACAAGATGGCTGGGCTTTTTTGTGATTCAGTATTGGCAGTTAGTGGCGATGCATCTTGAGCTCGTAAATCTTTGACCTTCAATAAACACAGAGAAAATGGTAAATTGCAGATAACTAATCACTGAAGTAATACTGATGATGTCCTTGGCTTCTGCTTATTTGTCTGTAATTTTGGAGGAATTCTTAAATTTGTGTTGGCTTGGCTTGTCTTCCCTTATTAGATGGTATTTCTGGTAACAGAGGTTAAAATAAACCTCATACAACACAGCTGTCTATAAAGAATAAGGTCATAAAGTATAGAGAAAGAGACTGATGATAATTCTAGAAACATAATGACCTGATTCAGTCTGACCTGGATATTGTGTCTAGTTCTGGTCACGCAGTCTTACAAAGCAGATAGCAAGAACAAAAGACTGCCAAAACTGTCAGGAGAATTAAAAATATTGCTCACATCAAAAGGCAAAAAATTGCAACATCAGTTTTAAAGTTAAAACAAATAAGAGATCTGCTAAAGATACATAAACAAGCAACTTACAGAAAGTAGGTGCTCTTATTTATTCTGTCTCTCGATATAAGAACAATGACACATTCAGTTAATTAGGACAATAGTTTAAAAATACATGATAGGGAAGTACTCTTTCATAAAGAACACAAAAAATCTGTGGAGTTTACTGTATTATTTTAATTCTGAGATTCAAGTGAGAATGTGGACATTAAGAACACCTGTATCTATGCAAGAAAGAACTAAAGAAAAACAATGCAAAATTCAGCAGCTCTTTAAATATTCCACGACAGGATTTTGTTTACTCCTCATTTCCATTAACGATAGAGAGGAATAGGACAGCCTGAGACAGCCTCTGGTTTGAACATCTGGGCAATTCTGATGTTCTGCAACTGTAATCATTATATCCAAGGAGAAAGTTCACACTTTAAACACGTGTCAATATGACACAAGTCATTCCTTCAAATGCCATGAAAAATCCAATGCAGAGAGCTGTGAATAGAGAAAAAGGAACCATAAAAATTAAAATTTCCAGTGTTTATTTAAGGCTGCATGCACAGTACCAGTTTGTTTGAGCCTGAATTTTCAACAAGTATTTTCCCTCTGGAGTTGATGCTTGTGCAGCCTCACACAGGGACAGTGAGCCCACATCCGACATTTACTTTGTGCATCAAGTGACACAGTTTCAGAGAGTGTAACTCATACTCTAAGTCTCATGAACATAACACACAAAATTCCCAAAGGTGAAACTGTGAGCTGTGTGTTTCCTCTTCAGCACCCAGCGGAAAGCTGCCAAAGGGCTTCTGCTGTCCTTTGGTGGAAACATTTGAATGGTACCAGATCCAGGTGCTCTTCCAAAACAACGCATTTATGTTGTTAGCATCTTCTCTCAAGTTATTATTAAACTTAAGACTGCTTGTATGGGAGGAAAAAGTCTCCCTCATAGTCTGAAAAGCACCTGTTATCTGGGCAATTACTTCCTGAATTAAAGCCAAGTGAAGGCAATGTTGAGATTTCTATTTTGTCTGAATTTTGGTTCAGAACCTAGCAAGGCTTCTTATTGATTATTTCTTTTTTAGTTCTCACACTTTAGATGCTCATAATTGTTACACAAATTAATTAAGTGGAAATAAAATGATGTTATCAATTGCTTTATATTTTCCACTACAACCTGATTCTTCTGTTATAGCTCTGTATCTCCTTGTTGTATTACTATACTGTCATTTCACTGTTTTGTGTCATTGTAGATAGAGCTGGGTGCATTCTATTTCCAAGAAAGTTTATTTGCACCATGATTTTCCCTGAAGGTTATTTGCACTATGGTTTCCAACAGAGTTGTAGACAGGACACTTCTGCAGTACTTATGAGAGCCTTATTAATTTTTGCTTCTCTTGATTTGGAATTGACCTCAGTTGGAAATCTGTTCTCATATGCAAGCTGATTTTTGGACCAATGATCATAGTGGAGCTTCTTTCCCTTTGTTTTGGAGCAGAACTCCCACGCTGGAAGTACAAAATGTTCCCAAAGCATTTTGTCAATAAAACATTCTGCTAAATTTTTAGTGTGACACACCCAAATTTTCCATCAGAAAGGGTCCTTGGGTGATTCCTGGAAACTACAGCTGGATAGCCGAGCCATCAGCTAAGTCTCTGACACAGGCTCCTTTGGAGCATAAACCAACCTTGTGTCTAGGGTCTGTCAGAATCATAAAAATTGTTTTCTTTTATGGCTTTTGCCTGCAGGGTCTAATCTAATACACTAAGACTAATAGATCAAAACATGTAGTTAGGAGGAGCATGTGCATTTTACCAGGCTCAGTTATTCCAGTTGCCTGGCCACATCCTCACTGCCCTGGTGAGTCACTTCATCAGGCTGTCCCTTGTTGAAGCTGCACTCCATGGCACTGCAAGCATCTTCTAATTGTCCTGAGGTACCCGCACTGCAGTTTGCCTTGGGAGACCTCAAACACCACATCTTATCCCACGGGTCCTTGCAGCTTCCCATGACCAAAATTTTCTGGCATCTCTCTTACCCTGACTTCTCTGCACCACTGATGTCCTTTGACCCCATCATGCAGCTCTGCATGATTTATTTGCCATTATCCACCCATGTGCTATAGCAAAAGAACACATAACGTGGACCTGGGGTACGATTTATGAATTATCAACTTTCTGTGGCCAGGACACATCTCTGCCGGAACCTGGAGGCCTGTGGAGGATTAAATATCTGGCTTCAAACCTCTCAGGATTGGCTCCTGTGAGTGGTGACATCTTCTCCTCCCCAGTACTCTGTAGCCAAGGCTTCACAGCATGTGCCAAGGGTTCTGTGATACCTGCTCACAGGCCTGCATACCTTCTTTTATTGAGGTACCCTACAGGCCCAGGCCAGAATCAACTGATGTCAAGAGTACCCAGAGCCATAGCCAGTGGTAAATATAGGGAGAAATATAATTCTTTGGATAGTGTGAATGGAGAAGAAGGGAAGTCTCCTGGAGCTAAGTCCTTCCCTGAATCAGTAGTCATAATGCAAGAAGCATGCATCAAATCATATTCATTTCAGCCCTGACAATAACAAAACTGTACCAGTGTAACTGTTTTTAACATCAACAATTTTAAATACTATTTTAACATTAATAACTCTCAGTTGGCCCTAAGGAGGGGCATTTTCTGCACCTTCATGTCCTCGACAGGAGCAGGGACCATGGTCAGGAAGGACTTGATCTCTTGATTCACCTGGAAAGAGTCTGAAACCGTTAATGTAATGTATATGCATGGTATGCTTTGGCTGTTGGGACCCTGAAGTCATGGTTGTCTATCAAGTCCACCTAAATTATCTTGGTCCCTCTACCAACAGCACTGACCCCCCCCACCAGCCAAAGCTACAGTTGCCCACGTCCTTCCTGCCTGAGACTGTGGACTGTCTGCATGGGCCACTCAGGGGACACCAGCAAACAGCACAGGCAAAAGCACCCCCTAAAATGGACCCATCCTCCCAACTACACCTACTCACATGTGCTCCCTCCCTAATGCTTGCTAGGTTAGTGCAGGGCTATTCTTATGTAGCAGGCATTTACAGTGCTTGAACTACTTACCTCCCTCAGGATGGCTCACAATGGGGGACATGACTTAGCAGAGAGCCCAAGCTGAGTCTGAAAAGGATGTTTGTTAGATAAACAGGTAGTGGGAAGGACACTGTGAACTCCAGACCCTTCAGACACAGCTGGTTCGCAACAGAATCCCACAGGTTCCTCTTAGGGTGGCAGGTTCTGAAGAGGGCTACGTCATTTTATGTTCCTGTGAAGAATATATTCAGACAACACAAGTCATGCAGATTTAAAAAAGAATTTTTCTTACTCACTTCCTAGGGTGGCAGTCCCTGTAATGATGATCTTACAGAACACCATAATAATGTCATATGAGCTGGAGAAAGCAACACTTGACCCTGGAAATGGCTCATCTGCCTCTTTCAAGAAGAGCAGAACAGGATCATGCAAGGTCCAGCAGAGGCTACACAGTATGGACATCATGATTCTCAGGACACTGCTCCATAAGCCTCCTACTGCCTGGTGGTAGGACCCTGGTGTAGTCCATGCAAAAAATAAAGATATAACTTGAGTGGCTCACTCAGATACACACAGAACTGCATCATTCTGTATTATTATGGCAGTAGGAAATCTGTTACATGACGTGTAAATAAGAAAGCAATACCTGGTTCTCTGCTGCCTGGAAAGATTTTTCTTAGAGCGATATGATCCCTCATCCATTTTCTATGAGGAAGACAGGGGCAGAGTGTACTTTCTGTAGCACAGTGCACAGGAGATAACGGTGTATGAAGTTGAGGGCATAGCTGAAGTGAATGACAGAGATACTCCTGAACAGCACTGGCTGGAAGTTCAAACTGCAGAATGTAATCAAAAGGCTGTGACTAGAAAGGATGTGTCAACCACATGAAGACTGTGTTAGGCAGGAAAGAGGAAGATCCCAGGCCATACACAGTCTCTGTGGGCTTGGTACTGTCTGCACCATGTTAGGGAGAACTGGCGAGGTCTTCCCTGGAAAGGTTTTTCATCAGAAACAGCAGAACTGAAAATTGGTGCGGACTCACAGTGTGTGTAGACACCCCACTTTGTACCAAAAAAACCAAACATAATTGACAGAAGGACTTGATCCTATATCCCAGATGAGCTTTCTGATTAGTGGGTAGTCAGTCTTTCCAAAGAGTACACTTTAATTGTATTTGTGTAATGAGGAAGCATCTTCAGCAGGACAGATGGAAAGAAACTCACCATAACATAAGTGAATGTGCAATTCTTTCACCTAGAAAACTGAAGATTAGGATCTAGACCCTTGTTTAGATCAATCTGAGCAAAAAACTGAAACAGTATATTCCTCCCCACAGACCTACTGAGTATGCTGATTGACAATATGGCTACAGACAATCTCAGAGCGCAAATATTTTTCCATTAAAAATTTCCAAATTTTCTTATTTCTTTCTATTGCAATCAGTAAAGATGTTTGAAAGTCTCAAAAGTATTTTCAGGATAGGAAAGTCAATTTCTGCCAAGCTCAAAATGCTCAGTAGTCTTACTGATCTGGGCAGTATTAGGAATTCAAAGATGAAGACCATATCCCTCATCTGCAAAATACTCACAAGCTTGGAAATACTAGCTCAGAATGAACTGTGAAAGGCTTAGAAATTGTCCTTAGTTCTTCCAAGCAGATGTGATCATATGCTTGATATTTCAGACACTTTTGATTATATTTGTACTGTTTTACTTGGGTTCTTTGCAGCTGACGTTTTTCTCTGCTTTTGCCTTATTTCTATATTCTGCAGTGTTGTTTTTTCAGGAATCAAGTTGTATCCTGAAAGGCTCTCATGTTCCCGAGGAGTTGGAATATGTCTATGTATGTGTGTGTGTATAATTTTCCAATGAATGAAGTGAAACTAAGGGATTGCATTATTCCTAGGACTATCCACGGAGTATATTGTTTTAAGTGTATTGCACTGATGTTGAGAAAAGGGCTATCAATAGACTCAAAAATTAGTGGCCCTGACAGTGAACATATCTAGAAGAAGTTTCCTAAACATTTTAATATCCTAACTTGTTCCTCAGAGAGTCACACTTCAGAAGAATGTAGTCATTAAATTCTACTTATTAGTGTTGGGGTTTTTATATCTTCATCAAATGCAAGAATTTTCTATAATTGGCTGCAGCTTCCTTACCCATCATATCATTTTTGGTTCTGTGCAGATCCTCTAAGGAGCAAAGCTGTCACTGCCATCTAGTGTCCTCAGAGCAGGTTTCTGAAGATTATGCTGAGAAAAAAAGCATTTTCATGATAAGATTGAATTTCTTCTCCAGTTTCTCAGTTACTAGTAAATCTCATGTAGCTCACAGTACCTCTTACAGTGTTTGTTGCCTTTCCAATGTATTAATGAATTTAGAGGACAGGTGTCTAATTTCTCACTTTGGAAAGTTTAAATGATGTTTGCTCACTTCTTTCTCTCTTGGAATATGTATTTGCATCTTCTAAGTCCTACTTGTTCAGGATCATGTAACCAGCACAGAAACTAGTCCCAAGGACCATCTGACAGATTCCTTTTCCTGTCTTAGCTTTTCTCCTTCTCCAAATGATCATTCTTAGTAGAGATTAAAATGGATATAAAAGACATATTCATTAACAACAATTCATGTATTATTAGGTGGATTTGCGTAGTTCCACATAAAAACTAGCAATCTGGTGGGAAGTTATTAGTTCTCCTTATATTACATCGTGGGACACAGCTGTCTCAGCCTCTCATGGTCCTTTCCTCACTCATGACATCTCAGGGAAATCAGTCAGTTCAGTCTCTGTCCCAGGAAAAGCACTCATTTCTTTTCAATACTTGATGGTCTTGGGCAATATCCCACCTGGGTACCCACCAGGCGCTCATGCAATGTCATTCTCATGAGATGGCAGTGGGTCCCAGGGCACCGGTTCCTGTGGAGAGTTTTCCTTTCTGGCTGATGGCAGCATCAGGGCCCCTCTGGTTCTGACCTCAGCCTTCCACTTCCGCAGCACAAGCTTTTTGTTTTCCATTTTTTCTTAACGAAATGCCAGGAACTGACAGTCTGGTACTTTCCTCAGCTGAGGAAGAGCTAACCACAGACCAGCACACGTCTCTCACTGGGGATGCAGACGCATGAGCTTGGACTCATGCCGAAGGCTGCTTCCAGTCAGCCGAGCAGCAAACAGGAATCTGACTGTTTGGGCTGGGGAGCAGCTGGATATGATCATGCTGAAGCCTCTTGAAGATCCAGCTTCCTAGGCAGTACCTTTTTCCCCTGCCAAATGTTCAATATTAACAGAAATTTGTGTAGATATGAAAGATATTCATTGACATTTCCTTGCATCCCTGTCCACCTTTGCATTCCCTGCTCCAGTGAAGCTCAGGTCAGATCTCTGAAATTCAGAGCACTTAGACTCAACGACTAGCCTTTATGGGAGAGTCTAGTATTTTCACACAATTTTCCACCAAGTCTTTATGCTGAGAATAATGAGGACTAGGGTTATATGTCCAGACCCTTATTTCACTGCAGAGTAATTAAGCTAAACTGCAGCCTAATATCAAGCATTATTTTTTCAGGCACACCATGTCTGTCAAAAATTATTTCTATATATAAATGAACCAACTCCTGTTTATTAGGCATAGAGAATTGCACTAAGTTTTTCCCTAACAGTTTTATCAATCTTATATCATATAACAGAACTTTGATTTTAGTCCACTTTAAGTTTTTCCATTTGTAAAGGGTTTTTTTCAGCTCTATTTCCTTGCATTTCTTTTAAGCATATTAAGGTCTGGAATTCATTAATTCACAGTTTTACAGTCTGAAGAGACCACTAAATCTGTTAGGTTACCATGACTGACTGTGTATGTCACCTAAATTACAGAATTAAACTCATCTAGCCCATTGGTGGGTAAGCCTGGCAATTTATGCCTATTTAAAGGTATTCATTGTTGATGGGCTTTGCTTGGCAAGCCTGGCTGATTGACTGACTTACAGGTTGGTTTTGAGCAGGCAGAAGAGGACAGTGTAGTTTCAATTAGTTATTAATGTTAAGCACTCAAATTAATGTGGAACTGAATTTCACAGTATTTCTTAATAATTTCTCATACTTTCTCTAATGATAAGGAATAATTCCAACTTAGTTCTTATTCTGCAGATTTGAAGGGTCTTTCCTTTTTTCCTCTCTTTCTGTTTTTCTCTCCTCCTCTCTTTCCTATAAAATTCATTTTCTCAGAGGGAAAAAAAAGCAAAACAGATTTTTAAATAGAGATGAAAATTTTAATGAATAAAATGCACAGGTTCCTGATTTCTTTTATGCAATAGCTCTGTCTTGCTTTTATGACATGCAGTGTAAGAAATTTTAACATAAGAAATTTCAAATGTCATTTTATTCCACCAGTTTATTTAATATTATCTTTTTAAACTGAAAAACAACCATAGTCCCACCTCATTTGCATTGATTTAAAAAAAAAAAAAACAACCCAAAACTTACATGGTACTGAAACAATTGATATAGATATTAAAAGAGTGACCAACATAAAAAAAGGTATTCTGTTGAATATTTTGATTTGGATGTTCAGGTTCTCTGCTTGCACAGCTAGGCATAACCTCTATAAATGTCACTTGAACTACTTCAGTTTACACCAGCTGAAAACATGGGCTTTGTTACCAGATGTTGCTTCATTCAAGGTTTCAACCTGCATGATTCTCTTGTTGCTACTTCCTTCTGGTTTCCCCAGTTTCATACAGGCTGATGATTTCTGCAGGGAATACTCTTCCCTTTTCCTGCTTTTCTGTCTGCTTCAGAATGACACCTCACTGCTTCTATACCTTTTGCTTGTTCCAAAGATGGCATGGGCATCCGTTTCCAGGGGGACCTTCCCATTCAAATGGGGATACATTCAAATACCTTTGAATTCTCTAACTTCAGTGTTGCAGCCTGGTGTTATCCTGCTCAGGGAGTCACCATGCAATCCTGACTCATTCGTTACACATCTGAATTCCCAGTATGTTAACAGGTATTTCACAAAGAGATGAAGGGTTAGTTTAAAAATATAACACTCCTGGGTTTATCAGGTCTATTTCTTGGGACATGCTAGGAGATCCTTGAAAGATGCTAGACATACTCAGATTACTAGGAATTAATAGTGCTCATGATCATGTAGGATGTATGCAGCATCTCACTTTAATACTAGACAAACTTTAAATGGTGTAATGCCCCTTGAAATGCTAATAATTCCTTTTCTTCTTTCCTATTAAGTTAATTCAGTTCCAGACTGACATGCAGCTATATCGTTCCATATATACAGTATACATTTGGTGGTAGGTAGCCAGTGCTTGTTCACAGAACCTTGCTGTCCTCTAATAAATCTATATGCCCATATTATTATTTCCATGTACTACAAGCTGCTCTGCAGCCTATGACATGGCACTCAGCTGTAATTAGCACCAAAATATAGAGTTAGTATGCAGGACACGGACAATTCTTTTGCTCCAGATGCTGTACTCAAACTGCAGTGGTCCATTGAAGAAGTAGAGATAACCTAAGGAAAAGCAAAGTTAAAATTAATTAACCCTGAGAAAACTGTGTTGTCACATTAAAATTATCCTTCAAATGAAAATTATCCTATTTGTTTTCATTTTTTTAATAACTCTTTTAAATGCAATATTTAAGTATTTAGAATGCTGAGCTAAATTTTGAAAGGTCCTTATTCCATTTGCCAGACCTGGATTGGTGTTTTAAAATAACTGATATTTTAATCTAGTGTCAAGCTCTGCATTTTATTACTATATAGCACTTGCTTAGGAAAATACAGGGTTCACCTGTTAATATTTAAGACTCTGACTTGGAAACACTCCTTGAAGAGTTGGATAGAAATGGGCTCCATTTGAAGGAACGGACACATTATAATACTTCTAGATTAAGCATATCACATTAGGTTCCCTAAGCAAGGAGGCAGGTCTTTTTAGGCTCCTCAGATATGTATGGACATAGTTTATAAGGGCACCTAGGCCAGAGGGTAATTTAGATCAGAAAGCTGATTCAGTTGAGAACCGAAGTGTTGATGTGAAAAAAATCAAAATTACAAATGGCAGAATTTCCCACAGGACATTAATCTCAAGTTTCAATGACAGCTAATTGTAATACAGTTTCATTATCAGATTATGTACCATTTCTTTCATAGACTGCATCCACTCTATCACCAATTCCTGCGAATTCTTCCTCTATCAGCCTGGGGTAGCCTGCTTCCATAACCTCCGCCTCTTCATCATAACTACAATAAACACAAACGAAAATAAAAATTCAGAGGATTTAAACTGCCTGGGAGTTTGGTCTGTGCCCTTTACATGCTTTGAAGTTACACATCAGAAGTAGCCAACAGCCTTTAGGTACTTTATGTCTAGTGCAATAATGAAACTCAGGGCAATAACCAGGGCACTCTTCTACCAGAAGCACAAGCTCAAAAACCGCAAAACTAATAAAGCTACATTTTCAGAACTGATCTATAAGGTACTTATTATATGGAGATTATTGTACCTGAATGTATTGGGACTACTAGCCTATCCTGAGGTTGCTTGGCACAGAGATACTGCAAAGGGATGGTAAAGTTTTAATTATGCATCAGACCTGGCTGAAGTCCCAATCATGGACAACAAAAAACAGCCATCCTAGGGTGGGATAGATTTCTTACTCTCTCAGCACTGGTACCATTTGGTGTCACACAAGCAACTCAAGGAAGCAAGGTGGGAATTTTGTCTAGGAGACATGACCATATTACAAACTCTTATGGATTAGGGCACTTTATTATCCTCTCCTTTCTTTCACTCTTTCAGCTTTTAAAGGCTGTGCCCATATGTTTATAAAAATCTTGCATACACCTTTATGACATACTACACACAGCTGTAGCACCAATGAAAACCACAGACTGGAAACGTGAGCCACACTCAAGTGCCTGGTTTGAAACAACCTGCTGATCTTTTGATACTTCTGGGCAGGTTATGACTAGAGACACACCAATCTGTCTCCAGCTTACCTCCAGTACTTATTTCCAGTAAAAAAGAGAGTCTTGCCAGTGTCTTTAATATGGACAGCTGCATCTATTCTTTTCATTTCTTTCGGGAACCCCATTTCATATATCTTTTTAGGAAAGTCTTCAACTATGTCATAGCCATTCAAAGCCCAGACTTTCTTTCCTAAAAATAAGAACAAAGTATGCATGAGTCTTTTTTAAAGGCTTAGCTTTGAAAGCAGAATAAAATGAGGATGCCATGTTTCCTGTTTTCATACAACTAACATTCTTAGGTCACATACACAGCAGTTATTAAACTATTTATGCTAGCTATGTCCCTAGGCATCTGAGCTTAATTGTACATCTCCTAATTCACTGACAATTGTATAGATTTGCATGGGGTGAAACCAACAGAGGGTGGGGAGTTTAAGCAAGGAAGGTAGGATGTTTTGTTCTTCTACTGATTACCTTTACATCACTTACTGAGCTTGATTAAATATGTATATTTTTCTGCCAACACCAAAATTGAAAACTCACCCTTAAACACGAACACAAGATCTTTGATGGGGTTTTCATAAGCTGCATCTATTTTATTTGGAAGCTCTGGCCAAAAGGACTTAAGTAACACCAATTCTGCCTCAACCATCTGAGGGTGCAGTCGCCAGAAAAACCTAGTTCAGAAAAAGAAAATGTATTTTATGTTTCTTATCATACTACAGAATAGCAATATCTTTGATGTGCTATATTAAAAATTAGTTAATGGAGAGTTATTTTTTTTCATAACATAGAATTTTCAATACATAAAGCCCCTTGTAGACTTTTCCTTTCCTCATAGTCACCTAGCTGCAGACCATATCTGTCATTTCAAATAGTGATCATCTCAAACAACAACAAACTTGAATCTTTTTTCCATTCAGAATAAGAGAAACACTGCTGTCTCATGTAAGACTTCTGAATGTAGTACAACTTCATTCAAATAAATGTTAGTAGTTTTGTGCATGTTGAAGGAAGCTCTGTGAAATGAAAAATGTGTAAAAACAGTGTCAGTCTTCAGCCATACCATCTTCACTTCATATTACTGGGCAGTGAAGTCTGTAATTGTATTATAAATCCTGTCTAAAAAGATATATGATGTAGTTTCTTAGAGGCATCTATACTGATTTCTGATTTTTTAAATTTATGTTTACTCAAATCTTTAATAAAAAATTGAAATGGTGTTTTCGCTTGCTCAAATTTTATCCAGTACCCACTATACGTATATCGTATATAGCAGTCTCTTTACCTGTCCTTGAAGATCAGCATTTCTCCACGAAGTTCTGTTATTGCATCAAGAGATAAATCTGCATCACATTTCTCTGGTGTTTTGGGATGTTTTGGGTTGGGATCTTTGTCTCCAGCACCTGGAATCATTTAATATGATCTAAGTTTGACAACATTCATTTCTTTTCTGTGGATCATGTCATTGAATAGGACATGGAAGAGTTCCCAAACAGCATGATAAGTACAAGCATAATGGGCAAACCATTTGTACTGGAGAAAGTCTGTTCACTCTTTCTCTTCTTTAGCCAAATACATTCTGCAGTTCAGCTGTGCTGCAAAGATTTTAAATGGACTTGCTTTCTTTATCCCAAGTTTTGAAGGTCCTCCAAAAGTTTTGTTCTTTCCATGATGAAACATGAGTATTTCTGTTTCTCCCTTCAGACTCTGTTTTACCTTCTCTTTTGAGGCAGGCCAAAAACTGTCAAGACTCTGCCCCCCACTGCCCACCACCAAACGAGACTGAACAGTGACCAACCTCTGCAGTGTTACTTCCTTTTTTTTTTCTCTGAACTATTAGACCTAAGCATCTACTGTTCCTGAAGTCTGGTTGTCAAGAGTCCAGTGAATCGGTCTTAATCAGTCATGACTGTTGCTATTGAACATCTGCAGCTCTTTAGTAACTGTGCAGTGCATCTTTAACAGGTTATAATGATGTGGGAAATATATATTATATATTATACAGACTTACCATAGAGCTCTTGGATCCCTTGCACATCATCATCAGGAAGCACAAAACCAGTTTTTCCAGTGTATGTGTAAATTGGAAACATCAGGGCTCCAGGGTCTCTAGAGTGTTCAAGACCCAGTGAATGACCAAATTCATGGGCAGCAACAAGAAACAAGTTATAGCCTACAACAAACCACAGTGAAAGTAAATGTATAGCTCCTTGTATCACCAAAGTGGACTTGGACTAATCAACTAACCTTAACATTGTGCTTTAACACATGGGACAATAAAGGAGACAACTGGATAAAGGGAAACATTATGTATAATTGCTTGGCTTTTTCAAAATACCATGTGTTTTGTTTTAATAAGGGCCTAATCTATTGAGTATCTCATAGTTGGTGTTCAACCTAAATCTTATTTGACAATGTTTTTCTAAGTCTAGTCTAAATCTAAGATCTAGATTTCTTGAAATTTCTTAGTAATATTGGAAAGCTCTAGGGTGAAGTCTTTGCCTTACTGAAATCAAGAACATTTTTTGTCAGAAATTCACCTTCAGTAGAGAGTCCATATTGTTTTCAATATTGCAGAAATTAGCTTTAATGCCAGGAGGGTGAAATAACACAGTGCTGAAAAAAAATAGTGTTTTGTTCTGTTAAAGCTCTGTCCTGAATAGGAAGGTGAAGACTTTAAATGCAAGTAGACAATTTGCAGCTAAGTGAAGTATATGTGTTTTCTATAGGCTTCAGTAAGGTAATTCCCATCAGTCTGTGATCAGAACTAGCTGCCCTTGAGCTCAGTGAAAGGCCAAGATGACAAAATACCTTGTTGGTGGCATTTTTTTAATCACTTCACTTAGGAGGTGTATATCCTAAAATTTATGCTATGCATATGCTGTACTTGTATTTATGATTGGCAGTTAAACCCAGCTTCCTATGAGTGGACAGTGAGCATAATGATGAATGAAGAGTAAACAGGCAAACCAAACTGTTTATAGATATCAAACAGGACAAAATTGTCCATCTATCACCATTTCAAATAATCTCAGGAACTTCTGTTACCTCTGGAATCATCTGACCAAACTTCATCATCATCAAAATGGGCATCTCCTCCATAGTCTGGACCAGGGGGAAAAGCATGAGCCAGTAATCCAGAGGGTCCATCAAAGGGGTAAAAGTCACCATGTTCTATAAAACAACATTTAAAACAATTAAATCAACTATCCCATTTTATTGGCAGCAATATAACTATAAGGTAAAAATAACTGGTTCTCCGTTACCTTTAGTGCCAAAGGAGATCATGATATCAGCTACACCACTTCGTATTCTGGTGAAGTTAAGTGGTGTCACATCCGACCAAACTTTGAATGCTTTTTTGAAAGCTCTGTCTACTTCAGCACGCCTCAGATCTGAAGTGTAATTCATAATTCTATCAAACAGATTAATATCTCCAGTTAAATTGTGTGAATCGAAGAAAATGTGTAATACACTTTTATCTGACGGTACACCTCATTAAAATTTTTTGCTTTTTTCTTATGTTCTTATCTAAAAACAAAGAGCTTGGCAGCTGCATACAGTATTCAAAAAATAAAAATAACCATTTTCATTAAAATCATTCAGAGATGTCTGAAATAATCCAACAGCTTTCTGTAATTGGTTTTATATGCACCAGAAGATACAGAAAATGGCAGATATATTCTTTATTAAGTCAAATCATATCAGTAACTTCAAACTTTTTTTATGCCATATAAAATATCTCATAATTCTCACTTCCTGGAGGAGAAAAACATGATCCAAAGAGCTTTTTATAGGCTAGAATAATCCATATTAAAGTAATATTTATCACCAGATATTGAATAGAATTCAATGATTTCATATTTGGAATCTGCTAAAGAAACTCAGGTTACAGCTGGTCAAAACCCCCTGTTGACGACCTTGCGGTATTAAGGGAGAAGGAGCTACCATGTGACCTTTCAGCACCATAGCTTCCCAAGGTCAACTTTCTGAGGTCATGGTACAGAGATTTGTCTGACCAAGCACAGATATCTACATCTGGACTGTGAAAAGGAAGAGGGGCAAGGATCAATCCCTGCTCTCACAGCCACATTGAACAGACTGGTTTGCATCCATGCTTCTTTGTCCAGGACAAGACCTATGTGAAGCAGACACTAAACCAGGTCCAAAGCAGAGCTGAGTGACCTAGAGATTAAGCGCTGTGAAGATCAGTAGTGAGGTGCATGATCTTAGTCCCCACCCTTCTTTCATTTGGCACCATGGATGTGCCCAGGGTGTCTACATGGAGGCCAGATGAGGAGTTACCAGCTTACACCACACCAGCTTTCCTCCATGGCAAAGCGCAATGGAAAAAAATTGTATTTACTTCCTTGGGCTGTAAGGTGGGCTTGGGGGACCTTTCCAAAAGTGGCACTGTAAGGATTTTAAACTGCAACATGAGTTTTGTCTAACTCAAATGCATCCTTCTCCCATCAACCTCATATACTGGGCAACCCATTGGACAAGATACCTGGAAAGAAGGTAATAACAGTAAAAACATTCAAAATGCCATGCATTTACCTGTATGTCAAATTAGTTTTTGACCATTTGAGTTTTCTAGGGAAAAAGTTATATTCCCCCACATCTGGGACACCGCATCTTGGTTTCTGCATCAGCTCATATGTTTCTTCATCTAATTTGCCTGTCACCTCCAAGCCAAAAAAAGCTTGCATTTCTCGAAGTTTAGATGCCACTGAGTTGGCACTCTTCCTCATTATGCCAGCAGGATTCGGACGGAGATCATAGTGAGTCCTGAGATAGCGCTAAGAAGGGGAAAAGAAGTAATAAGCCTAGTTTCCAAACAGTTGTAACTACACTACTTACTATGTATAAAACATGCAAATGAATTATTTTATACAGTACCTCTGCAAACTGAAGGTCTTTCTCTGTGAATTCATGGCTATCTTCAAGGGGAATAGGGATTGTCAGGCAAAATGACAAACCCAACAAGAAAAAGAAGACAGCTGAAAGTCTTGATTGCATCATGTTGGATTTCTGAAGTCTGAAAATCTGATGTTTTAGGGAGCAGTTCACCTTTACTTTTATAGTCTCAACCCAGTGAGTCACCACTTAGGTACAAGTTAGAACTTCCTTGTCACTGAAAGTAAACATGCTTAGATGGCTACTTTTTCTCTCCTCCCCAACACTGTGGTTTAGGCATCTGTTGTCCCACTGAGGGCTCTGCAACCGTATCCTCATATAAACACGGTCTCTGAATATTTACATAGGTTGTGGGAAGAAATGGGCAGAAACAAACCACGCTTTTTGATTATTCTGCAGTAACTTACACTGGCAATAACTGGCAAAGGCTTTGCAATAATTTTCTCTGCTAGAAAAATTGCCTTTCTAGAATTTGATAAAAAATAAAAACATACAACAAGCTTCATGATTTTTTTAAATTGATTCTGCAACTTTTCAGTAGCTACACTAGTTCAATGGCTATTTTTAACAGTTGGAATAGATCATACACACTTCAGTTCTTAATAAGTGGTGCCTTGGCTGATAAGAAATAACATTATAGAGTATACAATAGGATATTACATATCCTTGTTTCTGTAAAGAACTATAACTCTAAAGCATTAACACAAATTTTACTTCAGAGATCATTAAAGTGACTTCCTATCTGTCTTTCAGAATAATTTACTGCTTGAGATGTACTCAAAACCAAAAATGCTAAATATCAGGAAATAGTTTTCCATATTTAAATGTTTTATATTAGTAGTAAATCAGGTCATGTAAAGTGACTAGTTCATACAATTTATCTTCCTCAAAAAACATTAATTTAATTTACTTTATGAGTGGAGCACAGCCATAGATCGATGAGACAGCTACTACTCTGAAAGAGGCAATCTACCAGCTACAGGTAGGCAATGAATCTGTGTGTCTAGAATGACAGAAATATGTGATTTTGACTTACGAGGTGGAGAATAGAATAAATCTGGCATTATGACAGGCATGGACATTATTAAACTTCAAAGCTTAAAGATTATTTCTGTCTCCCCAGGGTCACTCCAATCTCAGCTGCTGTAAAGACTTGCATCATATCACATGCCCACAAGCATTGGTCCAAGGGGAGGTGCTGTTTCTGCTGAATCCACCTTCCTCTTTCATGGAGGCTGTTCCTGTATGGAAAACCTCAGGCAGCTTTCTGGTAGACACTGGTACACGCTTTCTGGAATACACTACCCTGCCATGGAAGTTGCCTTGTTTACAAAACAGGAAAAGGAAAAAAGTCAGTGAAGCTGAATGTGTAGAAGCTCAATTTGTTAAACAATATTAGCCTTCTGTCTTATGATGACAAACAACAAAAGCAAATAAAGCTGAGAGGAATTTGTTATGTAGGCTATTTCTACCTCATTGGCCATCTCAGCCAGTCCTAAATATGGTTACATCAATTAGGGACAGACAACATCTGTTCAAACAGTTTGTATATTCTCCTTTACGTTGCCCATCACCAGTGCTGAGACCTTTTTATTCAGCAATGGTGGCATAAGGACTGTTAATTATCCCACCTTCTTAAGAAGTGGTCTCCACTAAAGCACTTCAGGACGAGGGCTGAATCCATATTGCTGATGTTCTCACTGTGCTACACTCCTTGCTAATGCAGACTGCCAGATTATGTATATGTCTTATTTCTTTCCTTCCAACAATTCTGTATTGATATTTGCAGCACTACTATCACTAATGTTGGAGTACTCAGTTATGCAGTAAGTAGAGTTTACAGTGAATTTTGCTTGCTTTGTGTGGAGCTTAGGAGCAGTGATGCTGCCTTGTCATGGTTTTCATGGCTGTAAGGAAAACTTTCTTGACAGCATGAAGCTGTGACTGTCACTACTCTGCAGAATAGTACCAGACATATCTCAGAAATCTATGAGTAAAATTAATAGCTTAAAACTCCACAGGTAACATTCCTGTGAATTCCAAATTCCCTGAAATTAGCTTTCTTGTACCTAAGGGAGAGCAATTGTATACCACTATTTGTATATCACTGCCCTGTGCCAGACTTAACTAAAAGTTTTTCATTCTGTGTCAGGCCCTTATACTACTACTCTTTCTCAGCTCTGGAATTGGAATCCTTGCTTCTGAAATAGGACAAATCAATTTCCTAACCAACTATTACTGCAAAAACTTCATCAGTCTATCACACTTTATGAGAGAATGATCACAAATTATTCCTAAGTGGTTTCAGGGTTACCCTAATAAATACAGTTTAGCTAACTGGTAATTAAAGGTGAAACCAAGTAATCAGAGACAATATTTGAATGATATAAATGTAGAACAGAAAAAAATTATTTAGCTAGGCACAGGAGTAAAATTAAAAAACAGTGTTAGCCTATTGAACAATGCTCCAAGGAGGTGTGGAGCCCAGTTCTTCAAAACGTTTAAGCTGCAGTACTCAAAGCAGTAGCAAATAGAATTGTCTTGCATGAAGAGAATGATAGATTAGGTAGGGAAGAATGATTTTTCACTTTCTAATCTGTGATTTTTTTGTTACACAGATGCTCTGAAGTCCTTTGGAGTTCACAATGAAAATTCTTTCCAAAAATGTCCCTTTGGTACCCTTTACAGAGCTGTCCTGAGGCATTTCCAAGGAATATTTGAAAAACTGGACAAAGGAATTATACAAAAAACTGAAACAGGCAGCCTTTATTAGGTTTGTGTAAGAAGAGATGCATAAAGCTACACCTTTTGCTATTATAAGACAATGAAGTCAACAAGTGAAAAGGCAGTCCACTGTTTTGAACAGATTCTTCAAGTGAGTAGAAAAACATACAAAGAGAGGAAAGGCAGGGAGTCTGTAACTATTTTGTAACAGGGAGTAAATCAAAATGCTAAAATAGAAATTGATTTCTGAAAGGCTGTGTGTAATGGGCCATCTGAGAGTGGACTATGGCTAAATCGTGTTTTCTGCACATTCAGTTGATTCCTTTGGGAGTCCTGGCCATGTAAATATACACGATCCAATAAGTTTTCTTGCACATTTTATTGCTATTTATATTACACCAGTGGCTAGAAGCCTATATTGAGGCATAGAATTTTATGTCCTCTGTACACAAACTGAAGAAACACTAGTGAAGGACTGCAAACAAGCACATAAAAGGGCCAGTGAAAATGAGCAGTATTCCCCCTTTTTCTGAAACAGCATCACAGACAGTGTGGGGTTTTTTTGAGGGGAGACAAAAAGCCTTGATAGAGATGGGAACTAAGTACAGACTTCTGAAGTTGCAGTCTATTACCTTAATATATTGACTTTAAAGCATCAAGCAACTGAGGTTTTTAAAGTTGGCAATGATAAATGACAATGTCAAAGCCTACCAGTGTTGAGCAATGTAAGATATAAAATCTATGGCTCAGGCTCAAGTGATGCCACTGTGAAGAGAGATGCAAATTAAGACAAAAGCAGTCAGCAGTGGTTCATAGACCTTGTGCTGACCCCAGTGCAAACAAACAAGCATGGAAATTTAAATTTTAAAAGCATTGAAACCCACAAAACTGCTGAATAGTAAGATTTCAACAAGCACTGCAAAATTTCTGCAGTTCTGGCATCTTGTGGGTGTGGGTAAAGTTAGCTGGACTGATGGTAATTTTCACAGGCACAGCAGAGACTGGAACAATCATGCCGGTTTTCCCCCCAAGGAAAAATGGATAAAGAGGGATGGGAGATGTGGTGAGAAGAAATTAAGTGCCTTAAAGCAGCATTTAGGTACTAATTATTTGAAAACAAGAATCGTGTCAACAATATGGTTTCAACATACATTTTGCTACCACAAATAATTGAAAGGTGTCATGTTTTGATTTACACTCTGTGTTTGGTGCCCAAAATAGCACTATATAGTGAATATGGTGAATGCTCTGTGACCCTGAAACAGCAGACACTTCACTTAAGACAAATAAACAAAAGTCAATGGGTCCATTTGTCAATGTTTCTTACCACAAGTTGTATTTCAAGTGGAACGTCTCCAGTGCCTAGGGCTACACCATCACATTTAGATCAGCTTCCTCTGGGAAGAAGGACGGTATTCTGAGGCCCATTGTGCAGCTGGGTAAATGGAGTCCCAGAGTAGTTAAAAATACACACTCTGACCCTGCCTGTCCAAGTGGGACTCCATCTGTTACAAGAAGGGGCTCAAAGACAACTGAGAATGGTTTCCACAAGCAGGTCTTCAGCTGGGATGTCGAGGGGTGTTACACCAACCTGAGCCCTTTTTGTATTAAACAGCAGCATCCCTGTGCCATTTCCTGGCAAAAAGATACAACTGGGGTGCTCAGAGGTGTTCAGCAGGGTCCGGTGCCAGAAGCAAGAAACATATAAACATGTTTCCAAGAGGCAATGGCTCTCATTTGAATGAGTCCCTGCAGACCCTGTGGACAACTAGGTCATACAGAGGCAAAGGGCACCGTGGACTGCCGCCTTTCTGTCTGCCTATGGCACAAGACAGCTTGCAGGACAGCACCTGCATGAGCTTGGCCACACTGGGAGCTGCTGAGCAGTGGTACCTTTCTTCTGTATTCACTGAGCTCCAACGTAAGATTCAGCTGTAGATTAAAGGAACTAAATTTGGGTACCTTCCTAGATGCTGTGTGTCTAAACTCTCATTATAAACAATGAAGTCAATACACTCACTAAAGCCTACACAGCAGCTAGCTTACACTGAGGTAGACACCTTGGGATTATTTCAGTTGCCCACATATAGATATCTAATGTTGTTTGAAGTTCAGAGAGATCTCATCAGTCCTGTGTCATATCTGACAGTCTCATGCAGAAGTCTTGGGTTCCCTCCTGCATCTCAAATGGCACTAGATGTCTCTCTTCAGGCTGCTGTGCTAAGTACCTCACAGCTGGGCTCTGCTGACTGTAATGGAGCTGACTGTAGTGGAGCTCCACCATCTGGTGCACACACAGATACTTCAATTCAGGTGACCTATTCTAGAGCTGAACTTCAGGCCCGTTTTCTGCTGATGCCTGAACAACCAGGAGCTGTCATGTTGCAGAGGTTTGTTGCGTTGCTGTGCAAGGTGGCAGCTCTGCAGCTGGCAGACAGGCAGGCGCTGTGCATCCCTTACCAGGACAGTGCTCCTGCTCACAGCTCCACCTGGCCTTGGAGGGACAGCGGCTCCTACCTCATGCTAACAAGCAAACTGAAAGCAAGAAAATGCCTCAAAGAGGTGCAAGAATCCAAGTTTCCTCTGTCCAAACAACTCCTGCACAGGCAGAAACTCATTGGATCCAGGAAAACTGCCCCAGTCAGCTGCTCCATGCAAAGCAGCAACTGCAGGCTCCCATGGAGGTCACGCCATGCTCCGCTCCTCCTTACCACTCTGTACGCTCCCCAGGACTAGAACTGGCTTCCCGTTTTGCTCTAACCATTCTATATGAGCTACCCACAACCTTTTCTGCTTCAGGATAAATGTAGGATGCTAAATTATCTGTTATAATATGGCAGTTGTGGCCTTTTTAACGGCAATTTTTTTGCATATGCAGTAGTATGTCACTAGTTGTTAATCTGCTCAAGACCTGCTCATTTGTTGTGCTTCTTATTGCAGTCAGGATAGTGCTCCTGTATCCAGGCTGCACTAACCATTTGTGGAAGATTTTATAGCAGTTCCTGTAATTGAATTTTATTGATTCTTGAAAGAAATAGATGGAACCTGTAAAAAAAAATAAATAATTTGAAGATAAAAAAATAATTTGAAGAAAAAAAAAATAATTTGACTGCAGCAATTACTTTCTGAGATTGTAGAAGTATTTTATTCTTTCATTATGGTTACTTTATTACTTTGTAAAATGTGGTACCCAATTGGCAAAGTCCAATACTCTTTGATTAGCCTTTTTCAGATATTCCACATATGTAGGGTTTAATGCTTAATACAAAGTTTACTTACTTTAAGTTATTAGAAGTTACATGGAATTTTGATTTAGCACAGTGATGCAGCAATGTACTTTAATCACCATATAAGTACAAATTACATCTAGCAGAGTACAGCAATAGGAACATGTAGCTGAATCACAGGACAACTGTGATTACCAGTCTCTATTACATGCTTACTGTAGTGACATTGGGTGTCCACAGACCCCAGAAAGAAATGCACAAGTTCAACCCAGCTCAAGACTCTTGCTCTCTTCAAAGTTCTTTGGCTGGTTTTTATACTCAGTGTGGGGCTGAGCCACATATACACTGCCCCCACACATAACACTACCCACGCTGCTCTGGCTAACTCAGGAATATATTTTGCACTCTTGATTAACTGAGGGATGAACGTTTACACAGCTGACTGATGCACTCAGCAGATGTAGCTTCCAGTCCCATTTGTGTCCAGGCAAGTTCAGCTTTCTTTGCAACACCCATGGTCAGTCCCTCCTTATGTTATTCCCTGAGATTCACGGGATCTCCTCAGAGATCTCCTCAGAGCCTTCTTCCATTGTAAGGGTTCATTGATATTGTTCACATCAAGTACAAAATATCCAGTTATATCTATCATTAGCAAACTGTAGGCAAATGATGAGTTTGTGTCTAGCCAACATAATTTTGCTCCTAAGGGGAAGGAGCTGGTCAACAGTACAAAATATGGAAAACAAAACCCCAGGAATCCAGTTCAAAGGTAAAAACTTAATTTTCTAAATTTGTTTTTTGAGATCTCCACCACTTTACATTTCTATTTTTTAAATCCTGATGTTTACACTTGCAAACACTCACAAAAATATTTTTAAAGACTACCTCAGTAGCACTGTGGCTCTCTGACACTCATAATTAAGTCTTGGTATGTTTTGATGTATTTCATTTCTTGTGTCATCATTTCTTGTGTCAACCCAGAAATACATATAATATGTCTTTAAAACATTTTAATTTTAGCTCTTGCATCATGGCAAAATACTTTCCCTGTCTGTCAATTTACTGTTTTAATAATATGCTATAGCAACTTTATTCTCAAATCTTAAGACCTCCACTATGAATAGATAGCCATTGTTCATAGAAAGACATAGTTCATTGTAGATGTAATAAAAATCAGCGTTAGGATGAAAAAAATATGATTATGATTTATTTATATAGTGATTCAACAATTCTTTCTAAAATTTTGGACACTCAAGGATTTAAATAAATTGTTTGGGTGAAACAAATTTTGCATGTTAAATGCCTAAGTGAAGTCTGAATTTTAAATTTGTGGATTCTACACCTTCAGGAAGGACAAACGGCCCCTTTAGGAATGTGAAATAAAAAGTAATATGCTCTGCAACATTTTGGTTCAGACTACTTATTATTTATGAAAATTGGAGCTAGGAGCCTAACAGAAACACACACATCCTTCTCCTGCCTCCACAAGCTCTTTTCTCTGATGTATGTTAACAAATTTACTATTAGTAATGAAGACTCTTAATTTCTGACTCAGCTTTCTATTGATCACTACTTAAGAGCACTATATCTTCTATAGCTCTTAAGTAATAACAAATAAAAACAAATACTATCATTACTGAATCCAGACATTTCAAACCAGTGCTGGCTCTAGTACCTAACCCCATGAACCCCAGCCTTTGTCATCCTAGGTACTGTAAGAAGAAATGCATCAGAGGAAGATGGCAGGTTAATGATGTGGATTTTGAGGAGGGGAGAGAAATCCTCTCTTCAGCACCAGTGAAAAAATATGAGAGTTGTGGCCACTGTTCACAAGATCATCCTCTATACTGAATGAGGTATTACCTGACACTTTCCAGATATGTCAATCATTAAAAGTACAGCCTAATTGAACTGTATGCCTGATGCCTTTTCTTTTTCCAAGTCAATACCTACTGGAATTTCCACCTGGGTGTCTACCCCATATTTCTTTTCAGGATCAAAGCCTCCCATATATGCACACAAATTGTTCAGAATAACATCAAATGAATTTAAAAAGCTACATTGAAATTACCCAAAAGAGACAGCATCACAAACCCTCAGGGCAGGTGCTTGTCCTTCACAGAAACACATGGAAGAAACACTCTTTAAGTGAAGCTTACTGTAATTTTTTTATTTGTAAGAAGTTTTAGGAGTAAAACCATACATTTTAAAAACATTTAGGAGAGGAAGTATAATTCTTAAAGCCCTGGCTTTTGCTTGCCAACCACATTCATGTTGTTTATGCAGCTGGGCTTTTTAAAAAGCAGTTTCTCAACTCTATTGCAAAAGCTCTTGAGAATAAGGGGGGAAAAAACTAGATGTCTGATGCATACAGTTTTATAGGAAGTACCACAAACAAGTGGTAAGCTTAAAATTAAGGTTTGAATTACTGGTAAGAGATTACTGAAAGGGGATTTAAGAAAATTCCTAGTGCTACCTAGCAAAGTGTATGTTTTCGATGTAAAGGTAAGTGACACAGAAATAAATGTATCATCTTTTTCCATTACAAAGAAATATAATATAAAGGTAGCCATACATTTAAGTTAAAAACTCAATCCCCCTATGGATGAAATTTAGGGGAGGTCACCAAGATGGTGGGGGCTAGAGCACCTGCTCTGTGAGGAGAGGCTGGGGGAGCTGGGCTTGTTCAGCCTGGAGTAAATATGGCTTCAGGGAGATGTAACACCAGCTCCAGTGCCTGTGGGGAGGTCTTCAAGGAGCTGGAGTTGGGCATGTCACTGTGGTGGAAGGCAAGAGGCTGAGAGACAGTGGGCATTGACTGAAACAAGAGAGGTTCAGCCTGGATATAAGGAGAAACCTTTTCCCCATGAGGACAGCTGGGCAGTGGCACAGGGTGCCCAGAGAGGTTGTGCAGTCTCCATACTTGGAGGTTTTCAAGCCAGACTGGGTGAAGCCCTGAGCCCTGAGTAGCCTGGTCTGACCTCAGAGCTGACCCTGCTGTGAGCAGGAGGTTGGACCAGGGACCTCCTGAGGTCTCTTCCAGGCTGAGTTATTCTGTGATTCTATGCCTTAATATCAGTATCAGTAGCCAAATATCAAATTAAGATATTTTGAAAACATTTTAGTCAGTATGTTTATGTGTAACACTTAAGACATACTCAAGTTCTGTACATTACAGATTTTTTAGTATGAATTAGTCTTGGTAAAAAAAACCAAACACTGGACTTCCTAATGTTGGCTGTCACTTGAAATCTATCTTTAGTGGATTCTTATGTTCAAATTTATTGATTAATGTCTTCATGATATTAGTAGATCTTCAGTTACCGTGAAATACTGGTCAGAAACTGATATAGAAAAATTATGCAGCCAATACAGTTTGCAAATGTAAATTACTGTTATTTATACATTACTTAAGAGACTTAAGTTCTCTAGATATGCAATTTCACTATTTTGAACACCTTATTAGCCTATCTAATGCCATAACATATCCTGCACACTAACAGTGCTCTGTAGGAATAATGTTAACAGAATATTTTCAGCCATTACTACAGATTTCCTCATTTCTCTGTCAGCCATTCTCTGAC
Organism: Haliaeetus albicilla; assembly: GCF_947461875.1. Classification (NCBI taxonomy): domain Eukaryota; kingdom Metazoa; phylum Chordata; class Aves; order Accipitriformes; family Accipitridae; genus Haliaeetus; species Haliaeetus albicilla. The sequence continues at coordinate 12,532,582 of NC_091502.1, read as the reverse complement.
ATTCTACCCTTTTCACCCTGGCCTCTGCCATATAGATGTCCTTCTATATTCACTTTCAGGAAAAGATAACAGCTTCCATTTCTCTTCTTCACAAGACCTAGCACACAACAACCATTCAATTGCATTCAATTGCAAACACATGGTAAGGGGAAAAGATGATGAAGTTTTCTCCCACAGAGTCCCTGGTAAAATGCACTCAGTTTCCCTGTCATGTGGCTTTAAACACTGAGCGTTTGGAACATGGTAGCTGTGGGATGAAATCAGAATGAAAGGGAGGAATTTCTCCAGTGTCTTTTGCAAGGCCTTAGAAACTAATTTCTCATCACAATATCTCTGTTCTTACATCTGCTGAAAAGTTCCAATCATGTGTTTCCTAGCCTTGGCATTCAATATTTTCTTTTCTGTACCAGCAAATACCAAGAAACAGCATCTTTCACTTACTTCTTCCTCTTTCCTAAGTGGGCAGTATGCTCTGATTCACAGCAGTGATAAAGACCATCTGCTAGTAATTCAAACTGGATAGTGGAGTTAAAGGATTATAGAAAAGTAAAAATAAAAATATTATTGGTTAACAGAAGACTTGCCAAGGCTGCATCCTGTGTTAGAAACGCTTGTTCATGTTCATGCTGACAACTAAACTTCAATAGCTTAAAGGTTGGAAAGGACCTCTGGAGGTCATCTTATCCAACTACCCTGCTCAAGCAGGGCCACCTAGAGCCGGTTGCCCAGACCAAAAATGATCAGAGGGATGGAACACCTCTCCTGTGAAGAAAGGCTGAGAGAGCTGGATTTGTTCAGCCTGGAGAAGAGGAGGCTGCAGGGAGATCTTATTGTGGCCTTTCAGTACTTAAAGGGGGCTTATGAGAAAGATGGGGACAAACTTTTTAGCAGAGCCTGTTGCAATAGGACAAGGGGTAATGGTTTTAAACTAAAAGAGGGTAGATTCACACTAGATATAAGGAAGACATTTTTTACAATGAGACTGGTAAAACACTGGAACAGGCTGCCCAGAGAGGTGGTAGATGCCCCATCCCTGGAAACATCCAAGTTGGATGGGGCTCTGAGCAACCTGATCTAGTTGAAGAGGTCCCTGCTCATTGCAGGGGGATTGGACTAGATGACCTTTAAAGGTCCCTTCCAACCCAAACTGTTCTATGATTCTATTATTCTATGATTCTATGACCATGTCCAGATACCTTTTAAGTATCTCCAAGGACAGAGACACCGCCACCTCCCTGGGTAACCTGTGCCAGTGCTCAGTCATCCTCACAGTAAAAAAGTCTTTCCTGATGCTCAGAGGGAACCTCTTGTGTTTCAGTTGGTGCCCATTGCCTCTGGTCCTGTCACTGGGCACTGCTGAAAAGAGCCTGGCTCCATCCTCTTTGCACCCTCCCTTCAGGTATTTATAGACATTGGTAAGATCCCCCCTGAGCCTTCTCTTCCCCAGGATGAACAGCCCCAGCTATTTCAGCCTTTCCTCATAGGAGACATGCTCCAGTCCCTTCATCATCTTCCTAGCACTTTGTTGGGCTCTCTCCAGTATGTCCATGTCCACCTTCATCATCTTCCTAGCACTTTGTTGGGCTCTCTCCAGTATGTCCATGTCCACCTTGTACTGGGGAGCCCAGAACTGGACACAATATAACAGGTGTGGCCTCACCAGTGCTGAATAATCCTATGAGCTTCCTATGGAGCTTCCTATTTCACAGTCTTCAAGTATTTTTTAGTGATTTAAGTTATCTACTGCATTCCCTTTGTCTGTGTCTCTCTGTCACAGTGCTTTTTTAGAACTGCTGCCAAATATCTGAATAAAAATAGTTCTTTTTTATTGTCAATACTTATTGCCAAAAACCAACATCAATCCAGAGTTAATTTTCAGCTAGCTGCATACTGAAATCTGCCCTTTCCCAAGAGATAGGCTAACAATTAGATGTTATGGACTCCTCATAGACACAATAAAATAGGCAAGTACTTCTCTTGCTAAAGAGCACCAGAGGGAAAAAAAATCAGACTAGTATCTTCACCCCTGCTGAAAGCTTCTCTGGTTTTTAGTCAATATCTGAGTAAGGAATCATACAGGAGTTTACATCTGTAAAACACATAAGGAAAATACAGCAGAGAAGTCACTGCTTTAGCTAGTTTAGTTCGATTTAAAGATCACAGTAAAAAATGGCTTGTTACAGATAATAGATGTTCCGTCATTTTCTATGGCTCCTTGCTGTTGATTTCCATGTAGACTTTAGCCATCTGAAGACTGCATACAGTGGCTTATTGGGTTTATTTCATTGTCCTAATGAATATTATCTGAAGGCAATCAATCATACTTGTTGCCGAAGGATTGTGCTAATTCAATTGCAATTTTTGCCCAAATTCCAGTACAGACGTCTACTTTTTGCCCATCTCTATAGTTAACTGTTCAGATATTTCACAAGCACTAGGCATATTAAACAGCTGCTTCAAATCACCCCCACTGTGTTAAATATGCATACATCTTAAAAGGTAGTTACCATTCCATGACTTAATAGCAGTGATTAACCTCCCAATAAAGGCTCAGAATTGCTTAATCATCCTAAATTTCCTACTGTCTTTCCCAGCAATTCAGGATGCACTAGTGGGAGAGTAGGGGCTACTGGGAGTCATCAGCACTTATTTCCTCCAGGTGGGCAAGCATGGTTCCGTTTATTGGAAGATCTAGGAAAAGAAAGAAATGTTACCTGTGTAAAAGAATACACACAAAATGCAAGCAATATTCACGCGTCTTATAAATGAGAATTACTGTGTGATGGTTCATACTTGCAGAGTCATAACCATTAAAAAACTCACTAAAATGACATAAGGCTTAAGTCAGAATAGATTCTATCCCTGACTATTGTAAAATGGTTAGAGCATCTTCTCTTTGTCAGCTTTGGTGCTGAAAGTGATCATGATATCAGCAAGGCCACAAGACAGACCAAGGTCCTGGGAAGATTTCAAGTCACATAACTCATAAAGTTTATGCATCCTCCAGTTTGTTTAGTCCACTTTTCACTAGCCAGATGTGAAGTGTAACTTATTATATAAACAGGTTAAAAAATATCTGCCCATTGTTGTGTCAGAATCTTTCGAGTTAATAAAAAATCTGGTGCCATGTGTCCTTTGGTTCCCTTAGCATATAAAATGGAAATTCCTGACTGAAAGCAAACCATGACAAATGTTCACTGGACGTTTCACAGACCTTATGTATTAAGTTTTGCTATTGCTTTATTTCTTTTCAATGCAAAATAATTTATAAAACCTGTTCAAAACTGACATGGAAAACTCTGACTATGAAAAATACTTCTATTACTATCTAATAAGATACTTCTATTGCTAAAAAAATACTTCTATTACTGAATAACAAGACTATTTAAATTTCAAGCTGAGATAAATGGCTAGAAATAAGGTTTGTGTATTTATGCTTTCCTTTAGTCCTGGATGAGGAAAGAGGAACATTGAAGCAATATCTTTTAGCTTTGTCTAAAATACTTACTTAGAAAATATTATGAAACATCAAGATTTTATCTGAAGGTTGCTTTTCTATAAAGAATTATTTGAAACAATTCAAATAACTCTGAATTAAACATTTTTTGCCACTTCTGTTTAGGAAACATCACATGTATCAACTTCTGACTTTTATACCTGGACAAAAAGAATAAGTGTTGTTTCTACATAGTACTAATCCAGTTGACTTCCAGAAACTGGGAGTCTTCAGATTGAAGAGGATGTTACAACATGACAGATCTACTTTTGTTTAATACGGAATTTGACTAAGAGACAAAATTTCCCATCCATGCACCTAGCAAAGTAGGAACTTGAGGTTCACCCACATCCCAGATGAATGCCCTTGTTGCTGTACTAAAGGGGTGAATCAGTTCCTCCTGCCTTTGTGTGAGAAGGAATCAATCCAGTTTTTAATCCTGTCTCATGGAGTACCTAATTCCCAGAGCACAAAACTCTGATTGTACCATTAAGTACAAATACTTCATTCAGTTTTGCTGAATTACTTCAGTTTCTCCATTTAACATAAAAATGACTAAATGATCCATCTAGTTCAGTATTCTGTCTCTTAGCAATGGTAAATAAGAGACACTATCTAGGGAGAACATCTCTGATGAGTTTTTGACTGATGCTGGCTGCTTTCAACATCTTCTGTAATAGCAAGTCCCAGGCATTCACTTACCACTCTGTAAGAGATATTTTAATTTCTCTGTCTTAAATCAGACTCCTGCAAGCCTGATTCAAGGCCACCTAGTTCTAATACTGTAGGATTTGGTACATAACAGCTTTACATTCAGCTTATGATTCACCTTCATGATTTTGAAAATCTTAGTTATAGCAAGTTCTTGATCTCCTCTTCTACAAACTCCTAATTTGGTTGCTGGTCCATTCACTTAATTTAAATTACCTTTCTGGGTGATTTCTTCACTGTCATTATATCCTTTCTGAGGTTTGGAGAACAAAACTGCACTAAGTACTCAAGAATTGGACACAGGAAGATTTTATATAGTGGCAAAGTTATGCTTTCCATCATTCATGTTCTCAGCACTTACCCTGATGATGCCCAGCACTTTGTTGACTTATTTTGGCTGCCACAGCATATTGAGCCATATATTTCTGAGTGAAGATTCATTGTTGTACCATTCACTCTTGCTTTTATACAATAGGCTGTTTACCTTCTAAATCCAAAAGGCAGAAAGAAAGTCAATTAACTTAACAGAATCAAAGTTGACATGACTAGATTTTTGCTACTACTGCCTTAGTGGTAGCAAAACCCCCCCAACTCTAGAAGTGCACACTGTCCTCTAACATTATCAAAACATAAGGATTGTTTTACCTTACTGTGCAATTTTAGCTGCATTGCTTCATTATAATTTACAGGAAAAGAGTAAATAACAGGAGGAAAAGATCAATTTCCCACTCAAAGCTGACATGACAAAAAAACCCATGTGGCTAAATAAACTGTAAGTTAAATTATAGGATATACGATGTGCTGTACACCAGATAAATGTGTGGTTTTTCTAAAGCTGTGTGAATAACTGATATTTTTGTTCAATCAGAACAAGAAAAATTAAAAAAAGAGAATTATTTTATCTGAAGTTTTTTGTGTTTGTCTTTCTTATCAGAAGGGAAAAAACCCCACACATCATGTATCTTTAATGGGAGCTAAGGCTTAAGCAAAACCAGTTTAAAACCCATGGGTAGTATTAGTAAGTACAGCCATAAGATCCAGGGATGTGATCACCCTCTCTGGCACTTGTGAGACCACATCTGCAGTGGTGTATCCAGGTTTGGACTCCCTAGTACACTGAAGAGGCTACCAAGATTGTCAGGGGCTGGAGCACAGGACATAGGAGGAAAGGGTGAGAAAGCTGGGTTTGTTCATGCTGGAGAAGAGAAGACAAAGGGGAAATCTTACTGCAATCTACAAGTACCTGACAAGAAAATTCAGAGAAGATGGAGACAGACTCTTCTTGGACATGCACAGAGAAAGAACAAGAGGCAATGTATGCAAACTGGAACATCGGAAATTCCACTTAGATATTGGGAAAATTTTCTTTACCATAAGGGAGGTAAAATATTTGAATGGGCTGCCCAGAGAGGTTTTGGATTTTCATCCTTGGAGTGTTCAAAATTCAAATAGTCAAGTCCCTAAGCAACATGGTCTAATTAAACATGAGCAAGGGGTTGCCCATATGACCTCTGAAGGTCCCTTCCAACCTAAATTAACCTATGTTTCTGCAGTTCTTTGAATGATGGCTGTTATTGATCCAGTAGGTCATCGGAAGGTCTTTCAGAAGGAACCTAAGTATCTTAAGATCTGAGCTGCTGAGAAACAATGCTCAGCACACTGCTCTTGGTTTGCTGATTTTTGTGGGTCTAGCCTGAATCATGTTCCTTCCTCCCAGTTCAGATTTGTGGATATTTTCAGGTGCACTGAAATTTTTTTTCGGTGAACAAAATATTTGTCTAAACTGTTTCTTTAGCTCTAAGGTTTCTCAGATTTCAGAGTAGTTAGTCAACAATAAAATTCTAAAAATTAATCTTCTAGCTTCAAAGTGTTTCACAAGCATTACATGATTAATCCTCATATATCTCTATTACCTAACTAAGCAGTTTCTTGCAGGTTATATAGTAAAATTGAGAAAGATTGGTCCCAAACTTAAAAGTTATCTGTCAATTTTAGCACATTCATTTCTGGTAGTTTGTTAAGCCCCTCAATTTAGTTCTCAAATCTGGGTCAATAAAAATTCAATGGTATGTTTATAGAGAAGGATCCTAAAAATATTGGTGAAATCATCAATAAATATGAATTTGCAGACCAGTAATATCAGCAAACTCATTAAAGACGGTCACAGATTTGAAAGTCCAAAAGTGCATGATGCTCAAATGAAGTTTCAGAATTAATTCTTCAGCCAATAAATGTGACAAAAGGGTATCCACTGCTAATGCTTTCCCAATCCAATCTCTGTAATCACAGTGTGTTGGTGTTCCAGCTCCAAATAAATATCAAGTTGACAACCCAAAATACATACATCTTTGGTAGGTTTCTCCCTTTAAATTCTATGCCAGGCACTCTAGCATAGTTCATATGCTTAGCACATTCATTTGGGAAGGGAAAAAAATGTCAATGTGATTGGCTAAAAAATTCCTGAAAAATGCTGTTTACAAAGGCTTTGTAAGAGGACAAAGTATTCAAAATGGGCTGTTCTTAATTCTTTCATTATGGACTTTAGATGTGTAGGTAAGCACCATCTATATGAAAGTTATAAAATGCCTGGGAACATAAAATGAGTAGTTAGGTTGCCAAAGCTAAAATGCAGTTTTGCAAGATTAATTATTATTGTACCCACTTCAACCTAACAGAATCGAAACTGTTGTCCTGTGATTTGATAAGACTTGGTTGGTGGCTGAGTCACATAAAACTATGACTCAAGTCTGAGTCTGAAACTCAGACAGTATTTTTAGATTATTAAAAAATGGAGACACAATTGAGGCAGGGAACTCCTCTGTCTTGTTTACTTAAGGAATGAAGAGTAAGGTGTTTCACAGACATTTGAAAGCAGAAGTCTTTTCAGTGAGTCACTAGTGGATTTTCCACAACTGCTATTAAATAATAACTAGAAGCATAACAACAAACAGCTGAATTCTTAAATGAGCTGCATGTTAAAGAAGGCTCAAATTAATCTCGTCTAAATACTAAGTCTTTCTGTTGAAGAAATACAGTGCTAAACTTTGCCCTGGGATAAGAGTGTGCTGTCATTTTCTCAATTCCTTTAGCCAAATGATCCATTTAACATGATATTACTTTATGTTAGAGACCTCTTTTTCAAGTCTATGGCTGTAGAGAGATGCTGCTCTGAACAACTTCTAAATCTCTTTGCAAAGAGTCAAAAAACTGTGTTAAAAATGTCTGAGAGATACAGTTAATTTATTCACACCAGTATTTTCAAACAACCTATATTGGATAGATATGGTAAAATACAACCAGCTTTCTCACGATTTATCAGAATTGCTCTGGAGTGCCAGGACTCTGATAAGCTGAAGATTTTTCTGATTAAATAAAAGATGTGTTTTCAAATATAGTCCTATATGGACAGTAATACTAATATGATATTTATTCACATATTCAGATATTTATTCAGAACTATCTTATTAAGAACTTGGATATCTCCCCATGTCATTGGACCAGGCTATGCAGACAATGATAATGTATCATGGGGAAAATCCTGCTCAGTTTGCCCCAAATACCTTTTTTCTTGGAACATTCTGTTTTGAGTAAGCATTTTCTGTTTCTACAACAGAATCTGGTGATTCAGCCCTGGCATTACTGATCACAGAAACTGCAGAATACTTTAATCTGAACATTCTTTGCTGATAGCAATGAAGCTGCAGAGATGTTGATTTCTCTAAGTAGTGGCTGAATACCAGGGGCTCTTTGTTAAAAAAGTTTGAGTATTGTCTGACTCAGACTGAAACCAAACCAAAGCAAACCACGTTGTCACAAGGGGTGAGTAACCTTACCTGTTGGTCATCTTTACAGAGTAGGTGGTTAAATTCCAATGTGATTAACAAGGGGCAGACTCCCAGTGGTAAAATGTGGAACCTCTACAGCTCTAGGCTAAATCCCAAACCTGAGATGCTAGAACAGATCCATATGCTATTAGAATTGGCATGGCACAGAGGAGAATGCATAATGTATGCTGAAATTATTTACTCCTACTCAACCTGAGTTAATGAAATTTTCAACAACCGTATTGGAGAAAGAGGTCAGTCATGCATTCTTCTTAATAAAAGCTGATAACCCAACAGTTACAAATAAAACAGTGATTACAGTCCTTAGACTGTAACATCCATTTAAATGGTTAGCCTGGGGGGACAAAACACTTTCCTGATATATATTCATCTGCCTTCCACACTATATTTATAAATATATGAAATCCTCTAATGCAGTACAAAACTTTTCAAGATTACCCCATTTTACTTAAACTTGGATTCTAGACAGGCCTGGGGTCTGAAAAATGTACAGAGATGCAATAAGAGAGACCATGTTTGCAAACTAGACAGTATCATATGATTTAGGCATTAAAAGCACAGGGCATTCAGATGAAGCAGTGAGAAAAAAAAAAAAGATAGGATAACAGTGTATGCCATTCATAAAGGGGATCAGACTAATTAATTTGGGAAGATCATTGTCATGAGACCAAGCGGGAAAGATTTGATGGAATTAGTTCTTTATCCTCCTCACATGAAAGATGCTATAGGTTGTCGCAAGTACAGTCCCAGATTCAAGCAGAGTTAATCAAGCAGCAGTCCTGCTAGTGGTTGTATTTATTTTTCCTACAAAAAGGAGACATAGAAGAAAAGTTGATTTATGGGTTGAAACTTTTTCCTCACATGTTCCTGTTTCCCCCTCTCCATTTCTCTTGAAGGACTAGCTCTAGTTATATGAAATTACGTACATTCTAGTTGTAATTCACTGCAGAGGAGCATGTTAAAAATGACACTTTCTTTGAGAAAGATACAGCTCAAGAAATTTTGTTTAGTTACAATATCTGGAGGTAGCTTCATAATTAACCAATTCTTGGTACCCCCTCCCAATAGACATAAATAAAACAATCATAACAAAACACAGTGTAATTGTGTTCTTTATCTGAAGCCTCTATCAAGAACAACTAATAACCTTATTAGTGTGAAATTATTAAAATTAAAGGGGAAGCAAAGTGAGGGAGGAAGGAAACTATAGCCCAAAATTTGGAAAGGTGAAATATTTGTAATCCCAGGTGTCCTGGAGCTGATGGTCTATATTATATCACAAAGTGAAATAAAAAGTCTGGTAAACACAACACATGATTCATATCCTGGTACTGAACTCAAAACACCTAGAAATAAGTAGAATAAGCAAAGATATTTAGTGAAACAGCACACTGATTTCTGAGGTGCCTTGAACTTGCTCTGTTTTGTCCTCCATTGGAAAGAGGTTTTGTGTTCCAAGGAGGAAATATTTATTGCCTATTACAAAACAAAGATATTTAAAAACATTGGATATGAAAACCCCATATCTCACAGACAGCACTAGTGCCCTGGGTTCGGCTGGGACAGAGTTAATTTTCACAGGAACCTGGGAGGGGGCACAGCCGGGGCAGCTGACCTGAACTAGCCAAGGAGCTATTCCATACCATGTCACATCATGCCCAGTATATAATTGGGGAGCGGGCTGGGGGAAGCTTTCAGCTTTCAGTGGGGGAAGTAGCGGGGCGTCAGGTTCCGGGTGGTGAGCAGTTGCACTGTGCGTCACTCGTTTTATATATTCTTTTATTACTACCATTGTTGTAACTTCTCTTTTTGTGTTGTCCCAGTAAATTGTCCTTATGTCAACCCTCGAGGTTCCGGTTTTGTTTTTTTTTTTCTTTTCTCCTTTCTGATTCTCCTCCCCATCCCACTGGAGGGGGGCGGGAGGAGTGGGCAGGCGGCTGCGTGGTCCTTTGTTACCGGCTGGGCTGAAACCGCGACAACTCGTCATCAAAAATTAATGATAAAGAAAGGAAGTATAACAGCCAAATTTATAGCAGCACAGCAGCTGTTAAACACTACATGGCAGTTCCTACATTGTCAAGCTAGAGATGTACTTAGTGGAGCACGTGCTATGAAGGGTTGTAAGTGCACAAAGTGCTCTCCCCAGGTGTATAGCTTATGAAGAAGCTTGACATCAGAAGTGTGGGTTCAAGTTTAGTATGTAAAGCCCATAGTTAAAATCCAAGTGTGCAAGACTAAATGCCCATTGAAAAAAATTTACCTATAAATGTAGGGATTTGAGCAGCATAAATACTGACATCAAGGATGAGCTTTTGTGGCCAAAGGGAATATAAAACTACTGAGTCAGGGTGGTATGCTGTCCTCAGCCTGTGGTAGTTGGGCCACAAATACAGGTTAATCATCCCACAGCTGCTTTGGCTAATAGAAGTGGACATTTTAGCTAAGTCAGAAGTTCTTGCCAGAGGTTACAAATGTTCCAGGATGGATCCTCATGGCCATTCACCAAATCAGAGGAATGATGTCTCAAACATCTGCTCTGTAATACAGAAGCTGAAATGTGATGGAGTTGAAAAACTGCATTAAATACTAATAACTTTGACAATGCTTTTGAACTAATGATACTAGCAATAATAGAGATTTAAAAGATTTTTTTTTCTATCTGATTACAAGATGACTTAAAAAATATAGGTTATATTTTGTGTCCCTGGGCTTAATTAATGATGGTTATGGAGGACATTTAATTGTTCTAGATATCAGACGTGATATTTCTTTTCAGCAAAAGATAATACCTGCACATATTGTTACTGATATTTGTGTTGATCAGTCACGAACAGAAGCCCATAAAGAGTTTAAGACACCCGTTGTTAACACCGATGCCCCTATACATGTGAGTTACAGGGCAAGGTCCTGGATGGCTTCAGTGGATATCATGTGAAAACTTCGAAGTGGAAAAAGGTGATAGTCTGAAATAGCAGGGAGATTTTTCAGAGGAGTGATGAAATTCTACAGAGAATTAGGGTCAAAAGCTGCAGAGGAAAGCCTTTATTGAGTATTAAATAATTTCTTCAGATCAGTACTTTGTCTGTTGGACTTCAATAAAAATATATTTTGTACCTATATGATCCTATATTTCTGTCACATCACAGCTCACTACTGTAAGGAACCAACAAAGAGTTATTAGATACATATAATCTTTCTTGACTAACATGGTATATTAGTCTTTTTATCTTTAATCTCCCATTTGCAGTTACAGTAGTTGAAGTGGGATTGAGAACTACGTTTTCAGATCTGTATCGTGGAAAAAGATATTAGAGAAAGAACAGATGATTTACAAACTTGGTTTTGTAGTCTGCTGAAATAAAACAGAATAATTCCATCAATCTGTTTGTAATTCCACAAATTTATTTGTAGTAACTACTTTGGAGTCCTATCAGGATAATATCTTCCCCGTCACATACTGAGGACTTATTTTTCTGGAACAAAAGGAGAGACTGTGATTGTATGCCCTGAACAAAGAGATCGTAAGATTTTTAGGGCACGTTAACTCCCAAGTTCCAGCACTTGCTGCAGAACGGCACCACTGTGGTTTCCTCCTGTCTGCTGAGGATTTTGCTACGTGCAGTTGTGGAGCGTGACGAGAATGAGAAGCTAATTTGTGGCTTTCCCATTAATTCAGTCTTCATTTTGGGAAGTAAGGAATCAGCAAACTTTATCTTGTTTCTTGGCAGGGCCTAAGGAAGAAAGGGATGTCATTAGGCACTTTGGTAAATTCTTCCTTTATTCTAGCTCATTTTTTTTCTACTGAATTGCTACATTGATGTTAGCAAAACTATCCAGGATGAACTGAAATGATTGAAAAAGCTATCATCACTGAAAATCCTAGCCTTTCCCCTGCATTGTCCTCAGGAACTGGAAATTTACCAAGTTTTACCAAGTCAGTTGTAAATAAAATATTTGCCTTGAAATAGTTCAGCCAGTTAAATAAAAATTATTCATCTCGTGACAGGAGGGAGACAATTTGGCAGCTATGTAATCTTCGCAGAAAACAAGGCTGAAGTTGTGGCCAGTTGTAGGTAAATTCAGCCCCACAGTGAGGAGGGTTGGGGTGGCTCAGCCCCCGCCGGGCCCAGCGCAGGCTGGCAGAAGCTTCCAGGAGGTGCTGCAGTCACTGGGGCGCGTCGCAGGGCGTCTGCAAACCTGAGCCAAACCACAGCTATGCGAATGGCTTCCTGGCCTGTCTGCGTGGAAGTCTGTGACCTACTTCTTGCAACACCCCAGTCCGTAAACGTACCTCCCTCCCTACCTGAGCTCTAGATTAATTTCCAGGAATAATTTCATGATAGTTTTATCTTGATTTCCCCTTTCCTCTCTCAAGGAGGCTGGCCTGAGGACCAGTCTGTAGTGGCTCCCCTCCCCAGCCCCGTTCCTCCCCAGCCAGGCCAAACTCCGTCTCAAAGACAATGTAAGTAGAAAAGTCAGATTTCTCACAATTAAAGGTTAGAGGAATATATTCCTATCACTCCTCCAAATGCGCTATGATATTTATATGCATACACTTCTCTCCATGCCAGTGTCTCTCCCAGACAGTAAAAGCCTTTCTAAATTACCCAGCTTCCCGCAGCAGGGTCTGGCAGGATTTCTTTATAGAAGGCCTTGGTGGTTTTTTTTTGTACCCAGAGGAGTGAGAGACAGCCCTGCTCCTGGAAAGCCTGTGACAGACAGAGAGAAACCTGGAGATGGGGGGACAGTGCCAGGGGCTGCAGCAAAACCCCGTGTCCTGACAGGCACCTCCATTATGGCCACTGAGCAGGGTGCTCCCAAGGTGCCCCCGAGGGGGAAGCTCAGCAAGGGGAGCAGAAAGGAAGCTCACCCATGTTTTCTTATTAAGATGTTGTCTTAGAAGGAAATCAGCAGCTACAGATTTCTGTAATGATAGCTAATTATTCTGGTTTTCATAGTAGAAACCTTGCACTAGTTACAGGTAAATCTTGAAGTGTTATCAGCTATATTGTCTGCAGGTTTGATCACGTGGTACAACAAAACATGAACTCTACTACCCAAATGCAGTGAAAGCCATGCAAAATAAAATCATAAAACCATGAACACCAATTTTTCTTGTAAAGAACAATGGAAAATGTACTGAACAAGGGAAGTGAAATTCCCATGGAGTCTTTGTATGTTCTCTTTTATTTTCCTTCTAGCATTTTTTTTCCTTAATTGTCTTCTACTGTTGAACATAGACAGCTTTCTCCAATCTCCTCTGAAGGTATCTCCAATCTCCTCTGAAGGTATCATATTTTTGTTGAGACCTCTACTCCAGTTTGTGTCTCCCAAGCATAATTTGTTTCTCAATAGCATTATCTGGACTTCCAACTGGACTTTTGATTATGCATTTTACCAGAAAATTGACTCGAATAAATCAGTCATAAAAATTGCCTTGGAGGGCTCTCACAGCCCCAAAATCACAGTTACAGTTAGGCCCTGCATGATGTGGAATAACCTTTAGCAAAGGCCTAAACATAATCATGTGGTGTTGAAGTGAAGTGAGGATACTGGAGCACAGGAGGGATAGGACTGGTGAAGCCGCATTGCTGTGTGGGCACACCTGTGTTGTCTGCTGCTGTCTGCTGCTTAGCACAGAGCAGCAGACTTGCCATTCTAGGCTGCGTTAATGGAGGAGTATGGCTCTCCTGCGTTTTCTGTGCCTTTTGGGAACAGTCTTGCATATAAGGCTGCCCAGCAGACATATAACAGATGTATGGTCTGGAATCATGTTTTCTGGACAGACCTACAGGGGTACGTCAGAAAAGACTGGGAGAGGTAGAAGAAACAGTCACGATTGCAGGTTCGAGAAGGCTGGCTTGGAGATGAGAGCATGGGATGGGAGGAAATGCAATGTCAGCATACTCTGGCCTGACACCAGTAAATTGAAATCTTTCACGATCTGCTCTCTCTCCAGAGCTGTGCATCCTGTTGTAACTCACCTGGCAGCCTTGAGGCAGGGTCATAAGTCTTCAGGAAATAAACTGCAAGAATCCCTTCACGTGCTCTTCTCTGTCTCACTACTGACATGTCAAAATCTTGTCCCACTAGCTTGCTGCATGATCAATTCCTAATCTGTACAGGGTAGCTAAAAACTCAGTTTGCATGCTGAGATGGCAGAAGGGGTTGGAGCAAAGACCTGACATTAGGCCCTGTAAATCTTTTTCTCATTCTTAAGCAGATTTTTGGCTAACAGCAGTTCTTCCTTGGCTTCAAGTTCATACACTATGGGTGCTGTAATACTGACTTCTTCTGAGTGACTCTCACTGCTTTTTCCTGTTTTCCAAGCAAAGGGGGTTTTGTTCCTAGAAGAACCATTTTTGCCAAGAATGGTAACCACAAAAAATGCTGTTTACATCACAAACTCAGAGGGCATAGACAGCAAGTCTCTCTCTTGTCAGGGTAGAGAAGAAAAGAAGCTTGAGGCCCCAGGTTACCTTAGCGGGGAGGTGACCAGCCATCTGAGCTAGCGTGGGAAGGGTCCACCACGAGGAACATGACACTAGGAGTGGTTTTGCTGCTGCCAGTAAGGACCGCAGAGTGCCAGAGAACAGAGCATTTCTTGGCCTTCTTTTATTGTTACACACTAAGGTTTAACTGAAAAATACACCTCCCTCCTCCAAATAAACTTTTCCCAGTTTGATCATCATAGTGATTATCAACAGCAGAACTGACAGTAGCTACTGACAGTAATCTGAACAAATAATAAAGAAATCAACTTTGTGGGAAAGAGGAAAAACATGCCAACGCACAAAGCATTAAAAGGCAGGAGGAACCAGTACCTGTTTCTAAATACTTATTCAAATTTGTGTCATTTTCTGTCCTGTTTAAGATACACAATGCTGCTGGGGAGAACGCAAATTTATACAAATACTTCGTTGTGGGGTCAATCCTGCCATGGTGCTGAGCAGCTGAGCTTGCAGGGTGCCAATGGACCTCCTAGGTCCATGCTAGGAGCAGGACCACAGTATTCTTCACTTCAGAGCTGAGCCCTGTGCTTGGAACAACTCTCTGACCATGCTGGAGAGACTGATTTCAAGTCAGCTGTAATTTGTTTCTTCATCCATTGTATTAAAGCCAAAGGATCCAGCGCCTTTATATTCCTTAATCAGCAAAGCACATTTTAGCCCTTCAGCTTTCCATGACATATAAATTGCATCCCCTGCAGTTTCTTTCTTCTTTTCTTCTTTATTTAGTTGAGATCTTCAGAACAGAATTTGCCTCTGATCCTTAAAAATCCTGTGAAAGCCTTCACGAGAATACAGGTTACTTTTGGTTTTCTTGCCCAAAGTATTTGCTTCCTTTCTTTTAGTGTGTATCACTCAGACACTTCAACTGACTGCTAAATTCCAATAAATTCTTAGTGTATAGACTTCATCCCTTTCCTACTTTTAATCTGCTATTTAGCATCCTATAGAAGCATTAGTATTCTATAAAAGGAGTTCAGTTATTTAATATAAATCACTAGTTGTTTTTCAAATGAGGTAGAAAGTATTCCTCTGTGGTTTTTCACAGAGATTTGAGTAAATAAGTATTTATCTAAATCTCAGATGTATTAATTTCATAGAGCTCTCATGATTTCTTCCCTACTAAATTTTACAAGGTTCTTCTGTATACTTTTAAATGTTTTAGAGATCCTTGGAAGTGAAAATAAAACACCATGATTATAACTGTCAAGAGAAATTAATGATAATATACTGTTTCATCCACTTACACATAAGTGAAAATGAATATGAAACAATAGCTTCAGATTAAAATAAAGCTAAAAAATTACTCACAGTTCTTATCACCCATCTAGGTCATTACCTAGCAACTATAGCTACTCTGTATTGTTTGCCACAGCTTGCTTTTCTCTTTGCTGTATAGATAATAAGTTTACTTTTGGAAAGAAAGAAGAGATGAAAGCAGTTCAAATAAGAATAATTGGTTTCAGGAAAGCAGACCACAACAAAATCAAGGAAGTGGTAGGTGCAACCTTTTGAGAAAATAGTCTAAGTCTAAGAAAATAATCTAAGAGTGTAGGACAGAGTAACCTCTAAGAGAAGCAAAACGCTGTCTTTGTTTTTCTGTGACAGAACCTAAAACATAGTTGGTACAATTATAATTAATATAAATAACATACATGAGTAAGGCACTATATGATCTCTGGCCAATAAATGGCATTACGTTACTAATGAGAAAAGCAATCATCAAACAAGTTTTAATTTTACTCGTGACTGTATGCTTCAAATACCAGTTACTCTCAGTCAGATTCATAAAATATGTGCATTCAGGTGAGACAATGAACTTAACACATAGTAAGGAGCTGTTGAACTGAAAGCGGGCTTGTAGTAGGTGACCCAAGTTAGTGACAATACTGGAATACTGGAATGGTGACCACAGGCCTCTGGACACTGCTCCCACCACAGATCTGAATCCGAAGTTGGAGTCATAGGCAAAGGAGAGACCTGCTGTGTGTCTTCTTGCTAGGAGGACTTCCGTTTAACTTGTGAGCAGCTGCTGCTTCCCCTCCTTCTGTTTATTACAGATGGTGAAAATTCCCTTATTTTGTAATTTATGAATATTCCGGAAGGCATTTTGAGGAGGGTCTTATGAAATAATGTACAGATGGACTTTGATTTATTGGATTTCTTACACCTTTACCAGTCCAGATTGCTGTATACCATCTCTAAGATCACAAGCTCTCACTTCCCTCAGGAACATGCGGTTACTTATTGTGCCAGAATAAACTAATGACTACATGAAATGATTGCTCTCAGAAACTCCCAGTCATAGTGAAATGAAGCCATTTTGGATGCAGGATCTTTGTATTTGTAAAAACAGCTGTTGGCTTCTGTTTTCTGGCATGCTGAGTAGTACTTGCAAGTCAGCTCTATTTAATGATGATTTCAGCATTCTCTCAGTGTGCTATGGAAGCTGCTGGTGCTTAGTTTTCTTTTTTTTAGTTATATAGATCTTACAGTATAGCTTATATACCAGCAAGAAATACTGATACATCATTTAAGGATAAATTTCTTTGCTCAGGTGGCACAGAAAATGCAAATATTTATATGAATCAAACTAGGAACACTAACAGTCTGATCTTGTCAATGGTTTTGGATCAAAAATGTATCAGTAATAACAAAAAAATTAATCTTTGGTCTTCCTAGGATTTCAGATCATTTCCCCTCATAATACATAGACACTGATTCAGAGTTGTATGTGAGATAATGAAGCTGACAGCCATGCTGCTCAGAGGATTAGGATTGCTAAGGCATACAGTTTTGTGCAGTAGCATTGCCTTCTATCCTTATGGGGTATTTTATGATGAATACTGCATACAGAATATAATGTGGATCCTTAATTATTCTTCTTCAATGCACTGTGTTTCAATGTAATTAATACAAATGGCAGAAGTACAAGAAGGAATGTTTTTCTCCTCAGTTATCGACCTATAACTTTATTCAATAAATAAGAGTCATACTGAACACTTAATTTCTTAGCAGTGGGTATTGCAAACAGATTTTATCTTAGCTTTAGCCCATCTGGGCTGAAAGCTTCCGTTATTCTGCTCTTTCCCTGGAAGCCTTTGTCATCACATACTTACTTTTGAAGCAAGTGCAGGCGTTATATTAAAAAACAAACATTCACTAAATTTTAATCTAAGAGTAACTGTAAAAAAATATATAAAATGCATGTTTACCAATGTCTTCAGAGCTGCCCTATGGTTCTGCTATTAATTAAGTCTGCTCTGCTTTGGGAAACCACCAGTTGGAGCCCAGAAGGATCTGATGTGTTGTTCTATCTGCAGCATCTGCTTCTTTGGCTGTAATACTTCTAGATGAAACAAAGAACACAATTTTGTTCTCAGCTGTTCCCAGAATTAGTTTATTTTGGGTAAGGTTGGTAGTGCCTGATACAATGGCAACATCTAAAAAATAATAAATATTATGAATGTGTTTCTAGGAGCAATATGAGTGTCATCACAGCTATATAGTCATGCAAGAGTGTGGGATCCCTCTCTATGAGCTTCACAAATTCAAAGTCTGATCCTGTCCTTCACAGTACTTGGTGTACCCACATTGATATCATTTGCAGTTCCAGGTCCCAAAAGGACAAACAGGCAAAGGATGAGGAGACAGGATCTAATACAAAGTAGTAAAAGTAATAATAGAAGTAGTTACTTTATATATTCCATCCAGGCAATAAGAAAAGTGATTATACATCCCACAAAAAAAGGGAATGAGGAGTAAAATGAGCAGTAAACATTTAATTCTGGCTGTTTATTCCTAAACAGAGCTGTGACTTTGCTGCTCCTTGGAATTCAGAAGAAAAGGATTTTTCCAATTAGAGATGGAAAGCAAACCCCATCATTAAACACTGCTATAAATGTTCTGGAATGGGCTGCCAAGCACCAACTGACATTGAAACTGGGGGGTTGTCACATGGCTTTGTGTGGAATTGAACAATACAAAGCAGGAATTATTTTAACCTGGAATTAGTGCCCATTACTTAACACAGAAATGTAACAGAATACTGTAACTCTTGTCCTTTTACAATATAGAGCTAATTTTGTTTGTTCATTGTTCTGATTTGTGCTTCACATTACTCCTGGCTCTAAAAGCAAAAAGAAAATATGAATTGCAGTGGTTGCAATTTAGGACAGCTCATGGTTGAGTGTCTGTGAATAGTAAACATGAGGCTAGACAGAAACTCCCTGGCTGCAAATCAGAGCCCATCCCAGCTGCCTGCCAAGAGGGAGTGAGTGGTTTTACTTCACTTTGCTTTTGCCAGTCCCTTCTGTTCATAAAGGGTACCTGGAGATACAGAAACTTGGATCAGATATGCTGCACTTGAGTCAGCGCTCTTCTCTGCCAACAAAGAGGTAGTCCTCTGCTAGAATCATAATGGAAACCATAAAAATAAGAGATGAAGAGGACTATGGTCATAAGTCATCTGATTATCCTCCCTGCCAACAAAGGATTATTATGTACCTTGCCCAAATTAGAATTTTATGCCAAGTAGTTTTTAGGAAGCCTGAGCTCTGTAGAATTTTCTCTGGAAAAATACCATGTTTATTTTCCTTTTGAGCTTAAATTTTCAACTGTGTAATGTCATTGTCAATTACAACTACGCTGATCACTTGTAAGATGTCCAAATATCCTCACTCTTCTCAATGGCATGAAAATAAGCTGATTATCCAGCTCTGACCAAAACTTGTGTTCTTGGTTGGATGCTCCAGGCCCCAAGATATTGAGATGATAAGAATAACTGAGCAGTGAACATATGTGCTAAGAACTTTGGTTTGTTGGGAATTATAGGACTTCATGGACACAGATCAATTTCCTACTTTTTTTGTCTAATACAGGATAATGAGCCACCTTGTGTCCTGGTTTCAGCTAGGATAGAGTTAATTCTTTTCCTAGTAGCTGGTACTGTGCTATGTTTTGAGTTCAGTATGCAAAGACAGATTGTTGATAACACTGAAGTTTTCAGTTGTTGCTAAGTAGTGTTTAGTCTAAAGTCAAGGATTTTTCAGCTTCTCATGCCCAGCCAGCGAGAAAGCTGGAGGGGCACAAGAAGTTGGTACAGGATGGAGCCAGGGTACCTGACCCAAACTGGCCAACAGGGTATTCCATACCATGTGACATCACATCTAGTGTATAAACTGGGGGTACTGGAGTGGGGATCGCCGCTCGGGGACTAGCTGGGTGTCAATCGGCGGGTGGTGAGCAGTTGCACTGCGCATCATTTGTATATTCCAATCCTTTTATTATTGCCATTGTCATTTTATTAGTGTTATCATCGTCATTATTAGTTTCTTCTTTTCTGTTCTATTAAATCGTTCTTATCTCAACCCACAAGTTTTACTTTTCCCAATTTTCTCCCCCATCCCATTGGGTGGGGGCGGAGTGAGTGAGCGGTTGCATGGTGCTTTGTTGCTGGCTGGGGTTAAACCACGACACCTTGTCAAAGGTATCTAACAATTCAGACATGCATCTAACTGGATTTAAAAAAAAAGTGGAGGCAGCAATGGGAGCTGGGTACTCAAGTTCTCTACATGTTTGACACCAAGCTGCAAGGTAAGCACTGGCATAATTTTAAGACCAGTCATGTTCAACAATTCAATTATCAAGTTAAGTCAAATACTGAATGGAAACTTCCAGGAAAGACTGATATTTGTGGATGGAATGTCTATATGGAATACAACAGCTTTGAAAGTCTATACTAACATTTCTTACATGTGAAAGACTATCCTAACTGCTAGTGACTTAAGTTGGAACCAGCTCTGCATTATGCCTTTTAGGCTACCTGAATACCCTGTTAGTCTGAGAGTCCCCTCGTATAGTAACTTGTAACTTTCCGTGGTCTTTATACATAATTGACTTGTCTATTTTTTTATAAGTCTCCCAGACAATATTGTCATGTTGTTATGACAATAACAGAGAAAATATGACTGATATGAAAACAGATTCTTTTAGAAATTTGTTTTTAATAACTGTTGTAGGGGTACGAGCACAAATTAAATTTCTGGTCCCTTTTATTGTCAGGTAATTAGGATTTCTTAGTGTGATGTTTTTATTATACTTTATTCAGTCTATTTGTAAATGTTTCCAAGTTGCTTCTATGACTCCCATTGGGAGATTGTTTCTCAAATCTCACATTTGGAACATTTTTGCTAATATGCCTTATAATAATACAATTCTAATTTGTGCTTCTTAATAATAATTAAGAATGCTTCATTACAGCTGTTTTTGCACTTCAAGCTTATTACTAGAATATTTATTCTCTATACTAAGGATTTCAATCACCTAAACTCTTGTAAATGTGTTCTCTCTTTTCTTAAGCCTTGAGTCTACAAACACTTTGTATATGTATAGTGAGGCTATATGTATATAAAGCTATGCCCATGCCAAAATCTTTAGTGGACCAAATCTAGAATTGTCAGGAAAAAATACATTGTTATTGTTGTTCTATTATACTATATATATATATATGTTATCCAAACACTTTATAAACATATACATACATATAAATATGAAGTGTTTATATATGATAGCTAGGGAAAGGGAATTATGCTCAAGAAAGCCAACATCAGGATTAATAAACTCTGTGGTTTAGTCCAGGTCTAACCAACTGCATCAGTCTGCTCTTTCTGATGAGAATCTTCCTTGAAGAACAAATCTCCGGGTCTTACCATAGTTTGATGCAGTATGTTCTTTGAGACCTTATGCTAGTCTCATGAGTAACCAAGGTGAGGGTTAGATTTTTAGATGACAGTAGACCTGAATGATTGATGACGAAAATTAGAAAAAAAGCTCCCGATTATAAAATCCACTTGAGCAGCTTTACACATATGAGCTATTCTGTATCTGTACAGGGTGTTCAGCTCCTGACAGATAAATGCCCAATGGCAGCTGGGAGGTCGTGGGGTGTCTGAGATGCCCGGGCAGAGCAGACCAGCACGGTGCTGCGTTTACACCAGCCCTGCCCTGTCCTGGTGTAGTGGCTACAGGCCAGGTGAGGCTCCTCGCAGCACCTGAAGTGAGACTGCGGAGCCTGTCTCCAGACACCTGAACCCTGCTCTGTGCAGCCAGGTGTGAGCTAACTGTCCATGCACAGAGCCAGCGGACTTCCAGGCATTACAACTGGGATTCAAATATGCATTTAGTGCAATGTGAGATGCCCTCATGTACGCCTCCTGGCTGATCTAGAGATGCACCCGTTTTTCCCAGGTCCCATGTCCTACCTGCCAGTGTCAGGTATATCCATAGGATATTAGGCTGTAAGACAGCCCAGGTGGCACTAGGTCACCTGAATTGCTCCCCAGTGTTTAGACACCACATTTGTTTGTCCGCACCCTCATGCTGAGCTCCACCTGCCCCTGTCCCAGCCCTGACAGCAAGGAGGAGGCCCAGGGGAGGTGGGGTGGGACAGGCCGGTGAGGGGCTGTGAGGTGACTGCAGCCCCAGGTCAAGAGGCTGTCCCCACACAGGCAGGGGTGACAGCGGGCTCTCCGTGTTGGCCACTTTCCCCATGGGCCTGAGTTGTGGGGCTTGTCCATCCCACTGCATTTAACAAGGCTGAAGAGCGACAGCCCTTTTTCCCCGGGCAGCCGAGGGCTGGGTGTTACATCAGCCCCGGCTCCCCCCGGTGACGCGGTGGCCAGAACGTTGGTGGTGGCCGTTTCTCGTGGGGTTGGTGACACGGCCGCCCAGGACAGGTATAAAAAGGCCTGTGCAGTGAGCCGGCCCAGGCTGGAGGCGAGCAGGCGGGTGAGCGAGGGCTGAGGTGAGAGGGCGGGGAGGAGGGCAGGGCTGCTGGGCCGGGGCAGGGAGGCAGGGGTTGCCCGTGGCATGACAGATGGCGCCTGCTCCTCCTTTCTCTTCCAGAGCCACAGACCCTCACAAGGACAGGACCAGACCATGGTGCACTCCCGTCCTTGGCCACAGAGCCAGGGAGATTCCACCACGTCTACAACGACACTGACGCTAAGTTACGCAATCAGAAAGGACATCAGCTCTTGGCACCAACCTAATGATGCAGTGGCACTGCCAGTGTGGGTGGGTGGTTGCTGGTGGGCAATGACAGCATGGGATGGGTGTCTACTGGCTGCCAGGGAGAGGTGGGACTGACAGCCTTGGCCTGAGGCTGGCAGAGCTCACAGCAGGGGTTGCCCATGGTCAGCAAGGGTCGCTGTTCCTTTCTTTGTTGATATTATCCTGCTGTATTGGGTCTGGCTGAGATGGAGTTAATTCTCCCCATAGCAGCCCTCATAGTGATGTGCCCTGCATTGGTAGCTACAAAGGTGTTGATAGCACACCAGTGTTTTGGCTACTGCTGAGCAGTGCTGGCACAGCATCAAGGCTGTCTCTCCAACATTTTTGCGCCCCTCAACAGCAGGCTGGGGCTGGGCAAGATCTTGGGAGGGGACATAACCAGGACAGCTGACCTAAACTAACCAAACAGATATTCCATACCATATGACGTCAGCTCAGCTATAAAAGCTAAGTAAAGGGAGACGGAAGGGGGCATTTTTGTCTTCTGGAGCAACCACTACGCATACTGAAGCCCTGCTTCCCAGGAAGTGGCTAGACATCGCCTGCTGATGGGAAGTAGAGAATAACATCATTTGTTTTTCTTTGCTTTCGCACATGACCTTTGCTTTCACTTCATTAAACTGTCCTTATCTTGACCCATGAGCCTTTTGTTATATTTTCTACCCCCTGTCCAGCTGAGGAGGGGGAGAGAGAGAGTGGCTTTGGTGGGCACCTAGCGCCCAGCCAGGGTCAACCCACCTTACCTGCCTTTTGCAGCTGCAGACCCACACAGAACAAGACCAGACCATGGCACATTCCCCTTCTCAGCCACAGAACCAGAGGGATTTGTGACCTTCTACAAGGATGCTGACAAGTGAAGGCATCGAGAGTCTGGCACAGCCCTGGGCATGGATTGCCCATAGTGAGCCAGGGTATCTGCCCCTTTGTTTGTTATCCTGCCTTTTACAGCTCCAGGGCCAGACAGGGCCAGGGCCAGACCATGGCACACTCCCCTCTGCCGCCACACAGCCAGAGATTCCCTACCTCCTAGAAGGACCCTAACAGTAAGTTAAGGACCAGACCATGGAACACCCCCATCCCCTCCCTCCGCAGTCACTCAGGCAGAGATTTCTGCAGCTTTTGACAAAACCATTGTCCTTAGACAAGGAAGCACACACAGCCCCAGTCTGCACCTTGCCATGGTCCCACAGGCAGCTTGAGGCTCCCCACAGCTATGGCTGATGGGAGCTCCGTGCCACCCTCCCTCCCTCTCTGAAGCTGACCTTGAAATAAAATTTTCTGATTCATGAACCATTTGCTGGTTCTTTTGCTTTGTGTGCTGTTTTGGGGGAAACCTCCTTGGGCTTTTCCTTATTATCACAGAATCATAGAATGGTTTGTGTTGGAAGGGACCTTAAAGATCATCTAGTTCCAACACCCTGCCATGGACAGGGACACCTTCCACTAGACCAGGTTGCTCAAAGCCCCATCCAACCTGGCCTTGAACACTTCCAGGGATGGGGCATCCACAGCCTCTCTGGGCAACCTGTTCCAGTGCCTCACCACTCTCACAGTAAAGAATTGCTTCCTAATATCCAATCTAAATCTATCCTCTTTCAGTTTAAAACCATTACCCCTTATGCTATCACTACACTCCCTGATAAAGAGTCCCTCCTCGTCTTTCCTGTAGGCCCCCTTTAAGTACGGGAAGGCTCCTATAAGATCTCCCTGCAGCCTCCTCTTCTCCAGGCTGAACAAATCCAGCTCTCTCAGCCTTTCTTCATAGGAGAGGTGTTCCATCCCTCTGATAATTTTTGTAGCCCTCCTCTGGACTCACTCCAACAGGTCCATGTCCTTCTTATGTTGGGGGCCACAGAGCTGAACGCAGTACTCCACATGGTGTCTCACGAGAGTGGAGTAGAGAGGGAGAATCACCTCCCTCAACCTGCCGGTCGCAATTCTTTTGATGCAGCCCAGGATCTGGTTGGCTTTCTGGACTGCGAGCGCACATTGCTGGGTCATATTCAGTTTTTCATCCAGCAAGACCCTCAAGTCCTCTGCAGGACTGCTCTCAATCCACTTGTTGCATAGCCTGTATCCAGATAGAAGTTGGTAGTTTCAATTATTGTTCAGAATCTTCCCTAAAGCACAAAATTATATAGTTTTTCTATCTGTTACTCATTTCCATTAGGAATCAGTTGCATATTCATCAGAAGCTGCATAGCTTAACAGTAGCATCAGCAAAGGAAAGAACTATATGCCATTTCCTTCGAAATTCTGTCTACTGCACCATGGTTTGACCACTTAAATCAGTTCACAAGTCAGTATATTACAGAATGTTTTCTAAAACAATAAAATCTGTAAATGTCATCCCTACTCTGCTAGGAATTTTGCAGAAGTACTAGAATTTTAAAGTACCCAGATGATTGTTGACTATATTTTGATTATATTAGTGCAACAGCCATGCCATATTCAAAAATGTAGGAGGAAAGTCAACAGGAAAATTTGGCTATATGGACAGGAACAGAAGAGTGGTTTAACTGGCCTGTCAAATTGGTTTTATGGTTTATTTCAGTCCCTATAGTGCAGTGGCACAGTTAGCCTACTATATGTAAGTATGCAGTGAGTATGTAAAGTGTTCAAATTCCGAGATTGTTTTAAGTTATTATTTTATTTTAGCAGCTGTGGCAGAGTTCCACAAGAATCATAGGACCTTAATGTTATATATTTAAGATCACCGAGTATGGGAACTTTGTTTTGTTATAAAAGCCTACTGCACATTGATATTCCACATGAAAAAAAAATGGAAAAGTAATAAAGGTTTTTTTTTTTTTTGCATTCTCAGCATTTCCAAGTACTGGTATGAAGCAAATCCTGGACCAATGGGACAAGATCCTACTGTTTGGCTCCAGATAAGACAGTGTAATTTTTATTCCTTCTTAGATGATCAGCAATCAGTTGAAGGTAAAAATGGGTACTGACTTCTATTCTAAATCTTATTTTCAACTTTTGTTTTTTTTGTGTTAGGGACAGATTTCTAAGTGTTTAAGGACTTAGGTACCAAGATGCTTTGAGGAACCTCCACTTCTGTGTGCTGTTCTAAATACTTCGGGTCCCAGGAGCCTACTTTCTCATGACTTTCAGTCAAGGCTATACACTTGAAACAGCAAAAATGATACAGAGATTCACCTTATCTGTATCCCTGAGTAACTCAAAGAAACCATAAAGCTGGCTTATCTACTGAGGTTTACCAGAATCAGATGCTTTCATATGGCTCTGAATTCCATGTGTCTAGATCACATATTTCGAAATGAGACTTAGTCCAGTAGCTTATTTAAGTCTTGTAGTGATGCTTGTCCTACACAAACATTTTTTAAAAGGCTGTTTTCATTCATTTTGTCCTTGTGCTGAAATAAATATCACAACAAACATAGACAGAAGTAGATAGGCTTGCAGTCTTGCTATGCCTAGCTTTGCTATGGTTATTTCCTGTTCAGACTAGAACCAAAAGGGGAAAAAACAGTGGCTTGTGGGGAAAGGAGAGTAAGGTAAGTTTGTCTCATTGATGCCTGCTTTAGGCACCGAGGGCGTTCAGCTTCACTGGGTCACATGGGATCAAATGTGGGCCGCTCTGCAGGGCCAAGGCTTCACACTGAAGGCAAGGAGACCCCCATGGTGGTGGTTTGCCCTCTTGGAACTGCTGCTCACCACTGTTGTTAAAATGCTAGTTAACAGAACTAGTTGGCATGTCTGGGCTCCTTGCACACTGCTGCTCATTAGTTTGGGGAGCATGGAGGCTGCTTCAGTTTCTTTCCACTGTTATTATAATTTTATTGTTTTTACAATGGAAAAATTAATTTATTGAAAATGTTCACAGCACTTCAATGCTGCTCCAGTATAAAAAAATCTGTTTAGCATCAGATACCACTCTTGGAGAACTAGGTAAAAGAATATCTACCTCCATAGCTAGAATCACTAGGTAAAACTCTATTGCCAATGTTATCCAGAGGTAAAAACTAGGTAGTTATTTTGGTTTCTCCTGTCCTTAAAATGTATTTGACCCAATCACAGAAGCAAATTGCATGCACAAATGGAGAAATCATGAAAAAAAAGAAAAAAAAAGAAGCATGAAGTTCATGGTTTTCAGCCAGATAATATTTAGCAAAGGACAGTATAGCTTCAGTGTTTCCCAGTGTCATAGACAAGTTATGGCTATTTTTATGTTTAAACAAAATTTTGAAGATATACAAGCTTAGTAACTCACTACAGCAGTCTGGATTCTCTGAAATCAATGGAAGAATTTCATACCAGGTTTAAACAAAGAAAATGGGCACCACTCATAGATGAACTTACCTGGGTCTCAGCTGCAGGACACAAAGTAAGTCTTGATTAAAAGAGGAATGAAATAGCAGACAAAAGTTGGACAGGAAGGAGGTGCAGACACTTGGTCGGTGGAAAAAATAGGTCAGAGCAGAATAGGTAAGGTCAAGGTTTGGTGGCATAGAGGTACCATACATCAACTTTTTTACCTTGAAACAAAACCACCAAGTGGATATAAAATATTTCTCTATTTGTTTAGGCTTGCAACTATAATTATTCTCAAAACAAAAAAAAAAGGTATTTATAATCTGGGAAGGGATAATGCTGAATAACACATCCCAGCCTTGCTACTGATACTAGCTTGAGACGCGTAACAGCGCTTTCTTCTAACCAAGTTGTATATAGACATCACTCACTTCTGAAATGAAAAAGTTGGCAGTTACCACAAGAATGCTTAATAAAATTGTGCAGCACCCAAGTAGGTGAAAACCATGGTACTACTGCACTCATAGATACAGGGTTTTCTAAGACAGTTGGGACTAAAGTGGTTCCCATTTATTTCTAAATTGCATGGGCCACATGATGTTATGCTGTGACTTCTGAATCAAAGCCTCAGTTACAGAACAAGTAATAGAAAAGAGTGTCTTTCTTACAGGAAATGTGCATATCAGGCAATAAAGAATACACATTAGAAAATTAATACAGCACATTGTTAAATGATATACATTTTGCAGCATTTGCTGTAGAAGTCTCCTTTCAAAATTTCCCAAGGAACCACAGCCTTCTGAGTTTCCTGGGCTTGGCTATTGTAGGTCTGATGCACTATAAACAACACTTACCATTACATAATGCTTAGTCAAAACAAAGACTGATGTGGTACATCAATGACACATCAAGGCTGGGAAAAATATTAAACATGTAACTTGTCAGCAAGCATCTCCAAATGAGTTATGAATTTCAATAGGGACTGCATTTCTTACTTAAAATCTAATAAACAACTGATAAACTTTCATGACCTTTTTGGCATCAAGTCCACTTCAGATGAAGTTATGAAGGTGGTTTCCACAGGAACAAAAGGATATAGGAACAGAGGGGGAAAAATTCCCTCCAGAACATGCCACAGACATCAAGAACAAAACTTTCACGGTCTCCCTTTACCTTATAACTGGAACAATAACTCTGGCCCAAACAGTCTATGCAGGGATGCTGACCTACCTGATCCATGTGCAGTGGTCCCTCTAACAATGGAAAAGCTTACCTTCTGAACAGAAAAGGACCTTTCTAATAATGAGGTTACTTTAGAAAGAAAAATCTGCATGAAAGAAAAGGAAATACTATTATTTTAGAGGACAAACTATTTGTATTTTTTGTTTATTGGGAAGCTTCACAAGTGAAATGCTCCTTAGATTTTTCAAATCATATAGAGAGAAGCAAAGTGAGGATTTTTTTTGAAATCAGCTCTTTTTATAGGTATCAGATGAAGCCATAAGAGCATTTAACACTTTGTCCTACAGAGATAGCAAGTAAAATTCACACTTGAGCAACATTCACTCTGCAGCAGTGTTAAGAAACCCAACCTAGCCCAAAATAGACTCATCTGAGTAGCAGAAGCAGGCTGGGTAGATGTGATTCTTCACGTGAAGTAGTTCCTCTTGCTTTTGTTTTACTGTCTTTTTCTACAACCCAAAGAAAAAAAAAAAAAAATCTTAAAGGTTTTTCTATGTCTGTATGTCTCCTAAACAGAAAAAAGTTGCAAGAGAATACAAAAATGATAAATGGAAAAGGAAGTATGTTTGATCACGCTCTTTTTACTGTTGTTAAAAGCATCATGTCTTTCTCCCTGATGGCAAAGCTTCTCAGTTCATTCTCTTACCTGTGACAGTTCCTTTAATCTGTTAATTCCATTTTTATTACAGTTTCTGAATTTCTGCAGGCCTTGGGCATTTATTTCATGAATGACATTAAACTGAGATGGACTGGGCCAGATCTCCAAGGAAATTCCAAGTGATGAACAAAGTAGTTTTAGTAGCTCTTTCTTCTGTACCAGAGCTGATCCTGCATCCCCTGTTTAGATTTGGTTGCAGGACAGCTAGTGATGCCATCTCCCACAGGAAACAGCCAGTGAACCATCTGCTCTAGCTTCCAGTAGTCTAATGAACTCATTCAGTGTCTCTGATTCACATGTAACCTGTCTACTCAGCTGACGCACTATGCTAGTATGTTCAGTTATAAAGCTTATTTCTTCTGCTGAACTGGACTTACGAGTCAGAGTCAAAAGTGATTTTAAGAGAATTTGGAAGGAGTCAATTGAGACTGTGCCTACACTCCCTTTGGTAGACAGGGCACTCATCAGAAATCCAAGCCCTGCTCAAATGAATATTTAAGTTTATAACGTTTATCTGAGTTTTCCTAAAAGCCATGTAAGCTTACTAGGCTACTGGACAAAAGGAAGACCAGTAACTCTGTTCATGATTGTCTTTTGTGTGTGGCTCAAACAACTAGGTACAATCTGGGACGCCTCCCATATTCTTCCCAGAAGCAAAATAGGTGCCAACTCTCTGAACTGCCATAGAGCTTAGACATGATCTAGGCATCTACTTGCTCAGAAATGTCAAATGCAGCAGTTGTGGGGACACCCATCAGCAGATATTTGGACACCTTGGGAACTAGCAGAAGCCTGGGGCCATTAGAGCTATAGTCACCTCTAAGGTTAGATATTGCACATAGGTATCCAAAGTATGCCTAACGGCTTGGCTGGATCTAGATGCTGGCTCCTAATCTTGTTCCAGACAGCAATGTCAGCTGAGAGAATTGTGTTTTCAGGACCTCCCTAACATACCTTGCATACCAATGACTACAGGAAGAAGCTTAATTTCTTAGATACACAGAGAGTTTCAAGGTCCAATTCAGGGGCAAAAGAAACTACATTGCTTTTGCACTACCACAGCACTCTGCAGACCTGCCTCCATCCATTACATGGAGTTCTATAGGACTCTATAATGACATAAAGGTACCTAAAGAGCTAGAAAGAGGTATTAAAATCTCACGGTTGTAAATACTGTGAAGTAGTATTTCTTCCTTTTTTTTTTTTTAAGTATTTTTATGTGGGTACAGCACAGTATTTATGCAAAGCTACTTTTTCTCAATAGTAACCTCACTCTGCAGAGCCTCTCTCAGCCTCTACATTTTTCCATATTAATTGCAGTTAGCTGTGCTTTGTGCATGTGTTGCATTAACATATTTAGAAGTGGACTTAAGAACATTGCCCTAAATGTATTCCTGTATCTCTGATTTTAGGTATACCTGCATGCCCATAATAGCCTAAAGATGGCATTCGCAGATCTCGTTTGAAAACGGTGTTTTAAAATCTTAGCCCTGCTGATAAGTCTCTGACATTGGCTTCTTGGAGTGTGTAGCAGGACTCTTGTTAGTCATCACTCATTTTCTAGGATGTATTTTGCAAGGCGACAGTCCTAAAGTCGGATGCGCTCTTGTCCCATTAAAAGATTCTGTGGATCAGAATTTAGGTGTGAATCTAATTGTTACTGAAAGTAATCTTAGTTTAAAAAACACAAACAGGCAAATTGTGCTGCTGTACTGCAGCATATGCAAGATGTTTGTTAAATGCACATTCTTTAATCAGCAGATGAGCATTCACTCCAACTTTTCTGGTTAGATTTACCTAAAAGTCAACTTTCTAAGCTGCACTGTTTAAAGTTCCAAATCCTCCCTCTGGGTTAAAACTGAAAATAACCTGTTACATTTTAGTATTCTAAAACATGGCACATTCTCCTTGAAGTCAAAAATAGGAGAGAGTAGGGAGATGATTACTTCTAATTTGGTCACAACAGTGGGTTGCACTGATGGCAGATATAATAAAGACCCATTGCTGAAGGCAACATAGTCGCCATAATTAACGTCCTTTATAATATACTTAGATTAAAAAAATATATTCTTTGCACAAATTTTGTATTCAGAGTTTAAAAAGAGGGAAAGCCATTATTTCAAAACAAAACCTTCCATTTTGATTCAGCTTAACGTGTATCATTTCATTTTTTAAAAATACTTTTGAAATGGTTGTTCAAAGTCAATTCCACTGGTGGAAGCCTGAAATACTTTTAAAACATTTATAATGTAGAGTCTTAGTTCAAAATTTTGGTGGGATTTTTTTTTTTACTTGCTGTAGCTAGAAACAAACAGTATTCTTCCAAATACTGAATTATTAATACTTTCTCTGCTCTCAGTCTCTTGCATCAGATAACTTTGCTTGAACTATTTTTCACAGATTTAATCATATTATCTAGGTGACAAACCATTATTTTGTTCTTGTTTTGTACAATCTTTTTTCCATTGGATTCTTTATGCAGAGAACGATTGAGAAAGATTAGATCCAAGATGTAATTCTAATGAAACAGAAACATTTTACTTTGATAGCAGTTGAATTTAAATATTTCCTTGAAAGATGAATGATCTTCTATTGTCTTTTATTGAAACTAGTAAGAAAACCATGATTTTAATTTCAACTATACAAGCATAACTTCTCCAAGATGTTTACAACACTCATTGATACTATGTATTGCAATACTGTAGCTTTAGTTCATTGCACCTTGTTTCTGAAGCTTAGCTTCCAACTACATAATTTTCCAATCAAATTATTCAGTAAAATATAATTAAAATAAAACTCTCTTGCCTCTAGTCACAGTTTCTCTTCATTTCATCCTTCCAAAATTTTTCTTCATGATTTTTCCCTTCATATACTGGAAAGATACACAATTACATGAGGGAAGCAGGGTAGGAAGGGACAGAGGGACCACAGATTTCTTGTTTTGGGTGTCATTTCTACCCTTTGTCTACAAACTTGTGTAAAGTTGTGTTTGTATAAAATTGTAAATTTACCTTTTTAACATATTGCTAATTCACTGTAGTTTGGCCATAAACAGCAAACACTGGCAATGTTTGTACCAGTTAGGAACATTCAGTAACAACAGTAAGCACATACAATTTGGGGGCAAAACATACTGGCAAATATACAAGATGTAAAACTCTCCTCTGCTTGTTGAAAAGGTAAGCCAATAAACATAAATTCCTAGCCAAAATTGTTACTCTATCCTTGGGTAAAATCATGTTGAATGGTGATGAGGGCTACAGAATAGTAGATATATGTGCAGCACTAATTCCACCCACACAACTGGATCCAAGTCTGTTAATTTTGCCTTCCTGCCAGCATAAAACCCATAGAAGCTTTGGCAAGACTGTAAAGGTTAGTAAAGCAGGTGAGCAGTACAGACTCCTGATATGGCAGCGACTTGCCCTGTAACCTCTGGCATATCAGTCTATTAAACGGAAGATAACTTTGTAGCCACAATGCTGTCTGTACGGAGTGAAGTTTCACTCATTAATTAGATCAGTACATGACAGGCATGCTGTAAGTCCTCATCTAAGTTCAAAATATAGTAACCTTTAGCACAAACCTGTTTATTTTCCTCTGTGCATATAAAGTTCTATCTTACACAAACAGAAAATACGCATTTAGATGACGAAACACATCTTACCTCACAGTGTGTTGTAGATTTATCGGACTTCTCTTTTGGCTATATTTAATAAGTTAGTTTGTTTAACGTGAGATCTTCAAAGTGAGTATCTTCCAATATCTATGTGCTTAGCATTTTTATTAACATTCAAAAACATTCAAAATATACATTTAATACCTTTGGAATAAGAAGAAAACAGTGAGATAAAGTTATCTAATCATGTTTTAACAGGAACCAATTCACAAATTCTTTAGAAATGGAAACCACATGCACTGGCCAGCTGTTCCCAGAACTAGTACGGCATCTCTGGGCTGCAGTCACAGAGGTATAGAGCAAACAAATTATGACACAGCTCAGAGAAGTTCAGTTGTTTGGCTGTGATGCTCTGTGCATACTGCCAAGCCTGTGCAAGCTGCTAGAACAACAATGCTGGTGCTTAGCTGGCAGTAAGCCTTCCACTGCTGCACTCCTAGTGCAGTGCTGTCACGGGTGTTGATAATACTGCCAGCTTTACCATTAACAATAGAAGAGCATAAGAAAATAGATATGCGAGAATTTCTATGTCCATTTATATAATGCTGCTCTAAAATTTCAGTTAATATAATTTGCTCACCTTCTGTGTGTTGGCGGGACATAAAGCATCAACTCATTGATTTCAAAGGACACACCTGTGCAACTCTTGTTCACACTGATGAGCGCTTGCAAAATTCAATTCAACGGAGTGATGTAAAAATTCCTTCTAAAACCAGATTTGCAACGTTAAATAGAGCAACCATATAAGCCATCCTCTGATAACAAAAGACATGTTTTTACGTCCAGAAATTCTATCCCCAACCATATTTTACTGGCACTACATTGTTACGTAAAACCACAATCACTTCCTTGTTTACAAAATATGTTGTATATCGCATGGAAGTATTTCCAGTTGAAACCCCATAGAGCTAACTCAGCAAAACCAAAGTAACCTGGGGCTTTCTGAACTGCAAAAAGGCAATTTCAGACCACAAATTAAATCTATTAAAGCTGGTTAAATCTAGTCTTGCTTCATCTAGATTTGAAATGGCTGTTGTAATGTTTTTCCCTTCAAATTAGCTACCAAGCATTGGTATGTCACATTTCCATAACACACAGATGTTCAGGAAACTTTTGTTGGGAGCATCACTTACCAATTCCTTACTTCAGATCAAATCTGTCAGAAGCTAATTGTCTCGGGGGGGGGTGGTGGGGGGTGTCACATGTGGTGGGGACAACCAAAGTGCATCTGCTCCTGATGTCCAGCATGATATCTCTAACAAACGTGCAAGAGAGGAATAGGAGTCCACTAGTCCCATGTCTCCTGTGGACTCTCTTACAGTTGGAAGACATCCAGCAATTAAATGGCTTCCTCTTCCTAGCAGCCACCAGAATACTATCAAGGGAGTTACACTGTTGCAAAGAAAAAGCCCCAAGCTTTTTGGATGTTCAGATCTTCTTAAAAACAGGCCCTCTGTGTAGCATGTTAGGCATCTGCATAAGGAAACATCCAAAAACCTGAAAATTCAGACCCAATCATTTTGTTTGCATAATGCACTATACCAGCCAAAAGCTAAGTATCTCAAATGCTGCCTGACAGTTCCTTCTATTTCTCTGTGCCTTACCATGCCACGCCATTTTTAAATCTATGAAGATCTTGCATAATGTAGCATGGCAATCTTTATTTCTCACTGCAACATAAAAAGAACTTAGTTAAAGGAAAGACAGCCAACCTCACACCTGTTTGAAACTGTAGCCCACGTGATGCACACATAAACCTGGTCTGCAATCCAACATAAACACAAGCAGTTCCTCTGTCTTCTACCTGGTATTTCAAAGCAGCAGAAGCTTAGCAATTAGTATTTACTGCTTCTGTTGTCGTTAAGGCAGCCACTATTTCAGGGATGGCAGAAAATCCAGGGATGAACCATTATAAAATCTAAGCTAGAAGGGCCTGAATTAAAGTCTTGTTAATCATTAGGAACATAATTTCTGTGAGGATGAAATCTTAAGCATGTTTGGAGAACTGGGCCCCTCTTACTTACTTCCAAAGGGCAAAATTTAACCCAAATAATCATAGAACTTGATTGGAATCATCATTGGTGTACACAAACTATGCTAACACCAATCAAATCTTTGAGTTAAAGAAGGGCAAAACATTCAAGAAATGTATAAACTAAGTAATAAATGGGAATGAGGTGATTTTCTCTCTTGCATTGGTAACATTAATACTAGAAAACAAGTTCTTGGTTTAATTACATTTTTAAGGAATAATGACCAACTATAGGTGATGTACTTAAATGGAAAAATATTTAATATTATGACTTCAGGAATGTTCCAGTTAAAACACAAGCACTATGCAAAGCATAAGAACAGTATTTATCTGTAGGACAGTAATGTCACTAGGTTGGGACAAAAGTGTTATTAACAACACAGTACCTAGTACAATGAAACTGAAGCCTTACATGCTAGTACACTAGCTGCCTCCCCAACTCTGAAATTAATAGAAAAATAATATTAATTCTGTTATTAAACAAGGACTATGAACATGTTCCCTGATGAACAGTGATCCTTTAGGAAATCAAAATGAGCATCAAATAAAATAGCAAATGAAACTGTGTTTTCAACCTTATTTACTGCTTACAAATAGCTATTGACACTTAAGATGCTTCCCCATGACTTCAGAAACCAGCAATTTTCCATTGAGCTATGCATCGTACTCACTATGTCACAAAAATACATGAAGAAGCTCCACAAACTATAACACCCTACATCATTAAAGTCATAAGCATTTCATTTAAGAATTATACATTGCAATGAACCTCAGTACATCATATAGTCAGTTGTACAGCATAGGCACAGCAATATCCTTGTGTGATTTAATATACAACCTAAAATCACAGTTCCATAAACAATTAAAAAAAAAAAGTCAGGAACACTGGCAAAGGGTAGGCCTTGGCACATAAATATCCTGGTGGTTCACTCAAGTGTCAGTAGTAATTATTGTCTTCCAATGAACATTGTTAGGTTTGGCATCTCCAATCCTATGAGGACATTTTTCCACAGCAGAGTATTCATTCTGTAAGCCAACAGTCACCATAGCAGGGGAAAAAAAAACAAAAACCAAAACAAAACAAAGAAACCCCAACCCAACAACAACAATAAAACTACCCCAAACAAAACCCTAAACATATAATTAAAATCAATAGGTCTTGAATAAGCCTACTGAAGATTCAGGAAGGGAACAGCATTTCACTATCAAAACTTTAAACTGGCTCCTAGGACAGAACCATTCAAATGGTTCATTCAAATGCAAAAACCACCATTGAGGGAGATTTGCATAGGACAGAAAGGTGGCCAGACACCTCCATGTCCGCAAAAAATGTACGTATTCTAGAGGAAAGCTGAGGAGAACTGAAGGTCCTTTCTAATTCTCCTTTCACCTTCAAACTCTTTGTGGGCAGTCTCCACCAGGTTGAACACAAGATGGGAAACATTTATGTATTTATTTTTATATATAAAATGTGTGTGCATGTATACAAACTACAAGTTTGAAATAGGGACAGAACACTCCCCTGGTTAAACAAATAAGCATGGAAATAAAAGGAGAAATGGTAGGATATGACTGTATTTTATTTTCAGATGCATTTCCTATTCTTTCCCCTGTGTGCCATGAATATTTCTGTCTCACATTATGGCAAAAATCAGTGTCACGACCCATGCCCAGCCCTTGGAACTCCAGCACTAGTCTTTACTTTGAATTACTACTCAGCCCTGATGCAAAAATCAGACACACAAAGGAATAAACTGTTTTCTTTGTTTTGTAGATTCAGGCAAGTAGAACCAATATCTCTATCTACTACACAAAAGCATAACTCAGAAGCAAGTGCCAGGTATGCAGAGGACCTACTTCTTATATAACTAATGTTCCTCTTCCTATTGTTGCTGTAATCTACAATAAATTAAAGTAATTACGTTTCTCATGGATTAATAATGATTTACCTCAAATGTGTTCTGAATCATTCATTCGGGTGTCCTGACTAACATTTTTTCCATGTTCAAACTGAAGTATGTTGAACAGCTAGATGAGAATGTAATATTAGCTGGTGAAGTTTATCATATTTCTTTCTAAGTTTTAATTGGAGAGGCATTACATCATAGGATATTATCTCCTCTTTCATTAGAAAAACTGATTTAGAGTTAACCGCTTTTGAATGCAAAAAATAATTTCACATTAAGCCTATTACAGTTAGCAGGCTACAGGTCACATTTACCATTTCATTTGATTGTAATTTAAATTACAATAGGCACAGTAAACCTTCCTGAAATATTCTAATATTTAACAAATTATAAAGAATCACTGCAGTGCTATTATCAGAAAAAATTTAAACTAGCTGGCAATACTATATTCTAGCACTTTAATTCTTTATCATAAAGTGAACGGTGAAAATAAATCAAGTAATTCTGAAAATAATAACGAAAAAACTAAGTTGTATATTAGCTAGAATTTAAATCAGCCAAAAATACCTTTAAATTATTTTACAATCAGCACTAATTCACTACTGAGCTGATAAAAATACATACATGAACAAAACCCCTGAAACATGGAGTGATTTTTTTTCTTAAATTGTTAAAATTAGGGAAGAAATTTAATTTAAGCAGCTGAAAAATTTTATGTGTTTAAAGCATCTTTATCAGTAGGCACAGTTCCTAGAGGAACAGGACACAACCATAACATTTTAATAACTTGAAGTAGTAAGTCATTCAACAGAAATATGTTAGAACCAACTTGGATTAAGAAATCGTATTTGGCTCATTAAGATAAAAACCTGTCCACTGTAAGGCCTATAAAACAGACAAATTCAGTAACTTGCATCTTCTGTCATTGGACAGTTACTATTCAGGGGGCAAAAAAGCTAAGGAGATCCCAACATATAGGGAATGCCATATTCTGATTAGCTAAGATAAAAACAGGAGCAAGATTAAAGTTTAGAGTCTGGATGAAGTGATATACAAATCTGAGAAACTAATTTAATTTTGTTGACAAGCCTGGCAGTGGTTTAAAACTAAAAAAAAGTAAGATAACACTAGGCAACATCATGTTGCGGTACACATTCAGTCTTTAATATGCCTACGTAACACTACAGCGTCCTTTCCCACAGCGACAGAAAGAAATACAGAATAATAATACAGAAGACAAGGATAAAGAGAAGCAACAGAACTGTTGCCATCGTTTGTAGATACAGATATGAGATGCCTGGTTTGCATACCTCTAAGCATCCTACTGACTCAGGAAGGCATCGGGAACTTCATTATCACAAGAAGATAAAGTGGAACGGTGGAGACAACAAACGGGCATTGCCTTAGGTCTGAGAGAGACTGATGATCTTTGGGAGAGAAGACTGTCCTCAGGCAGGTATGGCATCGGACCTCAACAACTAGAAACTGTCAAGAGTGGAACAAGCTGTATCTGCAAGGAAAACAGTGTCACTAACTCAAACTTATGACGGGATGCTGGCTTTGATCGCTTCTGTTAACGGGCTCTGGAAGACCCTATGGAAGAGCATACTAGAAAACACCAAATCCTTTCCTAAAAGCAGACAAGTGACCCAAGAGATATGCTGGAGGGGGCAGGGGGGTGGCCAGGAAATAGAGAAAAGCTCATTCTCCTTTCATTCACATGCATTGCAACAGGTTGTTGGAACAGTGTTCATCCAATGAATAATTCCTGACAGTTAATTAGCAGGACCATTACGTTCTATCAGCATCTAATAACATGGAATACAATCAAGAACGGTGTTCACTGTTGCTCCCAGTTGCAATCAAGTTCTATTTTCTATATGTGCACACAGGAGCCAAGAAATTATTCAGTAAGGTTAAGTTAGAAGAAATTAGACTGATCCATCTTGCTGGAATTAAGTCTCTCAGTGACTTTAAGAACAGTTATACATGCACAAAAGAAAAAACTAAAAGAGGCAGCATGACAAAAAAAAAGTTTTCTGCCCTATTACATACCATTTTATTCATGATACTTAACAAAGCTAAACCTGTACAATTTTGTACATATAGCATTGAAAGAACTGTTCACTAGTTTATAAAATGAACAAGACATCAGAAACATTAAACTTATGATCCCTTTTGCGATTTTTGTGCAGTCAGTATCAGTACATCAGCTCAAAGCTTTTGAGAGATGAAAAAACCTTAACAATGGAAATACAGACCACAGTGCCCCCTCTTGGGCCATCTGTGAGCAGTCCCAAGCTTGTATCCTCAGTAATCTCAATTGCAAAATTCAAATTCCGCTATATAGAAATGTGAAATTACAGCCATTAGTAAAGAATTAGACGTTTAAACAGTAAAGATAAATTGGATCAAAACTACATATACAGTTAAAGACATAGGTAAACATACATGACTGTTTAATTCCAGATCACATTTTTACATAGGAGAAATATTACATTCCAAACTACCAATATGGCTTTTTCCATGAACAGGTGGGCGTTTTCAGATTTAAAACCCCAAAATGTTAGTTGTCTAAGAAAACTAGAAAAAACCCAGTTATGTTAGGAAGAATTAATATCAAGAAATGAAAGTGAGATTAAAGTGAAGTTTATAACATCAAGATAGACACCACTATGATTTAGTTTTGGAAGACATTTCACCTTTGATTTTATTATTTGCTGTAACTGTGGCAGCATATTTCAACTGTGAACTTTCATCTTAGAATACTGAAAAAGAAGATATCACTTTTTTTTAATTCAATAGACTGAGGTGCACCTGAGCAAAGCAAAATTAAAGTCCAAGGACTCCAGAACGCATTTAGCTGAACTCAGTTTTGGCTTGTGGACATGCACAAAATTAAAAAAGTAAAATAAATAAACAGCTTTTGGCACTTATCCACAGTAAGCTGTAAGGTGATTTAATAAAAGACAGCTAATAAAAGTGATCAGCTCACAATGAAACTGTACAAGCCATTAGTTCACATTTAAACAATAAATCTGATTGCAGCTTTTAGCACAAAACCCCATAACTTAAAATCCTATTTTATTCAAATTTGAAAAACTATATTGATTTTAAGTAGTTTAAATACATTCATTCCCAGTCAAAGTTTTACAGTAACTGATGATTTGCAATCACGCACACAACCAAGTTATAAATCCCTGAAACATGGATTTATTATAGGAATACTGATAAAACCTTAACAGAGATACAAATGATACATCACATAGCGTCTTATACCTTAATGATAAGTACTTGACCACCTTGGATTGGTAGATGCATCACTCCTACTGTTAAACTCTAATACCATCCTCTAGGACCAACTGGTTTAAATTGAATTCACAACAGTTTGCAGTTACCTAAAAAAAGATGATTTTTTTTTTTTTAAATCACACTGTAAAATATTCATCTTCTAATGGGTATTTCAAAACTTCTGGAAAGATAATTTCCCAGTTATAATGGGGACTAAACATACTAAGCAAGGAGAGTTATTTTAGTGAATTTGAGAAAGTAATTTCAGAATCAGTACCCCCGCACAGATTTAGGATACAGCAGTACTTCCCCTGACCTAAGTCAATTGGTGCATGTTTATCTGTGCATCTTAGGACCTTACTCTACCAGTAGATCTTGGGACTCTTGAAGTTAATCTCATTCTGGCACTAACTTTCTGTGGGGTAGGGCAATCTCCAAATGAAAGGCACTCTGTTATGAGTGAAATCAGAATTATCAGTAATGCAAATGGACAACTTGTAACATATTGAAGAGAACTGCTGAAGACTACATGAGGCCTAAAATTAAGTACTTAAAAAAGGTGGAATAACAGAACAGCTGTAGTGCATGTGTTTGCGTGCACGCATACACTAGCCACTGTACAAGAAGAGATCTTCCACGTATCTCAACTGTTTGGGGTTTTTTTTGTTGTTTGTTTTTCCCCCCCCAATGCTTTTTTTCACTTGGGCAGAACCAAGCTTCTAAGGTTCAACTGCACTATCAGGTGACTTGTAGAACAGCCCATGGACCACCACTGCATTGCTTCCTGCAGCCCACAGCAAGTAGTTCTGAAGAGTAAGTTGCAAGAGTGGTCCTCTAGTAGAACAAGAGCACAGGCACACACTACTAGTTTGTCCCACTTCTCATTTCTCCTCACACCTTGTCTTTTTTTTCCCCTCCTTGTGAGAAAGAAAAAAAAAAGAAAAAAAAAAGATTCATCTTGGGAATAAAGCTTTCCTTAAGGACAGGAAAACTCATGCTTGTTAGTCTGAATAAGGGATGTGCAAAACAGAAGTCATTTCCCTGAGGCAAAGATCTTCAAGTCATGCCTAGCTTACATTGTCTATTCTTATTTCAAGCGGTTGAAGTATTTGGCACAATGAGGCCTCGATCACTGACTGAGTCTCATGGCATTATCACAGTCTACATAACGTATTTATATAACAAAGTAGAAGTTACAAATGCTTCATTCTCTCATTCTGCTCTGGTTTCTCACATTTACTCATTAAAATCCGTTTCCTTCTCAAGGGTGGCATTGGGCCTCCTGGGCAGGAAGGTACAGTGACAAGCTTCTACTGTATTTAAAGGTTGCCACGAATACTGAACGCCTAGAAGGGCAAATCACAGTAGTTATTGGATTCAATAGATGGAGTAACGGTAAAAATTAATAGCCTGTTATATACAGTAAAAGGTAGGTGACTTAATAGTCTCTTCTTGACTTACATTATGAAAAGCATTCAGGGAGATAAAAAAAAAAGTCATGCTGTGAATGCTTCCAGTCTAAAACATGTAAGAAGCAAAGCTCGAAACCAAGCTTTCCAGCTTTCCCTTTTAAAATATAAATTGCACTTTTTATACAAAGCAATCCAAAGACTAAGTTGTAGTAGAAATTTGAAGCTGCCTTACTGTACCAAAGAGTATCTGTGTTCACCATTTGAAGTACAGGCAACTAGTTTTCAGCCACTCTGCATACAGAGCCATATGCTCTACACTTTTCTGCTTTAAAAGGGCCTGCCATTAAATGCCATGCCACTGGGTGGGTACTGAACAAAAAAGAAAAAAGAAAACAAATTAGAGTTTAAGGCCTTTGTCTCCACAAGGAGCTGAAAACTGTGGCGCAACCCATGACCAATAATTAATAAACAAATTAGCACACTCCCACCCAGGGCTCCAAAAATCAGTCATTCTTTCTAATGTTTGTCACACAAGACAGTCATACCATCAGCAAGCAACAGTGCCAGTTAAGCATTTTTAAGGTCTTCAAAAATTCATAGCAAAGGGCACTTCTGAGAAAGATAATCTTAAAGATTTGGTTTTAAAAATAGACACCACACTCACATTCAAGGGACATTCTTCACTTTTAGGCCTTTGTCACAAATCTGAATCTTTATTGTTCTGAAATAAATGCTATAAACATAAGACTCAAAACAAGAACTCCAACTTTCAGTCTCAGAAGAGGTGT
Organism: Haliaeetus albicilla; assembly: GCF_947461875.1. Classification (NCBI taxonomy): domain Eukaryota; kingdom Metazoa; phylum Chordata; class Aves; order Accipitriformes; family Accipitridae; genus Haliaeetus; species Haliaeetus albicilla. Next base: position 12,490,655 of record NC_091502.1, on the reverse strand, counting down.
GGTTCAATGCCCATATCACGTATAACAAGAAAATTTCCTTAAAAAAGGAAAAAAAATTACTGTAAAGTCTTTCTTAAGAATGAAAATGCAATCCTTTGTTTTTCTCATTAGTTTGTGTACAGGCGGGCACCAAAAAAAAACTTTTGCATTTTCTTTTGAATTCTTGCTATGACGCTTGACGAACTTTTTGCCATTCAACAAATTCATCCAGAAGTACAGGCCCTGCAAATGGATGAAACTTGGAGTTATATTTGCCAATGTCTTTCAAACATCTTCTCTTAAAGTATAAAGGTTCAAACTATTGGTCTAGGTAACATCCATGTCAATCCTATGGTCAAATACTTATTAAGACTCAAAGATTACGGCAATAATTTCAATCCAAAGGTGGCAAATAGTGCACAAATAACACTACACAGAACTACGGAAAAACATGTTCCTGACATCTGACAGTTGCACTGAACTGAATGGAAAGCATAAAAATAAGGTTGTATTGTAAATCAGCACAACTAATTTCTTCCTAGAGCTTTCAAAATTGTACATAATTAGAACACAGACCAAAATGGGATGCCTAATGCAGTCATAGTATGATTGACTATCAGCCAGGTGTAGAGTTCAGCCCCAAGTACCAGCAGCTAGGCTACTTCATAGTTAAACTAGAGTTTTTTATATATTAGTACAAAATGAGAGTTTGCTCTTTATAATTCTATTTGCAAGTCTATAGTTTCATGTAGCAAGCAGCTTCACTAGATCCTCAACTGAATATAAGTTGGCTTAAGTACACCATCATACCCCTGACAAACTACTATAATTAATATCTACAGTTTGAAGATGGATGGTTATCAGGACAGTTTTTCTACGCATTGTTGGAGAAGAAATATTTTATAACTTACAATATTGTTTCTGTTACAGAAATTTGTTTTATGCAAATTGAAAATACTGAAATAATAGTTGAATAAGCCAAATGTTATGAATACTTACATGCACCATCTTCATCATAGTTGCTAAGATCTGCATGGACAGTTCTGCTGAACTCTAGCACATTGTACCACTGATCCTTGTTCATAACTCTATACTTCGATTGCTAGGGAAAACAATTTCAGAACATTAAAATGTCAAGTGACATTTGGTAATGCTGCATCTCTTTTTATCTTCAGTTCCTAACAACTCATTTAATGGGTAACAACGGTTACTATTTCCTTGGTTTTCCATTTTCTAAAATACTACATGTGTACATATTTCATAGTACTGAAACTATATAAAATGGTTTCCTGAAGGATCAGAGCAAAACTGAAATACCAGGGAATCACAAAGTCACCACTCTTAAGCTTCAAAAACTGGTAAATTTTCATCTTGCCCTGAAGTGGGGCACACTTAGCTCAGATGTATTTTCAGAATGAATGATTAAAAAATAATCTTTTCTCCAGCATACAATACCATACGATCATAAGGACATCTACTTTGCAACGTTAGTACTGATTTGAAGCCAGGGAGGAGTCTCAAGCCCAGCATGCTCCACAACCTACACATGTCCACATTATTGACTCAGTCACTTGCAGCTGAGCTGACCAAAATCTTCCAGAGACAGCCAGGGTTCAAGGTACCTACATACTATATCTACACAAAGCAAAGTTGAAATTCAGCACAGATGTACCACATGAAGAGACTGTTGGGGCTCTATTATTTAATTTTAAATTTACCTTTATAGTCTAATTAAGACGGAATTTTAGTTGCCTTTGATAAAAGAAGGGGGGGTGGGTACAAGGAGGGAGAAAAGAATCTGTGACACATACATCACTGTTTCATAAGCACATCAAGCAAGGGAAGAGGAGCAATATGGATACATTCTTGAGCAAAACAACACAAACCCTGAAATCTTTTCACAGAACAGCCCAACTACTATGCCATCATTCAGAAAGTCAAGGAAACTTGTACCTCCAGGTATTGATAAAATACTGAAAACAGTGGCCAAGTTCTTCCAAGCAGAAGAGCTAACATGGATTTTGCAGTATCAATATCAAGACTTCGCTGGTCTTTATCCTAAGGGTGAATAAAGAAAGCACAAAATCCACTCAAGTACAAGCTTGTTGAATAATTAAAATAAGAACTTCTCTAACATTGCAGTAGTCTTACCCTTGCAAAATCAAAGGCGTATCTGTAGATATTCTTAAAAGATGAAATGTCATTCAATTGTGACCGCAAGAAGTCAAATTTACTCTGTAATTTTTCTGTACAGTCACACCTTAAAAGAAATAAAACCAAATGATGTTAGAAGTTCAAAACAAAACATTTGGACAATGAAAAAAAAATGCCAGCAAACATCAAAAATTAAAATCACCAAAATGCAATCATCAGTTGTACAGGATTAATACTATGAAAGTGACTTAAAGAACACTGAACATGCTCAACATCTGCAGCTTACTGAAATGATGGATGCCTGGCTTCTGTAAGTAAGTTTTAAAAAATATATTAGCAATATAATATAATACAAAGTCTCTGCTTTACTTCTCAAATAGTAGTCTTTTTATGCCATGCTCTACAATTTATATTTACACCCAGCACTATCTTATCTTCCAATCACTATGGAAGGTTGGAGAAAACAGTATTCAGTGTGCATTAAGGTGGTAAAATCCAGCTGTAAATAAGGGCTTTATGTCATATCTCTTTGGAAAAAAAACAAACCCTGAAAACACACTTCAAGACTACATATTTATGAGTGTCAGGACTGAGCAGCACTCTGCAAAACATACTAGTCTGCTCGTGTTTTATGACTGATAAACACAAGCTTTGATAAGCCTATCACCTGGATTAGACAGTAGCTATTCAACTGAAAACTTACAGGCTGCATGAGAATGTACAGGTCTGCTAGTTGACAGGATAACCCTTTGGCAAAAATAACTTTTTGGCAGAAAAGAAGATCTCTACGTATTTTACTTGGCAAGGGCTTTTGTTTCCAAATAGAAAACGGGTTAGATTCACCAACAATGGCAGAGAAGAATGTAATTTACACATGCTAATCCTCCAGGAAAGACTCACTCAAAAGAACAGCTGTTATATTATATCACATTTTATTCTTATAAAATAATAGCTGCTAAGATTAAAAAAAAAATAATAAATGCACCTTGCCCTGTATCCCGTGTGACAGAAGCAATACTTTCAGAAATACAGATACATAAATAAATACTTCCTTTGGTAATGTCCCCCCCTTCTGGCAGCCTGCCTCTCAGAGAATACATTTGCATCTAACAGCTCCTTAGGGACTCGTCACCATAGCCCATAGCAAGCACCCTTCAGGAGTACCGCAGCAGGTTGCTGAGATGCTGTACTTTGATGCCATACTTTGCTCACAGCCGATACTCCCTGTTCCTCAGGTCTGCTAGTCTGTGTATGCATGTATGTCTGTCTGCCCCTCTCGGGCTGCCACAACAAATTCCAGCTGATGGAGCCTTTTGTTATTTCTTGTCTCTAGCAGCATCTACCTAAAGCAGCACTGAGTCCCAGCCAAGATCAGTGCTAAAAAATAAAACTATTAGCTAATTAGGCTGCATATTCAGATGACAAGAACTAATATATCTTGCAATAAACCATGCATTAAGTTGAAAAGAAATCTTGTTAAAAAAGCTTTCGTAAATTTAATAAAAAATTACTTTTTTTGTCTTCAGCCATCTAATTGGTTTATGTATTCTATTGTTTAACCCTCAAAACAGTATTACACTATGCTACAAAGGCATCTCATTTTATGTTCATGTCTCTTCTTTCCATGTTCAAACCTTCATACTGAAATAACATTGTCCTCTACATTTGAGGACAAATCTACCTATTTAACACCTAACTAAGTGCTCATGTTGTTAGTGTACTAATGACATATATAAACTACTTAAAGTGGGTTTACCACATATTTTGTCAAATATAATTTGACTAAGATTATTTACCATACCATGGATAAACACAAATTTCAGTATATTTAAATGACTTTAAAATATTTTGTTAAAATTGTTCAAATAATCATGAATTTAAGTACAAAGTAAAATGCCTGTTATTGTCTACTGTACTATTGGCTACATATATTATAATACAGAAGTGATTCTCTTGAAAAAGGTGGTATGAAACTGTGCAATTATTAAGCCTCAAGACTCCTGAGCTATTGTCAACCTGTTTAAAACAAAACAGTCAAATGGATCACACTCAAACAGACAGGCACCATCCTCTGAAGCCCAATGCAGGGACATACCTCTGTTAAAGCCATTTAAGGCATTTCCACACCTGGCTATGGATTTTCTTCACACCAGTGAGGTAAGGAGCTGCCAAACTCCTCTTTTATAGAGATAGAGCTGCTTTTATGGCTGCACCATAAACAAGATGGCTGAGGTCACCCATACTTAGAATAATTTTCCTATTTATTTTTTTAGTCAGAACAACCTTCTAGTTAGCACAAGTGAATTAACAACAAACTTCTCTACAGAGACTAGAAAAAGGATGTGATTTCTTGAGCTGCCTTTGCTGAAAGATAGCATTAAATAAGGCTACCTCAAGATCAACAAAACTAGACACTAGCTTACTACCTTTCTCTTTGCATCCCTACATCATATTTATAACAAAACTTAAATTAGCACCACAAAGCAGTCCTATTTTGATTTCTATTGAGGTAGAGAGTTCATTTGAGGCATAGCTAACATGGACAGAGTGATGATTCAGTAAGTCCTACTCAGATATTCCAATGTTTCATATTTCATAATTATTCGCACATGCTTGTCTTACTAAAAAGAAAAATTAGTGAGATGTATACAAACATTAAACCAAAAGCATTTAGTGGTGGTATATAAAGTAGTTTGAAGGTCTTTTAATCTACAAAAGAGTTCCCCTGCCGTCACCCAGCCCTCCAGATGGACAAAAGGAAATGATACCCATCTAGCCCATCCACTCTCTGCAAGCATTGAAACAGGATCTTCTGAAATTTAGGTTCCATATTGTAACTGGATACAGAGGTCCAAGGAAGTAATGGCTTAGGAAAACAAAGGGACATCTTTTCCGTGCCCTGACAATGCTATAGTTTCACTATGTCAATTGATTTACAGGTCTGGAGACCAGAAATTGTTTAGATTCCAGTATACACTGAATGCTATACTGGCATAAAGAAATTATTTACCTTATGCTTTGTGTTAGCCTCGCAAACATTAACAGAAGGAAAGGCAGTAACAAGCAAAAAGCTTTGTTGGAAAAGCAGCAGATATTAGGCTATCATTAAAACCAACCCAAATAAGTTGGTTTTACTAATAATTCTGCAAACAGCAAGAAGTTACAAACCTGGCTTTTTTTTCCTCTTTCTCTCTCATGTGGCTTCTCTTGTACCTAAAAATATGAGATCATGACCCTATCTTTCCCTCAATTTGAATCTAACTTGTCTCTCTGCTCTTTACCCGGCCACTCATTTTTAAAAGCTCAATCTTAATGTAAAATTTGACTCAAATTCTAAGGTTTAAAAAAAAAAAAAAAAAAATAGCCAGAGGGAAGTACTCCGACAATACAGCAGCTTACGTCTCACTTCCTTACACACAAAATTCCTTGTATTTACCTAGTTCAAACAATGACTTCAGTGGAGTTTAATAAAATCATGAATTGTAATCCTTTTTCCTTCACCTTCATTTCGTAACTAGATTTTTTTTTCTTTGTAGGTCTGCAAAGCCTACAATTGACAAATACCTGAGTATGCTTCTCCTTTAACTCAGATACCTAAAGTTAAATGCTCAATTCTAAGTTATTCACTCTCCAATGGCTTTAAAGCAAATGTAGATGAGCAGTCACTTCCTGAAGGCTAGTCATTTCATCCTAAGGAGGTGTTTAAAATAGCTGATATAAATTGCCCAGCAGAGGTACTTGTTTCTCTATGCTGACTATGAAAAGAGCTTCAGGTGATTAATTTAGACTCAGGCACCCAACTTTCAAACATATACACACACACACACACGGCAGAATTCACCCTACCAACATGACATACTACAAACCTCACTTTCACAGCTTAAGTTGTTTAAGTCTCATAAGCTGCTACTTAGTGCTTGATCCACCTTAATTTTGACAGTGTATACCTTATCACACATTTATTTTTCTCCTCCTCCCTAAAGAACAAACTTCATCAGCATATCATAAAACCACACACAAAAGAATGTCACTTCAAGATTCAGGCACCCAAACATTGGCATCTAACTGTAGATCAGATTTAGGTGTCTAAGATGTAGGTGTTGCCACTCATAGAGGTCCAGCCAACCAAACTATAAGAGCAATTCAGGTGACCAGTCACTAGGTCTTAGGGCAAACTGAATACCTCCCCAGGCTCCACTACATTGACTAGATTTCCAAAGACTGCAGTAAGAGTTTAAGAAGTCCAGCTCTAGCATATAAACCACACATTTAGGTGTCTTACTATGGAGCTGAATTCCACCCAACCCTGCTCATGCAATTACCTTATGTGACATTTCACATATTTTGAAATAAGGATTCTGTAATAAAACTCTGACTTAGAAGACACTCTGGGCTTTTACTGCATTTTAATGTAATTTCTTCATGCAAAAATTAAAAAAAAAAAAAAAAAAAGCTGTGCAAAAATGTAATAATACTCTATTGCTTTAAGAGCATAAAATCCTTCTCCTTCAAAACTTCTGTCAGATCTTTCAAGAGAAACTAGATTCCCCCATTCCAGATGGAATCCCATAATATGAACCTCCCTTCCCAGTAATCACAAACAGCACAAGTCTACAGATTTATATTCTCTTTTTAAGCCAACAAATCTTGAGTTCCTTCACGTGACTGCCACTGCTTGATCCAGCTGCTTAGTCTACAGCCTGCTATTAGAGCACACCCAGGGGAAGCAAAACGTACAGGTTAACTGGTTTAGGCTTAGGAAAGTGCTCCGACCACAAGTCTTTTTATGTAAAAATGCACAGCAGTACCATATTTTCTGTGTTAAACACATTTAACCTACAGCATGACCAGCTCTGTTCTTAAAAGATCCAGAAGATTCCTAATCACAGCAGATTATTAGAAATGAAGTCTATAATATTGGCTCTGAAGACGTGCCTGGTTTCATATATCTTTGTGCTTGCATTCTGCTATACTGGCTAACTCTTGAGAGCTCCCATTTGGGCATAAAAATTTAGTACTTCAGAGAAGTAACCAAATTACACCCATTCACTGCATCTAAAAATTTATGCACCCGGAATTTAATCTCTGTTGTCCTGAATTTCAGGCAATTTAATCATTCCAGCTCTTACTAAATTTAAGAGCTTCTGACAGTCACAAAACAATCAAGGCATCTATTGGAAGCATGATCCCAAATCAGTAAGATTTGCACAAGAGAGTCAGGCCACAGTCACTTACTCCATAGTCTCAAATAACCAGAGGGTATCTACCCAGTACAATTTCCCAAACCAATTCACAACTGATAAGGCAACTGTGCCAACTCCAAGGGTCAAATCAGCTCCTCTTTCCCACCATGCTGTAGCTGCAAGGATAGCTCCCTGACATTTTTAACATTGAATGCAGTGTCATAACAAGTCACCCTTAAAACATTCATGTACCATAAGTAGTTTCATGAAGAACAAACAAAAAGGGACAACTGAACTAAGCCTCAGAAAAAGCTGATCAGTCTCATGGAAGAAAAAACCTCTTTGGGCAGAGCGATATCTCACCAAAAATTCTTACAAATAGAAGGAGTGAGAAATTTATTTATAAATTGAAAGTGTTACTTAACCTAAGCATTAAGCATGGCTTCTGACCTCCATCTTATAAATAACAGTAATAACCAAAATTATTATCAATGCAGTCCTCATCTATAAAGCTTAGAAATCAGTAAAACTTTCTAGAATACTAGTGCTGAGATATGCTTATGGCTATCTCCAGATCTACTTATTTGTGTCTACCAACTAGAATAATATTTTTTGTAAGAAAAAGAAACCACCAAAACCTGATTTATGAGGGTTAGACAAAACTTCATCATTTGCGTGAACTCATCAGATTCACAACTTTAAGAACAACAGCTATTTCCAGTTGTTGACCGAGACCAGACCTGAGTTTCTGTGTCTTACTGCCAATGCACAAGAAACTGAGGGCAAGAATTATTAAGCTACTAGTACAAACATAAAATTAGAACATTCTGTTATATACGTAAAAAAGCTCTTACTGTAATGAGGTCATTCCTTTTAACCATTCTTCCTTGGTAAAAAATCCCATGCTTTCAGCCTCTAGTTTCCAGGCTAAAACTAACATAATAATCTAGGAGGGAAAAAACAAGGGGAGAAAAAGGAGTCGGTATGTAAGAAAAGGCTGATTTCTAGATATCCGAGAAGAAAATTCTAAGCATTCAAACATTCTAGCAATTGTTGTACATGCTTGCACTTCATATTTGTTACCATTTATTAATTCAGCTATGTGCAATCTTTCTCTTAATTTCGATTTCTGAAAATGAAATGTTACTATAATAAAACAAACAAAACCTCACACACCAGCCACACATAATTGATATATTCAGCTGAAATATCTTAGAACAGCTCCTAAAAGCAGGAAGATAAACAACTCTTTGCTTACTGAAGTTAAGAGTTTTACACAGAACTTAATCTTACCCAATACCCCCTTTTAAAGTGTTATTAGTATCGTGCAAGAAACCTACATTTTCAGGCTCAACACCGATGTCTTCACAGAACTTTTCCATTCCTTCGGGCCCCACGACTTCATCGGGACCTTCAAAACCAAAAAGAAACCGGACTGAAATCTAAGTTACATTCACTGCTCACAAGGGTTATACACAACAATAATTAAACTATATTGCATACAAGCTATCCTTAAAAACACTGCATTACACTATTAAGTAGCTTTTATGTATAACCATTCTAACAACCGCAATGTGGGGGCACGTATGTTACATATGAAGTGACACTATGAACTAAAAGCAAAACTAAACCAGAACTTTCATTTTGTGCACTGCCTCCCCACAACAGCAGACAAGCTATTTTAGTTTGTGTATGTGAGTTTTCAAAAGATTCCACTGAGTTTCCCACTGACATAGCTCAACTCCAATAATTGTGGTGGTCAATTTTTTTTGAGACAACATGGGTACTGCTACTCTGTGCTGAAGTTACTCTATGAATAATGTTCTTCAAAGAGTTATTTTATCAACAATAACAAAAAATAATTCTGCCTGAGCTACTATTACAGATATTGCTCTTTCAATGATGTTAACATTATGGGTTTGCACTAACACAGAACAGGATGAATCTTCAAATAATGTAAGGTTAGTTTTATGATGCTGAGTAATATGAGGAGAGTGATAACAATAAATCAGGAAAATGCTAAGCATGTTAGCCATGTACAAAGCAGAAAAAGTTTTATGACTGCAGAGAAAATAACTTGATTATGACCACAACAGTTAGTGTCATGCTGTCACTTTTCCATTTTAACACAAAGAAAGCCTCTAAAAAGCAGCAAAAAAGCGTATTTAAAGAGCACATACAGACACACTCCACAACTCTTTGTTTCTCTGAATCACTCTCTGGGTTCAGTTATTTCTGCTAAGCCTGTTCCAAAAATGACTCCTACTGGGTAACCAAATATTATTAGAATGCCTGTTGACATGCTATTTTGATAAGTCTTGGATCATTATGTTAACATTGTTTTAGTGAATATGAACCCATTGTATTGTGTTTGTGTGGCAAACTTTTGGTAGCAGGGGGGTTACAGGGGTGGGTTCTGTGAGAAGCTGCTGGAAGCTTCCCCTATGTCTGACAGAGCCAATGCCAGCCAGCTCCAAGATGGACCCGCCACTGGCCAAGGCCGAGCCCATCAGCGATAGTGGCAACAACTCTGGGATAACAGATTTAAGAAGAGAAAAAAGCTGCAGTGGGCACTGAAATGGCAGTCGGAGAGAGGATTGAGAACATTTGGGAGAAACAACCCTGCAGACACCAAGGTCAGTGAAGAAGGAGGGGGAGGAGGTGCTCCAGCCGCCAGAGCAGAGATTCCCCTGCAGCCTGTGGGGAAGACCATGGTGAGGCAGGCTGTCCCCCTGCAGCCCGGGGAGGTCCACGGTGGAGCAGATATCCACCTGCAGCCCGGGGAGGACCACGGTGGAGCAGATCTCCACCTGCAGCCCGGGGAGGACCCCATGCTGGAGCAGGCTCCTGGTAGGACCTGTGGCCCCGTGGAGAGAGGACCCCACGCTGGAGCAGATTTGCTGGCAGGACTTGTGACCCTGCGGGGGACCCACCCTGGAGCAGTCTGTGCCTGAAGGACTGCAACCCACAGAAGGGACCCACGCTGGAGCAGTTTGTGAAGAACTGCAGCCCATGGGAAGGACCCATGTTGGAGAAGTTCATGGAGGACTGTCTCCCACGGGAGAACATAGAACAGCTACCTTTACAGAAAAATAAAATGCAATTGGCATTTAAGACCATGAACCCCTACCTCTTAAAAAATGTTGGAAAGAACATTTTGCCTAAGCAAGCAAGGCAAAACACTTCTATCTGGTTTTGAGAAGCCCTTACATAGAATGTGTTAAAAAAATTACAAGGTTAAGTTGTGAAGAGAAACACATACAAGGCTTCACTAGTAATGACAAGTATAAACTTGAATCAGTGTTTTTGGCCCAGAAATCATATGTACAATTCCTATAGATATGTGTGTGTGTGTCTGTATGTAATTTTCTCTTTTAACAGAAACATTTAATCTCCTATGGTGTATAATTTCACTGGAATTCTATTTTATGCTAGAAACATGGCATATTTTGATTACTGGTTAACTAACAAAGTATAACCTCCTACACTCATTTCTTGACTCAACAACAAAAACAAAATTTACAGGCCTTAAAAAAAGTTAGAAGTATGTGCAAGTGCATTTATCAGAAGAAAATTAGTTGAGAATTATTATTTTCCTCAGAAGAAGACTCTTTACTCCAAAAGAGCATGCCTCAAACCTAAATTAGAAAGCAGATTACTAGAATCAGGAGTAGTTCATTGCTGTGGAAAGACTGCAAGGAAAGCAGCAGTTCTGATAAATATACTCAAACCAATTGCTGGCAGATAAATCATCAGCTCATTTCATACTGAGAACTAGACATTAATGAGTTTTAATCACCAACTAGTTACAATGGACTTCAAGTAGTTACTAGACAGGAAAAGAAATTAGTAACAGTTTACAGATCCTGAATTTCTAACCATATAATTGGTAAATAAATGGCAGCAATAGTCTAAAATTCTGCAAAATACACTGCATACTCACTGAAAGCAACTATTACTTGGATAACGATTCTGATTTATTTGAAATAGACTACTTCTAACACTTTTGAATGAAACATTTCTTATTTACACTATCAAAAATGTTAGGACAGATTCTCAGGAAAAACAGTATAAGTATCTATTATTTTATTTTGTAAAACAGAAAACCAAGAGGCTTAAATCATGAACTTTTTAATTATCCTTCCAACTTGATTATAAACAATATCTAGTTAGATAAATAAACTTCTATCTAAACTACCTCTCAATGTCCTGACTTCTACTTGCCCATTTCAAATCAGGAAGTAGAACCATTCAGTATATCCTGGTTCAACACTGTACTGTCCAACATCAGTTATTTCATTTTAAAGAATGCCATGGTAAGTTACAAAGCACAGAGTAAAGAGGAAAAAGTCACAAAGAACAACTACTGAAAAGGCGATAGTAAAAGCTATACTAATTCATGTGCATGCTATAAGGAAGCAAACATTGACCTATTTTTTATGTCTACATCAGCATAGTAAAAGCAAAATGCAAATAATAATTGACGTACTCATTTGCTTTAAACAAAACCATATAGTTTTAAATATTAATCCATTGCATATTACCTGCATATTCATAAAACCAAGCCAGGCACTTTTTGCTTGAAAAATGTTCCTCTCCACTTATTACTTTACCAGAGGCTTGTGATCTGCAATAGCTTATAGAAACACAAGGATGATAAGTGTTATTTTAATATGAGAAATGGGAAATAATTTAGAATTAAATTCCAAGTTGCTTATTATTAGTTCAAACTATTTAAACTGTTTCACAAAGTCAATATACGTCAACAATGAAGCTGAATTTGTTAAAGGGCAACTGTCATCCCATTTCAACACTTGTTGGAACATAAAATTACCTTGAAATACAGACCTCTCATAGCTCAATTTATTGCAACTATTATGTTTTCTGAAATGCAAAAGTACTGTTATCTTGTAGATATTAAGCTGAATAACCCACACACAGATGGTCAAAATATCACTACGCGGTAATTCAAATGCCTTATTATCTATATATATTTATATATATAGGCATTTAAAGTTAGGTCTCTAATAAGCAGCATGATCTTCAAGAGTGCTGAATATGCACAGATCCCATTTAGGTCAAGAGGAGCTGCAGAGTTTGACATATTTAAAAGTCAGGCTATTTATAGTTAAACATCCAAATTTGGGAAGAAAACTCAGTCAATTTGTTTACATTAAACATGTAACTAAATATATGTAAATTCTATAGATGTTTGGTACACATACCAGAATAGTAATACACAATCTATGGTAAGATTAAAACTGCTCAGCGCACACAGCTCCCCCCTCCCACATTGTCTTCACTATGCGACACACAACCCAGTTTGCCTAGGCAGTGACTTTTCATAATTTATCCTTCTTTAACAGAATACATAGAATAACTAATTTCTTCCAGTAAGAATACTGACCACTTGAAAGCATCTTTAGTCAGTAAGGAGTTGCAGCACCTTGTATTTGAAAGGAGTGTACGTTGACAAGTTACAGACTTTTAGAACAAGCTAAGATTATTTCTAAGAATGAGGTGAAAGTTAATCATATGAGAGGATTTAAAATTATGCAGCTCCTACACTGCAATTTTAAAATTAAAACTTCAAGCAGGAAAAGAACAGTTCAGTTCTGAGAGGTGGTAAACAACTATCTCCCATGTATTGCTTTAAGCTTCACTGGAAAAGAAAGCAATGCGCTCCAAGATGAAGCCTTACGTGCTGAAAGCCAGAATTAAAGAGAGCCATACAGTATGCTAGTGCTTCTTGGTTTTATCCAGTTTAACATATATCCATTTGTAATCACTGGTTTTATTAAAGAATATTACCAATATATTGCTATATAAGAATGCTACATCAAAAATGCTCATGTATCTAACATTGTGATTAGCTAGTATGAACTCTCATTTACATCATAGTTTTTGTGTAATGACAACTAGCTTCCTGTAGAGTCTTTTTTTTTTCTTTGTTAAGGAGCTTTCAAAAGATTTTTTTTAAAGTAAAAGAAATTAAGATCATAAAATTTTGGTCAGCAGTGTTCAAGAAAGATGAACTGAAACTGGAACAGATGCAGAGAAGAGCTACGATAAGCACGGAAGCTGAAAATCGGTATTACAAACCAGAAGAATGTAGCTTGTTTAATTTAACAAAATAAAGTATGAGAAAACACAGCGTTCACTCCAAATACACTACCAGGCAGAACCATGAGGGAGGAGTGTTATATAAAGGATAATGCAGGTACAAGAATGGTTATTAACTGGCTATGAATAAATTGAGACTGAAACTAAAAGATCATTAATGACCACAGAAAGTGAGCTCTGGAACACTTATCCAAAATGAACAGTCATAACAAAATAAAAGCCTAGGTACTTGTAAGCTCAAGCTTGGTCAACCTATGAGAACGGCCAATAGCCACAGTTTCTTGCAACAGACATTCCCGTAGCATTGATTTCGTAAGTCCTTTGTATTCTTATGTCCTCAGGACGTCTGTCGTACTACTGGTTTACTGACATATGTAACAAGTTCTAATAGGTGAAAGTAACTGCATGCCTTCTTCGGGAAGCCACACCGGAAGCTCCTGCTACACCATACTAATGGCTTATCATTCTAATGGTAATTTTCGGGTATCACGGCATAAGTGGTCTTTTTATGGTAGTTAATGAACAAGATGCTTCAGACTCCTGTATTTATTAGAAAAACCTTTCCTGCTTTTGTTTTGGAGTGTGCTGACCTCTCCCTCCATTTCACTGCAAAAAAAAGAAGAGACGATTTAACGTAGACACTCCTGAGTACCGGCAACCTCAAATCGAGGAGAGCTGCCTAGCCCAGGCAACAGCTTAGACTGAATACGGGAACCGCTGCTGGAATCGGCCCCACCGGTACAGCGAAAGGCTGAACCGGCCGGGAACGGGAGCGGTTCCTAGCGTTTCTCCCCTGAGCGCGAACAAACCAAACGCAGCCGCTGCAACCCGCACGGCGAGGGCCCCGCACCAGCACACCCCGCCACCGGGACGTGCCCACCGGCGCCGAGCCGGGCGGCCAAACGCGGGCCCGCCGGCACGACCGAGGCGCTGCGCGGAGCCGGCCGGGCCCCGCCACCGCCTCACCGCGCCCGCCGCCCCCCGGTGCGAAGCCCAGGCACCCCGGGCCCGGCGGCCGCCGCACAAAGGGATGCCGCAGCCCGGGGGCACGCGGTGCGGTGCGGAGCGGTGCGGTGCGGAGCGGTGCGGTGCGGAGCCGGGCCGCCGGCCCCCCCCGCCCTCCCGCCCGCGGAGGAGCGGCCCACCCCCGCGGCCGCTCGCCCGGGACGTGACAGCCGGCAACAGCCGCCGCGGGCCCGCCCCGCCCCGCCGCGAGACGGTACCTGCCGAGTTTACACTTTTTGAGGCCGGTGTCGTCTGCCGCCGCAGCCGCCGACCCCGAGGACTTCCTCTTCTTCTTCACCGGCATCGTCCCGCCTCGGGGCGGGGGCCGCCCCGCTGCCGGGGCCCGCGGCCGAGGCCGCCCCCCGGGCTCACCGTCGCCCGGCCGCCGCCTCCCGAGACCGGCGCTGAGGAGACGAGAGGAGCCCCGTCCCGCCCTGCTCCTCCTCACTCCCGCCGGGGCCTGCCCGCCCCCCCGCCCCCGCCCCGCTCCGCTGCGCGGGCAGGCCCCGCCGCCGCCCCGGTCCCAGAAGCGGGTATCGTGCCCGGGGCGGGAGCGGGGAACCGGGCGGTAGCGACTGCTTAGGGAACGGCGAGCGACCCGGACACAGACACCGCTGAGCAGGAAGTGACAGCGCCGCCGGGGCGGGGACGCCGCCGGGGGCCCGCCTCCGAGCGGGCGGGGCTAGGCCCGCGCCCTTCCCGCCGTCAGTCTCCGCCCCGCCCTCGGCCGCCCTCGGCGTTGCCGGTCGCGGCTGCAGCGGGGCGGGACAGCCCGCCGCCGGGCGGGTGGCTCTGAGGGCGGCTAACGGTGGCGGGGGCAGCGCGAGCACGAAGAAGAGGGGATGCGTGGCCGTCACAGCGCGCGTTCACCGTAAAATAAAGCGGGGAGGCGTGAACCGTTCGTTCCCGGAGCCCGCGGAACGCCGGCAGGCCAGCCCGCCCGGCAGGCCCTCGAGCGGGAGCGCTGGAGGCTGCCGTGAGGCTGGGCCAGCGGCCGCGGGAAGGGGTCGGGAGCCGCGTGGAGGAGCAGCTGCTGGGGGCGGAAGAGATGGGATTTTTCGGCGTGAAGACCCTCTTGGCGTGAGGAAGCGGCTGGAAGCGCCGGCAAGCACCGAAGGAAGAGCGGATAACCAAAACCCGCGCTGGAAACCGCAGGCAGGCGCAGCCGGTGGCGGACCTGCCGCAGGCAGCAGCACCCGCCGGCCCGCCCCTCGGCTCCCGGCGCCGAGCACGAACGCGGTGGCGGTTTCTCGCCATTCACGTTTATTCTGCGGTGCCCGTTGTCGGTACCGCTACCGCACGCTTGCGGCTCGTCCGCCAGCTGTCCCGCGCCGCCGGCCTCTGCCCCCGAAGCCCCGTCCAGCTCCAGAGGCCGGGGGCTGCGGGGAGGGTGTCCCCGAGGCGGGACCGCGTTCCTCCGCGGCTGCCTGCTGCTGCTGCTGGCCGGCGTCCGGTAGCCCTGAGCGCTCGCCCACCGCCCCCCGGGGCCGGGCCCGCACCGGGCTCCGCGTGGTGGTACCGAAGCAGCGCAAGCCCGGGGACCGCGGGTTCGTTAGCGGAAACGGATCGGTAGCGGGGCGGGCGGGCGGGGAGGGAAGCACCGCGAGTACCGCCGGTGCCCGTGACACCGTCATGCGGCCGATGGCAGGAGAGACGCCTCGAAGACTCCCAGAGGAAAGCCGTGCAGCAGGTCGGGACGCCGCCGGGGACGGCCGAGGCCCGGGCAGGGCCGGGGGCTGCCGCCCGTGCCGGCGGGAGGGGGTGCACCCCCCCCCCCTTCCTCACCGCAGGCGGCTCCGGAGCGGCCTGCGGGCAGCGCGCGCCGCCGGGGCACCGCCCTGCGGGGCGGAGCGTCGCATTGCCCCGCCCGCCTCCCTCAGGCTGGCGTGCCTGCCGATTACCGAGCGCGTCGACCGCTGCCTTTCTCCCCGCCGGCGGCCCGGCGCGGCGCTTGCCCGTCGCCACCCGGACCAAGCTCGCGAGCGCGCCGGGGCCGCCATTTTCAGTCACCATAGTGACGGGGCTTGGCAACGCGGGGACGCCGGGAGGCCTCGGGCCTCGCCCTGCACCCCGGCGTGAGCCGCCGGCCTTCCCGCCGCCCGCCCTTTGGGTCTTCTCCCGTCAGCCCTCCACATACTCCCGTGGGGTTCTGGACCCAGCCCCGCCTTGATCCTGCCTGGCGGGGGTGCGTCCTGCCAGCATGGCCGGCGAGGGAGACAAGAGGAAGCGGTTTATTTCAGCCACGGCTGCTAACTACTTCGGACTGGATCCATCTGTGGGTCCCGCTGCCCTGGCCGCGGGGCTCCATTCCCGCCCGGAGCTGACCAACTTCCTCGACGACGGCAATGAGTTCCTCCTCGTGGTGCAGCGCTCGGGCACCCAGCTCACCGCGTCCAACAAGGTACGGCAGCGTCAAGCTGAGTGTGTGCAGGCACCTATGGATCCAGCGTGTCCACCCCATCCCAGTGTGCGAGTGGGGATGCAGAGCCTGGGGTCCAGCCCAGGTTTAGTGGTCGTAAAACACTGGTATCTGATTTGGGAGACATCTTCCTACTGCAAATATCTATGCGGGTCTCAGTGTCTGCCGCATAAATTACTGGCCCAGGAGTCTGTGAAGACCACATGGTCAGCTGTGCCATTGTCCTGGTTTCAGCTGGGATAGAGTTAATTGTCTTCCTGGTAGCTGGTACAGTGCTGTGTTTTGAGTTCAGTATGTGAAGAATGTTGATAACACTGATGTTTTCAGTTGTTGCTCAGTAGTGTTTAGACTATAGTCAAGGATTTTTCAGCTTCTCATGCCCAGCCAGCGAGAAAGCTGGAGGGGCACAAGAAGTTGGCACAGGATGGAGCCAGGGCAGCTGACCCAAACTGGCTAACCGGGTATTCCATACCATGTGCCGCCGCATTTTTATACACATTTATCATGTGTATAAACTGGGGAGACTGGGGGCGGAGGGATCGCTGCTCGGGGACTAGCTGGTTGTCGACTGGCAGGTGGTGAGCAATTGCACTGCACATCATTTGTACATTCCAATCCTTTTATTATTGCTGTTGTCATTTTATTAGTGTTACAGTTATCATTATTAGTTTCTTCTTTTCTGTTCTGTTAAACCATTCTTATCTCAACCCACGAGTTTTACTTCTTTCCTGATTGTCTCCCCTATCCCACTGGGTGGTGGGGGAAGTAGGTGAGCGGCTGCGTGGTGCTTAGTTGTTGGCTGGGGTTAAACCATGACAGTCATATATTTCTAGTGGATTGTGCCCATGCTGATATGTAGTTTCAGTGTGCTGTATGTATATTGTTGCTGCATGAACGTAATGCAGCCTGGAGAATGGCATGCTCCCTTGCTGCAAATGCCAGGTGGAGTCTGATGTATGGGTTGTTCCTGGGCAAGGGTGCATGCAGGTGACTGGAAGGCTTGCGTTGCCAATGTCTGTGCAGAAAACGTGGCCCAATATGTGGCACGTTCAATGGTATTTGACAGGTCCCATGGTGGGTGTTTGTCCAAATCATGCATTTTGCAGATTGATGTGTCCAGCTGTGAGCAAATCTGAGGTTCATTGTGTGAAATGTCCTGCTTTGAGTGTTTGTGTCAGTGAGTGACTCATCCGAATGATACTGTTGGGTGTGATGTCCAGTTAATGTTGCCATGTAATCAGGACATGGTGTGGTGCCTGCCACACAGAGTGTACAGGCAAAGTGTGGGTCTTGACGTGCGTCCCATCATTCTGCTGTGAGACCAGGGATGTGGTGTCTGTTACGCCAGTGACAGGTTTTTTCTGCACTGAAGACTAGTGTAATGGGTCGTTAACATGTGATCTGCCATGTGGACCAGTAACTTACACACCTCCTGGTGTAATCATCTGTGTAGTCTGTGAAGTCTAGTGCATGCTATGTTCATGCAAGAATGAACATTTACATGTACCAGTTTTTGGATTGTGCTGCTGAGACACTGTCTAATATACAAAGCCACTCTCAGCAGCTGTGGAAAATCGGATGTGTATCGGGACTATAATATATACCTGTTGCCTCAGTGAAACAATGTCTTTATGTGCTAGGCTAAAGACTTGGTAAAAAAGTAAAACTGATACTGTCCAGTATGATTGAAAGCTGTTCTTACTAGCCCTCTGTTTCTTTTAACAGAAAAAAAGTTCACAGATGTTTACAATTGCAAAGAATTTGGGATTTCAGCTATTTTTTGCTATTTTGCTATTGTGTTATTAAATGTTTAATAGTGTTCTCCTGTTTTATGAATTCTCATCAGCCACAGGTAGTTTCAATAATTGATTTTATGGCAATTTTTGGAAGTTTACCCATAAGTTGGACTGTGAAGGGAACAAGAGTCATGTTACAACTTATGATTTTACAGGTGAAGGACCATGCCTTTCTCTGTCCTTGAGAAATCTATGAATTGCAATAGAGTTATGTATTTACAGACTCAGGAGAACAATACTGAATATTTAGAAAAATATTCCTGAAGGTATGTAGCATAAAAATGCCACAAAAAATACAGACTTGATGCTTAGTTTTCTCTAGGCACAACGTAGAGGTTCTGGTTTGTCCCCAGAAAGTGTAAGTGGAGTTTTCAAAATCAAAATAGCGTAAGTAATTATGGTATTTACAGATATTTTATAAAGAAAAAGGCATTACATATTTGATATTGGAATTCAGGTTCCCATGAACTCAGGAATGAGTATAATAAAAGTTTTCATTTTCTGTGCAAATCGGATACTACCAGAATGTTATCAGAGCCCATAGGGAGTAACATGGTATTTTACAGTTTTTTCTTGATGTAAATAATTTGTGTAATGGTGTACGTAATTTATTATAATATGTAGTCAATGACAGTTTGCTAAACAAATCCTGTCTTCTTGATTATTACAGATTGAAGCTACTGATTCAAAGAATAATGTGTTGGTGTTCTTTAAGCTGCGACCTGATGTAATTACAGAAGATAATCTTCATAGTAATATTCTTGTGTCATCTATGCTAGATTCACCAATTAACACCCTTTATCAAGCTGTACGGCAAGTTTTTGCACCAGTATTACTGAAGGTGAGCAATATACCAATTTAAATGTTCTGTATATTTATACTGAAACATTGAAATTTCATAGGTTGTTAATTATTCTGAGATAAATACTTCATGTTTTAAAAGTAAAATATTTTAAGAGCTTAAATAATGGATGATAGTTCTAATTTCTACTTCACCTCCTATCGGTAAGGATGAGAGGAGGATTCTGGTCATACATATGCCTGACTCTATAGAAATATGGAATACACTGAGCAGTGGTGGTTAATGGAGACAACAGCTCCTTACCTCCTTTCCACCAGTAATTCGAGTCTTGTGTCCTTTTCTTGTTTTACATATTCTTGTATTTTATATGAAATGCATAGGTCTGTATCATGCAAACTATGATTCTTTGATACGTGGCAGAGAGGTGCGCTAGACTCTAGATTAATTTGTACAGCTGCATTTTTCATAGTTTTGCTTTTTTAAAAATGTTCTGAGGCTTTTCCTTCTGTTACATTAAAGATTATATTTCCTTTGTGGTTTTTTTTGTCAAAAACAATGACCATGGCTGTACTTCATAAGCTGAACAAGCAGAGTTTCAGCATTTAAATATTTTTAATTTCTTGTATGTCATAATATTAATAAAATAATGTTAGAAAAACACAATAACTTTTAATATTTGATTCTAGCAATTTCCAGATTCTACTATAGTAGTTTCCAAACTTACTTAACTTAAGAGAATTCATTAACAAAGAATTTTGAACACATTTTCAGAGTACCTTTATAAATCCAACAACTGACTTTTGATTTTGTGATAAAATTTTTTTTTACAGTATTATTCTGAATTGTTAAGTGAAAAGAATGACATGCTTTTCCTTGACTTTAAGAAAAAGAAATTATTATATTGTCCCACCATGTGGTTGGTTACTGCTATTAAATCTGAATAATTATTTTTTTTGTTAAGATTAATGGGAGGAAAATAGTAATTGTTCTATCATGTGAGTCACAATTTTTGAAATTTTCATTGCAGGATGAGAGATGGAGTAAAACATTTGAACCCAAACTCCAGAAACTTTTAAGTGAGCTTGAAGCTGGCTTGAGTACTGTTCTCAGAAGATCAGATCCTAATTACACAGGAACAAAATTCAGTGAAGATGATGTGCGAGGTCTGTTTTGCAGTTGCGTCTTTTATAGTTAATTTTAAATTAGGAGTAAATAGTTTATTTACCGGTTGAGTTTTCAGTCTTCCATTATCCCAGTGACTGCAGAGCGTGAAATATAACAGGTTGTGGTGAGTAGATTGGAATTAGTGATGATCAGCTCTGGTCTCTTGGTAGGAACTTGATACTACATCTAGTCAGAGTCTGAAGTTAAAGGATAATTACAAAACCATACAGTAAATATTTGCTTTAGAAAGTATGTTCTGACTGAAAATATTTTGTGACCATTCATGTACTTCATATTTAAACATTTTCCATTATTATTTGCAGCTATACTTACACCAACAGATGAATTTCAGTTCTGGATAGAATGTGCTCGTCATGGAAGTAAATGGTGTAGTAAAGAGAGAGCTTCTCATTTTAAAGACCTGTTTGAGGACATTGCAAAAGTATGTTTTCTTTTGTATGATCAGTGATATATTTGTAGGCTTAGTAAAAAATGCTCTTATGAAATATGTCAGTATATGTACAATCTTTTCAAGTATATGAATATGTAACTACTTAGTTATTTTTTTCTTAGGCAAAATTTTACTTTAAATGACTGACATTCGTGT
This sequence comes from Haliaeetus albicilla, assembly GCF_947461875.1. Taxonomy (NCBI): domain Eukaryota; kingdom Metazoa; phylum Chordata; class Aves; order Accipitriformes; family Accipitridae; genus Haliaeetus; species Haliaeetus albicilla. The sequence continues at coordinate 12,469,423 of NC_091502.1, read as the reverse complement.
AGTTTCTAGTGACAATGGGAATGCCAGTATTTGATTGGGAGCAGATTTGACCATTGAATACTAGAAGCTGCTGTAGAAATACAACAGTACACTACAGTTCGTGAACTAGAAATTGATTCATGAAATTATAAAAAAGGAAAACTGAAAATGCAGATGATAATAATGAATGCTATCATGCAAAACTTTAGGCACCTGTAAAGTGCTTGCTTGTATAGCGCTTCAGATATCAATGCATTCATCACATGAATAAACTTACACAAATGCTTGTTTTTTTGAGAGGATTATGCCTTATTTTGTTAAGTAGTAAAACCCAGGAAACTATAGCAATTGCCAACTTCAGGAAGTATAATGTTGCTACAATACTAGTTGCAAGGTAATTGTATTAAGGATATTTTTTTCTAGGATTATTACAACTTGGATAGTCTCTCATTATTTGAAGTTGTGGATTTGGTGGAGACTACCAAGGATACTGTGGATGGTGTGTGGAGACAAACAGAACATGATCCTTATCCACAGCCACGCATGCATAATCTCCTGGATGTAATAGGTAAACCTTTATGCAGTCTTTATTAAATGAACAGTTGAGAAGGATTCATTTTACTCTTTGAGCAGAGACCTTCTTCCTCCTACAGGCACCAGTGATAGCCTACAGCATTAAGGTGCTTTCTTCTTGTAATTATGATCCATGAATATTATTTGCCTTATAGTATCCAATAATTCAGCCAGTTCTGGTAGATGCCTTCACATGTTTGGGAATAGATAATAACAAGATGGAGTTGGATACCTTTCAGCCTGTGGACTGGATATGTCTTGCTTCTGTTTGACTCCTTATTTTTCTCTCAGAGGAGCGAGTTTGTTTACAGAAACCCCCATTTGAGGCTTGATTCAACCTGGGTGGAGGTGAGAGCAAGTTGTGCAGAGAGGTTACTTCTCTCATTCTCTCGACAGCAGTCCCACATTCTGGGACAGGCATAAGACAGGGAGTTTGTCTGCTGCTGCCAGATGTGTGTGTGCATGAGGGGAAGGATTGCTGGGGGTAGCCAGGTGCTGCCATTACTGCTCATAAAGACACATGCTTGTGTGTGGATTCCAGAATCCAAATCTGATATTGGACCAACGTCTGTTTAACTTGGAGACATTTAAGAGATTTATTGAGTGTGAAAGAAAATAATCAGTTATTGATACATTTGTGTGGTTTGAAATCAAGACATTGCAATAGTTTTTTAAAAAATGTAATTGGAACAATTGGAACGTGGTGTAGCATTTAAAGGAATTATTTTAAGCAAACATAACAGTGCTTTTGTATACTTTTTTTGTGTTCTAGGTGGCTCACTAGGTAGATACGTTCAGAGAAAATTGGCAGCTTTGAATTTGTGGGAGGATGCTTTTCACAGTGTTAAGGAAAATCTAAAAGCTGGTATCTTGATTTGTGAGCAGTGGGTGTCAGCTTGTGAGTACCTAACTGGACAACTGTGGCAACGTTATACTCTACATCCATGGAAAAATGAGAAATATTTCCCTGAATCATTAGCCAAACTTGGCAAACGTCTTGATGAGGTAGAGATTTGAATTATACACATTTATTTTATTAGACACAGAATTAAACAATATTGTTTTAAGTTAAAAAAGGGAATTAAACACTTCTATAGCCTTTTCAGAGTCAGACAGCATTTCATAATCCATGTTTGCCTGAGCCTTTCAAAAGTTTCTTGTAAAAAGGAGAGGGATGGAATGTGCTGCTTGTGCTTTTTGCTTCTAAATCTAAGTTTTATCTAAAAATATGTTGGATATGTTAAATATTTTTTTCCCTTATAGGTGCTAACTGTTAGAACACTGCATGAAAAACTTACATTCTTTTTGCCAGCTGGAGAACAAAATGCTTTACATCTTGCCCAAGTGTTTGAACCCTTTGTTGGCCTAAATCCTGTACACTGCAATCCTTACACAGAGGTATAATGCTTATTTTTAATTTCTTCACATTCTTTCTGTGACTTTTTATGGTGTATATGGATAGTCCTAAACTAACATATGAACTTATCTCTAGCCATTATGGAAAGCAGCAGTCTCTCAGTATGAAAGAATTATTGCACCAGCAGAGCAAAAAATAGCAAGCAAATTGAAGAAATTTATTTCAGAAATTCGGGACAGTCCTCAGCAGGTATGGGTATTTTTGTAGTCTGAAAACTTTCCTAAAGATAAAGTTACTGAATTCTTAAGTAGTCGGTTTAGAGCGCAGGAATAAGTACTTAGAGTCAAAGACAATGCTTATGAACAGCACTAATGAGTACTGTCAGAATATGTTTAATTGTTTTTCAGGAAAGAGATAATTTTTCTAAACTTCATATTCCAGCTTCTTCAAACATTTCAGAAATATAAGGAACTGATAAAGCATCCAAACATAAGCAAAGAATTGCTTTTTGAAAGGGAAACATTGCTAGCAAAACTTCAAGATTATGTCAAAGGTAAAAATGTATTTAAAAGTATTTAATTGCATTAGTTCTTTTGCAAATACTAGAATTCTTTATTTACTTTTAGAATTATGTCAGTATCCCTAGTATATTTTTACAACTACAATAATAATTTTAAGCTTGTTCTGTTAGGTTTCTGGTCTAACATGAATCTTTTGCTTGTGTTAGAGTATCAGACAGACTTTGAAACTCGATGCCATGGTGTTCCTGGTGATGTTTCTGGACCACTGTCCGGCAAAAACCTTTCTGAAGTTGTGAATAATATTGTATGGGTACGGCAGCTGGAGCTGAAGGTAACAGATTTCGTTACTGTTTAGGCACAATATTATCATAGAACATAAAACACGGTGTTTGAGATTTCTGTGGGGAATTCCCCACAGAAAAATTGTGGACTTCCCAAGAGTTACATACTCAAGATTCCTTATCAGTGGTGCTGCTTGCTAAGTTGAATTTTATTAACTGATCCCGAAGACAGTCTTCATAATACGCTGAACTGCCTGCTTTTATAACTTAACTTTTTTGACAAAAAAAAAGACCAAAATTCTGAGAGGAAGCGTTTTTGTTAAATTTTATTCTCCAGTTTGCATTTTAAAATTTTATTTAAGATTTATGGATAGCCAGATTCTGACATCCTGATTCTCACTTGTTATTACCAATCTTGAAATCAAAGGGATTTCTTGGTAGTACTTTTTTGAGTCAATGCCTGCCAGGGAATTTACTACAGAGACTGTAGTAAAAGTGAATGTCAAACGATTCAGTGTTCTCTTACAACAGAATGAGTTTAAAACATATTTGACTCTATTTTAACTTAGGTTATTTCTGTTAGTTTGTATTTACACTTTAGTTGGAAACTCTGGAACTTTTTTTGGAAAGTATTGACTAGTTGAAAGCAAAATGTTTTCTCTGTAAACAAAAGTGCCATTTACAATAACTATAGGTTTGAAAGAGAATAGAAATTACTTATCCCAGAATAACTGTTAGCCCATTTTTTTGGCATTCACCTGTGATTTGCAGAAATTTCAAGGGCCCATTTCATCTGAATGTGACAAAGGGTGGAGCTCTTAAAGGTGTTGCTTTTTTCTGTGTCTTACAGAGAGAACAGCAACGGCTCAAGTTTCACAGTTGTTTCTTCTGCTTGGTCTGCTAAAGACCTAGAGAGCAGTTCAGCTGATGTCAGTTGTGTGTCTACTTTAGGCTGTGCTAAATTTTTTAATTGCTCTCAAATCTTCACTGATCGTATTGACTAGGGTTTTGATTAATTTGTCGACAAGTAGATGTAGAATCTCATTTGAAATACCTTTTGAGTATTGGCATGGACCTTATAGATACACCAAAAGACGCATGGGAGATCTGTACCTTTATGGAGAATTAACTAAAAACCAGGTGGGATACTCTGGGGTGTCTTAATAGTGGTAGACACCTGTGGTGGACAACTTATTCAGAACCAGTTTACTGTAATGGGAATTTGAACACCTGGGACACAATTCAGGATTCACATTTTTTTTTTCTAATCTGTTTTTGAATCCCACTTGGATGTTTTGTAATACTGATTTTTATTGTGGTGATTTTTCTGATTGAATACTGGGAAGTTAAGCTGCTTTTCTTTGTGGTTGTGTTTAAGGTGGATGATGCTACCAAGCTGGCAGAAGCTCTTCTGTCTGACTTACCTGGATTTCAAACTTTTCATCGAAGTGCAGATTCTTTTCTGGAACAGTTAAAAGTATATGAACAAGAACAATTTGATGATTGGTCTAGGAATATCCAGTCAGAATTATCAAATCCTAAGTTAGGACTTTGGTAAATACATTCTTGTTTAAATAATGTTTATGTTGAAATCTGTAGTGTGGTGTAATTCAATAGAACTTGATGAAGGAAATAAAAATTTTTACAGAATTGAGAATGAATGGAGAAACAAAATGGAAGAGTTTATTATCATTTCATCATCCTGCCAGGCTTGGTTGGTAAGGTGAAGTATACAGGATAGTGTTAATAACTAATCTTGCAGTTTCTGTTAACACTTGGAATGAAAGACATGTTTGTTTTGCTTATTGTTACTACTTGTTTTACATTGTAATCCATATAGTGATAATATCTAGAAACCAGATGAGATTAGAGTATGGCTGTTAACAAGAAATTCTGCAGTCTAAATAGAGCAGTTGAAAGAAGGGCAAGAAAATAAATTTAAACCTCATGAATTGTGTTTCCCAAAATAATGAAATTACTTTATGGGATACTAAAATATATTTTAACATTTTTTTTTTTAATTGATTGGCCACATGGCTTCTGTCTGCATGTCTGAGTGTTGCAAGCTTTATTTGAAAAAAGTTTTTCTACAGTTTCAGAGGATACAGGACTTGATACTTATGTGTAAACTTTTATTTTATGAAAAACACTCAAATATAACAAATAAGCAGATTCAGCACTCCAATATATAATAGCCATCTTTAGTACCATAAGATTTTGTTATTGTGAGATTTTAAAATATGTGAAGAGATTAATTAAAAGGAAAAGAAAAGGGGTAGCTCACTGCAAAGAGGAATACAATGGATATAGGAACTAGAAGAAGATGAGAAAAAAAGTGAAAAAATGAGTAAAGCTGAAGTTTTTGTGAAAGAAGCCTAGAAGGATGGTGGTAGAAGCATTACTACAGTAGAAAAAAAAAAATTGGAGTAAAATCTAAAGAAAGGCTGATGTTCTTATTAGCATTTGATTGTGTATACCAGAAAGTTCCACCGATCCAAGTCCTGGTTCTTGGATTGATTCCCACTGAGAATTTCTTCCCCTTTGTAGTGCTGAAGGCTGGGGCCTGTAAAGTGCCTGCTTGAGAGAGTGTGATGAATCCAGTGTATTTGAGAAATACTGTCTGGCTGTGAGTTACGTGTTAACTATTGTAACAAGCCAGAAAAACTTTGCGAGCAAAACCAATAGGCATTGTTAATTTCTTCTTGTCTTCAGTGGCTTTGAATTAAGAGAAAGGTTACTGGAATAATTTCTGAGTAAGTTAAAATGTTAATAAACATAGAAAAACGTAATAGAATGACATCAAGTTTTTTAGAATTGTTTATTATATTATTATAAAATGCACCTAAGAAAGGATCAATATCAAATTATATTCAATAATATGTTTAATTTGATTTTGGTTTAGCATCCAAGCTAATAGTCCAGTAATGGAGTTGGATCACGTTTTTGGAACATTAAACATACTTTATTCAGATCGTTTGGTGACTCTCCTAAGAGAAGTACGTCAGCTATCAGCACTTGGTTTTGCTATACCAGCTAAAATACAGAATGTTGCAAACACTGCACAAAAGTTCTGTAAGCAGGCGGTCATCCTTAAACAGGTATAAGATTAAATGCCGTAATAACTTCCTGTTCTGACTTCCCGGCTTTAGTAGTAGAACTTTTCTAGACTATTATCTTTTCTGACTGTGTGGTTAAGCTTTTTGCTGTGTTTGTCTGTGTGAAAGTGACTTGTTTCTTGAACAAATTAGCTAAGTCCTTAAAAGAAAACAAAAATAAAGAATGCTTTAGAATTTCGGAATGTGTCTTCTTTTGGAACCAAATGAATTATAGTATTAAAGCCATGTGAATTTACTGTATGTATATACAAAAATAAGACAAGTAATTCATTGATCTCCTGGTTTTAGTCTTGGTTTCTGATTATTATAACTGAAGGAAAATGTCATAAAATGGACCAGCTTGTCCTCACCATTGCTAGTTTTCCACTGAAAAGATATTAATAAGTATTTTAATGTAATGTGTGCTTGGTTTTTGGGGGGGGTATTTTTTGATTGGACTCAGTGCTACATAAGTTTTTATTGGGCTTATATTTCAGTTGAAAGACCATGTCAAATTTTCTTCTGTTACTGTAAGATGCAAGAATAAATATGTATATATTGGTAAAAATTCTTATGTAGATACACAGGCTCAATTCAGTTTCACATGAGGTGTCATTGGCATCTGAGATATCTGCAGAGCTAAGGCAGAGATGACACAAGACCTACAAGATACCCATGCATCTGGATCATTGACAGGTGCCCAATTGGAAACCTTAGTCGATTCAAAAGGCACTAGATGTCTATGTGTGGCCAAGTTGTAGGGTAAACCGAGTTGTAGGATATCCCTCTTACCTCAGCTGCCAATCTGGAAGTAAATAGATGTATTTTAGGTCTTGTGTCATATCCTGGCAGATGTCATGAATACTTGAAGGCCTCTGAAATGGCACTGTTCCACTTATAATAAATCAGACACTGAACTTATTTCACTTAAGGTGAAGTATAATTGCCTCAGACGTGTAAGTAGCAGTCTTTTTTGCTATTAAAATGCATCACTAGACAAAGATAGATAGGATCACATTAGCATTGCATGTATGTTTTATTTTTGTAAACATTTTCATAGTATAGTCAATACTCATATCTTGATGGTATTGATTGGGCAATACTTTCAGAAATATCCTGCATTACACTTATTGGCATATAAATATTTTAACCTGCTCTTGTAAATTTAATCTCTCTATTTTTACAGGTGGCGCATTTTTATAATTCTATTGATCAACAGATGATTGCGAGTCAGAAGCCAATGATGTTACAATCTGCTCTAGCATTTGAACAGATAATTAAGGTGAAAGAATTCCCCTCTCTTTGCATTTTTAATTTCAGTGGTGTCTGTGCTTATTCTGTACTGCTTTTTCTGTGTTTATTGCTGGACTTTTTAACTGTAGCCTTCCCATACAAGCAACACCATCTGTTTAATTAACATTTTTTTAAATCAGTGGGCCTTTTGTTTTTTTTAATATTATCATTTAAACAGCTGCTTACTCCTTTTTACTTCGGATATTAGTGTAACATGCTCTCTCAGGAATTATTTTTTAGTGTTTGAATTTACACATGAACCACGATGTGGTCAATTCCTTAATAGTTGGTAATGTAACTCCTGTGTTAACAGTTCTAAATCATATTATTTTGGTCTATTTTAGTAAAAATGGCATATACTTTATTCTGAAGATAAATTCATATTAAGGAATGGTTTCACTGTTTTGACTTTTATTAAATCTCTGTGGATTTTGTAATTCTCTTGAATGTTTTTGGGCAGGTTGAAATTGGATAGTTTCTGGTTTAGATTAAGAACAAAGAATCTGTGGATTTACCTGATTATTGACTTATGCATGCAGTTTGTTACAGTGGGTTGGTGTTCAGACATAATATAGTTGCTCTGAGAAGAGATTTTTTTTTTTTTGTAATTGGTAGGAAGTTCACTATACTTAAAGAAGTTTTAGATTCTTTTAAGGAATTTGGGGCAATTTGGAGAAATTTATTTATTTATTTATTTTCATTTTTCTGCTTTGAGGGGACAATATGAACTTAAAAGTTACACTAAAATCTACATTTTTTTAACACCGTATCTATTGTATGTCTGGAGGAACATGTATATCATGAATTTCAGTTTACTGGTTTTGATCTGTTTGAAACACTCCGCCCTCTTCCAACACTCTTACAATGTGAGAATGGCTGGAGAATTATAGCATGCCCATAAACTCTGTATTGGGCAAGAGAATAATGCCTCCAGAGCAAGCATTACAGAAAATATTGGAAACTTGTTCCTGAGAACCATTTTGCAAGACAGAGTGTAAGAGTGGGACTAAAAGTAGAAGGGATGTTTTGGTTGGGATTAGTTCACACAAAATGGTGGACAGTCCAGACCAAACTGTAGTTTCAAATGTGTCCTGGAAAAAGTTCCCAAACTGTCTCTTAAATTTTCCTTGGGCTGCCTGCAGATTATGCCACAGAATCCGTTAGTGTGCAGACCCTAAGACAGTGATGGTGCAGAGGTGTTCAAAGCCACAACATATTCTCCTATTTGATGTGATTTCTGCCCTACTTTTAGGAATAGGTCCAGCTGTGGAACTTCAGATGCTTTTGTCTTCTGATTTTCTACTGTAAACTTAGCAAAAATCATAAACCCCCCAATATCTGGATAAAAAGCTCAGAGAAATGGAACTCCCCAAAGCTGCTTATGAGTCAGTGGAATTTTACAGTGTAATTTAAAAAATTTATTTCATTATAAAGAGATGAAATTGGATAGCAATTGTTAGTGTCACATTTTGGTTTTTGGCCTGTTCAGAACAAAGAAGAAGGGAGGAGTTCAAGGTGTCCTCTCAGCTTAAGATGTCTGCTTATGAGTGTGGGGCAGGAGTCTCAACATCAGTGAATTTATTTCAAGCTCTGTTAAAAGTCTGGCATTAATCCTTCCCCAGTGCATTGATGTAGGTATAAAGATATGCCCACATATCTGTGATTTGCCAGATTATTATGTCTCTAGTGCAGTAGTGAGAGGAAGGTCCTCCTTTTTTTACTAGGAGTAAAACCATCTTTCTCATATTATCACTTCCTGTATTCTAGCTGGTAGACTATAGTTGTCATTAAATCTTACAAAGTTTGTATATTTTTCAAGCATTCAAAATCTGGTCCTGGAGGAAAAACTCAAATAACATGGGATAATCCTAGAGAACTGGAAGCTTATATCCAAAAACTCCAAGCTGCTGCTGAACGGCTTTCCACTGAAAATAGAAAACTAAGGAAGTGGCACACAAACTTCATTGAAAAGGTATATTTTCCAGGTGAAATTGAAATCATATCTCTTACAGTTTACTTCACCCTTTCTTTCATTTATGTGGTAATGAATATGTTTATTATCCTTTAAAATTCTTTTAACAGGTTATATCGCTCATGAATATTGATCTACTTCGTCAGCAGCAGCGTTGGAAAGACGGACTTCAGGAGCTCAGAACTGGTTTTGCCAGCCTTGAGTCACAGGCAGGGTTTCATTATATTGCAAACTATGAACATTTGACTTTCCAACAGTAATCAAGATTTAAGACTCAAAACATAGCATGATTGAATTAATTTTGATTAAGGATTTACTAGCTAGCTCAGGAAAAGTAACTATGTACTAGTTGATGCCAGATGTGAGGTAAAATGTGGATGAGGATAATCTTTTTATGTCATGCTAGTAATGGGAGAACAACAACACTTGGTGAGATGACAGGGGTTAGATAAAGAAACGGGAAAACCTTAGGTCATGTAGATCAGTTGTGTCTGAGCCATTAACATAAGGTAAAACAAAGACATAGGTACGGAAGTGAGTAATCCCCAGGCAGAATAGAACAAATGTATGAAATTTAGAATTAAAATGCATTTCTGCCTGAAATAATGAAAAAGCCAAATTTGTATTTGTTCACTTATCAACTGTCAACTTTTAGAATAGAATCATTTAGGTTGGAAAAGACCCTTAAGATCATCGAGTTAAGATGATTAAGAATATCATCTCATCAGAGTAACTAGATGATATTGCTATCATCTAAGCTATTTTGAGGTGTCATTCAAGTCAGCTTAATTTTTCCTATAGCTTTGAGCAATAACAGGGCTATATTCTTAGATGGATGTGGTGTTCTCAGCCTTTCTAATGCAAAACCAGATTATTTTAGTTGGTATTTGCCAGTCAAATAAATGCAGTATTTTTACTGTATTTTTTGTATAATTTTTTCCATCTTCTCAAGATAATATGACTAATTAATAAGTATGTTGATTCAGCTTTTGGTTTGTAATTTCTTTTGAAATTTAATTTGCAAATTTTTATCTTGAAGTCAGTATATGTGTGAAAATTAATAGTCTATATTTGGTTTAAGATCTGTTTGAAAATTGTTTTGATATTACAGATTATTTTATATGAAAAATTAACTAAACTGTATTCAATCACTTTTTTTTTTTATCCTTGACTAGAAGTGATAAAAGTTAACCAAGTGTATCCTGTTTTCACCATCCAAAATTACAAGATGGTATAGTCTTACTGCTGTTGTCATCAAGATTTTACATATTTCTTTAAAAACCCTATTTGTAATTGTATTAAGACTTAATTGAGACAATTTCAGGTTTTCTTAATCTCTGGAATCTTTCTGTTGGAAGAGTTCCTCTGGGCAGCCTTGAATTGTAGGGCAGACCTTAACTGTGTAGCTTCATGCAGCAGCCTTGGACTGCCTCCAAAGCCCTGGCTGAAAATCTCTATCCGATTCAATAAGAAGAGAACCTGTTAAGCTGGAGGAAGTTTCTAATTTCTTTTTTTAATTTGTCTTGCCCTTTTGAAAATCCCTGGATGGCTTACAAGTGACCATTTACAGACTTGAGTGTATGATACGGCTTTATACATTCTTACAGAGCAGTGTAGCAGATTCCAATGAAAATCTTTAAGATAAAACCTTACAACTACTTATTAGTTAACATTGATCTGTGGAAACACACAAGAATTTTCTGAAATACTGTTTAAATATAGCTTACATATCATAAGAAAATAAAAGGTGTGATACAGGTTTAGACGTCTCATTCAGCTAGCTCTGTATCTTATTTCTAGCAGAGTCCCATGCATTTTAGAGTAACCTTGAAGAATCTCATACTAAACCAATAGGCAATGAACCTCAGTGAAGTTGTTATGCTGAACTGCCATAAAGACTCATTTGATTTGGATTTTTTTTTTTATTCCTATATTCATTTGAAATACATGTAATAGTTCTAGATCTTCTTAATATTCAAACTGGTCATAGAATCATAAGAGTATCTTAAGTTGGAAGGGACCCACAAGGATTATTGAGTCCAACTCCCTGCTCCTTGCAGGGCTACCTAAAAGTAAACAATATGACATAAGAGCATTGTCCAGATGCTCCTTGAACCCTTGACAGGCTTAGTGCCATGACCACTTCCCTGGGGAGCCTGTTCCAGTGGTGTGATACTTCTTTGAAGGCATTGTACTGTGTTCAGTTTCAGCATATCATTATGGTTTGAGGAATAAAATAAAATAAAAATAATCATTGTTAAATTTTAGGGTTTCAGATCATGTGATATGAAAGCTTGGAGACAGCACTGGAATCATCAACTTTACAAAGCTCTGGAGCATCAGTATCAAATGGGCTTGGAAGCACTCAATGAGAATTTACCAGAAATAAATATTGATCTAACATTCAAGTAAGATATTTTATTTTTTCCTACTAAGAAAGTATTCTGGCTCAGATTACATTCAAATATTAGTTTTCGTATGATTTGTTTCACTTTTTAGGCAAGGCCGGTTGCAATTCAGACCTCCTTTTGAAGAGGTACGAGCTAGATATTATAGAGAAATGAAGAGATTCATCTCCATTCCAAATCAGTTTAGGGGAGTAAGTGAAGCAGAAGAAGATTCTATATTCACTGTTATGACCGAAAGAAATGCAGATGGGTTTCTGACTGCTTTCAGTAAAGCAGAGGATTTGTTCAGAAGGCTGACAGATGTTTCTAATCAGTTCAAGGTATTTTCAATATTTGACTGACTCGTGATTTTTTTTTTTTTAGATTTGTATCATTTTAGGCTTCAGACATTCTAGAAGTAACTGAGCAATGACATTGTGCATTACTGTCCTTGAACATTCTAGAAGTAACTGAGCAATGACATTTGTGCATTATTATCCTTTTCTGCAAGACATATTAAGAAAAAGCTTAGTAAGTCCATCCATGTTAAGCCAACCACTTAAGCACATAGCTAACTTGAAGCATATGTACAGTTCCCATTGAAACCTCAGTATTATAGCTGTCTTTTTACTCTTGTTCAAAATCTGTTTTGATTATCCTTAAATGTGTGAATATGTCAAACATTTTATACCTCCTGATTTTTGCACTAAGAGAATCTGTAGGTAATTGAAGAAATACAAAGGTTAAAGAGAACGTAGCTTGAAAACAGTATTAACGTATTTCAATATTATTGAGAAACAGAGTTTTTTAGTCTGGAAAATATTTCTTTTCCATGAAATAAAAAATAATGTTGAAAAGGAATGGATCATAATTGGCCAAGTAGATATGGAAACTCTGGTGAAGACACACCTTTATAGCAAACAAGACTGGGAAAAAAACTTCAAAGCATTAAAAGTGAAAGGGAAAGAAGCAGAACGTCTTCCAAGGTATGGTGTAACTATTCTTTTGTTTGAATAATGAATTCTATCAGAAATACTCTTCTTACACGGAGGTATGGATAGAATGTCAAGTGTTTTTAAAATACTGATGTACTTTTAAAATGTTTAGATTCTTGTTTTTCAGTTTTATTTTTAGACACTTATTCCCTTTTATCTGCGCAGCCTTCTCTGAAAACTTCTAATGTCTTCCTTTGATATGATGGGAAACCCCCTCAAAATTCAGGGCTGATTCTGAAATACTGCAAAACACGGTGATGTTTTAACAATTATTTTAGCTAAGTCCTGTGCACGTGGAGTATATGTGGCAGTAAGGAACAGACTTTGTAAATGTTTATACATGCAATAATTCCTGTATTGAAACACTCGATTATCTCTTATAACTTACATTTTAAGATATGGTAGTGTAGGGTTTTATTCTCACATATATTCACATGGAATTTAGTGTATTGCATGGTTAGAGTTCTCAAATGAAACTGGTAGGAATCATGTCCAGAACAAGGAAGAAGAGATGACATTTCATGCAGAGGAATGGACTGGTAGAACTTGTTGGCTAAGTGATACTGTGAGTAGTAAAGATTTTCATGAGTTCAAGGACAGACTGGAATGAATAGATGAGAAATTGGCTGACATGTTTTATAGCCAGAAACCACATGTGGCTATGAAGTGCCGTGAGTTGAAAATAATTGGAGTTGAGGGAGGATACTGAGGAAAGTATCAAATAAGGTAGCCCTTTTTCTTAGTGTTCTTTAGACATCTTATGGTCACTGTGAGATATTAGATATGGGGCCTTGAAATGACTCACTATGGCTGTTCTTATGTTCTTGGGACTATTGAAGCCTTGGTTAGTAAGTTCTCATGGAAATTAGAGATTTAAAGACACGACTGTACAAATTAATTAAAAAAATTTTCTTTCTGAGTATAGGAGTAGTCCTTTTGAATTTAGTGACATTGGTTACACAAAATCAAGCAATTTTCTAACTATTTGGAGGAGCAGAGCATTAGACATTAGTGCCCATAAAACTGCATATATATGCATAATGGTTATAAATATTTCAATACTATGAGTGATTTTCCCATTAAGCTATGACATTTATTCATAGAATTATGAGGGAAATTTTTTCTTATTAGGCTACAAAATCATGGTAAACTATAGACATGCATAGATGTTAGGGATATTGACATGTAAGTATACTACTGAATGTTTGCTATTTTTTAATCTTTTGTCTTGAAGCACCATCAGAATAGATTGTTTAACTGTTAACTGCAACCCTGTGAAAAATGTAATCGATGATTTCATCCAGAAGTTGTATGATGTTCTTGTCATTTCTTTGAGAAAATCTATTCAAGGTAAATAACTTTAATGAATAGTACTTTTTTGTTTCTGTTGTACTTGTGGACACTTGTGTTAATGGAAATACACTTTTTAAGAAATATTTTACTGCCGGGCACAGAGAACTGCAGAAATCACAGTGCAGAGAAAGTAATGTCACTAATTTTTCACTACAGACCTAACCTAAGACTCCTTGATGTCCCTGTGCATCTTTCCCCTTCACTTGTTTTGGCCACATCTGTTCCCGTTGTAAAAGAATGCATATGAACATTGTTTTGCTTGTTTCTTTTTTCTGAAGGAAAATTTCCTTGTTGTTTCAGGGAGAAAAATTTATTTGATGTTTGAGGGAGGAGAATTTCTTAGGCGCTTGAGGGTAATTGAAGGAGGCATCATGAAGTGTTGTAATTAAATATTGTTAGATTTTTCTTTCACAAATTGAAGTACTTCATGAAGAGTCTTAAATAATCTAGGCTTATTCCTTAGAGTTACTTGTCACTTAGATTGTCAAAATGCAGAGTGTTAAAGAGTGCAAAATATTTCCCTGTTTTTGGGTGGTCTGTCTATATCTGGAACAGCTAGACAAAATGGGATAAGGTGTATATGATGAGAAGTACCAGTACTTTGTGCTTTAAATGTAACAATCAGCACAGGAAACACAGAACAGGGGTTGTGCAGAAAGTGAATTTTCTCCAGAGCCTGAAAGATGAATTGTTTCCTGGAAGATGTGTTAGTCCCTGGAATTGTACAGCTCCTTTCTCAGTACAAAAAAGATGTACCTTGGTAGGAAAATACAACATTATAGCTTAATCAGACTTTTGTTTGTGAATCTTCTCAATGTTTAAAGCAGGGTGGCTTCAGTTAGTTTCTTAAAAAAACAAAACAAAACAACCCCCCAACCCGAAAAGCAATTTTAACATCTATTTTTCTCCATTTTCCCAAAAAAGACCTATAGAGATTTTGAAAGTGTATAAAAAAATGCATTACATATTTATGTTTCATTTTCAGAAGGGACTTTGATACTTACGGTCTAAATCATACACTGAATGCAGTGGATTACATTTAAAAAGCTATGTGTAAACACAAACTTGCAATTTTTGTTGAAGCAGCATGTAAGGTCGGGGTCTGCAATTTTTTTAAGCAAATACTTTGCATGCATTATTGTATCTTATGACAATGTTGTATCACAGTACATTTATCTGACTTAGATATTTATTACTACAAATATTTGCTTTGTGATAACTTTGTTTTCCACCTTTATATAGCTCACCTATGTGATGTTTCTTCATTTCTCACTGATGCCATGGACACATTAGTGATTAGGCCCCAGACTGTAGAGGAAGTAGCAGAAGACAATTTGAAATATTTAAACCTACATGAACGAAAGGAAGGGGTAAGATACTATTTTATCATATCCAGAACAACAGCTATCAAAAAATGTAATTGCTTTCTAGTATGGAAACATATTTAATATAACTAGTTTAGAACATGCAGTGGCCATATAGGGTCAGAGCAGTGGTCCACGTAGTGGTGAACTATTTTAATGCCTGGAATAACATAATATCATCAATAAACTTTATCATCTCACAGGTTAGTCACCTTTTCCAACTCTTATAAACACCTTGAGCAGTCCAGCACAGGTTCCTACAGAACTCCATGGGTGACCTTTTTCTATTGCAGGAACTAGTCATTTCCTCCTATCTCTGTTTCTATCTTTTACCCAATTAATTATCTCTGCGAGGACCTTTGTTCTTATGTCAAAGTTACCAGGTATTCTTCAATGCCTTTGGTGAGGATTTGTGTTAAAAGCTTTTTAGAGACCCAAATGGAATATATAATTTTAATTTCCTTCATCCATACCCTTACTGATGCCTTTAGAGAACTCTGGTTCTACAAAATTGTGGAATTCTACAAAAGCCATATTAACTCTTCCCAACCGGAAAGTGCAGTTCTAGAGTTACTGAGATGCACATCCAACATCCACACAAGACTGGCAGACATAACAGAGGAGCTCTGGGAGGCCTCTACCTTTGTATAGTTGCAACTGGAAGCCAGGCAAGTGCCCTAGGGCATCTCAAATGGCCCTAGACATGTATTTGTGAGAAACTGAATCAAGTCCCTAGTGAGTGTAGTCAGTTGTAGCCTAGAGCAGTCCAGTTCACTCTAAAGTAGACACCTTGTCACTGATCCTCCTGAATTGATTTCTTAGCTCCATTAAGAGCTCAATGCAGTTGTTCATACATAGGTGTCTGCTGTTTTGGGGATGTTCTGGCATATCTGAGAGCTCCGTACAAGGCTGGCAGATATGACACAGGACATATGGAAGACCCATAACTTTTGGGGCAGTGGAAGTAAAACAGATGGGATAAAGTAGGGGATCTCAAGTAATGCTGGAAACCTCTGTCATTAAATGATTGGGAACTTGGTTTCAGTGATCTTCTTTGGTGATAATAGCGTTTAAGATGCCCACTTAACAAGCCCATGTACAGACATCTAATTTTAGCTTAATCTTTATCTTGGATACAGTTTAACTGTTTGGCTGCTAACTCAGTAAGGACTGTGTTAGGTTGGGTATAAGTATTTACATTTTGTAGCAACTCTGGGAGAATTGTTGGATGTTGAAGATAATTAATTCTCTATAATTTACAAAACAGTATTGTTCCTTAGCGTTTGTGCCTGTTGTCACCTCTTAATTTTTAAAGGAAAACATACATAACAGGACATTTTGCTAAATGTGTAAACCTTTATGTGTTTATTTCAGTTTCTTCTGACTTGCATAGTTTAAAAGTTGGGTTTTTTGGGGGTTTTTTTTGTGGTTTTTTTTTTTAAATTTGGTTGGCTCTTAGTATGTGGGAAAAAAACCTGGATTTTTTTCCCATTATCAGGTGAAAAAAAATTGTGTTTTTTCATATGAATATAATTTCCGTTTATTTGAAGTATGTCTATTTCTGCTTTTTGTTATTCCATATTGTTGTGGGTTAACCCTGGTAGGCAGCTAAGCACTAAACAGCTGCTTGCTCACTTCCTTACTCCCTCGAGCAGCCTCTCCCACCCCTGATGGGACAGAAGAGGAAAGGAAGAGTAAAAGCGAGAAACTGCATGGATTGAAATCAATAAGTTCAATAAGTGAAAGAAAAATGGAAGAAAGAAAGAACAAAACAAGTGGGCAATTGCTCACAACCTCCCATGGATGGACTGATGCCAAGCCTGTTCCTGAGCAAAAGCACCATATGAGTTGCTATGAAGAAAATGAGCTCCATCCCAGCCAGACCCAGCACACACATGCAGATATTTACTGAATTCTGTTGCTCTGCTGCTGTGCTCAAATCTAATTGAGTGGATCTCTGCAATATAGAAAGAGGCACTTATCTGTTTCATAGTAAACATTCACTTCCGTGTATCTCATGTCAGGATTATGATGTAGAATTTCTCTAAATACCTCAGATACTATTTTTTCCAGTGTGTTAAAGTTATTCTATAAACAGTATTAAAAAAGCAGCTGTATATAAGCATATAATCTGTGCATACACAGTTGATGATTCTTATGTATTTGCTTATAGTTTGGATAAATAGGATTTGCTGAATTTTTACATACACACGTATTTTTAATCCATTTGAATTTAGATTTTTCTCCTATTTCAAGAGGCTGAAGATAAAAACAAACTTTTGCGAACTGTGGCTGGTGCAGGTTTGGACACTATCTGTAACCTAAGAGCTACATGGGATAAATTTGAATTAATGATGGAAAGCCACCAGCTTATGATTACAGAACAGGTAACAATGAAAGATTAATATTTTATCTAAAAATGTTGAAATTCTTTTGAATAAGTCTGCAGAAATATTTTTTTCTTAGATTAAGTCCATAAATGTTCTCAGTTCAGCATTAACACCAACATTACAGAGTTGAGGGAGAGTCTTTAAAGGAAGAATACTTAGACTGTTTAAACAATAACTAAGTGAAACTTCGGTTGAACTGATGCTGAAATGAATGTTACGTTGTTGTACTTCTTTCTCAAACAACTTTCTGGTGACAGAGTTGGCTTAATGAATGCAGTGGTTAACTGAGGAAAACAGGATAACAGTGAAAAGATAGCATTTTTATTACTTTATCATGTTTTTAGTACTGATGCTTGTTATTTTTGTTTCACACAACTTTGCTAAACTATGCGAAGTCCTGTAATTCCAGTCCATAGGCAAATTGCTGACGTCATTTGAAGTTCTACTGAAGATATCAATATGCCATACAAATACAGCAATTTTTCTATGCACTATAGGATGCAGGCTAAATAGGTAGAATAGGCTGAATAAGTAGGTCTCAAATACCAGCATTAAAAAAAAAAATTAGTGCTCCCTTTTTCAAATAAACCGTAAGAATAAAGATGAACTGTTTCTTAGGGTATTAGACGAGAAGTTTTTTGAGTTTGATTTCAATCAAGTTGTAGTTATCAAGTTTCAATCAAGTTTTGAAGTTGATACTTTGATTTTGATCGTAGTTACAAACCATTGAAGGAATTTCATTTCAACTCTTGCTTTACAGATTGAAATGATAAAAGGAAATGTGATTTCACGTATTAATATGTATCTTCAAGACCTGGAAAAGTTTAAAGCTCGTTGGGATCAGCTCAAGCCAAGTGATGATGTTATTGAAGCAGGTGACCAGGATGTACTTGAGAAAAGTGCTCAGATCATAAAGGAAAAAAAAAAAGAATTTGATGAACTTGAAACCGTGAAACAAAAGCTCATGTATGTATGTTTATTTCCATGTATACCTTATTCATTTATGTATGAATATTTTGCAGCAATAGTATCTCAGAAAATGTTAACTGATTTTTGTCACAACAGATAATATAAGGAATTTAATTTTATTTGTATTACATGTATCTCATTAGTTTTTCAGGGTCCTTTTTGTTGATTTTACATAATGTGAATTTCTCAAGCTAAGTTTCTGTAGAGTTTTTTGGAATGAAAAATTCAAGAAATCTCTTAGGCTTTCATGTAAGGGAGTCTGTACATTAAAGTCTTGATTCTGACTTCTGAAATTCTCTCTAAGAGAAGGTTTAGGATATTGGCCCAAGAAGAGGGAGTTATTACTTCAATCCACTTGTAAGTTAAGTGGGCAAGAGCTCTCTTCTTCGTTTCTTGTGTAAGTATCCTATCTGATAGACTGTTATGTGAAAGGAAAGGATTTTTGCACTGGTTGCCTACTTTCAGTAAGCTCATTATTGCAAATCTTAAGTGGACAAAGTTTTCTATTTAAATTCTTGGTTTGGCACTTAAATATCATAGGAAATAAAATTAGCATATTCTTTCTATTTAACAGGAAGAAACAACGATTAAAAATCGTTTTCTTGCAAGCTTTGTTTTTGGAGGCACAAAATAATTCACTTTTCTCACAAATGAGAAAGAAATGAAAATTTATGGAAAACAATTGTGAATATGGGAGAAAAGCGCTGTGTAGGAGAGTTATCCCTTGTATTCATTCATTATTTCTATTCAGGAAGGAGACTTTAAGGAAATTGCTGTTGGCAGCAATATTCTTCAATGAAGCCAATGGCTTTTCTTAAAAAAGTATAATTATTTCCATATGATACCATCTCTTAAACCATAAATGTGTAATGGAATAACGTAATGTATAATACAATGATCTTTTTATTCAGTGAAGAATGCCATCATTTTAAATTGGAAGAGCCTGACTTCTCATTGTCAAAAATTGTATGTCAAGATATTAAGAGTTGTGCAGAAGTGTGGACATTGTATGAAGAGTTTTATCAAGGTTTTCAGGAAAAAGCCAAAGAAGACTGGATTACTTTTAGGTATGATTTTGTTACTTTATTTTTCATGGACATATATGTGTGGTTGTAGTACTGTGTTGTTATGACCTTTTTATATTTGATTTTCACACAGGAGTAAAACATACCTATTTGAAGAATTTTTGTTTAACTGGCATGACAGAATGAGGAAGATGGAAGAACATACTGTAATGACAGTAAAGTTGCAAAAAGAAGTGGACAAATATAAAGTAAGATGCTAATTACAAAAAGGGGTATAAAATAAAAAATGTTTTGTATTACTCCATTCTGTAGCTCATTGTTCAGTTCTTATTATAAAATCAGTTACAATTTAACAAAATATCTTCTGATTCTATTTTGAACATTTCACTTACTTCTGAGAACCTTCTAGTTCCTTACAGTGAATGGGAGGGTCATTACAGTTTACACAGACACACATTTAGCAGTGAGTTTTCCTCAGTTATATGCCTAAACATTAAACCCAGGAATTGAAAAAAATTTACTTCAGCTTAAGAATGTAAATTTTTTTTTTGTTTGAATATCATGTCACTCTGTAATCAAACAGATACAATTTTCATAAAGACCAGATGGATTCACATGCATTTTTCCTATAGATGATAATTCCACTCCTAAAATACCTAAGAGGAGAACATCTTTCTCCAGACCATTGGCTGGATCTCTTTCGTCTTCTGGGTCTTCCCCGAGGCACTACACTTGAGGGTTTGTTATTTGGAGATCTGCTAAAAGTGACGGATGCCATTATAGAAAAAGCAGCAGAACTTAAGGTATGAATAATTTCAAATAAAGGTACTGTATTTTATTTTATGGTTGATTTTATGTAGTATATCTTGTTCTGTATGCATATTTATATTTTTGTTACTATAGAAATAGAATTTATGTTATATTTTTGAATGGAAAGGTTATTGCAAGCTCTGTAGTTTCAGATGAAATCTATTTATGCTTTTAAACAGGATTTGAATTGTCGGGCCCAAGGTGAAGTCACAATCAGAGAAGCATTACGTGAGCTTGAACTCTGGGGAGTTGGAGCTGTCTTTACATTAACAGATTATGAAGATAGCCAAGGCAAGACTATCAAGCTTATTAAAGACTGGAAGGACATAGTCAACCAAGTTGGAGATCATCGCTGTCTTCTGCAGTCCCTCAAGGACTCTGCATATTACAAAGGTTTTGAAGATAAAGTGTCCATCTGGGAAAAAAAGCTGGCTGAGTTGGATGAGTATCTGCAGAATTTAAACCAAATTCAAAGGAAATGGGTCTATTTGGAACCGATATTTGGTCGTGGAGCTCTGCCCAAAGAACAGGCTCGTTTTAACAGAGTTGATGAAGACTTTAGGTTAGTGTTATGGAATGCAACTTATTTTTTGCAGTGTCTTTGACACGTGTAGGCTAGAACATTCTTTATGGTGAAAATATATGGGACAATTGGAATATGTATGGAGATGAAGGTCAGCAACAGGAATTCAGTGATATAGATGTGTGGCAGTGACATAGATCTGAATAAATGTGGGAACGTAGGTTTCATTTAATGGGATACATGTGAAGAAAGGAATCGCATAAAACGTCAAAAATCATGAACAAGGCAGGCAAACACAAGATCAATCTTGTCAACAGAAGCAGAGGTGATGTAATTGTTTTCTTCAAGAATCATTTCTTGTGGAAGACAAGCACTGTGTTCGTTAAGAAAGTACACAGATGGACTTTTGGGAGAAACAGATAGTTTATTTGTTCCAAAGAAGTCAAGGAGAGTAAAAGGGAGGAGATTTTAGAAATGTAGAAAGATATGTACCATTATCTGTCTTGATTTGAGTTACAATGACTTCTTAGAAGGAAATAAAAGTCAAGAATTGAATTTTCTTTGTTTTGGATAGAGAAATTTTAGCAATAAACAGTTATTAAATTACATTGGAGACATTGATGTGAATTCTGAAATGTTTTGTTATTAATACTGAAATCTGAAAGTTATATGTCAGATATTTATATGACTTACCTATGCTTTAATTTTTATTTATGTAACTACTTGTATATCATATGCAGATTAAAATTGTAATTGTTGTTTTATGAATTATTCCATTTTTTTCTGTCAAGATCCATTATGTCAGATATCAAGAGTGACAGTAGGATAACATCACTGAATGCCTGGACAGGAATAAGAAATACCTTAATTACCATACTTGACCAGCTTCAGAGATGTCAGAGATCTTTGAATGAGTTTTTGGAGGTACAGCTGACATTAATATAGCTTTCTGTAAAGAAAGTCAATGAGTTTTAATTTAAATCAACAAAACTGATTTATTTTGTTTTTACATAGGAAAAGCGCTTGGCATTTCCAAGATTCTATTTCATTGGAGATGATGACTTACTAGAAATTTTAGGACAGTCCACGAATCCTCTGGTTATTCAGTCTCATCTTAAGAAACTTTTTGCTGGTAATGCATTAATCTTCATTTGTGAAATGTACTTATTTAGAAATAAGATTCTTCAAAGCTAAATAATCTGTTGCAGTCTTTTTTTTACTCTCTTTCGGCTACTAGACTAAGGAATTAATGTTTGACTTTAACAATATGTAACTTCATTGCCATTTTCTGATTAATAGGCATTAATAGTGTGAGCTTTGATGAAGAATTTAAATACATAGTTGCCATGAAGTCTGTAGAAGGAGAAACTGTGCCACTTAGAAATAAAGTTCTTCTGTCAAATGATGTGGAGGTAAGAAAATCACATCCAAGTATAGTTCAAGCATCTTTGAGAAATTATTTTGTAATGTAACTTTTGAGGTGTTTTTATCTCTTTGTCAGGTGTGGCTAAATAGTTTGGCTTTGGAGATGAAGGAAACCCTGAAAAAAATGTTAATTGACTGTGTTGATGCTGGAAAAAAATCACAAGGTTCAATTGATCCATCGCTATTTCCTTCCCAGGTAGTAGTTGATCCAGTAATGCCACTGCGTAATCTTAAATTTACCAAATACGTTGTTTTTTGAAGTCTCATAAAGAAGTTTTCATATAGATTTGGAAGAAAACAACCCCAAACAAATCCATTTTACTCATTTATAGAGAAATTCTTAAAAATATGTGTTCTTACAATTCTTCTGTAAACATTTGAAATACTCAGGTCTTTTACATGGCACCTCATCTAACATCCACCTGTTTATTATATTTGATGTAAATCTTGATCTTAGTTGGTAGTGAATGTTACAAGCAGGGCGGCTAAGACTTAGTAACATAAAAAAGCTCTTTTTGAATCTGATTAAAATAATAGTCTCTAAAGCTTAGCTGTATAAGCAGAAATAGGAACATGAAATTGTTTTAGGCAATTTTGACCACTAGCAGAGAGAATCACACAGAATCACAGGATGGTTCTGGTGGGAAGGGACCTCTGGAGGTCATCTGGTTCAACCCCCCTGCTCAAGCAGGGCCACCTAGAGCTGCTTCGCCCAGGACCATGTCCAGATGGGTTTTGAATGTCTCCAGGAAAGGAGACTCTGCCACCTCCCTGGGCAACCTCTGCCAGTGGTCAGTCACTGTCACAGTAAAAAAATGTTTCCTACTGTTCAGACAGAGCCTCCTGTGTTTCGGTTTGTGCCCGTTTTCTCTTGTCCAGTCACTGGACACCTCTGAAAAGAGCCTGGCTCTGCCTTCTTTGCGCTGTCCCTTCAGGTATTTATAGACATTGATAAGATCCCCCCGAGCCTTCTCTTCTCCAGGCTGAACAGTCACAGCTCTCTCAGCCTTTCCTCATAGGAGAGATGCTTCAGTCCCTTCATCATATTTGTGGCCCTTCACTGGACTGTGTCCAGTAAAGCACATGTCCTCATTGGCTCCTCTGTCACTTGGAAGAGGAAGTTGTCATCCATGGACTCCAGGAACCTCCTGGATTGCTTATGTCCTGCTGTGTTGCCCCTCCAGCAGGTATTAGGGTGATGGAAGTCCCCTATGAGGACCAGAGCCTGTGAATGTGAGGCTGCTCCTATCTGTTCTTCCTAGTCAGATGGCCTGTAGCAGATGCCCACTATATTGTCACCTTGACCTGTCCTCTCTTTAATCCTAGCCCATAAGCTCTCAGCTGGCTGCTTATCCATCTGCAGACAGAGCTCCATGCACTCCGGCTGCTCTCTTAAGTAAAGGGCAACTCCCCCTCCTGGTCTTCCCTTCCTGTCCTTCCTAATGAGCCTGTATCCCTCCCTTGTGACACTCCAGTTATGGGAGCCACCCCACCACATCTCCATGATCCCAACAAGATCATAGCCCTGCAACTGCACACAGATCTCTAATTCATTATGTTTATTCCCCATACTGCGTGCATTAGTGTACAGGCATTTTAGAGAGACACCCCAGCATGCTGAGTTTCTGGAGAGGGTTTGGGGAATTTCTCCATAATGCTGTCTTGTAGGCACTTCCTTGCTGACATGCAAGTGCTAGAGGGGACCCCGCTTAAGCCCCATTTGTTTTTTGCGATCCCTTCCTGTCACATCACCCCATGCCCTTTGCTCAGTAATCCTGTCTGTCACTCCCTCACAGGACTGCTGGTTAGTCTCCCAGAATGTAGTTACTGTTAAGAATCTTCGGATTGGCATAACTGGTGGAATTTTTTGTTACAGATCTTTCCACTTCCAAATTTGACTGAACCTTCATAGCTCAGACAGGGCTTTTCCAGTGAATGTAAAGTGGTGTTAGAAAACAGAATACAAAATACTGTATTAGCAGATCAGTGACAAAAAAAGTCAGGGGTGCTCCTAAGCCTGTTGAATATGGGCTCAGCATGCCTACAATATGGTAGTTTCCATCTGTATATCATTAATGGGAAAAGATACTTTAAAAAATTTGCCACCTTATGCTGTAGAACAGCTAAGGGGCTTGCTGTATTAGATTACATTGCAAGCTTTTGCTAAATTTTGTCAGGTTTTAAGATGGCTATATTTTTCTTAAGAGCATAGCAAATGTAAGGCTTTGTTTAAAAATTATAAAGTAAAATACTTGAAATATCAGACATAATAGGCAATTACAAATGAATTGAAAAACTTTTTTTCTTTGTTTTCTCTATTTATAAAATGTAATTTGAACTTTCTCTTCCAAAGATTCTTTCCTTGGCAGAACAGATTCAGTTCACTGAAGATGTTGAAAGTGCTATCAAAGACCATAATCTGCAACAATTAGAATTAGAACTCATGGCTAAACTGGAACATTATACTAGCATGGATACTAGTATAGAAGATAATGGGAGTACAGGTATAAAAATGATAATTAATATATAATTCTGTATAATAACTATGTAGTTGTATAGTGTTTAACATTCTGTTTATTTAAACAGGAAATTTTATTAATCTGTCTCAATTTGAGTTCATAAGGTTGAGTTACATAAAGTTACCCACCTATTACTGCCAAGATTAGTGTATTTAATATTTCAGAGTGAACAATGAATGTTTATTTAGATTAAATATTATCTTGGAGCATTTATATATTTGCAAACCTCTTTAATTTTTTAATAACTTTTTATGTTTTCTTGGTTTATATATTTACTGATAATTTGTCCTCACCTGCTGAAATGTGCTCTAGTGTTATGTTTCACAGGAACTGGCCAAACAGCAGTTGAGGTACATTATGTCATGCCAATATATTCTGTACAACTGCGTAGTTGATTCTCTTTTTCTATCTTAGATGTATACATCTGCATCTGAACTAATTCTTGAGTACCTCTGTAGCAAAACCGATAAACTAGTTATTCTCAAGACATGATTTTTCTGAATCTTCTATAGTCAAAATGGGTTAGAATAATTATGCCTTTGAGCGCTTATTCATCTCTTTTACCAGAAGGGAGGCTTTGAATGACTACCTCAGATGTAAAATTCTATAGAGTAGGTTAGGTGACAACAACTCTTACCCTGTATGTATAAAAAGACTCAATTTGACATGTAGTTGACAATCTTCCACCACGTTTGTATAGCTGCATACTGTATTAAATTCTAGTTTAGAATTTATGAACTGTTAACATCTGGTATATTAATTAGGAATAGGATTCATATATCACCTACCTTCAGCAGTCTGTAAGTGTGGTTCTTCATCTAAGCTCCCTTTCTGTGCTCTTTCTATAGCCATTGGACAAATGTCATCAGTTATATGAGTGTTCATTCCATCTATTGTATAATACATTTACAGTAACTTTTTAGTTTGGACAATAGGTGTGATTTTGAAGTGAGTTGCCTGATTATCCCCACTTACTTTGGTTTAATTCCCATCATGGAATGGTATAGGAGCACACAAACTAGATTTCTTTCAAATGAAACTAAATTAAACAGTATGTTCTCAGAGTACACTTAACGCACCCAATCTGCTAATGAACATTCATTCCACATCACCCTAATTAGTCTCAGTAAAATCTCCCGAGTCCATGTAGTATGGTTTTCAGATCCACAGCATATCTATTAACAGATTGTGCCACACTGATTACTGAAGTGGACATAGCTGTAAACACTCCTGGAATAAATTGGTTTCCAGAAAAGCCTCTCTCTCTCTCGCATAGAGGCAGACTAAATTGCTTCTAAATGACTGAAGTTACATGATGATTCACATTGTCTGTCAGGATCTGATTTTATGCTGCTTGCTTTAGATAATAAATCATATTTTTATATATAATTGAAACATGATCTGAATAAGATCTGCTGATAATAGAAAGCAGCACAATGAACTTAAGAATGGGTAATGTGTATCTTCCTTACTACACTCTTGTGATTGGTTTGTTTTGGGTTTTTTTATGGTTATTTGCAGAATCGGGAATCCTTGAGCTCAAGCTTAAAGCTCTGATTCTTGATATCATTCATAACATTGATGTGGTGAAGCAGCTGAATCAAGCTCAGGTTCACAATGTTGAAGACTGGGCTTGGAAGAAGCAGCTGAGATTTTACATAAGAGACCAAAGATGTTATGTTCAGATGGTAGATGCTGAACTCCAATATACTTATGAATATCAGGTGTCGTATTTTTAATTTTTACCTCATGGCTTTTAAATATGTGTCACTTTCTCATTTCACACATCCTGCTGGTTGCCTCCCAGCTTTTGCCATTTTTTTCAACTTTGTTGTGTCCTTAGCATACTGTTTCATAGAAAATACTAAAAGATAGGGTAATCATTTTCATTCTTGTTATTGATGGGGTAAATGTAAGTTGTATGTAAAGCAGCTACATTATAATATAAATATTTTCTAATATGCTTACTACTTTTATATACCAGAGTGCAGTTTCATCTGTGTTGACCCCTTTTCTGTAATTCTAAAAAAATCTGCACAACGCTTTGACATTTGATAGAAAATCAGGAAAATTTCATAACTGTAAACAAATTAATCTGCTTAATGAGACAGTAATCTTGACTGTTGTGTTATATTTTCAGATTAATGACTTATGAATGAAATTAATAAAACTACATTGTCAATAATTTCTGTCTACCAATCAATATAATTTGTTTTGTTTCTGCAGGGTAATTCCCCTAAACTTGTTTATACACCTTTGACAGATAAGTGTTACCTAACTCTTACTCAGGCAATGAAGCTGGGCCTTGGAGGAAATCCATATGGTCCAGCTGGAACTGGAAAGACAGAATCAGTGAAGGCCTTGGGTGGACTCCTTGGAAGACAAGTATTAGTCTTTAATTGTGATGAGGTGAATATGGTCCCGTATAATTTAGGAAATGGGTATCTGTGCTCATACTTCATAAAAGAATATTATGTTCTAGAAATACTTTTGATAATTTGTCAGTTTCCATTAGAAATTTGTGGCTATTTGTAATGACATATTTTTTAATAGTTGGGAAGACACTCTTTCATTATTTTCTTGTTATTTGAATTTTGATAGTATCCTTTTTAATCTTAAGGGCATTGATGTGAAGTCAATGGGACGCATATTTGTGGGCTTAGTGAAGTGTGGTGCCTGGGGCTGTTTTGATGAATTCAATAGACTTGAGGAAGCTGTATTGTCTGCAGTATCCATGCAGATTCAGACAATTCAACATGCATTGAAGAAACATACTCCTGTATGTGAGATGCTTGGCAAAAAGGTACGGCAAAACTTACTTATTTTCTTCTTATAAAAATAGCCTATAAACAACTAGGTCAAACTTAAAAACTGACTACTGTAACTAAATGTAGTCCACCCAACATTTCTCAATACTGTTTCATATGACAATATGCTATTACAATGCACTTCTAATGCTAGGTTGAAGTGGATCATAATTCTGGAATTTTTATCACTCTGAATCCTGCTGGAAAAGGTTATGGAGGAAGACAAAAGCTGCCTGATAACCTCAAACAACTTTTCAGGCCAGTTGCTATGACTCATCCAGACAATGAACTTATTGCAGAAGTGATTTTGTATTCAGAAGGCTTTAAGGATGCTAAAATACTTGGTAGAAAATTAGTGGCTATTTTTAGTCTGGCAAGGTAAGCTTCCCCATGCCCCCCCCGTCCCGACTTAGTCATGTTACCTTTCTAATTCTCTTCTCTCCTGCTTCTATTTTAGCATTGGTGTTTGTTTGTGGTTATCTCACTGCTGTCTTGTTTCTTCTCCATCTAGTCTATGCCAAAGTATGACTGTAGGGATACAATCTACACATACTTTCCGTTAATTTTCTGTAATATTTTATGACTTGGATATTGCAGAAAGCTATGCGTCAGAAACAAAACTAGGCATAGAACCACAGGTTTGGAGTCATCTAGAGTTTTACATTCAGTACAGCTTTTAATTCTGAATGGTATACTATGCAAATCTCTCTAGATAATAATTTAACTTATAAAATAAAAATATTGCAATATATTGGGACGTTCAGGTGTGAAAATATCTGGAATACAGCTATAATCTCAAGGTGGCAAAGTACTGCTCCCGTTATGCTCACTAAATATGAATGTGAGCATATGAACACTCACAAGCATTGTGTTGAATTTAGACTCTTGAAATTGTTGAAATGCAAGTGATTATCTGGTTATAAGTATGCATATTAGAGAGAACAAAGTTCAGAAGTTTTAAGTAGTGCTGTTAGGGACAATAATAAATACATTAGCTGTTGAATATACTCCCTCTGAAAATTTCTGAGTGTCATTGCTTGTATCTCTGTAATGCATTTCAGATGGCACTCCAAATACTCATCAGTTTCTCTTTTGCCCAAACCCATATTATGAGCATGTTCATTTGCCAAACAAATTTCAGGTGCTGTCACCTAAAGCTTATTACAGTATTGCTATTTTTAAATTTAGGGAGCTTCTGACACCACAGCAGCACTATGATTGGGGTTTACGAGCACTGAAGACTGTTTTGAAAGGCTGTGGCAGTCGTCTTCATCAGCTGAAGAAAAGTGAAGCAAAGCAAGAAAGTAAGGTTGACCATACCAAACTTTTGATTATTTAGGATATTGTACAGATATCGTTCACTACAGCTTTCCTCTTCACTGGAGTTTTGAGAAGCTGTGGCTTGGATCTGGAGGCAATTTAGAAAAGAAAAAAAACATCAGTGCAAGTCCTCCTTCATAAGGACATCACAAAAGACTGTTGTCATATTCTAGATTGAGCTTTTATATAATAAGAACATAGATAGAGGACTTTAATCTGGGATGATTTTGAGTGATTCTCAAAGTCTCTTGTTTTCACTTGGCTTAGGACAGGAAAATTGAGGTTTGCTAAAATTGTCACATGGCATTATATTCGGATTGGTAGACAGAGACAAATGTAAGGACAGGTAGAAATGACAGAAATGTATTGGACTAGACTGGGTCACTGTATTCTTTTTTAAGAATTTTTTGAATGATTGCTGTTATTTAGATGTTAAATGAGTGGGAATTAAAAGTGTGGGACGGATGGGCATTTCACATCTTTAGGACACAACTTCTGCTTTTTGTTCATTTAAACAACCTATATCTAAAAAGTTTTAGAGACGGCCATGGTTTTCAACTCTTGGCATATCAAATGGTCTGACAAGTTTAAAGAATTTTTAATTGACTTTTGTTTGGATCTGCCAAAGAAGAATTACCAGCAATGTGTTTTAGGGCACATTCCTATCACTCTTCCTTGCTATGACATTTTAGCTTCATGTTTAGTTATGTGAAATCTGCTGAAAATTGTTTGGTCTGGCTTAAAATATAATTTTCAGTAACCCTCCGAAAGGCAGGATGGATGGATTTAGCTTATAATTTAAACCCAGAGTTTTTCCTTTGTTGTTTGGTTTTTTTTTTGTTGTTTTTTTAATCTTTTATCTCTTAGCTTGAGAAGCTTAAGATGTTTCCAACAAATGCAGTTTCCTGTTTCTTTATGTCTGCTTGTATTGTTGAGTCAAAATCCTTTGGCTTATCAAAATGTTGGCCATGTTCTTAAATGTTGCTTAAATTTTGTATTATTTCTTTAGTAAAGCAGTTCAACCTTTCTAAATCACATTCCTTAAAGTCAACATTTTTCCTCTTAACCTTCTGTCATGCTAACTAGAAAGATTTGCCTGTAGAAGCATTTGCATTTAAGACATTGTTCAGGATGAAAAACCTTGAACTTTTTCCAAGTTCGGGAAGGGTGTACTAATCCTTAACCTCTGGAACATTTGGGAAAAAGCTGCAGGAAAAAGGGAGGTTAGGGAATGGACACTTTCTGTCCCTTGCGTTGAATTTGGGCTATAGTGTATTCTGGTTTGGGGGAATCGTGCATTCAGAAGGAGGGCAAAAACACGGTATGATTTTCACCTGGGGTTCCTAGTCTTGCTTTCTGAAAATGTATGTGTTTTACATGAAAAAGTAATTTGATTAAAAAAGCAAAAAAACAGAGATCAGAGCCCTGTGCCTTTCCCATCATGAGTATTTTTATTTTTCTGGCAGAGTAAAGCTTTCTTGTGGGTGTTTTAGTTCTTGTCCCAAAACACATTTCCATGGTACTTCAGATTCAAGAGGAGTTGTGGAGAGTATTTACTTCTGGAATATTCATAGTTAATTAGGATGCACTTTAGAGATGTGACTTCAAACTGGCTCTGACACAGTAGGGTCTAGAATCCAGGTCCTTAGTTTCTTTCATTACTGCTTTAACAAGTAAGCTATTCTGCACTGCTACTCTTAGTCCCACTTTAATCATAAGGCTATTATGTACTATCTGGCCAGCATCATAGCCATCTCATATCTGTGTGGAATGCATTTGTGACCATATATGATACTTACAGTAAGGCAGTCATCTAACTTCCAAGTAGAGTGGTACATGAACTGGAATGTAGTCTGCACTGTGATTCTACCTTCAGTGTCTTAGCAATATGGGCTCAAGCGCTGATATATTCCAAGGAAAAAAAACCCCAACAAACGGCTTAAACTGATCTGGTTTCTTTGCTTTTGTTTCCAGTTAATGAAAGTCACATGGTGGTTCAAGCTCTGCGGCTTAATACCATGTCAAAGCTTACATTTGCAGACTGTGCACGTTTTGATGCACTGGTTAAAGATGTATTTCCTGGCATTGACTTTAAAGATGTGGAGTATGCTGAGTTAACTACAGCTTTACAACAAGTCTTTGAAGAAGCAAACTTGGAAATTATAAGCACCCAGGTAAACATCAACTACAGCAACAAAACAGCATGAGTTATTCTGAATTAGAACTGATTAATATTACATTCATTTGCCTCATTTCTGTTTACTTTTGAAAGAAATCTTTTATAAATAAGTTAGAATGACTGATAGTTAGATTCTAATTACATGTATATAAAAAAATAAATGTTTGAAGCATGGTAGATCAGTTGTGTAACTGAAAGAAAAATAGTGCAAGGAAACTTAAGATATGAACATGTGACACACAGTTTCATTCAAGCCAGGTACAAACACCAGTAAATGTTTTGGACAGTGAAAGAAATATGTGAACATTTGGTTTTATCAAGCAGTTCTGTGCCTCACTTATATTTATTTATTGTAGGGCTGGATGAAGTTTTGTGACTAAAGGTTCAGTGATTTCTCAGTAAAAATATGCCCAAAGAGGGCTGATATTTTTATGTTAGTAATTTAGTGAAATGCTTCTAACAAGTTTCTTTATATTCTTTAGTATCATAATTTTAATTACTTCTGCAAACATCTATTGTTTAAAAAAAATTATAGAAACAAAGTGACTGCATGCAAAGTAAATTGGAAAAACATTAAAAAAGGACATGATTGATTTAGCTTTACAACTCCACATAGCCATTATCTCTTTTATTATCTAGATCAAGAAGGCTTTGGAATTATATGAACAACTGCGTCAAAGAATGGGTGTAGTTATTGTAGGTCCAAGTGGTGGAGGTAAATCAACACTTTGGCGGATGTTAAAGACAGCACTTGGTAGAACTGGCAAAGTAGTGAAACAGTATACTATGAATCCCAAAGCTATGCCTCGACATCAGTTGCTAGGCCATATTGACATGGATACCAGAGAATGGTCTGATGGCGTGCTTACAAATAGTGCTCGACAAGTGGTACGAGAACCCCGAGGTATGTTTGTGAGGGAGTTATACACCATTATGCTTAAATTACTGAAATTGTTTCTTTTTAGTTACATTTTTATAATATGTTATTATTTGTGGATAGCATAAGGTAAGAAAAACTTTTGGTGACAATCATAGTTGAGAACACTGATGCATATATAACAAAAATAGCAGAAGGTAAAGCATGTAAGGAATATCTTCATTGAGCTTATATTTAAGTTATAATGAAGGAATAGTATTAAATAGTGTTAAAATAGCAAGGGGCAATATTCTTTAAGTGTTTTTATTCAGTTTGATATTTTATTTTTGTGTCTGGAAATAGATATTACTTCATGGATAATTTGTGATGGTGATATTGATCCTGAATGGATTGAATCTTTGAATTCTGTTTTGGACGACAATAGATTGTTGACTATGCCCAGTGGAGAAAGAATTCAATTTGGCTCAAATGTCAACTTTATATTTGAAACTCATGACCTTAGCTGTGCCTCTCCTGCTACAATATCTCGAATGGGAATGATCTTTCTGAGGTAACTTACAGGAGTATTACATGCTTTTAAATTAAGCATATATACTTACGCTTCTTGAAAGATAGTCTGCAGTGGACGGAGCAATTTAATTACTTGCTTACATTTATGAAGCAAATCACTGGGGAAGTTTGCTTTAGGTTGCATGTCCCTTTTGCGCTGTCATCTTACAATCTTTTGGCTAATGTATCTCAGACTTCTTGAAAGAGGCATGGTGGATTTTTTGTTTGTGTGTGACCCTTAGAGAGCTCAAATATTGGTTAGAAATTCTTTTGAAAGTATTTCCCTGAACTTTTCCTAGAATTTTTTGTTGCTTTGAACCTGTCTATGTGAAGATGTGGATGCCTTGTATTTGACTCTTGTTTTTGTTTGGTTTGGCTTAGTGATGAAGATACAGATCTTAATTCTCTGATAAAGTCTTGGCTAAGAAGTCAGCCTGAAAAATGCAGATATAACCTTGAAAATTGGATTGGAGACTATTTTGAAAAGGCTTTAAACTGGGTTGTGAAGAAGGTTAGTAACTGAATACTTAATCAAATTTCAGCTTCTGTTACGGATGATCCATTTTTCTAGTTTAACACTAAAGATACCATTCATATTAATTTTTAAATTTTAAGTTAAAAAAAGTCTCAGTACTTTTTTGATAGCTGTTTTCTTAATAAGAGTCATACTGGAACTATTCTAATCAGTTTCCAAAAACTGATTGTTGTTACTTAAAGTTTTGAAACATTTAATACAATTTTAACTAATGAAATGCATGTATTTCTGTGAAACTTAGTATCTGTCTGTAATATTCCATACCAGACATTTTTGTATATGTTTTCAAAGATCTGAAAGTTCTGAATGTCTAAACTAAAAAATGGAAAAGTGAAGAA
The DNA here is from genome assembly GCF_947461875.1 of Haliaeetus albicilla. Taxonomy (NCBI): domain Eukaryota; kingdom Metazoa; phylum Chordata; class Aves; order Accipitriformes; family Accipitridae; genus Haliaeetus; species Haliaeetus albicilla. The sequence continues at coordinate 12,435,987 of NC_091502.1, read as the reverse complement.
ATTGTTTTTCTAGATTTAAGTTATTGTCTATAACAAAAAAATAGCTAAAATTTGAAAAGTTGCACATTGTACACTGAAGCTTCTAATAGGTTGGGGAGAAATGTAATGCTAGATACCTAAAAAAATTGATAGAGGCATATCTAAAAAAGTAATCTGATTATTCAGAATGCTGAATTTTAACAGGTCCCACTAATCTGTCCTGGATTTAAGTATATAACTTTAGCTCTTTAGTATTCTTCTCAAAACCTTAACTGAAAGATGTTATAATAGGCGAAGGGTAATATGTAATTACAATATTAAAAAAGGATAATCCAAAACCTTGTACATTATCTGGATTCTGTGATTCTGGGACATACATCAAGATAATTGTTTTGCATATGCTGGATTTTCTTAAGGATTCTAGATGCTTCCTTGCCTCCCCTTCTTCTGAAAGAGTTGCATTTGTATTGAACAAGTGGATTACATTGCACAAAATGTTATTTAGGAGATAGCCCCACTGCTGTGGCCAGTAAGCTAGTGTTTGGGAGACCTGCATTACCTCCCCTTGAGGAATGTATATGGTCCTGTTGTGTTTTTAGTATTATTTCCTATCTTGGTTCTTTCACCTATGGAGATTTTTAGACTTTTAAAGTATCTTCAGGTGGATACAGAGGAAGAAACATGACATTGATCCTGAGGCTGCAAATCCTCTTTGGTGTTAAAGAGCAAAATCCATAAAGAACCCATTCACGAGAGAGGTTTCCAATATACAGTTATGTTGGTTTCTTACAGATTCTCAAAATCTGTAAGGAAATTTCTGATTACTTATCCTAAATTACATCAGTACATAGTCTGGAATGAAAACTTCCAAATAAATGCTTAAAAATAATTTCATGTCAAGTGAATTTTCTAGAACAACAGCAGTGTTGAGATCTTTCCTCATCTGTGGAAGTGTCAAAGAGCAATGAGTAATAGTCGGCTAGCAATACATCACATTTATTTTTAGGAATATATTTAAATCTACCACCACTTGCAATTTACAGAATGACTCTGTGGTAGAAACAAGTTTAGTTGGAACTGTGATGAATGGACTGTCTCATCTTCATGGCTGTACCGATCATGGACAGTTTATTATTAACTTGTTACGTGGTCTTGGTGGCAATCTCAACATGAAATCACGACAAGAATTTGCAAAAGAGGTAATATTTTTCAGCAAGTTTATTAAAAATTTCTGAATATATGTAGTAGGAATAGTGATTTTCTGTCTTCTAACAATGCAAATTTACAATAATTGAATCTCTGTGCTCTAATTTGTTTGCAGTCTGTGTTGTCTATAGGGAAATAGCTGAGAAGTAAAGGAATGTTTCATATGTCACTGATAACGCTGCTAAGTGCATCCACCTCAGATAGCAACCCTTTGGTGCTGCAGCAAAAGATACAGAATGGCCTCTGTCCATACTGTTTTATGCAAGGACCCACTATAGCAGACTCTGTGTGTGTGTATATGTGTTGTGTATATGTAATACAGATTTATTTTGTGGTTTTTTTTGCTGTTCAGGATGCTTGAAATAATAATGTGAGGGCTTTGTTGCACCTCACTTGGGAGGTGTTCTTACAGCATTATTTTGAAGATATGTATTGTATGCACTGGGGTGAGGTTCTGTCTTTGTGTAGATACTTGAGGGCACAAGGACTGGGGAATAATGTTGGAAAACTGTGTGGATATGCTGGTCCAGAGTGTCTACAGAAGGCTGTCCCTGGAGATAGTTATCTCCACAATCTCACTTAGGTTTTGTATTGGAGAGAAGGAAATAGTTCCTTCCAAAAGACAGCCTGGAGCTATTAACATATATACGGGGCAGATGGTAAAGATTTAGACTCAGTTTCTGGAATTAGTTATTGATGCATGTGAAGGAGTCATCTCATTCTTATGATTATTATTAAGTATGTTGCCTAATACAAAAAAAAGTTTATATAAAGCTTTGCTAAATACAGTTTATTTTATGTTCTTTATATTATGAAAAAGTAATATGTGGAAGAGTAATACGCTACTATTAAGTTAAGGACTTAAATCATAAAGCATATGCATAACATGATTGAATTTTCAAAGGCAGCCTTAAAACTATCAAATTGAAGAATTAAATATTTGATTTTACAGAAGTATTCTTGAACATTCTTTAGATTATCATGAAATTGTAGATCTTGTCATTAGGAGTATGGATTTAACAGAAGCTTTATTTTTATTTTTTTTAAAGATCTTCACTTGGGCACAAGAATCTCCACCAGATCCAAGGAAGCCGCTGGACACTTATTATGACACTGGGACTGGACAGCTAATGCTATATCAGCTAAAAAAACCTGAAAATCTAACAGCTGATGACTTCAGTAATCTTCAAACACTTCCCGTCATCCAAACCCCTGACATGCAAAGAGGTTTAGATTACTTTAGACCCTGGCTAGACTTTAACAATAAGCAGCCATTTCTTCTTGTGGGTCCTGAAGGATGTGGAAAGGGGTAAAAAGTATTTCCTATTCTAAGCAAAATTTTAAGCAAAATATACCTCTAGCTATTTGACAAAGTTTGTAATATTTTGTTATAATGGTTTTATCATATGACTTCTGCTAGAATATCACTTGTTTAGGTTACTAATGAAACAAACCTTCTGTAGTGGCAAATAGGTAAATTCATATAAAGATGTACAGGGAAGGTTCAGGCTGCTACTATGAATCTAAGGCATCTGAATGAGGCTTTTAGATATGAAACAGGACCTTTGGAAAACCCGTGCTGTCATGGAGCAACAGCTGAAGGGCACATGAGGTAGTAGGTCTCATTTCAAGAGGCACTAGATGCCTGTGTGCAGGCAATTGAATTTAGCTCATCCTGTTGCCTATCTTAGGTTCCTTATTTAGTTGGGTTGGATCACTATATACAAGGTATTTAGGCTAGGTATTTGTTTTGTGTAGCTGTATGCTATACTTTTATTGAATTTCTTGAATCGAAAATATTACAATTTTAAAGGCAAGAATGTTTAATTCAGCAAACTTCATGCATCACCTATTACATAATACAGTATGTAGTATAAGCATTTTAATTCAAAAACTATACAATATCTTTGGATACACAGTATTTTAATGCATTTATGTATTACTTATGTTTATATGTATGTACACATTTGCTTTTTTAGGATGCTGCTTCATTATGCATTTTCTCAACTCCGATCGACTCAGATTGCTACCATTCACTGCAGTGCACAGACTACTTCTCAACAGCTTCTACAAAAATTAAATCAAACTTGCATTGTAATCAGTACAAACACTGGGCGAGTATACAGACCAAAGGACTGTGAAAGGCTTGTTTTGTACTTAAAGGATATCAATCTACCCAAACCTGATAAATGGGGAACAAGCACTCTCGTGGCTTTTCTACAGCAGGTGAACGCTTATGTCTGTTATTTATAAAAAGACTTTAAGTATACTGGAAATACTTTAGTGTGTATAGTAAATACCTATCATTGATTATTTTTAAAGTTAACATCCTGCTTCTGTGTTGACGTTAGTTTTGTTTGTACTTAGAATATGTAGGTGTCAGCCAGAACTAAGATACCATTTTTATTTGTCTTATATGCATAAGTAAATACAGACAGTGCTCGCCTCAGTGAGTTGTGATGCAGTAGGCATATGAATGACTAGAAAATCATCAGGAGTAGTCAGCATGGTTTCACCAAGGGCAAGTCATGCCCGAACAACTTGATAAACTTCTATGATGAAATGACAGACCTGGTAAACGAGGGGAGAGCAGTGGGTATAGCCTACCTGGACTTCACTAAGGCCGTTGATGCTGTCTCCCAGAAGATCCTCACAGAAAAGCTGTTGATGCATGGGCTGGATACCTCATCATTTGCTTGTGTTGAAAACTGGCTGAACAGCCAGGCCCAGAGGGAGGTGATCAGTGGCACAAAGTCTAGTTGGAAGCCAGTACCTGTTTAACATCTTCATTAATAATCTGGACAATGGGGCAGAGTGTACCTTCAGCAAGTTTGCAGCTGACACCAAACTGGGAGGGGTAGTACACCTCTGGCAATTAAGAAAACAGTAATAATGGTATACTTCTCACTAATTTTTTAAATTTTTTTTTTGACACTCTGTTGGCTTTCTTTTAATGAAATATTTATTTAATTATTAAAGGTTCTTACATATCAAGGATTTTATGATGAAAATCTGGAATGGGTTGGTTTAGAAAACATTCAAATTGTGGCTTCCATGTCTGCTGGAGGAACATTAGGAAGACATAAACTTACCTCCAGATTTACTTCTATTGTTCGTGTCTGTGCAATTGAGTAAGTATGTGGAAATTAGTTTGACACTCAGAACTCAGATTCTGTTTGTAGGGCCTCTGCTCAATCTAGTCTTTACGAAGATGTGGCTATTCTAGTCTTTCATCTTTTCTAACAGTTTGGGATCTTCAGATTCGGTGCTGTTCGGAGCCTCTTGGTGCTAGAAACCAGCTAAGGAGCAATCTATATCTACCTGTTGATAGTGAAGTGTTTGAAATATGTTTCCTGTTGGATGATTTTGCTTTCAGTAAACTGCTTTCTGCAGTTTTGTATTAAGGTGCTGTTTGGTTACAAAATTAGAGAAATTGAAAAGAAATTTGTTTGGGTGGTTTTAAGTCTGAACACATTTACAGATGTATTAAGGAAATTTCTGAGGGTGGCCTAATGCAGTAAAATGATAATTTTACTGAGTTGCTGGATGGAGATGCTATTAATTGAAATTTCTTAGTAATTGTATGCATAACTTTGAATCTTTTTAATTAAAAAAATAACTACGATAGTCCATAATGATTACTTTTTTTTTCCTTTATAGCTATCCAGAAAGGGACCAACTGCAAACTATTTATAGTGCCTACTTGGAACCTGTACTACAGAAAAACCTAAAGAATCACCCTGTTTGGGGTTCCTTACCAAAAATACATCAGCTAGCAGGATCTATGGTTCAAGTATATGAACAGGTATGGAAACTCAATTTCTTTTTTCAAGGAGGTGGAGAATTCAGATTTTTTTTTTTAATAATTAGCTTTTGATATTAACGAGATTAAAAAGGTTTATCAGTATTAAAATCCAAGTTTATATCTTTTTCATAATGTTGATATCAATTTTAGAGCTACTTATTTGCAGAGAATCCTAGGTATTAGAGGCAAACTGAGTAAGCAGTAAGTGGTCTTGCTTTCCCACAGATTTCTTGTATGATTTTGGCAAGCATCTTAACCTATCTATGCTTTCAGTTCCTGACTTTTAAAATGTGGATAGTAGCGTTTTCCTACTTAATGGATGAGGAGACAGTGTACTTCAGAGATTGTTATGTGCTCAGATGTTATGGATGCTATTATGAATACAGAAGAGATAGATGAGGGTGGAGTCCTTTACACACATCAAGGACTACCTATTAAAATTTTACGCTGTTAAAAATAGGTGTTTAGATACACAAGTTCATTTTATCCTTCCACTTAAAATTTTATGGACTTCTATCTAGCAAAACAGTCAAGCACTTGCTTTTCTTAATCATGTACATAGCCTTACTGGGGGGATGTAAGTGCTTACTGTATTTTCCAAGAATGTATGCATATCCCTACCTACACAGAACCATGATATAAAACTGATCTTTATGACTGGAATGTGGGTATAGTCACTGGCTAGCATGCACCAGTTAGCAGGAGTTTCATATGATATTATCAATATATTCTAAGAAATCTAAGTTTAAATCTCATCATACTAGAACCAAATAACTGATGAAGGCCGTTATTATTTGAATTAAAGATATAATTGCAAATTCAAATATCCTCTCTGGGGAAGAGATAGTATTTTTATAAGAAGTCTTTTGTAGTGACCAAGTGTTACTGATTTAGGTAGTTTTTTACTACGCTTACATATTTCCTTTGCATTTTATATTTGGTATTGCTTTAAAAAAATTGTGTGTTTTGTCTAATGATATTACACTAACAGTTGTAGGTGAAATGTGCAGTTGTTTGCATCAAAAACAGTACAGAAGTAATGTTCTCATTATGAGAAAATCTTTTGTGGTCAGAAAACAAGATTTAAACAATTCATCTCTGCGCTTTTCAAAAAAACTAAAGAGTACATTAATAAAAGATCTAAATATATAGAACAAATAGAAAACTAATTTATATGGTATTTTAGAAAAAGTTAAAACTACATTTCCAGGTGCTTTACATTTTAAAACATCACTTTCCCCCCCCCCCAACTTCCATTTTTAGGTACGAGCGAAATTCACAGTTGATGACTACAGTCATTACCTTTTTACACCACGTATTCTTACTCAGTGGGTTCTTGGTTTATTCAGATATGATTTAGCAGGTGGTAAGTCACTTACTTGGTTTTCATTGATAAAGCAGTTCTAAAATGGCCTAAATTGTTATTGATGCTAGTCTTACTGTTGACTCCACATGCAACTCATTCACCTATGGTACTCTTTCTAAAAATCTGTGAACTGCCTGTAACTCAGTAAAGGGAAAGAACGCCTAACAGTTCATTCCATAACATATAGTAAACAAGTTTAAAAAACTCCAATGATATTTTAAAATATGTGTGGGAGCTATTTATAGATTATGGGGTGTTAGTAGGTTGGGACTGCATTCTTTACTATGGGAACTTGAAGTGTACCCCCTACTCCCCACCATTTTTTTGTTGTTGTTTTTTGGGGGGTTTGGGGTTGGGGTTTTTTGGAGCATGTCTTGTCTTCTGGTTTCCCAGAGACTTGCCTCTTATGCTTGTCTTTTTATACCTAGCTGTATAAACCTGGTGAGGTGACTGTGGAACTACAACTGATGACCTACTTAACAAAAGAAGAATATAACCACCCTTAAACATATAGAAAACATTTAGAAAACTTATCTGTATAAAAGTTTACATATATCTATATAAGAGCCTAAATATTCTCACAGTTTGGGAATGCCTGATAATTATGGTCTAGTCTGAAAGTTCTTCTTTCCTTAACTTTGGAAATGGTAAAATTTGTAAAGATATTAAATTTTGTGTGCTTTTCCAAATACACAGCATAGGCTTCTTTCTAATCTTGTTTCTTTCTCTAAAATTGCTATTTTTACTAGATCATGAGCAATTACTCCTTATTTGTGTTTTAGCTCTTACATTAATTAAAGGGTTACATAGAGGGCTGCTTAAAGAGTATGGAAGTGGTAAAAATGTTGTGCTTGCTTTCCATTTATTTTCTGGGATCATCAGATGGCATAAATGTAGCTTGAATGTGGTCAGAAAAGCTACACTGACAATCAATGAATGGGTAATCTCAGCCCATTTAAGGACTCCATTCTTGTATCTGAAGGTGACATATGCATATGCTTTTTCAGTGATGAACAATATGGCATGTCATTTACTCATCTCACCTTCCTTCTTTTGTGAAGAATATTGTATTCTCTAGTAGCATTTTATAATACAGACTGTTTTGGGTATTTATTATTATTTTAGTATTTGTTATGAGTCTTTCTCTTCCCTGTTAAGTGTCCTGGATTTTCTTGTTTTCATTGCCTGGAATTTTGTCTTTTAATTATTCTTCATGTGCAACACCTTGTTCATTTTCATTAGAATGCTGGCAATAAACTGGAGAACTTGTTTTAATTAAAAAAAAAAAAGCACTTCATAATGTTTACTTTTTCTCTTATTTCTTCCTTACTGATCCTCTCCTGCTGGTATGTAGTTTCACTTACTCATTTTCAATCTCATATTTTGAAATGGAAAATTTGACAAATGTAAAATTTATTATAAATATATAAAATAATCTCTCCTTAAATTTTGTAGGATCATTGATGCAAACTGCAGACTATGTATTGGAAATCGTTGCTTACGAAGCACATCGTTTGTTCCGTGACAAAATTGTTGGCATGAAAGAGCTTCATGTATTTGATAATGTTTTGATGAAAGTGTTTCAAGGTGATTGGGGCTCAGATGTTCTGGACAATATGGCAGGTAAACCATTTGAGGCATACTACACAGACTTGAAATATTTGTTTAGGAACTGCCTAATCAAATCAGTCTGATCAAATCAGATAGCATATGAGCTGAGCACCTAAACTTTCAAATGTTTCCTTTTGTTTTCATAGATATCTTCTATGTAACTTGGGGAGCTTGTCAAGAGGCATTCATCACACCAGGACAGGCACTACCACCACATGGGAGGCCACTTGGCAGGCTAACCTCAACAGACCTGAAAGATATTATTCAAAAAGTGAGACAAGATTAAACAATATACACAGCAAGGATTCACAGCAATTATTCTAGACTTTTTTTGCAGAAAGTAACGTGCGAGCACCAGGTTTAGGGTGGGGTCTGCTGCTTGTTCAAGGAATCTTTTGCATTTGGTTAAGTGAGGGAAGGTTTGTGATGCTTTGTGGCAGTCAGTAGAAAGCATCATGTAGCAAGGTTATTTATATGAAAAGGCATGAGTCGCATTTATATATGCGATTATCATTATATCATATGGTGATTTACAAGTTTGATGAACTACATTTTGAGAAACATTGATGTGCATATATATTTGTGTATTGTTTGAGTACCAAAGTGTTTTATTACATGTTTACTTTCTGAATTTGTAATTTGCTAACGTAATTTTTGTTTGAAGAAATACAAATAGATTGTTTGGAGATTTGTCGTGCTTTTAAACAGTAAAGTGCACAAAATGAGCTTGATGAGGAAATGCAAACATGTTAACTCTGCTAGGCTGACTGATTTTCAGGATGAGATAACTGAGATCATCTCCCCTTATTAGTAGTGTTTGATGGACTGCTCTTGTAAATGGGAAAGTACTCCCTCTCCTTAATTGCTAACTTGTGACCAGTAGACTGTATGGGAAATGATGAAGTTCAACAGCCTCAGTAATCACAGAGTTTGTTTTTTTTTCTGCCTGCACAATTACATTGGGCTTCAAAGATGAGGTTTTATTAAGTATAACAAGGCCAAAATTTAATCTTAGGACCTGTTATTATGTGTGTTTCACTAGGAAATTCCATAATCTGCAATCATGCAGCAATTAGCTGCGTAAACCACTCTTTTAAGTTATGTATTAATTAATCTGTAGTCAGAGACACAGCTCAGACTTTGTTCTGGTCTATTATTTAATTTTAATTAATTCAGTGGTAGATTTCTATTTCAGTGTATCAAAAACTTCTAGGGTATACTGGTGCTGGGGGTAATGTGATCTGTTCATTACTGGTAAAGGATATGCAAGGTATCTAAATTCTGTCACATAAATAATTTATTTGTAATGAATACCAGCATAGTCTTTTAAGCTTTCAAGCCCTTCTTTTCTAAACTTTTAAATGTTTGATGCTTTCATATCTTCCTGCTTTTATTTATTATTAGTGAACACATTTTCTTTTTTTCTTTTTTAATAGGGTATTATTCATTATGGGCGAGACAAAAAAGAGATAGAGATTTTACTGTTCCAGGAAGTCCTCAGTTATATGTCTAAAGTGGACAGAGTTCTGAGTTTTCCTGGAGGATCACTTCTTTTGGCAGGACGGAGTGGTGTAGGTCGACGAACAGTTACCTCCTTAGTTAGTCATATGCACGGAGCTGTTCTGATTACTCCCAAAATTTCCAGAGGCTATGAGCTGAAGCAGTTCAAAAATGATCTTAAATATGTAAGTCACTCAGTGTCTTCCATTTTGTTGTCTTGTAGGTGTGTACTAAAAAAAAAAAGAAAAAGAATATGGGAATTTTGAAGGACACAAAAGCGTTGTGTGAAGAGATATTTAAGAAAAGCAAAATGCCAACAGTCTAAATGATACAAGCAGATTTTTGGACGTTCTCAGTGTCTAGATGTGTGTACTGTTTTTTATAGTAATTACCTGAAACTCTACTTTTTTGAATACCAGAGCTGTTCTTATGAGTGTTGTGGACTTCATAAATTCTAAGTTTATGTGAATATTGGAAAGTTTTTTTTTTAATGTATATATTTTCATATTTGTATATATTTTTATTTTCTGTCTCTGCTATGGTTTGCCAGTTAATAGGATACTAGCTGAATCATAGAATCATAGAATGGTTTTCGTTAGAAGGGACCCTAAAGATCATCTAGTTCCAAGCCCCCTGCCATGGGCAGGGACACCTCATACTAGACCAAGCCCCATCCAACCTGGCCTTGAACACTTCCAGGGAGGGGGCATCCACAACTTCTCTGGGCAACCTCACCACCCTCACATTGAAGAACTTCTTCCTTATGTCTCATCTAAATCGACCCTCTTTCAGTTTTAGGCCATTACCCCTTGCCCTGTCACTACATGCCCTTTTAAAAAGTCCCTCCCCATCTTTCTTGTAGGCCCCCTTTAGGTACTGGAAGGCTGCTATAAGGTCTCCGCGGAGCCTTCTCTTCTCCAGGCTGAACAACCCCAACTCTCTCAGCCTGTCCTCATTGGAGAGGTGCTCCAGCCCTCTGATCATCTTTGTGGCCCTCCTCTGGACTCTCCTAAGCAGATCAATGTCTTTCTTATGTTGGGGACCCCAGAGCTGGATGCAGTACTCTAGGGGGGGTCTCATGAGACCAGAGTAGAGGGGGAGAATCACCTCCCTCGACCTGCTGGCCATGCTTCTTTTGATGCAGCCCAGAATGCGACTGGTTTTCTGCGCTGTGAGTGCACATTGCCAGGTCATACACAGTTTTTCATCTGCTAATATCCCCAAGTCCTCGCAGGCAGAATCAAGTAAAAATTTAGTGATTTGATGAAAGTGTACATATTATTTAAAAACAAATGCAAACCTTGAATCAGGAGTTTTTCAGTACCTTCAGCAATGCTAAAGAAAATTCTAGAGCTAAGCCCACGCAAAGGAGTGATGCAACTGTATAATTGAGTCACATCTGGAAAGTAAATATACTCTATGAAAGAGTCTGTTTTCATTATTTTTTCATTACCAAGCTGTACATCTAGGTAGAATGTTCTTTATATTTGATATCTCATATAACTGAATCACCTAGTAATCTTTTGTAAATATATAATAGTGTAGATGCTGTGGGGAAAATACCTATGTAATATATAATCAAGGAAAGATTATAATTCTCTTACGAATAATACATATATTCCATATACTGAGACTTAAATGTCTTCCCTCCTTCTAGGTGATGGAGCTTGCAGGCATTGAAGCACAGCAGGTGGTATTGCTGCTCGAAGACTATCAGTTTGTTCATTCCACGTTCCTTGAGATGATCAACAGTTTACTGTCTTCAGGTAAGACAAGTCCAAGAAGATTACGGTACTACTTTACCACACGGAGTTAGCTCAATGAGGCAGATTTAGATGAAGTTTTCTCACTTTATGTCCATACCAGAAGTGTGTGTTAGCTTTCTACACTGTTTTAGCTAGAGTGCTTGTACATGAGAAACTGACTTGAAGTTCACTTAGCTATCCTTTAGACTACCCTACAGTACGGGTGCTTTCAATTCCTCAAAGTTGCAAGTAACTTATTTCAAAGGACTTCTTTATAATAGTGTAACAACAAAATGATAATGTATTCTACTCTACGGCTTCCTTTTTCAAAATTGACAGATGTCCCAATGTTTTACTAGATTGCATAGACTGAATCCTTTACTTAAATGAACACCAGCAAAGCCCACTTTTCTGAAAGTAATGACATGACTAATAATAATAATAAAATAACAAAACTGACTTTATTTTGTTATCTAGCTTTGTTCCTTGATCCAGGGAGATCATAAGACTCAGAAAGACTGAGTCTAACTTGCTAAATGTTTTTTGGAGCTGCAGTAGTTTAAGAGCTGACTGATAAGAGCACTAGATTTTCCTGTCTCCCAGGTACAAATCCAAGTCTCCTTATACTATCAGATTCCCATCATCCAGTGTTAAACCTCTATGTCTGAGGACCTAGATAACTACTGTCTTTCATGTTTCTGTTTTCTGGTGTATGACAAAGTCTGGTTTGATTTGTTTTGTATGCAGTATTGGATCACTGTCTTTGGGTAGATTGAATCACTATAATTTGGTTTGTTGTTTTCATATAAAAAGAATGATGAAGTACATGGGATGATACTCATGAAGGTATGGAGGTGAACACTGCCATATTCAAATTCTCTGTACAGAGGATTCAAGGGAATCCTTCAAAGGAACTTGAAGAATTGTAGTATATTTGATCTGACATTTTAAATTCATTCTCGAAATAGGAGAAGTTCCTGGGCTATATAAAATAGAAGAATTAGAACCATTGCTATCTCCTCTGAAGGATCAAGCTTCACAAGATGGATTTACAGGACCAATTTTCAACTATTTCACATGCCGTATGTGAACAGAATTATAAGTTATAATTCATTACAAAGTTACAAAAGTGGTGTAATAATGGAAAATAATTTTTAATGTGGTCCTTGTTTTGTGTGCATTTTTAACTTTGTTGGTTATTAAAAACCAAGCAGGAGTAATGATTATAGTGTGATATTTGAGAGCACAGAACCTTCAGCTTAAAATTCATTCTTCTGTCTGAAATTTTGTATCCATGAATGTTCTACAAAGCTGTTATGAAATCTGCTCGTGAAAGTATTTAGAAGGAAGAAAGCTTTTGTCCCCATGGTTTTCTGGTTTGTTTAGCTTATATATCTGGTAACAGAGTTTTCTTCTATTTGTCAATTGTACCTACAAATCACTTTGAAATCTGAGTAATCATAAGCAGGTTTACAGATACGTTTCTTAATTATTTGTGCTTCTTCGTTGGACCAACAAGAAGATTAAATAGTTTCCAAATAAATAGAAGAATGTGACTGAAAGAATACAGATGTTGGCAGTCATACTCAAGGGCCCTGTAACTACTTCTAATTAATTCTATTGGTCTATATTGATTGGAATGAGAACTAGTGGTATCTATTTAAATATTGTCAGCTTTTCTAAATTAAAAAAATACACTGTAATATACATAATGAGAATCCATGATATTAGATTAATTTGTTTAAGTTCCTGCCCTAGTCTGATGTGGTGTAATACTACCTTTTTTCAGACATTACCTTGTGATAAGTAAGGACAGTAAATGATGTTGTATTTACAATAAATCTACCATCATGTAGTCAGATTGTCATCTACTAAATATTTAATGTGTTACATTTTCTTAGGGATCCAACAAAATCTGCATGTTGTCTTGATCATGGATTCTACCAATTTAAATTTCACAATAAACTGTGAAAGTAATCCAGCACTATACAAGAAATGTCAGGTTTTGTGGATGGAAACCTGGTCAGAAAACAGTATGAAAAAGGTAAACTGCATTAATTAAAAACTGTGACTTCTTTAAATTAGTATCTCCAAAAATAACTGAGCTTTGGTGAATAAGATCAAAATATTTAAAGTTGTGAAGGAATAATTGTCACTGTGTTTATTTAATCTATTTATGCAGTTCTACAAAGACAGAAAATTCTGCAGAACAGTTAAGTAATATTAGCATTGTTATTCTACCAGTAGCATCATGTTTTGTTCTCTCTGTGGACTGATATGAACAAAATGCTGCCTACTGTGACTGATCAAACACAGCATTTAAGAACAAAATACAAATATGCTGTAAGCAAAATGTTAAAGCCAGCTATGCTGATGATATCTGCTGTTACTAGTATGCTTGACAGCTAGTTTAAAAATAGGTTTGTTATGTGTACGTGAGCTGCTGTAGATCTAAGATTGCACTGCAGACCTTATGTTATTCTTGAATCTTTGTTAAGTGTTTTGCTGATGGAATGGAGTCAGTGTGTTCTTTTTAGGATCAAAATCTGCTTATTTCGGGATGTTCACAGTGTAAGTTTGAGAAAGATGTATATTACTTTTATATGTTAAGAGATTGCCAAATCCAGTACCCTGATAGGGGCAAGGCTGCCACAGCTTCACAGCCCCAACTTGAACCAGTGGTGAAGCTGAGCATGTATTCCCGGTAGGCACACACACAAACACACACATACAGCACCTATATATATTTATGTGACTGGCCACACAGAACAACACAAACAGAAACCCTGAGCACAAACAGAAACAGCACTGTTGGCATCATCCTGTTCCCCTCTCTGAGTAATCACAATGAAGGTCTGTTAGTGGGAAATATGTACATGTGCAGAATGTGGATCCCCCTACTAGGTGGGCACCGACACACAGACCCTCTAGTAATTGCCTCTGGATCTACTGGTCTTCCCAGTTGCTGACATCTGGATGTGCAAACTTCTGAGGCTGCAGCCCCACTCCAGCTGCTGGTAGAGACTCACTGCCTCACTGTGCATACACACACACACACACAGTGGATCCTTCCAGTAACTGGGCTTAGACATCCAGTCTGTCTGGTAGCTGGCCTTGGATCTAGGATCTCCCCGTTGTGTTCTGCACAGGTGGATACACGTACATGTACACACACAGAGACACATGCAGCCGGGTCTCATTTGACTCCCAGACTCCACAGTCTCTCAGGCAGTTGGCCTGGACCTTCTAGTCCCTCTGGCAGCCAACTCCTTTGGGTGCCTCACCAACCCATAGTAAGGCTTGTGCAATCTGAAATGCTGTTCCACTGCATCCCATAATGTGTCCCAAGACTCCTGTGCAGTAACCCCCTCAGTCTAGTCTGTTAAGGTGATCTGGCCTCTCCCATTGACTCATCATGATGGGTTTCACACATGGACCATGGGGGTTGGTCGCTGTCCTGGGAGAGCCATGGGAGCAGATGGCGCAGAGTGTCCATTTCTGCCTGGGTTACTGGGGTCCTCCACCTGCCATTGTGTTCAGTTTCAATGGCAAGTTATATTGAAAGTTTTTGGAAAAAATGTTTGACTAGCTCTGTCCACAGTTAAAAATTTTTTTTCAGAGTATTTTCACTTTCACTTCAGTAGGGATTTTTTTTTTTTAAGTGGAGGCTTATCATTTAGTCATATGCCAGAACCTTTGAATATACTTTGTTTATTTTTACTATTGTACGTTGTATAGTTGATAACATATGAAGGTAAGTCTACTCTTAGACCATGAAAAAGACTTAAAAGACTTAGACTTAGGCATTGTTTCATTCCGGTGTTGTATCCACAGCAGTTGTACTTAAGACTGTCTCATTTCCTGTTGAGTTGTATATCTTTTTACATCTTTGACATTTGTGTTATTGTAAGAGTTATTTGTGTTACTGTTATGAAGTTATCAGTGATGGGGAAAGGCAGAATTGATCTTTTTAATGCTATAAATATTCTGTAAATACCTTATTCTGAATAAAGCTATCATAGTCAGTCTTTTTAAATGGGAAACTAGATTGAAGATTTAGGTTTTTTTATTTTAACTCAGATTTTCATTGTTTCTAATTTTCATACAAAAAGTCACATTCATTTTTTTAGATACCTGAAATGCTTCTGTATGATTCAGATGAACAAGAAAAGACTGGAAAAGCACATAAGGAACTTAAGAAAAAACATTCAGGTAATATTTAGGTGGACCCATGAGTTACTGTTACTTACTAAACACTTACTCAGTCCTGTGCTGGGCATAGATAGTAGCATAGATACTCTGAGTGTGTTTTTGCTAGCATGTTCATAGACTTTAGTATTGGTCATATGGCAGGCACTGTGCACAAGGGAACATTAGTCTGGAGCATACATCCTGGCTGATCAAACCCAGTCTCTTCTGTCACAAGCAGTCACTATGTATATTCAGTATTATAAACTGATTAACCTGCATCTTGTTTTGTTTGTTCTGTGTCTTCCTTCTATGTGGATGTTATTTCACAACCTCAACATTTCGTATTTTGAGAGTTTTTCAGTCTATATGTTTTCATTATTCTTGTCCTAGACTTGCTCATTTTACTTTAATAATTCTTATCTCCAGTTACTGATTTCTTGTAAGTAATGCCCCCTTTCAGAATAATTGGTTTTTATAATAAAACTTCAAATTTAACCTTTTTAAAAATAGGGTGTCAAACATAATCTAGGAGACCAGTGCCAGCACTCATTTGCATAATACTACTTTTAGCCATTTTTTATAAAGCGTTAGTCTAAGTAGCACTTAGAAGTCATGGAGTCAACAGAGTATAAAATGGTAAGTGGTTCACTTGGGATTTCTTGTTTTGTATAGCTTTTTAATAGGCATTTCAGCCCATCAGAATAATGGCCAAACTTAGGATTTAGTGTTCATGCTACCATCCATCTTTATCTTAGATCATGGTACTTAATCTGTGCCTCAGTACTTATTAAAGGCATTAATTTATATGTAGATATATTTCAGCAATTTTTTCTTTTGTAGACTAATACAATTTATTTTACAGTATCTTTGGGCTTCTTTTGAGAAACTGTTCAACAAACTGAAGGATCTGGAATGTTCAGAAAAACCTTTTAGTCTACCTGTCATCAGAGACAAGGGAGAAGACAAAAACACATGGGCTTCCTTTCTAAAAAAGTCCAAATATTATCAAATTTAATTTCTGTGGAAATAAAAGTTTCTTTTATGATTAGCCCTCAGTAATCTGCAATTAATTTTGCCTTCTTTTCCAAACATCAGTGAAATATTTTGCAGCTTTGAAACAATTTCAGTATATTCCTTTCTGAGGAATATGTATTTCAAAAGTAATTACATGTTGCTTCCCTCAGAGTACTTTGAAAAAAGTATATTCTTTGTGATATTTTGAATGCCCTTAATTTATATCTCAAAAAACATATTCTATTGCTCTTCTTTAGTTATTTTAATGTGAGATAAGAATAAGTATATTATTATCTGTGTAACAAACTATGTTGTATAGGTGATTCTGATTTTCTGAAGTCGTTTCTGGCAATCCATGAATCATGTAAAATGTATGGAGCAACGCCTAGCCGGTATATGACGTTCCTTCATATATACAGTACCATCAATAACAGTAAAAGAAGAGAGCTGATAAAAAGGCAGAACCACTTGCAGGTATGTATTTAAAACATTTTTAACATACGTCTTTTCAAAATACTCTCACATTCGGAATTGCCTTGTTTATTAATGGGCTGTAGCTGCTAAGGTGGTTGTGTGAGGTGTCCTCTGTTGGCATATGCTCATGCTGTGGTTTCAGAAGAGGAATAGTATGAATCTTAATATGCATCTCTGTTCAAATACCTCAAAGAAGAGGTGGTTTCTCGTTTTCATTAATATTTTTAGTCAAGAAAGTATTAGACTTGGTATGTTTTCTCGGAAGAGTAAAAAGTACTTGAAAGCCCTTTTTTTCACCCATATGTATTGGAATTGTGTTGCAAACAACCCATCATCTTTCCATCAATTTAAGTCCTGCCTCTGCTTGTATAAATTTTCCCCATATATCTCCATATGCTGTCCCTTTCTTTATATCTCTACAGCAACTTCCTGCTTTGTGTGATTCTTGTGTCCTAGTTCAACAAGCTGTTATCTTTAACCTCAGGGTGCTCTTGTGTAGCTTTGGCCAAGACTCCCTTTCTTGTGATTTTCTCTCATTTTGTGTTTTGGAATTGATTTCAAACTCCTTTTCTGCAAATCAAACGTTTACACAGTTCTAGACCAAATGCAGTTTATCTCACAGATGTTGATTTACTCCTGTTCTGTATGCATAAAATGCTTATTTTTGAAACCCATTTGTTATCTTTCCAGTCATAATTCCTTCCCTCCCACCAGTATATTTCTGGAAACATCTGTATGATTCTTTAGGACATGTTACTTTTTGTCTTTACCCTTCTCCTTTTCCTTTCAGCTCCTTTTCCCAGTGACCCTTGCTGCTACTCTGAAACCACACTAGTAAAGTTGTATTTCTTCTTAAAGCATCTGTCAAAACTAAATGACTTCCTTGCCTTGTATTTTACACTGTTTTTATTCTGTCTGCCAATATTTTTCCATCACTGTAGTAAGCAATTTAAGAAGATTTACGTTTGTAATGATATAAATTGCTTTTTTATTTATTTAGAAAGTAGCTGTAGTTTGTTTGTGACAAACACTCATTTACTTGTTAAATGCTCTGGTTAAATAAAAGTAACCATTTGCATGAAAATTAGAGATGTGTATCCTAAATCAAAACATCTTCCAGGTAATATTTTTTTCAAATATATCTTGAAATAATTCTATTACCTGATTACCATAGAGCAAATAATTTAGAAAGTGTGAATAAAGAAAATAGTTAAGCATAACTGAGGCTTTGTTTTATGTGCATCTATGTTATTTCTACAAATATGTAGAAATAGGATAATCTAATTTGTTTCAATTTGTTTAATTTTTGTAGATTTGCTTTTAGAAGATATATATGGAGTTAATATCAGTTAACTGAATGCTATTGAATTAACGAGAAAAACATTATGTACTAGTTGCTGTTCCATTAAATGTCTGTTATTTTAAGAATTTTGTTTTCAGCTTTTTGATGTAGTAATAGATCTTACAGCAACACATCTAGAAGTGTACAGTCTCATTTTTGGGTTAAATAATGCTAAGAAAATGTAAATAATATTGAGAAAATGTGGAACACAAAAAATTAATATTATTCTACATCACTCTTAGTTTGTGCATAGTATTTGTAAACAACCTTCATCTAAACCCATTTAAAATTCATTGCTAAATAACTGCTTCTTTTAAACTTTTATAGGCAGGTGTTTCAAAGCTGAATGAAGCTAAAGCCCTGGTAGATGAACTGAACAGAAAAGCTGGAGAACAAAGCATTTTACTCAAAACAAAGCAGGATGAGGCTGATGCTGCCCTTCAGGAAATTACAGTATCTATGCAGGTGTTGTATAAAATCACATCAAAAGTGAAAAATAGATACTTTTCTATTTTTGATCTCCATAAGTGTCTGTGCTTTGTATTCCTTTCAAGGGCTGTGAAACCTGATGCTTTTACAAGAATTTGCCTAAGGGAATGCATGAGCCCTGAGGCTTGAATAAACTTGAAACAGGACAGAGTATTATATAACTTAAATCATATTTGAACTGATTGAGTAGGAAGAGATCAGTGGAAGTTTTGCACCTGAGTAGAATTTATTGCTGTAGTTTAGTCTGAAAGTTTTCCTAGAACTTCATAAATCCAAATTGATCCATTTTGTGTTTATTACAGATAGGAACTTTAAACAAAATACTGACAAGCAGCACTATTTTAAGTAACAAATACCAGGAACTAAATTTGTGGACTACTAGAAAGTATGTATTTCATGAGGTCCAGTCCTCTGAAGTTAATTCAAAGAAGGTTAAGTAATACCTGTGTGTTCATCACTCCTTGAATTTTTATTCTTCAGCTCAGAGGTAGACCTGTTTTTTTGAGGAAGTTATTTTCTTTTGTAGTGTTTTCTCAGTTAAGTGAAATAATTGTGCAGAAAATAGATCTCTACATTGATACTTCCAGGAATCATAAATGTAGGGTAAGCCTTAGTGAATCTGCTGTCACTGAACTGTTTGTTTTGTCACTGGTGTAGTCTGATCGGTCTGAAGCAAACTTAAATAAAGAAGCTCAGTGACAAAGACATTCTCTGTATGCAGTAAAGTAGATGCTTGCTCTTTCAAACCATTTGGTTCATAGTGCTTTAAAGGTGCATTACTTCCCATTTTTATGAGTCTACTTCTGTTGGCAATTTTTAATACTTTTAGGCTCTATGTGCCTACTGTACATGAATTTGAGTAATGATGATTGGCTTGCTGTGTTCACTGCTGGCCTCGAAGAATTTATTATACCATTTTCCTGATTTCTGTTTTAAATCTGTGTCTGCTGTTGTCCAGTAGAGTTACAGGTTGTATGGGTAGCACATATTACATTGTAGGACAAAATCAAATAGGCCAAAAGCAATGAAACATGATGGGCCCACTGACATCAGAAAAAACACAGTAGAATTCTGATTATTTAGATTAGCATAAAATATAGGTACCCTCTAACATTTTAATGTCACTTCAAATGTTCTAGTTTATGTGAGAGGGCTCTAGTACAGGCAGACTCTTTTAATCTTCTTTTAATCTTGCCTTAAGCAAGGCTTTTGACCTACAACTGAATTTTAAGGTTTTCTTATTCAGAGCTATCATTCAGTACATGTAGATTTGCATGAAGTGTCTAATCTAGTTTTACGCAGCTAATATTGTATGGATTTGAATGTAATCTTCAATGACATGCTGGTCTATAGCTTGGCTTAAGTTCTCAGAAAGATTGTTGTTAATCTCAAGGTTTTCTTTGCTTATATACATCTGTTACCTTCTGCTACAAGTTCAACTTAGCTCGACTATAATAATGTGTTATATACTGGAAAAATGTAAACTCTGGGCTTTGTTTTGTATCTTTTAGGTGAACTGAGCCTACAATATTAGTTTTTTATGCATTTTATGCTTTTATCCTCAATTACTTGTTTTGGTACTGGTATTGGTAATCCCTGTTTGTATGTGGGGTTTTTTGTTGTTTTTTTTTGTTTTTTAACTTCAGGATATGTAAGGTCCTTTTTATTGTAGTTTTATATACTAGTTAGTTCTTGTTGTACTGAAGTGCTTAGGAGTCCTGGAGATGGCTAATAGGTACTCTCTGCTCTATGGTGGGCACAGTACAAATCCAGGAAAAAAAACCCCTATGTAAACGCAGCTTACAATATATGTGTAGGACATAAGGCAGGTATCCTGACAGACAGATGGGTGCAAATTTACAAGTAAATAATGTATTAGTATTTTTAGGCTACTAGGCTGTAGTTCCAACAAAACTGCTGCTTTTATGAACGTTATAGAAAAGCAGGGTTTTAATAGTGTCATGAAAGAAACAGAAATGTGAGCAGCTACAAAGACAATGGCAGGAAGATATTACTTTCAAATATAGTAAGAATGTTACAGAGGCTGTCACTCTTATCCTTTTAGAGGAGGACTGACATCTTGATAAGGAATGGAGAATCAGGGACAAGGAGAGAAAAAGATCTTAATGAGCCTCAAAAAATAGAGATACAGATCTTGTCTGTGATAAAGAAAGGGAAGGAGACACAGTAAAAGCAAAAGATGCTTATTCCATATGATTTAGTTACCTAGTCAGCCTGTCTAGTATCAAATAGTCTCAGCTATTTTATTGTAATTGGTATTGTGCAGATTATATTACAATCAAGACTAAAAGAAATGAGAGACGTAAAGGAATAAAATTTCTAAATGTTTTCTTTTTTTTTACAGAGTGCTAGTGAGCAAAAAACAGAAATGGAAAAAATAAAACACAGGATAGCAGAAGAAGCTGCAAAAATAGAAGAAAGAAAAAGAAAAATTGAAGATGAACTAAAAGAGGTTCAGGTAAGAGCTGATAAGGATAAGTAAGATTTTGCTGTCTGATTTTATTTGACTTACTGAAATCCTGCCATGCAAAATGGTTCTGCAGAATTTATCCCTGCATTTCTTAAATTTTGTTTTAAATTATTTTGATATTAAAACTTTTATGCATTAGAAAACAGTATTGTATTTTCCAGATTTAGACTGTCATGTTGGCATTTGTGTTTTATTAGCTCCTAACTACAGAAAGAATTCTCAGGACAAATCTTAACTCCAGTTGCTATTTCTATGCTGCCATGGTCTGGAGCTGAGTTCCATGGATTTTATGGAATGTTTTTCAACTACTAGTATCTTATGTAGACCAACTACATTACTCTGCCTTGGTCAAGCTGGTAATATCATAGGGCTTGGTACTATCAGGTGAATGGAAATAGTTTAATGAGAGAGAGTTTCCAGCTATTACTAAAGTCTGAAAATTAGATATCCTAATGGCACTATAAGAAGCTGCTTGTTTAAGAGACCTTACAGCTGTTAAGCATCAGTTTTTTTGGGAGGTGCGTGTGTTCAGTCATTGCTTTTAGTCTCTATTTTTCACCCCATCCATTTTAAAAATGTACTGAAGAATAAGGGGAAAGTACAGCAACTTAATTTTTTTCCTTTTAAATATCATAGGTGCCAAGGAATTATAACGTTGTATTGAAAGTGACATAGAACTACAGGATTAGGGTAAATCCCTTTCTGTGGTCTTTGATAAATATGAAGCATGTGCAAGGTGCGCACAGTCTTTAATGATAATCTTTAACTTTCTTCTGTTTTCTTATCATTTTGTTGCTTTGTTGATAAGGGCAAAGGCTGTCTGGATTTGTTTAGCTACTGAAAATAGAAAGCTTTTGTGACCTATACTTCTAAGTATCTTTACAAAGATATCCTCAGGCATGCCTATAAATAGTAATTAGCATAATTATTAAAACATACCTGTATCACAATGAACTTTTAAGCAATGAAAGAGCAAACAAACATGATTGATACTAATATCTATATAATGTTTATGAATTAAAGTGCTGAATGAAAAGTTAGGGAATGTCAGGGTTATAATATGCTGTTTTATATGGAAATATTTTTATTATCACTTGGCAAATTTTTAATAACTTGTGCATGTGAATATCATAGAATTGTAGAACGGTTTGGGATGGCCGGAACCTTAGAGATCATCTAGTTCCAACCCCCCTGCCATGGGCAGGGACACCTTCCACTAGACCAGGTTGCTCAAAGCCCCATCCAACCTGGCCTTGAACACTTCCAGGGATGGGGCATCCACAACTTCTCTGGGCAGCCTGTTCCAGTGCCTCACCACCCTCACAGTGAAGAACTTCTTCCTCACATCTAATCTAAATCTACCCTCTTTCAGTTTAAAACCAGTACCCCTTGTCCTATCTCTACATGCCCTCGTGAAAAGTATATACATCAGTGGTGGCTGGTTAGGTGATAAAATATGTAAAAAGAACAAGAAATTGTATGAAAACTGAAATGGCAAACGTTCAGTTTCTTGTATCCTCATCTCTTTCTTAATGTGTTATTATGTTTTAAGCCACTGGTCAATGAAGCTAAATTAGCAGTTGGAAATATAAAGCCAGAGTCTTTGTCAGAAATCCGGTCACTACGGATGCCCCCTGACATAATCAGAGACATACTAGAAGGAGTTTTACGGCTAATGGGGATTTTTGATACATCATGGGTGAGCATGAAGAGGTGAGGATTTTATTTAAGCTTTAAACTTAAAGAGTAATTTACAATATGAAATACTTTCTATTACATTCAGAAATAACATGTGTGCAGAATTCTTTGGTTTCATAGGGAAATAACCTCTTAGTTATTTAATTCTTTTTACAGTTTCTTGGCCAAAAGAGGTGTGAGGGAGGACATAGCAACCTTTGATGCCCGTAATATTCCAAAAGAAATCCGAGAGAGTGTTGAAGAACTTCTTTCTAAAAACAGAACATCTTTTGATCCAAAGGTATTTCCTGATTGCATTACATAAAATGAAAAAAGACAAAAAGAAAAAAAAGGGAAAAAAAAGAGACTCAATTGTCTGATTTGCCAACATAATTTTTAGAATGAACTTAAATTAGAGAAAAAGTGATGAATTCTGCGTACAGAATTTGTCAGTATAAAGAAATAAAAGTGTAGCAGAGATTACTGTGTTGCGTACTGCCTCTAACTGAGAATTTTGTTGGTGACTGAGGAGTGGTGGGATGAGAAGTCATTACAGAGTCAAGTCCTCAGAGATTTTTGTCGCTGGTATAAATTAGAACTCAGATCAAGGAATTGTAACTGGCTCCCTCTGGCCTCCTTGTAGCAGTAAGTCTTAACAGTACACTTAATTAAAAAAAGGGGTACCAATAATGATTAAATGTATGGGTGATCTTTGAGAATTGATTTGGCAGTAGTTATAAAAAGGAATTCTTAAATACTAGTTCCTTATCTTTAAAAGGAAAGTTGTAGTTCCCTGAAAAGAAACACACTGATAAATTATGCACTAGTTTAAAACTTACTAACTTCAGTGAAGCTTCATAGTTGTAAAGGTACCTTTCTTTTTTTACACAGATTGATGGCCTACAATGTAATCTCTTAGTAACAATTTAAAAGATCAGTTCAGTAGAAGAGCTGGCTAATTGGCATATTTCAGTCAATAACTCATAAATCTATTGCAGTTATTTATCTTGTATTTATGTCATCTACTTTACACTTCAAGGACTTTCTTGTAACTGTTACTGATTTTTTCAGAATGCTAAACGTGCCAGTGCTGCAGCTGCTCCATTAGCAGCTTGGGTAAATGCCAATGTCCAGTATTCCCATGTTCTAGAACGAATTCAGCCTTTGGAAAAAGAAAAGGCTGGCTTGGAATCGTAAGTTAGACACTGTTACAAAATAAATGTTCTTAATTCCAGTGGTGGTGGGTGAAACTAAAGCTGCCAAGGAGGAATTGATGTTTATTAAAAACAAAAGATACAAGAAACTGTACCTCATCCATAGGTAATAAAATGTTCATGCTGAGACAGAAAAAGTAAGTGTGCAATATTTTGTTTTTCCTGGAAGCTATGCTTTGGATATTTTTCAGCCAATCACAAGTTATCTGTCTCAGCTGAAATGTGTCAGTGAACATCACAGATATGCTGAAAATGTATTCCGTCAGTGAAACCCGTGCTATTTTATGACACGTATAATTCCTCTTTTTTCAGTCATGTACCAAGCATAATTAGTTTCTCCTTAAGAACAAAAAGATATTACATACTCTTATGACCATCTATAACCTGAGCAATCTATACTGTTTGTTTTGCCAGGTCTTAAAATTCTGTATTGGAAGAATTTGTTCTGATCTTTAAGAATACATTTGAATGGAGTATTCGCTTTCCATTTTTAAAGCTATGTGATGAGAAGTAGTCAGAACTTTTACATGTGAAAACAGATTTTTGTTAATATAAATCACAAGAAAGAACTGTCTCTGAACTATCTCTGTGTAAATGACTTTCCTGTTACATTTACTCTTTTTTCTTTTCCTTTGGATCTTTAGTCTTAACATAAATATTACATCTTTGTAGTAATCTCAAGAAAACAGAAGACAGGAAACAGAAGTTAGAAGATCTTCTGAACTCTGTTGGTCAAAAAGTGTCAGAACTGAAGGATAAGTAAGTTAGGTTTGTTTATTTCAAGATATAAATAAAAACATTGATGATTTTATAGTATGAATAATAAAATTTATATAACCAAATGTAACTCCCTGCTCTGCAAGATATTTACATCGGAAGTATCAATAATTAGGCTATCTATACACTCAGTGGAGATATATAAATACTGTTAGAATACAGTTCCATCTCGTCAATCAGATGAAATGCTCCTTAAAAGTACCTGCTTCTCACTACTGACTGTGTTGGAAGCCTTCAGTGTAGACATTATAGATGTCAAAGATAAGCAGTATATCTCTCACCTTTTAAATCTAAGAGGACTTTAATGTCTCCTTAGGACTTTGGAAACATTCCTATACAAGACTTCTACTCATCACAGCTTGAATAAAGGCAGTTCTGTTTCTTTTAGGATGGCCTGCTTTTCTGACAGTTAGCTAGTTAGTGATCTCCTTTTTTTTTTAGCATCTCATCAAGTACATGACTCACAGTGGCATAAAAATTACTGTGGTGAACCTTTATACTTTCTCCAAATTCAGTTTAATCCAAGTCTTTTAGTTTCATGTTTCTATTAGGTAGATAGTATAGGAGATACTTTACAACCTGACATATGTGCATGTTACTCAAAGTCATGTTTTGTAGTCTGCAAAAAAAAAAAAAAAATTGGAGAATTATTCTTGTCATTCAGCTATATAGTGATGTCTTAGATTAACTAGATACTATATATTACAGTTAAATATATTACTTGAAAAAGGTGGGTTATCAAATGCATTAATTATTTTAATTAAATATTAATTAAGTTAAATAGATATTAACTATTACAAAATAATACCTAAACCTTGCCTGTTGTTTGGGGCAGCTTCTTACTTCGTGGTAGTTTACAAAGTAGAGTACTGTGCATTGAACTGGGGTCATCCGTGTGAATTAGCAATATTCTCCTTTAAAGGTTTCATAGATTAAATTTACCAAAATGTATAAATGTGTAGTATGGTGTTGAGCTTGCTATTGGCCTAAGTGCAGAACGAAAGACAATCACTAAAATCAAGTCAGGCTGTTTAAACAGAAGGAGGAATGATTTTCAGATGTTATAGTCTATACGGCAAATATATTTTTAAATCTCACCTGTGCATCTATTAAATTTTTTTAGTTAAAAGTCTA
Source organism: Haliaeetus albicilla (assembly GCF_947461875.1). Lineage (NCBI taxonomy): Eukaryota > Metazoa > Chordata > Aves > Accipitriformes > Accipitridae > Haliaeetus > Haliaeetus albicilla. Next base: position 12,409,972 of record NC_091502.1, on the reverse strand, counting down.
ACAAGCTCATCTGCCAATTAGAAGCAGAAGGTATAAAAAAGAATTGTAGCTGTGTTGTTCATGAACAGTAGGGGAGGAATTCATTACAAATTCAGTCAATTAAACTGCCTTGAAAATAACTGTCCATAAGTTAAGTAGTTCATGATAGCATGATAGCAATTACAAACAGTAGTTGTTTTACAGGTTCCAGAGTAGAACAACAGAAGCAGCAAAACTTGAAGCAGAACTAAGTAAAGCTCAGAAAACATTGAAAGCTGCAGAAGTACTGATAAATCAACTCGATAGGGAACACAAAAGATGGAGCACCCAGGTTAGTGAAAATTTTCATAAATACATCTTATAGCTGATAACTTGAAAATACAATTTTTGCACTGTTTGGAGAATGTAAGTTATTGCTATTCTGCATGTCTCCTAACTGTGCCTATATTTGATTTCTCATTAGAAGTAGAAGCTTTTCTTCCTTCTGAAACTTCCTTTTACTTCACTGTACAAGTTACCTTACGTATATCACATAGCTACAGAATGTGTAAAAACCCCCCACTATATAATATAGAACATACAATGTTCTTCGACGTTTTTCAGTCACAGTAATAACACAGTTGTTATGATGGCTGAACACGTCAGCAGTTGGACCCTCCAAACTGAGATACAATTAAAAGGGACAGATTTTGGGGAACTATTAAACAATCATAGTCTTAAAACATTATCTCTTTTATGGCATCCATGTTGGAAATGCAAATGTAGACCTACCCAAAATGGTGGGTTGCTTTTGAAGTCTTCACTTATGTGTTTGAAACTTTTCTGCTTCTAAAGTAGGGAAAGTGAGCATATCTTACTTGCTCAAATTATGTATTTGGGAGAAACTGGCAAGCCTTTGGACACACAGGCCCTTCGTCAGTCTGAAACAGAAAGGAAAATTTCAAGATATATATAAGCTGAAAGTAGCTGTCACCTCCAGAAAGTGATACCAAGCTATCTTGGGTATCTCAAAATGGAAAAAATCTCCCTGCTGAGAAACATGGTCCTGTCGCTCCATTGACACTGAAAAAAGCCTAAACAATTAGACTGAATTCCTGCATTTTGAAGAACCAAAGTTAGGGATAGGTGAATCCTTCTTGTAGGCTGACCAGCATAATGGAAAGAAATGGAAGATTTTCCTCTTAAAGTAGCTTTACAGCTATTCTATCTGCTATAGTAAGGATTGGGTATATTTGAACCCCAGAGTTTAAATGCTTCTAAAAGTGATTCCTCACAGATTCTCACTCTGGTACATTAGCCCTGTCTTTAGAAAGTTCAGACTATCTGTTAATGGTATGCTCTGGACCAAACTGGCAGATATAGTAGTCAGGAACTCATCCCGTATTAAGGATGGTGAAAAAGCAGTATTCATCTCCTTTTAAAGTAAGGAGGAAGTAATAAAAAGTTGCTTTTTTTGTTCATGTATCAGACTTTTTTTTTAATGTCAGTTTGATTAAAGTGAAAAAGTGGCAGTACTTTCAAACCCATTATGGCAGTCATATATTATTTTGATACACTCTGTTTTTCTCCAAAATACTGGAACGTTTCAAAGCAGTGGTGATGTAGTGCAGATAAATGATTTGGAGATATATGATAAATATATTTTACCATGTATGTCTGCAGCAAATCGCATTTTTCAGTGTAATAGATACATATAGTATTTAGTGTCTGTATACATATTGCAAGTGGTACTCACTAGCTGACTGTGACTGTGACTAGGGTCACATATTTCTTATTTTTCTTACTATAATACTATTTATCCATTTGCTTATAAGTGACAAGGTGAACTGTTCATCAGATTCTTAGATTTTTAGTAGCTGAATTCTCAGAAACATCTGTCCATGCTCTAGCCCAGAGCTAAAAAGAACTTTTCCCATACTTTCGTGTGTGTTGCTGTGGCTTAGCTAGGTATAGATACCTGAAATGCAAGAAGAGAGACTGTCTCAACTGTACTCTCAATAGCAGGCAAATTTAATTCTGATTTTTTAGTAACCGATGAGAAATATTAACATAGTTTTTGTTTTCAATACACCTATACAATCTGTACTTTTTTTTTTTTTTTAAGGTGTCAGAGATAACAGATGAACTGGCTACGTTGCCTAAAAGAGCTCAGTTAGCAGCTGCATTTATTACCTATCTCTCTGCTGCTCCCGAGGATCGGAGGAAAACCAGCTTGGATGAATGGACCAAATCAGCAGGCCTTGAAAGTAATTTTGTGTGTGTGTGTGTGTGTGTCTGTTTGAGTCTGTGTGTATAAGTAATTAAGCTTGATTGAGGAAGTGAGAAATGCCAATGAGTTCTAACGAACAGTCTCAATTGTCCCCAAATGAAAAGTGACAAAATCTTCTTACTCAATAAATACTTGTGTATACAGACTGACTATTTCTTAGGATTATCCTATTAATTATTAAGATTATAAATACTTACAAATTCTTAAGATTTAGTGTAGCGTTCGCCGCATATCAAGGTGCCGCGATTAGATCACTGGTCGGCCCGGACCAGGGAAAGAGACAGATAGCACACACAGTGTGAGCGCCAACTTCCCCCTTTTATTGCGCAGTCAATTCCTTTTATACTAACAAGGGTAGGCGGGATTACAGACACATCATAAGGCTGCGACTAACCCTCTAACTTTCCGTGACATCGCGAGATCTTCCGAACGCCAAACCCTACAATTTAGCTCCATAGTCCTTGCTTAAAAAGAAAAGTTTACATGAATGAATGTATTCACATTAACTGTTGTAAATTTGCCAATGCATTTTGAATGCTTCTGCTTTTGCAGTAATCATTTTTATTTATGTGTGTTAATAACACCATTAAATATTTTTTATAACATCAGCTAGTTAATAGTAATAAGTTCAAGCAATAAAATAATAAATTTAAGGGAAATCTACATGCTTGTACTGTGTTAGACAGAGTCTCCACTGTATATAGAGAGGTAAATGCTTAGAAATTACGCAGACTATAAATACTAGCACAAACTTATACTCTTTCATTTATCAGAGTTCGATTTACGGCGGTTCCTGTGTACAGAAAGTGAGGAGTTAGTTTGGAAAAGTGAAGGTTTACCTTCAGATGACCTTTCAATAGAAAATGCTCTTGTCATCTTGCAGGTAAATTTGTTTTTTTGTCTTGTCTTGGAAGTATTTAAATTTCTACAAATTTCAGTAACATGGCATCTTTCTGGAATTTTGAACTATTTCATTTGTGTTATTTTATTAGCACCACAGAACACACACAGAGAAACAAATACTTCTGTAACTCTGGGTATTCTGTCGCAAAAGGAAAAAAAACAGTTAAAGAAAATACGTGTTTTTCTTTTTTGCTTTTACAATTTTCTTCCACATGTCAAAAAGATAAAACCTGGTATCGGTCTATTCAGGCTTAAAGAGTGACTAATCATTAACACCAATACAGTCAGTGGAAGATTATGTCCTATATATGTTCACTTTGACATATCATTTCTAATACTTTTTTTCTCAAAAAAGGAAAAGGCTATATGCAGATACATTTCAAAACATCTAGATTTTAAACCCTCAGATTTCATCAGATTAGCTCTGTGATATAGGATACAAAATGCCATTAAATTAAGGCCAATAGCTAATAGACTTGAGAAAAGAATTGTAATACTATGCTTACAATTATGATTCAGTTTTATCATATAGTTATATATAGATATATAATATATAATAAATATACATATGCAATCGCACAATTATGTACATAATATTGTATTTAAGATGTAGTCATTTATCAGATCTGCTAGAAAGTAAAGATTTAACACCATGAGGAGAATCTGCATTTGCCACAGGTAGTTTGCTTGGATGACTGATGATTTGATTCTCTCAAATCAGTTACAGCCTTTTCTCCAATTTAAATTTATCTTGCTTTATCATCTTGATGTTAGATCTAGTTAACCCTTTCTCAGTTTGATTAAAAAGCTCGTCAATAAATACCATTTTGTACCCTTAAAGCTACTTATATGCTATAATCAAATCTTATTTTCATCTTTTTCTGTAGTTGAATATATTGAGCTTTTAAAAATCTCACTGTGCCTGAAAAGCTTTGTCAAGCCCTCACTCAGCTCGGATAAGTTTCTTTGTGTAGTTTTTTTCAGCATCCTTTCAAAACTGGAATTGGACATGGTATTTTAGCAATGTCATCTGCAGTACAGTTCTCAAGCTTTTGTGCTCATCATATTTTGATGCTTGGATATTGTCTGCGTTTCCCTGTCTTCCAGTTTGAGATCTGTGTAGTTACCCTGTTTGGAATAGTAGGACTCGGAATCTAAAAAAAAACAGCGAAACAACCCTGAAAGTGTTCTTCTATCAGACTGAACCAGAGAACTGCTGAAAATACATGTTTAATCCCTCAGCAAGTTTGCTGATGACACAAAACTGGGAGGAGTGGCTGATACACCAGAGGGTCAAGCTCTGCCCAGAGGGTCCTTGACAGTCTGGAGAGATGGGCTGACAGGAACCTCATGAAGCTCAACAAGGGGAATTGCAAAGTCCTGCACCTGGGGAAGAGCAACTCCATGTACCAACATGTGCTGGGGGCCACCCAGCTGCGAAACAGCTTTGCAGAAAAGGACCTGGGGGTGTCCTGATGGACACCAGGTTGTACATGAGCCAGTAATGGGCTTTGCTGCAAGGAAGGCTAATGGTATCCTGGGTTGCTTTAGGCAAAGTATTGGCAGCAGGTCAAGGGAAATGATCCTTCCCCTCTACTCAGCACTGTTGAGGCCAGGGCTGAAGGTCTGTGTCCAGTTGTGTGCTGCTCATTATGGGAGGGACATGTATGTACTGGAGAGAGTCCAGTGAAAGGCCACAAAGATGATTAAGGCAATGGAGCATCTCTCCTATGAGGAAAGGCTGAGACAGCTGTGACTGTTCAGCCTGGAGAAGAGAAGGCTCGGGGGGATCTTATCAATGTCTGTAAATACCTGAAGGGACAGTGCAAAGAAGGCAGAGCCAGGCTCTTTTCAGTGGTGCGGTGCCCAGTGACAGGACCAGAGGCAATGGGCATAAACAGAAACACAGGAGGTTCCGTCTGAACATCAGGAAACACTTTTTTACTGTGACAGTGGCTGAGCACTGGCAGAGGTTGTCCAGGGAGGTGGCGGAGTCTCCTTTCCTGGAGATACTCAGAAGCCATCTGGACACGGTTCTGGGCGAAGCAGCTCTAGGTGGCCATGCTTGAGCAGGGGCTTTCGACCAGATGACCTCCACAGGTCCCTTCCAATCTCAACCATTCTGTGATTCTGTGAAATCTTAAATGCACATGTCAACTGTGAATAGGTCTCTCTTCTCTTGCCCCACTTAACTACCATCTCTGTGATCACTCTGTGTTGTGACCATTGTATAAGTTCTGAGCACTTACATAATTAGTATATCAGTGGTTAAAGTTTCAACGTTTAGAAAGCAATGTGTATAGCATAACATCTCTTAATATAATGTAATAAAATAGTAAAGCTTTCCACAGAACTGGTATGAGAACCACACATTAATAAAGCCTTTATTAAAGTGAAAACGTGCTGTCTTGTCAGTATACATGTTACTAGGCAATATCACCAAAATAATCTACATTGAAGTGTTTGCAAGTTTGAGATCTGGATTTGTGATACAAGTAAAATGCTATTTGTATCTTTATGCATGCAAAATACTTATATTCGTTATTTTTTCTAAAATGCATTGAGGTCCAAAACCAGAAGTAATGTACCTTTGCCACTACAGGAAGAAAAAGGAAAAATAACACCTCTTCTTCAAAGTTTCAAAGCGATTGTGAATAACAAAAGCTGTAGATTATACTAATTGAATAGAGACTCCTGTTTTTAAGAGAAGATGAAGAACTGCCTAACTTTAGCAGGGCAAACACCTGAGAGTTTTGGTCTTTTTTTTTAAAAAAGAAGAAATAAAATAAAAGACATAAAATTCCTTCTACTGTTGTTTGTTGTCATTTTGTTTTTAGGCAGTTATTGTTTCTTTAAACACTTTGTTAATGAAAAAGATTTTAAAGTTACTAAACCATTAGTTTGGGGAAGTAAAAAAAGGACTCCATTCAATTTTATTCTTAAACAAAATAGATTTCAGTAAAAAAAAAAATAAAATACATATATATATTTATTTTTTTTCCCCTAGAGTAAAGTTTGCCCATTTTTGATAGACCCTTCTTTCCGGGCTACTGAATGGTTGAAGACACATTTGAAGGAATCACGTTTGGAAGTTATTAACCAACAGGTGCAGTATTTACTCTTGGTCTTACAATTCTGTTCTTCTTGAGCTCACTCTATTCCAGACTTTGGGGAGCAGTTTTTAAAAGGTTGTGATAGCAGTCAACAAAAATGGGGTTATGTTCCATGAAGCATATACTTTCTCAGAGTTCTAGGTTACAATGATTCTTACATGATACTGAAAATTTGTTTACTCAAGGAGGAGATCAGAGTATTTAAAATTGCATGGTCAACATCTGGTATTACTTCTACAAGTTTGCCTCTTTGTGCTGCACTCTCCAAGAATATCAGTTTTTCCTGCTGCGGGGGAAATAGTAAAAGATTTGTAAACAGGGAGGTATTTTGTATTCTTGGTTGCAGTTCACTGGATTTCAAGAGTGTGTATACACTTCTTCCCTAGGATTTTTGTGTTTTATTATTTACACTGGAAATAGTAGGTTGAATTTCAGTTTGAGATTAAGGTACCCAAGATTAATTGTCTACATGTCACTGTTTACATGGGTGGTGAGGCTTGGTACAGTTGCACACACGTAGTCAGGCATCTAGTGCCATTCAAAAGTCCCTTACTGAACCCTGCCTTGTCCTCAAGATATTGCTTCAACAGAAGGTAGGTCTTCCACAGATCCCTGCCAGCTCTGTGCAGGCCTTTTAGATTCTCTCTGATGGTACTAGATACATATCTTTTGGTAATTTAATGCTTCCCCTGCTAGCTGATTGGCTTGATACCTTTTAGGCTCTGTTGTCTGCATTGTCTGGGATCTCCATTGACTGTAATGAAATCTTAAACACGATGTGCATGTTTAGACACCTACATACAAAAGATTGCATTTAGATACCTTAATATCAATGTGAATCCTGCCCTTAGGTCTTGATTCAGTTTTGAGACATAGCTACCTAATAACATTTGAGGTGCATTAACTAGCCAGGACTTCCAGGTGCTCCTGACAGATGGCCCAAGACCTATGATAGACTTGGTTTCTTCTGGTACAGCACTTGGAGAGCTAGGCATGTTAAGTAGGTTGCCTGTATGTCAGTAGCTCAGTAGATCAAACTTATTTAAACACTTGTGGCTAAACCCGGAAATACTGTATGATGCTTGTAATAGAATTTTTCAGCTATACTACTGATTTTTAGATTCAGACTCCTGGTATAATGTCTTCCTGTTAATGCCAAAGTGTTAATATTTCAAAAAAACATGAATCAAAGGACTTTATTTTTATTTGCCTAGGACACCAACTTCCTAACTGCTCTTGAGCTAGCAGTGAGATTTGGGAAAACACTTATTATACAGGAAATGGATGGAGTGGAGCCTGTACTTTACCCGTTGCTAAGAAAAGATCTTGTTGCTCAAGGTAAATGACCAAGATCTTTACAAATGCTTGCTCAAAGCTTTTGTAGGTTAGATCTATATATATCATATAAAACTCAATTTTTCTGAAAACATGAGTATTGTGTAATTTTTTCCTCTTTAACATTAACCTGCTGCTAACACTTCAGTGTATGAAATACGTTGGAGATATGTTCTTGTTCAGTAAGTGGAAAAATATTGAAAAGTATTTAAAGATTTTTTTGACTGGAATTAGAATAAAGTGGTTTTATCAACTCTTCACAATTTAAATTTTAAGTTAATTTCTAGTGATAAGTAAAACTATGAGTTTGAAATTAGGAACTTGGGCCATACATAGACCAGAAATTGCACAACTGGTTGTGCAGTTAGAAATCAGAGTTTTAGAATGTTGGTGTTGCTGTTTCTCTTTCATTTGCCTAAAACTAAAGAAGGCACACAGGCCTGTCCCTGATGTGACTTTGAAATGGAGGGGGTCATAGAGATCAGCAAAATGGTGGAAATTGGTGGACGGAGTCTTCCTAACTGATGCAATGAAAAGGAAAAAAAAACATTTACATTTTATAGTATCTCTGCTTTGGAGAGATAATTTACTCTATATAACTCTCTATATAACTGCTTTGGATTTAGTTGCTTAAAAAAGGCGGATATGAAAAATTGTGTTGAAAGTGTAGCAAAGATAGATAGTAATGATGTAAGTATCTCAGCATGAATTATATTGAATTATGTTGCATATTTTGAAATTATATCAAAATAATTGAGTGGATTAAAAAATACTACAAAGTATGTTTAAATACTTTCTGAATTATTGTAATTAAAGTATATTTATGTTATCCTTAATAATTATATTTCTGCCTCAAGTGTTGAATCCTCAGCATGTACCACAGTCTGTGCATGTAATTTACAGTGTGAACTTTGGGCACTGAAAATAATTCAAGACTCCTTTTTGCTGTCATTTCATCTAATACTGAGATCTAATAGTGGGTGAGGTAGCAGTAATTCTTTTAAGTGTAAATCCATGGCAAAAATGTTAATGCTGTAGAGTTCTTAGATACATTTGTCTCCTATATCGGAAATGTCTGTTTAGTGACAAGAAAATGTTAGCTTAAATCAATTCTTCCATTACAGATGTGCTTGCTTGTTTATCCTCAGTAAGAGTTGAGAGCACCACCAAAGTGGTGACTTCAGGGATTTGTAGGAGGCTAGGTAGAACATCTTTACAACTTCCTTTTTTCACTAGCTTCTGCTGAACTTCGGAAAGCAGAGATACAGTATTACAGGCATCTTAGCTGATTTTACTCAAGGAATCAACTTAAGAGATGAATGTGTCTGCAGAACTGTGAAGAAAGCAGATTAAATTGAAATATACTAGTTTATTCAGGGAAATTCCTCATAACACTCAGGCATCCTCTTTTGCATGTTTATGAGCTATGTTAATGCTAGGTCTGTGCAAGTCCAAACTAGGGACCTGTTTTTTGAAAAGGGAGAATGGGTCACTATTTGAATCTTTTCAGTTACTTCACAAGCAAGCACACACTCCTGTTTGTCAAAACGTGGAGGTGGGGGCCTGTCTACATTATTTTGCTTGTGATGACTGTACATCTTTTCATTACTTGGAATGAAACATTAAGAAAAATGTGAATATATATATATACTGAAATAAATTTGTCTTTGTATAGCTTCCATTTTCTGTTTGATGTCTTTACAGCATAGGCCTAACATTTATTCTGATCCTTGGCACAGAAGCAAAATTGGTGTGAGATTTTCATCTCTACCAGTGTTTTAGCAAGAGAATTATACTTAGAGAATTTCTGATCTGCTCCCAGTGCTAAAAATAGGACCTAACTATGCCACCTCAGAAATTTCTCTGGAAAAGAAATTTTCACTTTGAAACTTTTCATCTTATAATTCTGTTCTTCCCTGTTTTTTAGTATCAGGAGGCAAAATCTTACTCTAGTCTTGTGATTGTTTGAGTCTATGCTTTTCTGACCCTGCTAGAATGGAAACCTGTACTGGAGGGAGTGTGGTGAGAGGCCATACATATAGTTTCATTCTGTGACAGGTGTATTGAGAAATGTCAAAACATTAGGAGTATAAACAGAGATTGAAACCATGACAGCAGAAATTTAATAAATTAATTTTCTTTCATACTGTGATTAAATTAAATGTATTTATAACAAGATAAATTTATGGCGTATTTCTTAATGGAATATTTTTCTTTCAGTCTATTGACTAGATATTCCAGCATCTTTAGTTTCATAGACTTTCTCTATAACAATTATCATAGAAAGTAATATTTTAATAGAATTATGATTGTACAGCAACATCAACTTTCTACAAATAAATGTAACAGATCCAGAGGTGAAATCTAATGGTTTTGGATCACATGCAGAAAATGTTGAACCATCTTAGTTAGCCAATATGTAATTATGGCTAGTGTGTTTTGGTAGAGTGGTGTACCTATATGGAAGTGTAAATGAAAATGTATTTAAATTATGACAGGATTCTTACACAAATGGGGGATTTTCCAGTGGTATTTTGTCTCCTATTCATTGTTTGAAAATTTCAAAGATTCATTAGTATTAATTTTACTTCAAGTCCATTTTTTGCCATTTATGCTTTTTGTATTGGGTAAGGACAATTCAATTATCCTGGTGTATTAAATATTCTCACTATGTAACTTGATTACACTAGGGCTATATTGCTGCATTTTTTTGTTTAACGATGCAGGATAGGTTATGTGCTTAAATTTTTAAAAATTATTTTTCTTTCCAAACAATTTATAAATAAATTTTATAAAATATATTTGTGTCTATTGGTCATAAAGTATTGCACAAATACCTTTATCTTCAGGTAATTCTAGAATGTTCCAATCAGAGTAAGTATAACATCTATTTATTATTTACAGGACCCCGTTACACTATACAAATAGGTGAAAAAAAGATAGATTATAATGAAGAGTTCCGTCTTTTTCTATCGACAAGGAATCCAAATCCCTTCATTCCACCTGATGCTTCTTCTATTGTTACAGAAGTAAACTTTACTACAACAGGAAGTGGCTTAAGAGGACAGGTAGGCTTTTAGAATAAAAACAGTGTATAGTGGACATTCATAGCTACATCCAGCTTCTGGAAGAAGCCCTATGATGCAGTTTGCGTTAATGGTCATGGAGATATTTTATAGCACACAAATATAAATGGTAAAATTGATGCTGAAACTAAATTTAAATTTTAAAATCTTGTTTTTATGCACTTTGGAACCAAGTAATGAGTCCAATAGAGAAAATGGAAACCGTTTCATTGACTTCAGTTGCAACAGATTAATTCCTAAGCTTGTTTTCTGTTCAAGATGCATTTACGGTACCATGGAAACATTTCTGTTATTGCCCTCCAGTGTCCTAGTTAGAAAGTAATGCTAGCATCAAGATACTTTGTGTACTGGAAAGATGTAATGAAACCAAAAAGCTATGTATTTTACTTCCTCAAAAATGCTAGTAGCTTTTGAGGTTTTTTTGTAATGTTTAGGAAGCAAAATGTAGCACACAGCTGGAAGAGGGAAAAAAAAAAAGAGATAAATTTAAGGGAGAAAAAACCCTCTTTATCTGGTATGAAACAAGTTTTTCCAAACTAACAAGAGGCTTAGAATGGGATGTAAATAAGATGTTGATAAGTAAGATATAATTCAAAATGTGAAGCATGGATAACCATATGGATTTCCTCCCTCCACTGGACATAGGGAACCGATATCATACAATGTAACCAAGTGAGTTGACCCCCTCTTTAAGTGGAAATACAGAAGAAAAAGCTTTGGTTTTTGTTTTCTCTCTTTGTTGGCAGGAGAGGGGTTTGACTTTTGGTAGACTTGCTGGAAAGAAATTTGCTACCATTCTTTCCCGTTTGTGCATTCTATTACCTACTTCTTTTTATACCTGATAACAGTATATACACTAATGAAGACTGCCGATCATTTAAACACAGATGTGATTCAGATTGAGGTGCAAAGGTTTAGGTCTCAGCATAAAAGGGTGTGAATCGGTGTCCTTAATAAAGTGATCCAGTGCCTTTTGAGATGTCCTTGAGTATCTCACCTGGCTTGCATCTGCCATTATACACAAGGGCAAGTTCCACAGTAGTTACTGAGTTATACTTGCTGCTGCAGGATATCCTGGATATCTACATAGATTTAAAGCTGTTGGATGTCTAGTGCAACTGAGTAAACCCTTGGAAGTCTCCTTTCCAAAATATAGACTATATACTGCTATATGATTAATCAATATATATTATGCTATATAATTAATGAATATATATTATGAAATGTTAGAGTGTTTTTTATCCTGTTGAATAATCTCCTTTCTTTTTAGCTTTTGGCTTTAACAATTCAGCACGAAAAGCCTGATTTGGAAGAGCAGAAGACAAAACTGTTACAACAAGAAGAAGATAAGAAGATACAGTTAGCTAAACTTGAGGAATCTCTTTTGGAGGTAAAATAAGTTTACCTCTTTTATATCTGTTAGATCAATAAGTGTTAATACTATTATGTGTTTGAATGAAGATGGTGAAAGTGTTGGAATAATGCACTCTCAGAATTTTTTATTTGAGAAAATAGTAGCATTATTAGCCTGGCGCTGTTGGAGAGTAAAGTAGATAAAATATGTACATCTGTCATGAAACTGTAATGTTTCAATACATTAAGCATCATCAAAGTTAAATGTATGAATTGTCGTTTAGATTGATTAATTTTAATGCAAGAAAAGAGAGAAAACTTTGTTAAAAATTATACTATTTCTTTTTCAAATTATTTTAAAAATGCCACATTTTTTAATGTCATGACTCATGTCCAATGATACTTTCTTAAGTTGAGAAATGATTCTGTGTTGTGAAAGGAAAAAAAACCTGAAAGAAAAATCCCCTGTAGAAAATGGAAAGATTTGTTGAGAGACATTTAAAACTTGAAACCTCCACAATTGTTTACTAGCAATGAACTATCATATTCTTATAGTTAACATTTTCCTTTCTCATATTTAAAGTTAATATTCTCAATTTTAAGTTTACCTTTTTATTTGAATGAAGGTAATTGAGCTCAGAAACAGTTGTACACCTCTATAAGAAAAGGTAGCTTCCAAGGAAGAGGACTGTTTCCTGTTTTGTTTGCATCTTGTCATGGATTTCACAGAAACCGTACTTCATACCCATAAGAATGGATCCTCAAATCCTCCTTCCTTCTAAAATGTCATAGATGCAGGGAGATTGACCTGCTGCCTCAAAACCCTGTAGCTGAGTCATAGAACTTTGCAGTATCCAGCACAAAGGACTTGAGCATAAGCTAATTGTTTTTACAGATTCCTCAAAAAGTACTAAATTGAACTTTATTAGACTGGCCATTAATAGCTCAGTTCTAGAATTTTGCACATAATTATCTAATGTGATTTGAATTTCCACATTTACTGTCTCTATTAAACTCCCTATTAAGTCTCAAAAACTTAGCTCAAACCTTTCTTAAAACTGTGATGGGGCAGATTTCTCTTATAGGCAGAGGGAAACTTGTTCTCTAACAAAATTCCATATTCAAAATTGATCATTGTTTAACATCTTAATGTCTACCAGAAGCTGAGAGTTCAGAGATGCAACAAAAAAATGTCCACTTTTTAGAAATAACTTCTTGCGTGATCTTGGAACTTCAAAATCTTTCACATTTGTCCAATCTGAATTGTCAAATGCAAAATGTCAAGTAATTGATGCCTAAGATATCTGCAACAAAAAGTGGCGAAGTATTAATACTGAGGTTGGTTTCAGCTTTGGCATTCTTGTTAGCACTGAAATCAGAATACTCTTTGACCCTGAAGAAAGAAACCTAAAGCTCAGTGGAAACTGACAGGTGCTACGTGGACTTTGTCAAAAAAGAAGTCAGTGCTGGAGGTGATCTAGCTCAATTCAAGTTAATCCTAAAGCAACATTAGCATTCCATCTGAAGTACTGTACTGGTTTTCTGCCGAAAGCTTTGGAGTAAAGATATACATGCTGTGGCTACCTCATAGCTCACACTATGATTCATCATAGCAAAATGGGACTCCCTGAAAAGACAGATGATCTTGTCCTAAATTCTTTTCAGCTAGAGAACTCTACCTCCAAATATGCTGAAAGGCTGTCCTGCAGGTAGTTGTTCAGAACTGACTTAACTGACAAGAAGCCAATTTTGTGTTGTTGTCTGACTAAAAAATTGTATTGAAGTATATTTACCAAACGTTAATAAAAAACCTTAAATAATAGTGAATCATTGAAGCTTTTCCTATTTCTTATTAGAAGTGTAATTGTTTGCACAGAAGAGCTCAGGGAAAATGCGGAGTAACTGCAAGGATTTTGAAGGGATCTCTGATTACAAAACTGAAATTGTTGTAATTGTGAATATTCATCTTAGTTGGAAATGAGAACTAAATTGTATAGGGGATATTAGAATGTTTCTGAAGGAAAATAAATATATGAATGCTTGGGTACAGGAAGTTATTACAAGTATCCAATTTCAGGTCAAACTGGTAGTCAAAGAGAAGAAAAAATACCCTAATTTGTATTTACCATGGGAATATGAGCGTGTAAGACTCTGATCATAGAAATCATTCTCAAAAGCTTGCTGATGACTTAAGTTTCAGAACCTGGCTATCTGGACTGTTTGAGTTTGTTCTTGGGTTTTATTTTCCATGCTTCTTTAAAACAACATCTCAGTTTTTGGAGTAACCACCTCTTTCTAGCACTCTTGATGCATTCAATGATACAGAAATATGTACAGGTCAGAATGAAGGACAGCTTCTAAAATGCTTACTTTACAGCTTCTTTTTTAATGTAACATAGATGACTTTTTTTTTTTTTTTTACAGACACTTGCAACATCACAGGGCAATATACTAGAAAATAAGGATCTGATTGAATCTTTGAATCAGACTAAAGCAAGTAGTGCGCTCATCCAAGAATCACTTGCTGAATCTCACAGACTTCAGAGTTTCCTTGATAAGGTAGAAGACTCTTTTAATCTTTGATTGCTGTTTTTTCCTGCTAAAAATGGTCATCTTCTATATAGGGAGGGTATATACATCCACAGGAGTATACGATCAGTAACACACTAAATTAATTTTTTGGAGTAAAAGATATTTGGGATATGCAAGTACTGAAAGTATTTTCAGTCATTAAATTCCTTTGTTTTACACATGGTGAATAGCTACACAATTTAAAGTCTGCCAGTTTGAATTAAAGGAATTTTCCTTAAGGACTTATTGGCAAGTAATGGGTTTTGACTTTATTTTTGCCATCTACTATTGCAAACAATATGGCTCATATGGATGTTCTTACTTAATATATATCACTTGCTATTGCAAAAATTTAGATGATCGGTAATGCTATTCATCTGCATGCTGTTTTTGTAACATATTACAGTTTTCCTCTGTGTTCTTAATTTGTTTAGTTTAAAATTCTCTGTTGAATTCTGGGACATGTTCTGTGGTAGGAAGAGGCCTCAGTGCCCTAGAGATTAATTTCCAAAATGTTCTTCATAATTTTAAGATTTTTTTTTGCTAAAATCGTTTCCAATTTTGAAATCTAAAGACAGTGTTGAAGTCTTGAGTGCATGTCCCTCAGTTTGGAGAATGGGAAAGGATTCAGTTTTCCAAAGCAGTGTGAGTCATCCAAATGTTTTTTCAGTGGGATGAATATATGTTTATGCGATAACCGGTAGATGGCAGTAATGTCCTGGTTTGTTAATAGATGTATGGGGTTTTTATCCGCAGGAGAGGGACGCCTATCTCCCCTTAGCTGAGAGTGCCAGCAAGATGTACTTTATTATCTCTGACTTGTCCAAAATTAATAATATGTACCGGTTTAGTCTGGCGGCTTTCCTGCGGCTTTTCCAAAGGGCTTTGCAAAGCGAGCAGGTATTTTCTCTTTTCCTGAAGCTGTTAATGCTGCAGAAGAATCAATCTGCTTTGATCCTCAGAATTTGTTAGTTGCTCTGGACATTTTTAGAAAACAATGTATAATAACTCATGATGAAATGTATAATAATTAGTCATGCTGAACTGTTCTTTAGCTATTCAGAATATGTGCAGATGGAATTTTTAATGATGTTACGTTACATATAAATTGTAAAATTGCTGTGCCATCTGAAACCAAAGTAACTCTTATTTGTAATTTCAGGTTTGCTTTTTGTCTGAGGTGAATTAGGAAAAATACGGTTGATTATAACTTTACTGAAGGCTTTATTTAAACAAACTAATGGTATAATCTGCAAATACTGCTAATTCTATCAGTAAGAGGTAGAATAGGAAAAGACCTATATTTTACATGGTTCAGTTACCTGAAGGAAGATCAAAACTTTATCTACTTTTATACATTTTGTAAGCATGCATGCAGTCTGTCTTGTTGAAAATGCAATTTTTGCTTTTCTATATTCTATAGAAATATAGAATATTCTATCTTTTCTATATATATGGCCAGGATGTTCTTACTGAAAGAATTATGGATTTATTCCTTGTCACTTCACTCTTTAGGTCTAAAAACCCACACTGAGTAACGATGCATTTTCTTTTTATTCAGCATCTCCAAAATTCATCTTATTTCTTTTTGTTTCCACTTTAAAAAGGCATTCACCAGCCTTTCATCATGTCGCTTTTGGATTCCCCTTTATTCTGGCATCTGTGCTTACAACTTTACTGCAACTCCAGTCATTACTAGGAACATGGTTCTGACTATGTGAACTTGCCCTCTATAAAGTTCTTTACCTATTACTTCTTTTCCACAACATGAGCTTCTAAGTTCTTGCTCTTACTTTCACACTCTTTCATAACTTCTTTTCTTCCTGCCTATTATATTACCTATTTAAAGCTCAACTTCTGGTTCTGGTTTCTTTATTTCTTCCTTTTTTTTCTTCTCCTCTATTCAATTCTTCATTTTTCCCAAGCTATCTTTTAGACATGGGAAAGGTATTAGTCAAATCAGCTTACGAATCCAAATTGCCCTCCTTTATAAACTCATCTCTTCAAATTCCAGCATGGTAGAAAGGAACTTGTTTCTGATAAATCTCATACTGTTACATCCCTCACATTCTTCCCCCCCACACACTTTTTTTCTTCCTTTATCCTAGCTATCTTTCAGTTTTCTCCTGTTATAATTAGTCTTTTAGTCTGTAAGCTTTGGAGGACAGAATATATTTATTATTTTCTACTTCAGTAGGGCCAAATTTGGCTGAAAGTTTAGTAACTACACTTAATGTCAATATACCTGTTTAATAACATTAAATATAGTCATTTAATACATAAGCAATTTTTTACCAAGTGAAAACTATTGAGATTTCAAGTATATTTATATTAGGAGAAGAAACTGTTATTTCATTCTCTATGTATTTACCTTATATATAATGTTGTATAATGTTCACAGTCAAAAAATCCAAGGCCAAAATATTAATTTCTTAATGCTTCAGCATGAACTCATTTTATTCTCTGCTCATTGATAACTCAGGTGAGTTCAATAATATGTTTTTAGAACTAGTAAGTGTCACATAGAATCCAGATTATTTGTGTCATTCTGCTGAAATTTACAAGGTACATAAAAAGATTTTTACTTCCACATGAATTTTTGAAATCCAAACATTCTTTTTAGGATTCAAGTAACACTGAGGAGAGAATCAAGTCACTTATTGGCTCATTGAAACATAAAGTGTATGAATATGTTTGTCGCTGTTTGTTTAAGGTAAGATTGTATTTTTTTCTGGCTTTTATACAGTGCACTGGGTTTGAGTATTCCTTCAGCAACCAACATTTGATCTACTTCAAATAAGGAGTATTGTGTCAGTACATATGTAATACAATACAAAAAAATTGCACTTGCAATATTTAACATGCAAAATGAGGTGGACTAAAAATTAGGGTATGACAGAATTAAGACTGCTTATGCACATTTCTCCACAGAGCAGTTTCTAATGGACAAGGCTATTCTCAGTCTAGTCCTATTTCTGCTTTACCTCTGGCTCCTCATCTCTGCCTCATTCTGGCTTCATAGCCAGTCCCAGGCTTGGCAGTCTTCTGAGCACTGTTACTCTGTTTGCTCTTATTTCTGGCATTCCTAAGTGTGAATGTTTGACCTAGTTGTCATGATAAGATTTTATGTGATTATTTTTTCTTTTTTTTTTTTTTTAAAAAAAAAAGGAAACCGAAAAAAACCATTGTAATACTCTCCTTTCTCTTTTCACATCCTGCACCAGTTGTCTGCCTCTGCTAGGTTGTTTGTTTCTCTCTGTTCCCCTGTTCCTCCATATAATGTTCTTAATGTATTTCTTGTTTGCTCTGTATTTGAATCAGCTGGCTTTTCTCTTCTTGCTTTCTTGGAGAAAACCTAGGATAGATATGCCTTTCACTTTCAATTTTAATTTTTACTTTTACATGGAACAGTCATAACAGTGGGTGTTTGTCTCATAGTACTAGGCTGAAGAATGCATAGTAGGACTGCATAGATGATTTGAGCAGTAGTACAAATCATGAAAGTCTGGAGTTTAATCAGTGAGAATGGAGAAATCTTGGAAAATTTTACGCCTCCTCCCTTCTCCCCCTAATCTAGCAACACTATATTGAGGATGCAGAAGTAGCAGTTATTTCTAAGGATTTTGGTTTATCAAAGTTCAAGTGCGTTCTCATGAAATAATCTCAAAATAATTTAATGTCTGTGTTTGAAGTCAGGAGTATGTGAAGCCTTCCAATAAGTCATCACGTCTTTTGAATATTGGAAGATGGCTATTTTTATATATCAGAAAAGATTAAAGATTTCAAAAGGAAGGCACAGAGAGATTTCTAGTAGGAAAGATTTTCACTGTGAATTATCAGATTGGAGTTTAGAAAATACTGAAAGTGTGTTACTGTGCAGCTTCAGAGTAATGGTCCATCTGGCTTAGTATCATGTTCTGATAGTGGAGAGAACAAATAAGCTTCTCACACCATCAGCAATCCACTGCTGATTCTGCCTTTTATCCATGCAAATTTTTAAAGACTACTGTGACACTGAGGCTTTACTAGTGTCTTCATAAGTGGAATAGCTGATAGAGTTTATGCCTTTTCAAGTGTGTTGGAATTGGAAAGGATGATTTTATTTTTCTGTCTGTGGTTAATATTTATGTTTGTGTGTACATAGACTTCATGTATGCTAGTAAGTGAAGTGGTGCTGAGACATTTTCCTGAGCACTGGAACTGGCACACCTGGACTGTTAATTTGTCAAAATAGTTGCTGTCATAGGTTTGGCCTGGGCCAGTTAGCATTCTTCCAAAAAATTCCCATTCAAGTTTTGGATCCTAAATCATCCAGGGAGTATTCTAATAGGCAGTTTGGATTTGGATTTGCTTACAGACCTTGTCTGAGAAGATGAAAGAGTCAAATGGTGCAGACTTCAGCCATTCCATGGCAGCTGTTCTCAGTGTCATGTGATGTTCATGGACATAGTTTATTTATCAATACAAAGAGAACTTCAGTGCTTTGCACAGTTTGACTCTGATTGCTAGTTGGGGCCTGTTTGCTCTCCAGTCTTACCCCTGTAACAAAACCAATAGTAAATACATGCAAAAAGAAAATATAATGTCTTTTATTTTCTTTAATTGTATCCTTGGGGATACTTTGTACCATATGGTTTTGTAATTGAAAGAATTAATAAAACGGAACTATTTAAAGCAGCAAACAACAACTTTATGTATCGGTATCCATAGAGATACAAATTATGCCAAGAGTTTGTTGTGACTGCCATCATGCATTTCTGCAGTTACCCAAATCCAGTTTAAAGCAGCTGTGGCTCATATGAATTGAGTTATATATAGCCTCTTGGTAGTTTCCAAGGTCAGTCATTCCAAGGGCAATTAAAACTAGTATGGACATGGTCTCTAAGCCATGTATGTCCGTTTAGTCAGTCTACCCAGTGATTAGGTTCCAGAATTATGGTTAATTATTAAATAATACATCTGTATTATTTGAAATACAGATGCAGTTGAAGTTACTTTTACTGCACATGAGGATCCCAAAGATGATGAACATCTCGAACACCCTTACTCCATGTTTTTGTTCTATGTTGTTCTTATATCTGTCTGTTTCTGAGCTGATGTGTCAGGCTTGTAAAAAGCCATCTGTTTGAGAAAACAGTAATAATGAAGATAAAACAAAAATAATTTGGCCCTCTTACGTAATTTTGGTCTCAAAAATATAATAGGCATTGAGATCAGAAAGCCAATATTAGTCAAACATTCATCTTATAACACATACATAATATTTCCTAGAGTATGCTTCCTCATATTTGGTCCTGTCTCTTCTGAAAAGTCCCATGCAAATAATTTTTTAGTAGTATTCTTGGTAATTTAATATTCTTCAGAGTGGTAATTCTCTGAAGCTAAGGACAATGAGGCTGTCATTTTGAGGTACACATAAGGCATGTATGTGGGAAACCACACCATGGAAAATTCAAACATCATCATCAAGAATAGAACTGATTTCTATAGCAGTGCAGGTGTGTTGTGTTTATCAGCTGGCTGAGATGCCTGTACTTTGCAGACTTAACCCAATCCCATGCATCATTGATTTTTCTTCTTCCCATTCACCTGTGCTTTATGCTTTTCAGTTATGTTTCACTTTCTTGAAAGGAAAAGAGGTACCACCTTCCTTATGCTTACTTAAAATTTTAATGAGAGAAAATATGAGTATATCTCTATTGTCTGATAAAATACATTTTCCAGATTACTGCAAGACTTTGAAAATTGGAAGCCTCAATATAGGTTTCTGAGAGGTCCTGATTTTCCGGAGTGTCAGCTTCCAGTTTTTCACATTGACTTCATTACACAGTAGTCTGTGCTTTCGAGCACAGCTTTGGTAAAATGCGTTTATGAAAGTTTCTGTGTATGGACATAGGAATCCCGGTTTTAACAAGCCAATATTCTTTTAAAAAATATTGTCTTGAATGTTTGCATGGTTTATTCTATGGCTCTATTAAATCCTTATTCCTGATTTATTGTTCCAGTGCTCAGAGACTGGTTGAAATTCAAGCGATGCAACAGACCTAGGAAAATGTCAGAAGGCTACAGTTGGGGTTTTTTTGGGTTTTTTTTTGTTTTTAAATTCTGTTTCAGAAATTTGCTATAAGAAGGTTTCAAGCATTTCCTATGCACAGTTTAAAAAATACGGGATTCTGTTTAGTATGTTTGTTTTGTTACAAGTACCTGTTTTTTCTTCTTCACTTGAATATAGATGTACTTAGATACAGAGTTGGGGTTAGTGTTTGTCTCCAAGTTACAAAGGTATGTAGCAATTTTGAATTAGGGTATGTGTCATTAAGTCACTACTATGGAATTAGAGGTGTTTTGTTAATGAAATATTGCTACTTAGAAAAAAAAACAGAAAGGTGACTTTTGATGAACATATAAATACATTTTTACTGCTTTTATTTCAGGCTGATCAGCTAATGTTCGCTCTACATTTTGTACGAGGGATGCACCCTGAACTTTTTCAAGAGAATGTAAGTGCTAGAGGAGAAAATCCCCAAATGATTTACTTAAATGTAATATGAAGACTAAATAAGTAGACAAAAAGTTTTTGTCAAGAAGTGTAGGACTGAGGATTTTAGATTCATGTGCTACTATTTTTCTATGATAGTTACTTTTGTATGTCAACTTTATATTTATTAGGTTCAAAGTGAAAATTACCATGAGAAAGGTAGGTAAACGGTTGCCTTTTAAACAGGTGTCTGAATAAGATGTTTATGGAGGGTTCTTCCAGTTTTTTGCAGGTGCTGTATCAGTGTTCCCCGCCACCATGTGGCTAGACATTTATCCATCCTTCCAGTTAAATACAGGCATTCCTTTATAAGTAAAGTGATGGATACACACCTGTTTCACTGTGACCAAGGGTTGCATGAGCATTGTGCTTTGGTATTGAAATGCAGAAAAGAAGTGCAAGACCTAGGCAGAAATTAGTAAAAGTCTGATTCTGCAACCTGCAGTTGAAGACACTTAAAGCAAAGAGTCTTCCTGGAAGGTGAAGTAATGAAGTTATCTTTTGTGCATTTTAGCCATTGATTCTTCAGTGTCTAAGAAATCCCTGGACCAGTGATCATTAATGTCCTCATTTGCAACAGTGTCTTCAAGAGTGCACTGTATAGAGAGTGTCCTTCTTGTATGTTGTTGTCTGGCCCCATAAGCATTGGATTCTTTGAACCATAGTGGCCTATCTTTGACAGGAATGATGAACTCATCCTGGAATGGTTTATATTTTTGATAGCATAGTGGGATGCAGTTGATATAGGTTCAAACCACATTTAATAAAAATGGCTGTCCATTCAGTTCTTTAGGCCAGTGCTGCATAACTAGCATATTCACGAAAAATTGAGAGATGTCGTGTGACATTTTTGACAATGGTCTGAATGAGGCCTAATCTGAAAATGCCTAATTTATGGGGAATTTACTTGTTGGTTAGAGGCTACCCTACTCCCAACAAAATTGCGGCAGAGCTCAAGTACTGTTAATGCTTATTTCCATAGGGCAGCACACATCTCAGTAATAGCATGTTCCTGTCTTTGGGTGTTAGATAATGCTTTTGTCCAACGTGGAGGTTCATAGTGAATTTATATGTTTCTGGTAAAACGGTACTTTTAGTAGTGATTGAATTGGTAACTAAAATTAAAACACCTGTTTAAATTCATCTGAGCAGGTTATCCTAGACTGTCTTTGCAGGAAACAGGAAAAAAACCCAGACCTGTCAAAGAAGCAGTTAGTTTCATCATAAATGAATTTTGGAAAATAGGTCAGATGGTTTACCACTAAGATTGCTTACTTCTCTCCATTGCCTTTACAGGCAGACTAGACTAGCTGGCTGAGAGGTAGATGCCAAAGTTGTAGTTGTCTATAGTGTAGTGAAATTAATCCTATGAAGTCTGCCTGCAGAACAATATGCACAACTGACTCAATACAATTGCTTAAACGTGGCTGATTAGCATGAGCCAAGACATATTTAATTATCTAAAATACCTGCATGGAATGGAGAGACAAAGCTATGGCTTTCTGTACTAGAAGCTGAAGACCAGAAAGAGTAACAAATGGTAGTAGATGTCAATTTGCTAGAGAAGAGTCCATTATAGGGCAAAAGGTAAAAATCAGATACTACGTTTGAAGGAAGTAATGGTGGTTATATGAAGGATGTGGGCTTGAGGTACCAGGTTTAAGAAAGCTTCATTGAAACTTTTTGATGTTATGAATGCAATGTAGTTTTATTGCAGACATATGGATTGACCAGGTGAAACCCCACAGTCTTTCAGCAATGAAGCTGCCTGATTAACTCAAATTAATCTTGTTGGTAGAGGCATACCCCAGCTACTCTTCAATATTAGAACTTCCCTAATTCATCTTTCTTATTTCTTTTCAGCTTCTGAAAATATCTTGCTTTATCTTTCTAGTCCTTGAGTTTATAAAGTCATGAAGGCAGCAACTTGCAAATAGTTTTCTGAGTAAATTAAAGCCTGGCTGCCTAGGCTTCTTATGTTTTTGTAAGTACTGCTTTATGTGTTGGTTGCTATTGTTTAGCATGCTTTTCCATCAGCTATTAGAGCTCTTAACCAGCTTAATCTAGGTTACATGTAGTGCACATTCCTGCAGTGTCTGAGTACTCAAGAATTAAAACAGGCAAATAATATAAATTATTTTCTTACTTCTGTGAAATGTAGAAGTTATTTTAATTAAATTGTTAAGAAAATAGTGTGCAAAATATTTCTTGAGGAAAATGAAGCTGAAGTGGTTGTTCTTTTAAAGTTATTTATTTTAAAGCTTTTGATGAGATGAGGCTAGAAGTTGCTTATTGTGCTGCTAGAGAGTTTAGTATTCTAAGTCCCTGTCCCTGAAGAGTTCAACCTTCTGCACTTAAGAGTTTTTTTGCATAGTGATGAGAAATATATAGTACAACTTCAACATTATACTATAGAATGGTTTGGCTCTTAGTAAAGACATTTTCTTTCTGAACCAACATGTATAGATTTTTCTGAGGTAGTTTTACATGACTCCACGCATTATTCTTCTGCTTTTCTTCATAGAATTATGACATGATTTCTGGTTTTAAAACTGGGGAGCCTTCATGTATTTTTCTGTGCACAAGCATTTTCTTTGTAATTGGGAGAGTAGCATCAGTTTGTAATTGAAAGAGAGAGTTGTTTCAGGACTCAACTAGATTGATGGGTGTAAAAAAGCTATGCTGTGGTCTGTATCGGAGTAGTACTAGTTGATTGGCTTTTTCATTTGGAATGTTACTATTGTCTTTAACAATAAAAAAAATTTCTTTATCATAGAATTATAGATACTGATTATTTAAAACTTCCAATACTTACAAAGATTTTTTAGTATATTTCTTACCACCTCCAAATACAGGATTATGTAATTTCTAGTATGTTTTAAAATACTTACCTGATCTGTCTTAAAATCATTAAAAGCTATTTTCTTGGTTACAAATACCAAGTCTAAGAGATTTAATTGGACATAAATTCAACTTACATTTCCCTTTCTTAATGCAACCAAAGTATTCATAATACCAATCTATTATATTAAGTATTCCTTCTGTTCTAATAACTGCATCTTTTGGATACTATAACATGAAACACTATTGAAACATAGATTTTGTAGTTATCTGTTCTGTGTGGGCTGCTGATACTCTATCAGGCACTATGTGTGTCCTTGCCAGCCATGTGTTACTTCTTGCTAGTCTACAGTTAGGCAATCTGGGTAGGAGCTGTGGGTGCTGAGGAAGGATAGGGCTTCTCCTTTTGTTTCTTTTTCTAATAAAGGATGGCAGTCACTTAGCTTGGATTCTGCAAAAGGAATTACGTACTTGTAGTATTACCTAGAGTTTTAAAAATGTCTTATAACTTTTTCAGAATCTAGGCTTTAATTTGTTTATCTTCCTGTTTTGCCTACGTGCTACTACAGATTAATCTTTATTCTTAAAGATGTCTTGTGACTTATCTGAGTTATTCATTTATTCCCCCTAGGAATGGGAGACTTTTACAGGTGTGATCATTGGAGATACCGTAAGAAAATCCGTAAGCTACATTTATTTGTGTATCTTGAAATAAGGAACATTTACCTAAATTCTGAAAAGTTAAAGTTGTATTCTTACTATATTGTTTAATTAATCGTATTCATACATTAAAAGAACAAATAACTTCTCAGATAGTAATATAAAAATATAAAAACTTTTTGAACGTGGCAACTCATTTTCTAATTTGCATAACTTTTTGCCTTTGTTGCTTTTTTTTTTTCCTTTTTCTGTTACCAGGATTACAATTTGTTTTTTCAGTGGTGTGACTGAGGAGGTTTTAAGCCGTCTTCTGTAACTAAAATCAGTGTTTCTGAATCCCTCTTCCTCCTGGTATCATATATGAGTTGTACTTTTTGTATGGATTGTTGGAATTGTCCACACACTTAGCTAAATTTGACATGCTTTGTTCCCCAGCCTCAGAGTTCTACATCTGGAGATGTATTTATGTATTTTCCTAGGTGTCAGAGCTAGCTTAAGAAGCTTCTGTTGCATGCCTGACCAATCACGCTGTAGTTTACTAAGTGTCCCTCAATTCTGTTGAATCTGTATACTTTCAAAATAACCTTCCAGTAGAAAAGGGTAGAGAAAAAAGCTATACTTTCTGTAGTCTTATCCATTATAGCCCTTCTTTGAACCAAATATTTTGACAAGGGTTTTGAAAAGTGTTTTTAGGAAACGCGAGCCCAATCAGGAATAATGAGCTCAGTCTTTGCCTCTTCTTTTTCAGTCTCCCCTTCTTCTTCATTCAGGGTCAGGCTAGCTCATTTCCATCAGGTTTAGCTGTAATTTTCATCACGCACAATTACTTTTAACCTTTAGCCTTGTTTAGATATCTATCAGGGTATCTTGTACATCCAGTGGTACAAGAAAATGACCAGTGTGAGTACTTTGTTTTTAGAATATCCATAACACCAGCTGTGTTCACATGCATGCTGGCAGAAGTAGCAAGTCACTTAAAACGCAATGTATTACTCAGGCTTTCTTACTTAGGCAGCTGGCTGCTAAAAAGATCCTTAAATTCCCAGTTTTTCTAGCCCTTAGATGACTCTACAAGTTTAGCATTTATGTGTGAATATAGAAGTCCCTCTTCATCTCTATGGAGTCTTTATAATTCAGTTAAATGTCAGTGAACTTGGTGATTGTCAAGTATTTTCTTGCTGTAGGTCATTTTCAAGCTACATGAGATCTGATTTATAATGGAATCTAATACTAGTCCTACCTCTCCCCCACCTAACACACAACCCATATATTTTGGAAAGATTATGGACATATGTGATTCAACCCCAATTCTAACTGGAATATATATTGCAGACCCATCTCAAGTTTATTCCTATAATTGCTTCTGAGTTTCCTACCTTTGTTCTTTCTCAGACTTCGTAACTCATGGCTGAGACATCCCTTCACAAGAAAGCTTTCCTTTTTTCTGCTTAACATTTAAGATTACTTTTGAAGTTGCTCAGTGGTTGAGAGATCCAAGTACATTTCCATACAGAGACTGTCAGACTGGTTAATGCATACTGTAAGATTTTTTTATAAAAAATTATATAGTGAATAGAGAGATTCCACTAGAGCTTAAGCTATATAGTTCATCCTTAGAATTTCCTCCATCCCCAACATCTCAGAAGCAGAAAAATAGAGCTGTGGCCAAACTTTACCAGTGCACAGATGTCCAGAAGTGATGATTTGCCTCGTGAATTACCCCAGAATTGCCCTTTGTGTGAAGAACCATCTTCTTCATGACTGCAAATATGTGCAATGGAGTTATTAAGTCCATTGCTCAGAGTGCATATGCAGAGAGCCAGTCATTTGGGTCACTTGTTTTTAATGGCAAAGAAAACTACTTAGAGTTGAGTGTGTCATACAGATACTCTAAATGATAAAATATTTTCAGGCTCAAGTGGTTAAGCAAATGTTAATGTGAACAGTATTCTCAAATTTAAATCATTGGTAGCTTTTGTTTTGTTACACCATTTATGAACTTAGCAAAAGACCACAGAAGGATTCCTGTGGTGAATGCTATTTTTATTAAAAACATGGGTTTTGCAATCTTGTTACTGAATACAGTGTTTCGCAAAAAATTGTGTAACTTATCCGTGTAACATAACTTGCTTCAATAAGGATTCACAAAGAAGTGTTCGTGACCAGATTCCCTCTTGGATAGAACAGGACCGAGCCTGGGCAGTAGCATCTTTGAAGGTATACATCACGTAGTGGGTTGAATTTAACTTAAAAGGCCTCATATTTGTCAGATGGAAATATTTCGTTAGTTTAAACTGTTTATTCTATCTTCCAGAAACCATGGCTTAATATATATCCACTTGAAAAAACTGTTTTGTTTTTTTTATTTCATCTCATTTTTCTGAGCCTTTTCATGTACATCTCTACCCCATCTAATAATGAATTTCAATGCATGTGAATGAACCTGTCATCTTACTGAGGTTAGAAAATACTCTAAGCCTACCCAAGGTACTACAACTTTTATAGATAGAAAAATATGCAGAGGAAAAATTGCAAAGAATATTTAAGTTGCAGGTTTCTCATATGTGATGACTTTCAAAACCACTT
The DNA here is from genome assembly GCF_947461875.1 of Haliaeetus albicilla. NCBI lineage: Eukaryota > Metazoa > Chordata > Aves > Accipitriformes > Accipitridae > Haliaeetus > Haliaeetus albicilla. The sequence goes on along the minus strand of NC_091502.1, from coordinate 12,382,738 downwards.
CCTATTGTATTAAAAACCATAAACTGTTAATTGGGAAACTAGTTTTCTACTTATCAGATTTCCATGCATATCTTTAAAGGTATTTCAGAGTTTGTTATTTCTCAGATCAAGTAATTTCAAACTAAAACAAAAAACACTTTCTTGCTTTGGATCATCCTGCAACAGTCAAGGTTGAAGTCCTCTGATCCTGAAGGGGGCTAAATGAAAATACTAGTCCTCGAAATTCTATCTTAGGCTCATCTCCTCCTGCACGTAGCTCAGCAGCAAGAAGGAAAACCTTGACTGGTCTTTGGCAAGGTCTTTTGCTGCTAAATGCAGAGTTCACTATTTTTCGTTTCTCTTCACCAGGGATCAGGAGCAATTGCAATAATGGTGTGGCAAGCATGATTGTTAGGGGTTTAAAAAAAACAAACAAACAAACAGAAAGTGAGAGTAACTGGGTGAATCAATAACATGTACTGATAGAAAAAGGACCTGGTCATGATTAAAAGAAAGGACTACAATTGGGTAGAGTCCAAAGTTTAAAAACAAAGAACCTAGAAGTTTAAAACCAAAAAGATAGAACCATTACAGGCTTAGTGTTTCCAGGGAATAGGTAAACAAATAGTTAATTTTAAAATCTACGCTTTTCTTCTTTAACTCCAAGGATAGAATTGAATTATGTGATATGCACAAGTATTTACAGGTTTAGGGTCATACTGGTATTTGGAAATTAATTAAAATATACAATGTCCAAATGGTTATCTTTATTGTTAAATATGCATTATTTGTTTTGTAGATTTCTCTCCCAGGTCTCTATCAGACACTTTGCTTTGAAGACGAAGATCTGTGGCACACTTTTTCTCAGAGCTCTGTGTGTGAACAAGACTTTCCATCTACTATTGTAAAAAGAATTTCCTTATTTCAGCAGGTAATCTTTTCATATTAAATTATTTTAAAATAATTATGAGTTCAGCATTGCAAGTAAGTTTTACATCTTGGGAATTTAGGCTTCAGGCCTGGTTGAATTATAAGTAGTGACAGTATCTACATTGTCTTACAGCTTAACTATTTTATTTAGTCTAAGGATTTTTTTTTTTTTTCTATAATACGTATTTAGTTCTATCTTATGTGAGTCTTTTTTGTGTTGGCATATTGGCTGCAACTGAGCATACCCTGTAAGGTAACAAGCTCTTTGTTACTATTCACAAAATTAATTTTATGAATAGATATTAAAATTCTTTCATTGTTGCTTTGTTACTGCAGAATTTGCCAGCTTGTTGAGCATCATTAATTTAGTTCATCATTAAATGTGCAAACTCACACATCTCACTGAAAACCACAAAACGGAGTAGCAGCCACTGCTTTTTTAGAATAGTAGTCATGAAATACTACTATTCCTGAAAACTTGGTGATTAAAGAACTCACCAAAAATGTGGGAGAGGCAAGTTCCTTCCTCTGCCTGGGGATCCTTCTCTGGAAGAGAAGAATGTCATCCCTCTTGTGTTTATGGCAGAAAGGGTGTCGTTACTTACTTTCAAATGATGCTATGATTTTTCATTTGAAGTCACTTCATATAAAATGAAGCCCTGTCCAAAAAGGGATGGGGTATAAGACAATGTTTCATGCTGGTTGGCACTTAGGGGCTCTCTTTTTGGAGTTTTTGGGGAGGAGGAGAATTTCTAAAATAACATGCATTGAATTTAGGAACAAACCATTTTAGAAAGGAATTTGTCTGAGTCATGTTTGACTTGATGAAATGCAGAAGAACATTTCTTATGTGTGCAATGTGTTTTCACAAAAATTCTGCATTTATAGGAAAATAAATCTGCAATAATCAGCATATTACGTATCTAGTTCCTTGCATAGAAAGCATTAAGAGTGTTTCTGTTGATGAAATATATTGAAGCTACCTGGTTAGATTTATATGCCACTCATAAGTTAGTTTCTTTCAAACTGTACGTTAAACTTAAAAATAGTGCAGTCATACTCACTGTAATCTCAGGCTTAGAAAGTAGTACTTTCTTAAAAATTTAGTGAAGTTAAATTTTTCCTCCGAAACTAACAACAGATATTACAGACTTGGAAACTGGAATGTGATGGTAGGTTCAGAATTGTGGTTTAGAGATCTGCAAGTAAGGGTGTAGGAGAAGGGGTGGTGATTTTAACAAGTCATTTCTACTGAATTTGCATTAGTTGTCTGCAGTTGCCTGCACTGAACATTTGCAGGAAGTTAACTGAAAAAGAGGTATCTGGTAGGGAAACTGCTAATTTAATTTGTATCTGAATTGATTAGCTGTTCATGTTCTGCAGTCTTTTGAAGAACAGTAAAAGCATCTGCAGAACTAGGAGGTTTGAAAGTCAGAATGTCTCCGAAAAAGAAGTCAGATGTAAAACGCTAAAGGTGTGCTTAAACAAAGGAAAGTCTTTCAATACTGATTATTTTTCTTTGATACTGCACTGAAATCAGAAACATTAGTGTTCCAGTTAGGACATTACTTCCCAAATACATGTATAGAATTTAGATTACCAGTATAAAGCTAAGTTTGCTTTCTGTCATTCTAGCTACTCACATAGCTACCTTTTTTCTAAAACACTGTAAAAAAAGTTCCAGCTTATAAATAGACATTGGATGTAGATCTATCTTCTGATTCTATTAATAGGGCAAGCTACTTACAAAGGAACAATTACATTAGATTATCTTGGAAAGGAACGATCAGATAGCTGTCTATATTCAGAGAAAATAACTTTGTTCTAAAGAGAAGTTTAAAGAATTCAGCATTCTGAGGAGATTCTTGCTTTTTAATTTATCACAGTATACTTTTATAAACTCATGTCCCCTGAATATATTTTATTTGAAGGTACTTGTGGTCCAGGCTGTCCGACCAGACAGGCTACAGAGTGCCATGGCTTTTTTTGCATGTAAAACCCTAGGTAAGTTGATTTTTCACCAGTGTGTTTCCACACAACAATTAAATATTTTTTTTGTCCAATGTTTCTCTTTTAGTTTATAGTTCTTACGGAATCCCTATGTTTTAGGATTTGAAAACACGCTGTAAATGGAATTGCTGATTTTGTTCTTGTAAAGTATTGTTAAAAAGTGCTTTCAAAATGGTTTGGTTTATGCTGCATAGTGTTTTAAAATATAATAAAATATCTGTCAGATTCTTTTAATGAATTCTTGAACACTGGAATAATTAAGAAAGGAGGATAGCTGGTTTTCTATAAGTTTTACGCTGCAGCATTTTCCTTAAGACACAAATTTTCCAAAAACATTATTTCATTTAATGTCATCTACCATTTAAAAACCATTAGGTTTGAGAATTTGTAAATTGGATCTCAAAAGATTGTTTCATATTTTCAATCACTTTTGTCAGTCTCTTGGACTGTAATACAATTTTTACTGTCTTTAGAAATATACATGATTTAGAGTGATTCAATACTATGATTTTCTATTTGTTCTAGTCTGTTTGTTTCTGAGATCTATTGTATTCAAAGTTTGGGACTTATATTCCAAATAATCTTAATATTGCAGTACAGCACACCAAAGCCTTCCTTCACTTTTTAGCAGTTAATGACAATACACATATGGAAGATGAATTATGAGTGTCTCATTGGGGTAGTTTTAAAAGTCACCCTCTGCTTTACACAGACAAGGCAAAATTTGTTGTTTTTAATGTGGTACAGTGTCAGGACAGAAGTGGGATTAACAGAAGGGAAAGGATCTAGATTGTAAAGACCTTAAATGTAAGTGGCAAAGGCTGTTTTTAATGTGGTAGAAAATGAACCTGGAAAATTCACTCATAGGCTGCCAGGGTAATATGGCTGGACTTACATTTCCAGTACTTGTGAAGATCTGCGGTTTGAATGATCTTGAGATAGGTGATTTTGCGTGATAATGCAATTGATGAGTTCTGTATAAAAAACAATGACTGTGGTAATTTTAAGTTCTTGACATACGTGTCATTTCTTATTAGTATAATTCTTATTAGGTATAAGTTTAGGTCTCTGACTCTTACGTTTTTATGACATTTGTGTGACAGTTTATCTTACTCCCTCTTTATGGTCTGCCTGTGGGCATTATTTGTTGGTCAAAATTGGTTCCATGTCTGCCACCAACACTGGTATTTTCAGGAGTAAAGTTAGCCTGCTCTGTCAAACATTATTAGTAGATAGAGAGGGTACTTTCATCATAGCGAGTGTATAGGTCCCACGCTGACAAGGTCCCTGCCTGTTGGAATCAAATGAAAAGTGTGATCTGCAGTACGTGCGGCTCAAAGCCGAGCAGAGACCTGAATGCAGAGTAAGTTTATTCACACCCACTTACTGTCTTCCAAATCTTAATGTACTGCATAAATTGGTTAGGTCTGTCTTGATACCAATTCTTGGAGGCATTCCACAAAGGAATGATTTTTGGTGAATGAAACTACAGCCTCACTGAGGAAGGCAGAATAGCATTGACTCTGTAGGCAAGGTTTCATCCACAGATTTTTCATGCATATCAGTGAGATTTTGAGATCATGTCATAAATCATGACTGGCACTTTCCAAGTAATAAAATGGGTCATGCTTCTATGAATATTTTTTTCATATTTTTTTCTACCGTGTCTTTTTCAGGGTCCTTGCCCTGAAACTTCTTAAACAAACTGTTCCACCTAGTTCAAAAGGGAACCGTTAAGTTTCCAATCTCCTTTGGCTGTTTTCCTGTGAGAAAAATGAGTTCCAAAAGCGCTGTAATAGCCTAAAAGAAAGCTTTCCACTTCTGTTTTACCCAGATATGGTTTTTTTTCCTTTTTTCATCTTTTACATATATTTTTAAATTTATGGATGAAGGGGGATTAAAATAATTTCTTTCGAAGATAAAGTTCATAAGAATTTTCTGTAAATGTATTTTGTGGGCACCCAAAGTATGCTTATTTCTTTATTTTACATGCTATACTGAAATGCACCATGTTAGCAAAAGTCATATTGACACTATACTCCCAAATCACTCCATATCACTGATTGAGTTGGGTATTTTTCATATCTGCTTTAACTTAGTTTTTTTGAGTCTGGCTACATCAGAAATAGTATTTAAAGAGACTTGATTTTAATTACCTACATTTTCATATTCTTCAAAAAAGCCATAGAGATACACAGAAGGAAAATCAGTACAGGCTAAACTAGTCTGTATTTTATTCTCACAGACCATTTTCTATAAAGTAGACCAGAGCTCTCATGGTCACATTGCATCTAGGCCAAAATAAAATTACTTGCCAAAATAAAAAACAAATCTCTCCTGCTTTCTGTATTGGAATTGTTAATAGTAATAATATATTTACTGATATTTTTGTATTGTTTTTCTGTGTACAGATCACCAACAGAGAAGAAATCTTAACTAGCACTTTGAGTTCAAGTTCCAGCTGCTGTAAATTGATTTAATTGCATTGACATTAGTAGAGAAGTTTTGTGAAAAGTTGTTCATTGACTTTATGGAAACTTCATCAGTTTATAAAAAATGTGAAGTTTGCATCCTGTGCCAGACTTTGTATTTATATGTCAGGTCTTTCTTTTTTCCCCTTTGATTCACTCCAATTTAGACATTTTCTGAAAAGTTATTCGCTCTCTTTTTCCTCTCATGTCAGGATATTAGTTTGGATAGTAAGATTTAAGAAATTCTGTCAGAACAGAACATGGAGGCAGAAAGTATGTCAGGAATTCCCACTTTGACTGCATAGTTATTATTTTGAATATGAGTGCTTATTGATTTACTCTGAAAACACTGGAGTCTTTTTTTTTTTTTTTTCTGTTGAGCTTCCTTAAAACAAAAAGCACCTTCAGCATAGCTATGCTTTTTCTAAATATTGTGCCCAAATGTCTAAAAAACCAGCCTGTTTTTTTAAAGAATACTTCCACTGTATTAATTTTCTAAATGATGCATCTCAAAGGTCCTACAATATATTTGGCTAGGCAGTTACTCATTTACAATTGTACCTCTTTTAAGTTAGCATCATTACCATAAATACGTTATTATAATAACTTAAGTTGCAGGTATACACACATTGATCTATTGCCCAATCATAGCTTTTTATTCTATCCCCAAGTTAATGCAAGGCAAAGTAGTAGTCCCCAGTTAACATAGAGTTTTGTAGGATATCAAAACTCCTAATCAGTTAAGCTTCTCAGGAATCTGTGCAGCCTCTGCTTGCACTGCTAAAAATAATAATACAGCCAACAGTCTCTGGTTTATCTTGATTGTAGTATATTCCATGCACATGTTTGTAGCAGCAAAGCAGTCTTAGGAACAGGAACTTAAGAATGGTGGAACACGTGGAGAGCTCTGTCTAGCGTGTTACTGTCTTTGCCAATGACAAATAGTAAATGACAAGGCAAGGGTATAAGAACTTCACAAGCTTATATTAAAACGTTTTGCAGTGACCAGTGTTTTATGTCTCCAGGGTTTCTCAGCTGGAAGTAATAACACAGTACTTAAAAGACCCAATGAATTTGTCTTATATGTCCTTGTACATCTCTTCTGCATTTCCATGTAATAACAAATATCTGCAGCATTGCTTGAGGCCCATTCCACAATGATAATTAGTGGTCAGAAAGATCTCCGTTTGGTTTTTGTATCCCTGCTGCCTGTTGACTTCAACAGATATTTTTAGTCCTGTATTCTTTATAGAATTTGAAACAGTAGTGAAGATTTTCAAAATTATTTTCTTCACTGAAATTAAAGTTAATAAAAGTTAAATTTTACCTTTCCAAAACCTTACTTTTAATTAAATTTTGATCTAAAATTTGATGTTAAGTTTCTCAATGTATCTTTATTGCTTATGTAGCTAGTGATTAAGTTCTAATGCTTTATGTAATGTTTTAATATTTATATTAAATTAATATGAAACATTTATATTTTGATACTTCAACAATGAAATATAGTCACAGTGAATACAACTCAGTATGGACCTTGCTTAAGGTGCAAGACAGTGGTTTATAGGCCAAATATCAGAACGCATCACAAGTACCTCTTCTTTGTGGTCCTCATCCACAAAGAGAAACATTTGATACTGGATTTTCTAATTATAGGCATAATACTGTCTTCCATTTTCAGCATTGTAAACACTCTTTCATAAAAACTAACTAAAAGAAACATTCTTACCCTAGAGAATGCTGTCGTGTTCTATTTCCTGATACTTTTCTTTTTTTTGCATAGAGTGACTCAGGTAGCTTCAATTATGACTGTAGTTGAAAAAAACCAAACCAATCTCTAGTTATATATAATTTCATTTTTTTTCTTGGCTAATTTGTCTATTTTCTTTCTTTCTCTCCTCCCTGCCAGTAGTTTAGTTATTTCCATTTATTATGTTAGTGAAGGGAATGTTAAATCTGGAGTAGCTTGTATCAGTGAAAAATGTTACTATAAGCTCAGTTTGGAGGAATGACTAGAAAGCTAGTATGCTGGGCAGCTTTCATTCAAAGTGTAAGCTTTTTTCAGGCCCTTGAAAATGCATCCAAATTTTACTGTGTTCAGTTTTGGGCCCCTCACTGCAGGAAAGACATTGAGTTGCTGGAACGTGTTCAGAGAAGGGCAACCAAGTTGGTGAGGGGCCTGGAGCACAAGTCTTATGAGGAGTGGCTGAAGGAACTGGGGCTGTTTAGTCTAGAAAAGAGGAGGCTGAGGGGAGACCTTATTGCTCTCTACAACTACCTGAAAGGGGGTTGTAGCGAGGTGGGTGCTGGTCTCTTCTGTCAGGTGGCTGGAGATAGGACAAGAGGAAATGGCCTCAAGTTGCAGCAAGGGAGATGTGGGTTAGATATTAGGAAAAATTTTTTTACTGAGAGGGTTGTCAAACATTGGAATGGGCTGCCCAGGGAAGTGGTTGAGTCACCATCCCTGGAGATATTAAAAAAGCGAATGGATGGGGGTACTTCAGGACATGGTTTAGTGGGCATGGTTAATGGTTGGACTCGATGATCTTGAAGGTCTTTTTCAACCTAAATGATGCTATGATTCCATGATTCTATACATTTGGCCAATAGAGGATTCATTGAGAAACAACTTGCAAATGTTTGTCAGACATTTTTGAGATTCTGACACTTAAGAGTCCCTGAAGAGTCTTCCTCACTGAGCATGCTTCAGTCCAGCACTGAACAGCCCTTCTTTAATTTCGGTGTCATTTTATGGATCTTCTAGGGTTTAGAGCTTATTGGCAGTGAGCAGCAGAACTCATCAGGGGAGCTGCTTGTATCAATTGCCTTATGGCCTCAGTTTATATATTTATCTCTGCTTATATTACCTCTGCATGCCTAATGAATGTAAAATTAAAATATTTTCCAATATTAGTCTTGTTTAATTCAATTTTTTAAAGCATTTTGATTGATAGTGATTTTATCTGTTTAGTTGCATCTGTTAGAGTCTCTGTCCAGATACATGCAGAGAACCCAGACCTCATACTAACCTTTGCCAGCCTGACCTGTTATATTCAAATTATATAGTATTGTTCTATGTGGAGATAATAGCTCAAGGCTGAAAGCAGATTGTGCCTTCAAGGAAATGTGTATTGCGTCTTTTAGTACATGTGGCATAGATGTCACTGATTTGGGCTCTTCTGTCTTTCTTGATGTTGTGATTTCCCATTGCACCTAACACTTCACTATTTAAGGACTAGTCTAAAGATGCATTGAAAATATGTGCTTAACACTGTTCAAGTTTATGATACACCTATACACATAGCTTTGCGCTGGTATATAACTGCCTTGCCTATACTAGGTCAACATTCTAGACATTTAATTTGTATATTAAAGTGAATAATAGACTAAAATAATTGTAGCACCAAGAACCGTGTAAAGTCAAATTCTAATAATTAAGGCTCTCAGGACAATACAGGAGAGAAGTTCTGCATGTGGACATACACGCTACAAGTAGTTTTAGCAAATAACATAGCTTCTCATATTCTTATATTCCAGGTCTTCTTTTTGTATGTTTTCTTGAAGACTACACTCTAAATAAATACTACAGTTTATATTTGTCAAGATGGAAGTCCAGGCACCATTTTGGTGCTTGTGTCTTTTTCTTATCAATGTAGAGTGCCTTCTACCTGCATATTGTAATGAAATTTTTCTCATTGTAGGACCAGTTTTATGGTCTCCATTGAACAGAACTTTGACAGCCAGATGACCTTTAAAGTGGTTAATTAACCACTCTATCCTGTGTAGTCACTTTATTTCCATAATAATTCTAATTCTAGGAATAAAAGAATTGTCTCCATCACCTCTGAATTTGAAACGTCTGTATAAAGAGACTCTGGAAATTGAGCCCATCCTAATAATTATTTCTCCTGGTGCTGATCCTTCTCAAGAGTTGCAAGAACTTGCCAGTGTTGAAAGAAATACTGAGTGCTACCATCAGGTCAGTCTTAGATAAGCATAATGATTAAAAACCACAATATGTAAAATTTTACAGTAGTAGTATCTGTTTTACTTTGGTTTTTAAGGAAGTTAGTATGTAAAAGCATAGTTTGGTGTCTATGTGTTTGTTATTCCTACCTATCTTGCCACTAACTTCTGATTCCATTGGCAAAATGGGTTGGAGAAGAGACACACAATTAGTGATCCTCACAGAAGCAGAATCCATGTGAGAGGCATTCCTCCAACTTGGAGAAGGGAAAAATGAGAAGATAGATGGAAGAGAACAAAAGAGACTGAGAATTGTTATACATGCTGAAACATTATCTTTTTAGGTGTGAAATAATCAAAATATGAACAAAACCAGTGAAAACTAGACTTCATAATTTCCTCTGCTTATAGGACTTGCGTATTTCTTTCTTCAACAGAAAACAGAAATCAGATGTTCAGTGTTTGTGGATACTTTGGCATTTTGTGAAAAACTGTAAAATATTTTGAGAAATTGTACAAGTAAATGTTAACTGATTAACTGTTGATGGGAGTTCCTGAATAGAACTCTTACATTTCAAGTCTTTAAAAAAAAAAGTGTTTAAGATTGACCATGCAGGAAAACCCTCAGATTTCAGGAATAGGCTTACAACAACAAAATTATTTTCCCAGCCAATATAACAGTTGTTTTTTGTCATGGTATACAACTTCTTACCTTTTTGCATTCAATACAAAACTGAACTGGGTGAAGATAATTCCCCTTGAGTAGATTTTAATCAGGAATTGTACTGTGAAGAAATCACTTTATATTTTCTGTGTCTGTTTCAAAATTGGATCTATGCAGGGGTGTTGAAAATGACTTTTTTTTAAGAAGAAATTTACTGTCGCTGTTAAATTCATAGAATAACCTAGGTTGGAAGGGAGTTCTAGAGATCATCTACTTCAACCCCCTGCTCAGAGCAGGGAGCTCCCCCTTCCAAGGATAGAGATCTCTGGGCAACTTGTTCCAGTATTTGACCACTCTCACAGGAGAATGTTTTTCCTAATATTGAATCAGTATTTCCCATATACCAACTTGTGTGCAATCACTGATGTCCTATCACCATGTGCCTCTGAAAGAGTCTGGTTCTGTCTCCTCTGTGTTCTTCAGTCTGGTAGTTGTAGACAGCAAGAAGGTCTCCTGATTGCTTGGCTAAAAAAACCCTACTCAGTGTCCCCTGACCATGTTGGTGGTCTGCTCTGGAGTCACTTCAGTATGGCCATGTCTGTCTTGTACTGGGGAGCCCAAAACTGCAGACAGTACTCCAGATGTGGTCTCACAAGTGCCAAAGAGAGGGGAAGGATCCCTTCCCTGGGCTTGCTGAAAGCTTTTACTAATACAGCCCATTATGGGATCGGCCTTTGTTGCAAGGGCCCATTGTTGATTTATATTCAACTTGTTGTCCATGAGGGCCTCCTTTTCTTCAAAGTTGCTTCTGAGGCAGACCCCAGCCTGTACCGTGTACGGGGTAGTTCCATCCCAGGTGTAGGACTTTGTATTTACCTTATTGAACTTCACAAACTGCCAGCCTGTTTCTCCAGCCTATTCAGGTCCACCTGAGTAGCAAACCTGCCTTCCAACATATTTATTGCTCACCCTCCCCACACCCCCACCTTTGGTGTTACCCATTATCTTGCTGAGAGTGCACCCAGTCACATAACCCAGGTTGCTGATGAAGACATTAAACAGTATTTTCTCTAGCGCTGATCTCTGAGTGATACCACTAGTTACTGGCTGCCAGCTGGACTCTGTACCACTAACCATTCTGTGAGACCAGCAGTACACCTATTTTTCTGTCTATGTTATTTTTCACTTCTCCAGCCTGTATTTCTCCAGTTTGGTCATAAGGAGGATATGGGAGACCCTGTCAAAAGCATTACTAAAGTCAAGGTATACAACATTCACTAGCACCCCCTTATCCACAGTGGCAGTCACCTCATCATAGAAAGCAATGAAGACGAGCAGGCACGAGTCATTGCCATTGGTAAATCTATATTGGTTGCTCCTTATCACCTCTGTGTTCTTCGTGTGTTTAGAAATGGCTTCTAAGAGGACTTGCTCCATAACCTTTCCAGGGACTGAGTGGAGGCTGACCAGCCTGTAACTACCTAGACCTTTCTCTTCTTGCCCTTCTTGAAGATAAATGCGACATTTTCCTTTTTCATCAGTGAACACCCCAGATCAACGTAACCTTTTGAAGATGACAGCAAGGAGTGATGTTAGCTGGCCCCACAGCACTCTTGGATGCACTCCATCTCATCCTGTGGACTCTTTTATTTCTAAGTCTGTTGAGTGATTCCTAAATCTCTCTTTCTCTGCTGAGGGCATTGCTTCTCTCCTGCTTGTAGGTTTGGGAGACCTGGGACGCCTGAGAACAAGCCTCAGCAGTGAAACCTCCAACTAAAAGGGCATTGAGTACCTTAACCTTTTCCATGTGCCTTGTCACTAAGTGCCCTGCCCCACCGAGCTATGGACTCGTGGCTTTCCTTGGCTTTACTTGGCTGACAGGAACGTTACAGAACTCAAGAAATGCAAAGTCCTGCCCCTGGGAAAGAAGAAACCCTTGCAACAATACAGGGAATATATTGACTGACCGGGGAGGACCTCTGCTGAAAAGAACAGGAGGGTTTTTGTAGATGACAAGCTGAACATGAGCCAGCACTGTACCCTGCCAGCAGAGAAGTCTTTGTGATGACCTAGTAACAACTTTTCAATACCTAAAAGAACATCACTGAGAAAATGGACCCAGACTCTTTGCAATCAGGCATGGTAGAAAGAGGCAGTGGGCATAAATGGTAACGAGATAGATGACTGGATGTAAGGAGAAACTTTTTCACGATGAAAGCAGTCAAATAGATTTCCCAGTTCAGTCTCCATCCTTGGAGGTTGCCAAGAGTCCACTGGACAAAGCCCTCAGCTCCTGGTCTGACCTTTCATAGCTGGCCCTCCTTTGAGCAGGATATTGGACTAGAGACCTTCCAGGATCCATTCCAACTCAAATTATTCTATGATACAAGTGGTTTCCTAATATTCCTAATACACAGTACCAATATGCTTTATACCTTTCTGTAAAACATTATTTCATTCTGTCATTAGAAATATTCAGGGGAGGGGAGTTGTCATCTAGCTGATCACTGGTTAGCATAGAAATGGAAAACATCAAGTTTAATGTTGCTTTTGAATAGCCATTGAACTTGTTCCTTTCCTGGAATGTGCACTGATGGAATATATTATTCCCATCAAATTGTAAAGATTTAGATTCTCTTGCCAGTTTATCTAGCTGTGAATGTTTCAGAATGCATATTTCTTACTCTGTCACATGGCTTTTTGTGTTTGTCTCTTAAATATCCTGTACGTGATGGGACTTTTAAAATGTAACACAGTATGGTATTCGATTAAGGAGTGGTGAGTACCGCTCAAATCATCTGAAAGTTGTACTACTAATGAGAATATTTTGTTGTTATTATTTTTTCCTGCACTTTCTCATGCAATTTTGATAGAACATAGAAGATCAGATTTTTCCTCTCTGTTGAATTATTTCTCATATGGGATAAAGAACAGATCACTAAATTTGTGTGGTGTACTAACATATTGTCTGGTGACTTTTAGTTATCTTCTGTTGGCTATTTTAAATTATTTCAAGATATTATGCTCAGTTTTATTTAGGCAGAGGATATCTCTATCATCATATAGAGCTAAGGCCTCAAGTTTCTTTGATTCGGTACGGTATTAGGATAAAAAGACAGGATGGATTTCCTTTCAAGGGATATCTGATGAAGTCATAATAATCACAATAGTTCTATTTTGCTATAGCAGTAATGTCAAGACAAAGCTTTTCAGATTAGCTAAGACCACTTCCTTTCAAACTTGGTTGGTTCAGGGTTTTTTGTTACGTATAGCTTCCAATTAGACTCTAAGGGAGAACTAAGGTGAACGTACTCTGCAGATAGTCTTAACATCAGTTGTTGCAGTAGTTGTGCCACAGAACAAGTCCTTCCTTTATTTTCAATTTTCACCAATTTATCTGAAAATTCACTTTTGAATCTTTGTATTTCCATTTGAAAATCCAAATTTATTTTAGCAGCAGTATGGTACTATAACATATTAAGAAAAGACTGTTTGTTAAGCTATTCATATTTCCCAGTTGGAAAGAGAGCAGCCTTAGTTTTTCACTCATCTTAATATGAAATTGAGTGTTTCTCTTCAAAGGAAGTACTCTTAACTTATAGTCAGAAGACAATTTATTCTCATTTATCTCTTGGTTTTGTCATATCAGCAGTTCTGCAATAATACAGTTTAGTCACTGATATTTAAATTACTTTTTGAGTTCCCAGGGAATACCATCACTGCCACCAAATGATGTATGTTTTTTCAATAAAAAGACTAGGTAATGTCATTTCTTAAGAAACTGGTTAGATAGGTCGCAAAGAAAAAACCTACGTTTTCCTTAATCTTTTCCCTACTTTAGTAGCCTGTCACATTAGTAAAATTTCTGGTTATCTTTAGCACACCTTCTTTTTTACATATGCACTCTAACTTGGAAACACACGATTTTGTATTTAGCTGTTAAATGAGGTGTGATGAATTCCTGATACAACTGTGTCTGTCATTTCAGATTGCAATGGGCCAAGGCCAAGCTGACTTGGCTATTCAAACTTTAAAAGAATGTGCACGCAATGGAGAATGGCTGTGTTTAAAGAACCTGCATCTTGTTACATCTTGGCTTCCTGTATTAGAAAAGGTGAGGGTAACTAGAGAATAATGTATTTGAAACCAGACAAAATTAGTAAGCAACAGTTCTGAAGCATTTCAGGCATTTCCATGGTGATGTTTAAAATACCAACAATTTAAAAATAAACCTTTGCAGTTTTCTCAGTCATAAATAAAGTGAAATGCTTCAGATCTAAGCAGCTCCTTCCTTTGCATGAGCACTTTAATTTTCATAGAGTGTAGAGTATTTCTGCCACAATGAGTGAACAAACGCTCCTGTTGAGCCTTCTGGTACTTTATGGGGTACCGCCCATGTTTGCTGAACTCTAAATCTATGCATGCTTAAATTTTATTTTACTTTTATTTTTTCAGTTCTAGGACTTTCTTTTTAGTAGTTCTTTTTTGTTAAGTGTAGCTTGTGTCTGAGTCACCAGGGTTTTTTTTCTATTTTGAAATTAAAATGTCTAATGTTTTATAGGAACACGCTTTTACTTATGGCATGTAAAATCATTAACTTGCTAACTGAATCAAAGTGACTTAACATGTATATCACTCTGAAATCCAGAAAATAAACTAACTCAAAAAAAGAAAGGTGAGGAATTCCTATCAACAGTTCCTACAGTCTTAATTTTCCAGTGTCTTGTGATTGTCTGTAAAGTGTACTCCATGCACATGAGCTTGGAGTCTATCTTCTGTCTAGCAATGACCATGTGGCATGCATGTGCCTTTAATGTTCTTGTAATCCATTTTAAAAAAAATGGAAAGACAAAGCAAGATAACACTGATATGTGTCATCTAGTCTGAATATGATGGTGAACAGTAACGGTTTGTAAGCCTCTAATTATAAAATTTCAGATCTTGTAAGTATTAAAATACTCATGTGTATCAGAAGTTTCATATTCTTTCCACAAGAACATAATACTGAGTGTGTTAAACTTCTTGCTGAGCTTAATACAGACTGAGTTTTGCTGATGTTTGGCTCGGCACATCCCATTGTCTGTTTTGCATACCATTAGCAAGTGTGAGGCTATGCAATTCATAATGTTTGAACATCCTCTTAAGAGAGATCTGCATATTTATAATTCAGTTCCATCCAGGTACATAAATTTAGTTCTCACAATCTTTCCATTTGAGAAGACGAAATACTTCTTCTGGTCAATGTGAACTTTATCGGTATGAAGATGATACCTTCACAGTTTACAAGTGACTGCCCTTAGCTGTCTTTTAGCCAAACATGACGTATCAGAGGATGCATGCTGCAGATGATTCCACTTGAAAGAGCATGTAAATTCCCTTGTTTTCTTTTCTTAAATCTCCTGCTTCCAAGGCTGTGGATCATTTTCATATCTTAGTTTGTCTCCGATAACATCCTCATAGACAAGCTGATGAAATACAGACCTGATTGTACCACAGTGAGGTAGATTGAAAACTGGCCTAACTGCATGGCTGAAAGGGTTTTTAGTGGCAAAAAAGTCCAGCTGGAGACCAGTATCAGTGGTGTGCTCCAGACATTGATACTGTGGCCAGTGTTGTTTAACATCTTAATTAATGACATGAATAATGGGACAGAGTGCATCCTCAGCAAGTACAGATGATACAAAACTGGGAGTAATGTTGATTGATAGAACAGATGGGTGTGCTTTCATTCATAAGGACCTTGATAGGCTGGAGAAGTAGGCTGACAAGAACCTTGTGAAGTTCAGCAAAGGGAAATGCCAAGTACTTCGCATGGAATGGAATAACTCCAGGCACCCAGACAGTCCAGGGGCTAACTGGCTGAACAGCAGCTTGGCAGAAAAGACCTGGGGGTCCTGGTGGGAAAGAAGCTGTGACTACGAGCCAGCAACGTGCCCTTGCGACAAAGAAGGCCACCGGCCTCTTGGGCTGCTTTAGGCAGTGTTGCCAGCAGATCAAGGGAGGTGATCCTTCTCCTCTGGTCAGCCCTGGTGAGACACATCTGGAGTCCTGTGTACAGTGCTGGGCTGCCCACTACAAGAGAGGCATGGGCATACTAGAGCCAGTCCATTAAAGAGCCACAAGGGTGATGAAGGGACTGGAGCATGTGTCATATAAGGAGGGACTGAGAGAACAGGGACTGTTCAGCCTGGGGCAGAGAAGCCTCAGGGGGAATCCTGTTATTTAGTGTGTGTTGGCTGATGGGAAGGAGTAAAGGAGATAGAACCAGACTGTTCTCAGTGGTGTCCTGTGACAGGACAAGAGGCTGTGGCCACAAACTGAAATACAGGAAATGCCATTTAAACATAAGACAATTTTTTTTTTAACTGTGAGGCTGGTCAAACACTGGAACAGGTTGCCTAGAGAGGCTGTGGAGTCTCCATCCTTGGAGATATTGAAAACCTGACCGAACACAGTTCTGGGCAACCTGCTGCAGCTGACTCTGCTTTGAGCATGGGGTTGGGCTAGACAGTCTCCACAGGTTCCTTCCAACCTCAACAGTTCTGTGTACCAGATACAGTTCTAGGTACCAGATATAGTTGTAATTTTGCCTAAAGAGCAGAACAATTAATGGGTTGACAGAATTTTCTTCTTTACTAAAAACACTGAAAACAAAACGATTATGATTATGTTTTAGAGATTATCAAAATGAAGAAAATCTGTTCAGAGGTTTTTGATCTATGTTTTTTTTCCGAGACACATACATAAAACGTTGACATTGTTCTCAAGTCAGTTGTCAAACAGCTTTGGTATCTTCAGTGGAAAATATGTCTGTTTCAGATGCACATAAAGCACCAGCAGTATGTTTTCATACATTCAGTAATTACATATTTTTGTGAAGCCTTTATATTTGAAATAGCATTTGACAATATTTATTCTCTTAGAACTCCGTTTTCCTATCTTCACTTTTCTATGAATCATGATACGTGAAGCGTGCATACAACAAACACTTGAAGAAAAAGAAATTAATATAGCTATACAGTTGTTGAAAGTCATTGAGATCTGGTGTTGATATGCAGCCCACATTCCAAGGCTTCATCTTTTTTAGACGTAGCCTTCTGGTGTTTTTTTTTACTTAAAAGAAGGAAAGAACTGCTATGCTGACTTTTTATGCTCTGAATTTAGGATCTGGGGGGGAGGTGCAAATATACTGACACAGCTAGGATGAAGTTCGAACTTGAGCACAGCGAGCATATAGAATGTGTGGAGACAACACACCTTGAACTATAGTCTTTTGAATAACCTTACCTGTAATAACAACTAAGGAATTTTTAGACAAGCCTAACTTTCTAATTTAGGATATTATATTTTTGTAAATACTGTTCTGTATATTAAAAAAAACCAACCCAAGACCTACTTCAATATATAACATCTCTTTAATAGGAACTGAATACATTACAACCTCAACCAAACTTTCGCCTTTGGCTTACTGCTGAAGTTCATCAAAAATTTACCCCGATTTTGCTTCAATCAAGTCTGAAAATAACTTATGAAGTAAGATCTGTTTGGAAAGCTTTTATTACATGTTTACAATGAATGAACTTGGATGTATAGTAAACTATATGTTTAGATAGAATAAAGTTTGGATAACACGGACTATTTAAATAGATGGTTTTGCCTTGTATTTCCATTAGATGTAATACAAAAATGCAATGAATTTACTTTGAAAGATTTTTGATGATCATTTTTAATGTATATGAGGAAATTTGCAGCAGCTGTGCTTTAAAGGGAAAGTTTGTAAAATTTCTTTCCAGATGTTTTTCCCCAATTGAAAGTCTGAACTGAAAATAAATTTACCTTGGGGAAGTATTTGTTCTGTTTTGTGCTCCAAATTCTTTTATGCATTTAATGAGTGTTTCTTAAAAGCAAAAACCTATACAGGTGCTGGAACATGGATGAAGAACAAGGAGTTCCTCCTTCTTGATGAATGTCCTCATCTGAAGAACACAGAATCACACTTTCTCTTTATTTTAATTTCTGGCCCCATAGCTTTATATTCTCTGGACCCTTTCAACAGAAATGTCTCTCATACAGCAGAACATACAGTTAAAGGCCTTTACTAAAAATTGAGAGCTTTGCTCAAAGCCCCATCCAACCTGGCCTTGAAAGCAACCTCATCTAGTGGAAGGTGTCCCTGCCCATGGCAGGGGGGTTGGAACTAGATGATGTTTAAGGTCCCTTCCAACCCAAACCTTTCTATGATTCTATGATTTTATGAAAATAGCTGAACCTAAGGAATAACTGGGACCATGCTCTTCCAACTTGTTGGAAAGTGCTCTAATCATTAACGCACTTATGCATTAATGTCTGTTATGGAAGTCATGGATAGGAGTGCTACTAACTATTCCATTGGTTATGGAGTGTGGAGATTTTGCCTACAGCTAAACCAAGAAGGTCTGACCTCTTAGAGTCCAATGTCGCTGACTTTCAAGAAGCCAAAATTTTTATACTTTTATATTGACGGCAGGTATTTTTAAACTTCTGGGGTACCTTCTTGCTTATATTGAGGTCTTCAGTGGTACAGAAATTATAGGACCGTGTAGGATTGTCACATTTCTTTTCATCTAGCTTCTTGAAGTTGCTGATCCCACTATCTGTGGAATAATTGGAACTTCACACTGATGCAATGTTCTAAATCCTTTTGTTACCTTTTCATTTGTAGTAAATATTCTGTTACCATGAAAGGGCAATTATAGCCAATGACTTGGCTTACAATATTTGATTATTATATGGTTGTGGTATGTCCCTTAACTGTTACCACTCAAGATGTAGATATTTAAAAAAAGAATCATCAGTTGACTACAGTATTTTGCAATTATTTGCCACAAGTGTGTATATGCAACATATGCAACTATGGTAATCTTATGGAAACATTAACAACCATTATTTTTCAAAAAGAAGAAAGAACATTATAAATATGAAAATGTACTTCAATTCTCTCTAAAATTTATGTTTGCCTTCACGCTTGTAAATAATTTGAAAATGGCTGGCTGTCAGTTGTTTTTACTTTTAAGTACTGTATTCTTTGTTATTATATGCACTTTAACTGCAGTTATTTCTACTGGTTGTGAACATTACCTACCTTTAAATCAGAGAACTGGCATTTTATCATCCATAAATACCGTATCTATATGCTAGCTAACAAGAGTGCAGTGATGGCATAAGGTGAGTTGGCTCTGATCACAGAAATGGTAATTGATAGTTGAGCTTGTAAAATCAGAAGAAAGGTTCTTGTTCTTGAAAAAATTGAATTTATTTTTATGCTGACATATTTTGATAGAGTACTATTCTTTCACTAAGTTCTTTTATTGTAGTTCAGTCCTATCAGTTGGTCGTGGTTACAGTTTCCTTCAGTATGTTTAAGTTATTTTCAGTGTAAGATCATTCTTTTGTTAGGCCACTTATTGCAAGCAGGTTTTTTTCCTGTTAAATTTTGTATTATTAAGTACTGTTTGTCATTTCATTAAGTTATAAATCATAAGTTAGAATTTAGGAAAATAGTACATAGAAGTATCAGGTTTTCTGTCTAGAACAGTGTTTTTCCTTCCAATGCAGGCACCTCCAGGCCTCAAAAAGAATCTGTTGCGTACCTATGAATCTTGGACACCAGAGCAAATTAATAAAAAGGGAAATTTGTCTCGAGCACATTCTCTCTTTTGTTTAGCATGGTTTCATGCTGTATGCCAAGAAAGAAGAAATTACATTCCTCAGGTAATTGGATTTTTTGCTACCTTTTTAAAAATTTACCCCATTTATTAGCTTTTATACTTGGACGTATTTTTCATCAGGTATATGTTGGGTCATGTTCAGAGGTGAGAAAAACTTGGATACTTCTGGTGCCTGTCTTCAGTATTGTCTCTGAATTCATTGCAAAATAGGATCTTGGCAGCCTAAATTCCTGTCCCTTTGAAAATTGCTCCTGCCTGTATGGGGTTATTTTGTGATTCGTGTACTAACTGATGCTGATGTAGGAGAGAGATCCCATGGAAAAGATTCTGTGACTTCTGTTTGCTTGGGACAGGAAAAATATTTTGGAAACATACATGATTGAATGGAAGATGTGAGAAAAGAGATACTTTGGTGGGAAGGAGGAGACAACATTGTCTACTCTTTCTGCACACAAACCCTATTCAAGGAGAAGGAAGAACAAGGGAATTTACATGGTTCTTGTGAGGATTATAATGGTTTTCAGAGACTGTGATGTGTTTTTTCCTTAGATAAATTTCTGTTTAAAGCAAACATTTCTTTCTGGCTGCAGATGCTTAAATTAAACAGGAAAAAAAAAAAACAACCAACACACTGTTCTATGTCTTGTTTCTTTTATTTAGACTAGGGGTGAAATTAACCTGTCATCTGAAAGATTTGGTCTGGCAGAGCCTGGAATGTTTGAGCGTTTTTTGCTAGTTTTGACTTTGTGATTTATAAGGTTGTTTGTCTCACGCAATAACAGGCTTTGAATATGGTGTTCAAGAAGTAGAATAGGTGAAAATGTTTAAAGTACTGATCTGACACATGAACTCTCATTTGGCTTTGTTCAAATTCATGTTCATTTACCACCAGCTTTCCAAGTGACACAAGACAGGATTACTGCTTTCTCCTTAATTCCTCTGTAACTGTGTTTGTCTCATGTGCAGACTTAGTGATAGTTTTATATTTTGCTTAAGATTACCAGTTTCTAACATTGCTGGACTGCAGTTAATCCCTGCTAGAAGCTCTTGTATTTTATAATGAATTTCAGATTGGTTTGGGTCCATGTACAGATCTGTCAAAAAAACCCCATGAACACTGTTGAGAGACTGTAACATCTTTCCAGTTTATGACCTTCAGGGTGGCTGGCTGATAGTTCGCGTGTGATCTGTGGAGCAGCTGCAGTCTTGACCTGAGATTATACCTATCTCATGGATATGTGTATGTTATATGACACATTTGCACATTTCTCATCATGAGTAATATGCACCTGTTCCTATGATATGATCCATATGCAAAGGTACAGCCATAAGAAGATAGAGCAGGAGGAGATACCTTTGAGATCTGGATTTCATAAGTTCTGTATCATATATCAATATTTATTTATACTTATCCATTTACATTGAAAGTTTTTTGTGAGAATTACATAGACATTACACATTAATGCTATATAAAGAAAAATGCTACCAAGAACAGAAAGGAGTTGCAAACTGAGAATGATTAAAATATGCATGTTGTGGTCAGCATTTTTGCTGTAATAGTAGCAGTACTTGCTTTTCTCATTATAATTTTTTCAGTTAGTAGAGAAATTACATGAATTAAGGAGTAAGATGATGAAAGTATAATGTAGATTGTGTTTGAATAATCAAACCTATTTAGGAAAATCCAAAGGAAACTGAAATACAAAAGAGCCCTCAGAAATAAAATCATAATTCAGTGCCTGATCTAGTGACAGATGTCAGGAAGTTTTAGTTGAAGTAAATACTGTTAGGAAATAAAATAATCTTAAGTTTCCATTCCTCATACTCGATGGATTCTAGTTTGTGTAAGTATGTAAAATTCAATGCCCTGGTAGAGCTGATGTTTTTTATACTACCTCTATCTAATGTTTCCAAAAAGGCACTTTAGAGGACTTAGGTTATCTCTTTTTTCATTTAGTATTAAGTATTATACAATATTCAGTAACCAAATAATATTTTTATTTTACTTTATGATCATCATTGTGTGACTAATTAAATTCTTTGGATTTCTCTTAATGGTAGGGTTGGACCAAGTTTTATGAATTTTCTTTATCTGATCTCCGTGCTGGTTTTGACATTATTGATGGACTCTTTGAGGGTAAGTCACTTCTTAAGGAAAGATTTCTCACCTCTGTAGCATAAACCTTCTGATGTGTCTCATTTAACATTTTTAGCATATTAAAAACTTTCAGAGTAATTTTCATAAATTGGTTACTTTTCATGATTGGTTTTTTTGGAGTTTGGAGTGGGGCCATTCTGTTTAAAGACTGCTTTGAAGGTGTTTAACTTTTGCATTTGAATCTTCATTGGAACATTTTCACAAATATAAACACATGATTAGGTAGTTAGATAACTACTTAAGTATGGGAAGTAGTCTGACCCTGAATCAGCTGTGCTTAGGCATATTAGGCTTTTCTGGATGTGGATCCAGACTCTGAGGATATGTCTGTATTGGTATAAGGGCCAGACACAGGCTCAAATCTATTCCACGATCAGGTTTATTTTCTCCCATATTTGGCTTATGCATTCTCGCAGGCAGTGACGAGGCATGGTTTATCAGATAGCAGAGCTTGGAGACTCTTTCCAGCAGGCAGCAGGTAGAAGGTTACTTTATTTTAGGACAAAAGAGAGTTTAGCTGTATGGATGGATGCAAGCCACCTTGTGCCATCTGACCTTGAGTTCAAGTGGGACCTGTCCCATTTCACCATTAGTGGAAATGTTCCATGAAGAGTTTTATCTTTCTGCAACACTCAGGTAAGAGTGGAGATGCCGCAAAGCTCATCACGAGTAAGCAAAGCTAGAAACACTGGTGAATCATAATTCCATTTTGGGGAGGTTGGGTAAACCAATATTTTTTTTGTGCCAAGAACTATCCTGCTCAGCTTCTTGATTCCAGAAGAATAAATAGGAAATACAAGAGTGCCTGGAAGACGAAGTCTTCTGCCTCTGTTCCTTCCCAGTGTGAACTCCCCCATATATTGAATAAATGAATTGAATATGAATTGAATATGAATGAATTCACTGTTAGATAGAGCCCACTTCATTGTTTTGTTAAGTAGCATAGTAATTTCTTAATATTAGTTAATATGAAAAAGGTAATTTTTTTTAAGTCTTTGCATTATATATAATTTCAAAGTAAAGTTAGGAACTGATATTTAGAGATAATTATGATCATTGACTTAAAGGAGATTTATGGATGATTAGTACTTCTGGAATTGGACCTTAGTTACACAGACTTGAAACATACAGTGATGTAAAGAGGTTGAATCATTAACTATCAATTATAATCATTAATCTACAAAGGAATGATTGAAATATTTGGAAACAACAGTTACTACCAATAAACCTCCCCTTAAAGTAATTGCTGCTTCCTTTTTTCAAGGGACTTTTAAGACGTACCTTTCTGATCAAGGTTTTACCTGCACATGAAAGCTATAGGGTGTAAGTAGATCATTGTCCCATGTAGTTATTTTGGACAACAGTGGTAGAAGGGAGGGAAACTGAGTTAGTGTGAACCTGTGGGATATAGCTGAGTCAGGGTAATCTAATTGCAACATCAATCTGACCAGAAAAATAATAGCAACATGCTTAGTTTTATGTGCTATGTTGTGCTATTTATAATGATTTACAAAGTACCTATCTGCACCTCTTTGTGTTTGAAAGATGACATTTCCTGTAATGTTATCTGTTTCAAGCATGATCTGGTTTTGGTTCAATCAATCAGTTTATTTTATGAGATCAGATGATACTGTGAAACAAAATAGTGTATAAAATTTTGAACAATGGAAATTCTTTTTATTTATGACAAAGAAGCACATAATTAAAATTTTAATAGCATAATTTCTGAAATGCATATAACCAGCTGGTTTATCTACAATAAAAGCACTTCAAGACTTAAGTAATATTTCTAATAACTCATTTTTAAACACAGTAAGTGTTTGTTTTATCAATGACAAATATTTACAAACTCATTGAAGTTTCTGCAACTTCTATTACTTGGTAATATAGAAGAAAAACAATCAGAAATTAATTATTTGATATGTTTGTATTTTTTATTGCACTGAAGAACTGTAATAACAAGAAGAAATGCTTACAATGCACTGATATCCATTGATACAAAACTAGTATTAATTAATTTATAGGTTCCAAAGATTTTCAGTGGGAATTTGTGCATGGCTTGTTTGAAAATGCAATTTATGGAGGCCGTGTAGATAATTACTTCGATATGAGAGTTCTTCGGTCCTACTTGGAGCAGCTTTTCAATTCACGAGTCATTGGCAGTTTAAATGCTAGAGGCAGGAAGATGACTAGCTTCCCACATTTGATGTCTTTACCGAATTCCTGCAGTATTTTGGTAGGTATACATCTTCTGTCACCTAATATAGAAACTAAAATAAGTTATTTTCAAGAATTATTCTCGGAAATAATTCCACAAACAAAACCAAAGTTAGAGTCCAAAGGATACCTCCATTTATTTAAGACTTCTTTTGTGTGGAGCACTAATTCTTAAGTTGTCAGAACTATTCTGCTAGTGTGTTTGGTCAGTCTCCGTTTTTATGATATCTGATTGGACTATGGTGCAAAGCAGCATAGCTATGAATAACTGAGTAAAAGAAATTGGGTCAATTTATGACAAAGAAGGATATCATTACGTTTTTATATAACTTAGTGTATTAGCATAATAGCACTTTTGTACAGACTGCTAAACATTCTTATAACTTCTGGATTAAATAGGAAAATCTAAATATATCTTCTGATTTAGAAAATATATTAACATTCTGACATAATCTGCTAACATGCCATGGAGGGTGTATGATATTTTATTTGGACATAAATATGGATACTGATTCTTCTTTAGTATTCCTTTAGTGTAAACAAGAGGGATAAAGAACTAATCTCTCCCTATCCTTTCACATACTATTGTTGTTCTTGCTATTAGTAAGATTCATTTGCATTTTAATGTAGGACTCCATACTAGACCTCTAATATGCGTTCATGTAAATGGAATTATGCCAGTTAAAATAAATTGCTGTCGTTTGGCATTCTCTATCCAGATTCTGACTGTTTAGGTTTGGGTTTTGTTTATTTTTTTACTTTAAATATGATGGTTATTTTCTACAGATGTGCTGAGTTAATAGCATAAAGAGGGAAGGAATAAACAAACTACGCTGGTCTCTGTTCTTGTAGATAATATGGTCAAATAGATGAACGTTTCTTCTTGCCTGCACTGCATTTAGTATCTCTCAGTTTCTTATATGATTATTTATGTGAGAGTTTATACTTTTATGTCTTAAATATTTTTCTGCAAGCAGTTTTGATAGTAGAACACTAATAATAAAGCTAAGTGTGATTACTTAAGTTAATTGGAGTAACATCTCTTACTAAATAGTGTTCCCTCAGTGTTTGGTGTAGAGGTCTGCTACTGTTGTTATCTCTGAAGTGAGATTCCGTGTCAAAGTAAATCATGCACAACCTAGGACGTGCTCCTACAAGCAAAGGACAAAATCCACATGATGTAACATAATAGACTTTCAAATAGTAAATATTTTTGCCTTGAAAGCCACAATAAAAGAGGCATCCAGCACCATTAGTCTACCTTAGTCTGCAAGGCCTCTTTCTGTTTTGTACAAGAGCAGCATCACTGGTGACTATTACACTGCATCTCCAATGATCATGCAAACCTATTTTTACCTAAACGATTTCACTTTCTTTGAGTGATAATATCTTCATAGATTTAAATAGAAGTGAGTGCTCTTCATTTTAAAAATGTTATACTCTATTATTCAAATTCCAAATGCTGAAATCTTTCTTCTTTTTTATATTTTCATTAATCTTACTTTTAAGTTTTCAACTCATTGTAGTAGTATTGTAAAAAGTATTGTAACTACTTTTCAGAGACATTCTTAGCATATTTTTCTTTTCATTTGATAGCATCACTGTAATCAGAATTGCTTTTTGCTCTTTTGGAGTGGAAACAATATATAAAAGAAGGTTGTTTTTTTATAAATTAAATTAAGACATTTATAAATAGGATTACCAAGATATGTCATGTGTTATATACTTATTTTTATCTTTGTGTTATGCAGTGCACTTAAGGAAATTCTTTTCAGCATACACTGTTAATTTCATGAGCTGAACAAAAGGTTCCCTCAGTTGTGTTTATTCTTTTCTTCTAATGCAGGATTATCGTAATATTATTGAAAGCCTTCCAGAAGATGATAAACCTGACTTTTTTGGCCTGCCTGCTAATATTGCTCGTTCATCACAACGTATTATCAGTGCCCAGGTAAAGTTACATTTTTCATTGACCTGTGAATCTTTTCTGAGTCCAGTATAAGCTAGAGAATCCAACCACCTGTTCATAAATATGAATTTCCATAAGAAAGCCAGAAAAAATGGAGGAATTTTTGGAATATGTTGACTTTTAACTGTAGAATATTTTAATATAATAACAATTATCTTTTGTTACAAAGATATTTGTTTAGGACTTAAATAGACAAAGAATTATTGAGAAAGTTTACAATAATGTAATTCAGTTCATGTTGAAGAGTATCCACATAGGTAAGTAGTTTCACTAGTTCTATTTATACTGTTAAACTAACTCCCGTCAATGGGATAGTTCTTACAGCTGCTGTTCACGGAAAGTTAAGGTTTTAGTTTTGGTCACCAAATCCTAATATAATAGTTTGACAGATAGAATATGGATAACATATTTTATGCTTTTTCTGAAAGAGAAATTCTGAAGAATTCTCCCAGTAGTCAGAATTCTACCTTTACTATTAGAAATGTGAAATTGTGAAAAAAAAATAATGTTGTTCTCACTGGAGAATAGCATATAAATACTTAAGCATGTCATAATGAAACTCTCAACATAATGAAAAGTACGATACAGGGGGTTTGTAGGTCTTAGTTTAAAGATTCACTAATTTTAAATAGTTCCATTATTGCTTTAGCTGTAAGATATGGCAGATGGCTATTTCATAGTCAAGAGTTCTTAGCTATCATTTAATTGCAGTATAGTCCAGGCTGGAATATAAGTTTAATGTATGAGAATGCAATTATCTTAGTGCTGGAATAATAGACAGTGATCAAAGGTTTTTCACCCATTTGTTTTAGAGTTGTATGTAGAAGCCTCAGCTTGGTAAGTGACCTGGGTCACCCATTATGCTGGGTACTGTTAATGGCACAGCTGGGGCAGCTATTCACCTCACCGTTTGTGGAGCCAGAAAATACTGAGTATCTCTCTCGTTCTCCTCATAACTTCTATTGTGTCAGTCTGAGAAGGAAAAAGATGGAGTGATTTGAACTCAGGATGTCTTCATCATCAATACATTGTTTGCTTTATTGGACAAAGCTTTTCATTGCTAGTATTTTATCACTTCCCTTAGGTGTCAATTCAGTTGCCTAAAAATTGGTATCCTGTATGATCTGGAGATGCCCTAGTGTATTTAAGACATCTGCTAGGAGCTGCCAAATATGACACAGGATGCAAGAGAACACATTTTCTTGTTGGGCCATCAACTGGAAGTCAGGGGCAAAATGGCACTATAAGCCAGTGTTTAAGCAACTGATTCCCACTATTTGTTTACCCTGATCCAGTGCTGCGATTGAGAGATGGGACACAGCTTGATGCAAGCAGAGAGTGTCGTTTTATTGTATATAACACTCGTTTATATAGAAAATTAGAAGATGCGTTTTTTAAACTGATTGGTTATTATGCTCCAAAGTTCTTATCAGCGCGCGCTAATTGGTAGCTACTTAAACTTTAGCAATTGGACTGTCAGCAACTAAGCTATTTTTGCAAAAGACTCTAAGTTCCAGCCCTTTATCGAGCATGACTCACAGGTCAGTAATTCCCCAACACATCGGCGCCTCTCTGTTTTCCTTATCAGGCCTCCCAAGGTTTATAGCCTACAAGTTCCAGCACATCCCCTTCTAACAACGGAGCAGTGCCCGCCGTCCTGTCTGATTCCTTCAAATCTCTCCCCACAATCCAGTAGAGCATGGATCTGAAGGTCCTGTGTCACATCTCCCTATCCATAACATATTCTTGGATAACATACAGAGTCTCAAGTGGCATTCTGTGTAACAACTGAATTGAGCCACTAAGGCCTAGAGTCTGGGGAGGAGTTCGACTAAGAAGTGGCTGTACCTCAGTTTGAGTTGAAATTTGGTAATGCTCATAGGCAGGTGAAAGTCCACCTTTTGTTTATTGAGGTTTGCTGGGCATTCTAATACCTTTTAGCTCAAATATGGAGCAAATTTAGGACTTTAAGGAAAGCTTAAATTCTTTATTTTTTTTTTCATTGCTTTTTAGTTAAGTCTGTGAGTTCATCTTTAGTGATTAACATAGTTTATTTGACTGGTAAATTAATTACGTCAGATAACACGGAAGTTGATTGAATTGAGACTCTTATATCAGAGCTGTGAAGTGAACTGGTCTGTATATTAAGGCCTCTCTAATTTTCTGCACAGCCGTAGCATGCTGTCTTATATAAGGACCAGTTATGGGGGGGGGGGATAAAATTAAATCACAGAATCATAGAATACCAAGTTGGAAGGGACCTCAAGGATCATCTGGTCCAACCTTTCTTGGCAAAATAAATTGGAAATTCCCTATAATTGGAATTCCCTATAATTTCAAGACTTAAGAATTACATTTTTTTAAAAGGTATCTAATTGTTTGCTCACACTCATCTAAAAAGGGCTCCATGCAGAAATTTCTTACTGGTACAAGACCTTTGATCTGTTAAAAATTGTCTTTCAGTATTGCATTTGTTGAATATCAAATATAGTACTGGTAAATATGTTTAAATATATCTGTTCACTTAAATCCATAGCTGTATTGTCAAATTATTTGTTTTATTATCAGCACATGAAACTGTAAAGCTATATAAAGACAAATCAGTAGGATGAGGGTGCATAAGGTAATACACTGAGCTCAAGAACTTCTCTATTACAAAGCCAAAAAATGCACCAAGATTCAATGCAGCTCTGTTTGGTTTTGTGTTAAAATCTTTTACATAAACATCATCTTTAAATGCTTTTGTTTCTGTCTGATACACTGTAGACTGCTGATTATTTTATTTCAGCTACACTTACATAACTTGTTAAGAGCTGCAGTTGTTAAAAATACTAGTATTTGAAAATAAGTCCTTAGTTAACCTCCATGAATTCAGAATAGATTCAGAGTTCCTGTGTGAAGTGAAATTAGGTAATGAATGCATTTACATGCAGACTCACACTCTACTGAACTGGTCTGTCATAGCAATGATTATAATCTATAAACTATGGATTATAATCTTGAAAATATGAGGCTGTTGTAGTTACAACTCTGTGAGATGCTTCTTTGTCAGATGAGAGATTTCCTCATCCTTCCAATAACAGTTTGTGGTACTTTTTTAAGTCTTAGCCAATTTAAATAACAGAAATGGGAGATTTTTCTTAAACTGTGTTTCTGTGTAACTATGAATCCTACTCCCATTCCATTTCTGACAGTTTGGCAGCTGTGTTAGATCCGTAGGTGATACCATGGTTCATAATTTGAAGGTAAATGATTGCCTTCTAACAGGAGTGTTTCTCATAAATCCATTACCAAGCTAAAGCAGAGAAAAGCTGAATGAATAAGGTAGTGAGAAATAAGTTGCTACCAGCTCAGTCACCATGTCACTAACACCAGAAAGGTGAAATTTAATACCATGTCCACTGCTTCACTGATTCTGTGCTAAGTATGTGGTATATTCTCTTATAATTTATGTCTACTATCCCATATAGTTTCTCATCTACTAGCCATTGTCATTTCTTAGTCTGTATTTTTACTAACATCTTCCTTATGCAGAAATGCACAGAATTGTATCATCTACACCACTGAACTCAGGATTAGGGGAAGTAGGGTTTTTTAAAACATACCTACTTTGAAGTTACTTGTTTAAACCAGCTGACAGCAATTTTGACTTTAGTCATATGTTTAGGCTCAGAGATTTAAAATAATCATTCAGATATACATGGATTTTAAGTAAATTGTAGTTAGCAATCTTT
Organism: Haliaeetus albicilla; assembly: GCF_947461875.1. Classification (NCBI taxonomy): domain Eukaryota; kingdom Metazoa; phylum Chordata; class Aves; order Accipitriformes; family Accipitridae; genus Haliaeetus; species Haliaeetus albicilla. Next base: position 12,352,936 of record NC_091502.1, on the reverse strand, counting down.
TATCACTTCAGAGTATTTTAAAATAAGTACTAAAACAGGTAACACTGTGATCTATTCTATTAACCATTAAGTTAAACTAATGTAATTCTGTTACAAGAAATCTGATCCCATTTTATGGCATCATTTCACTACACAAGATGGAATACTTAGATAATAGAAATGTAGATTTTATGTAGACTTTCTATGAATATTATTTATTTTTCATGTATAGGAATGATAGTTTGTATTGCTGCAGCAACACACTTTGCTTTAGCAGAAATTTGCTGCAGCACAGTGCAGCATTTTGCAGTCATGCAGAGATCTCTGCTGTAACCTACTGCATTGCTAATGTTTGGGTAGACCTAAAACAGCACTAAAAAGAAATGGACTTTTTTCAGTAACCTTGCAAATATTGATTATATTCACAGCTTTTCTTTTTTCCAGCAGAGAACTTCAGTTCTAGTTTAAAAGCTGAATATCGCTACCTGCATTATTTTAATACTGGTAATTACTAATTGAATTGTTAGAAATTATGTCTTACGATGTTCTGTAGTGTAATTCAGAGAGTATTAATACTGCATGCACACTGGTAAGAGCCATTTTGGTTTTAAGAAAATATTTGACTTAAATAGACGTGATCTTCTCAGCAACATGACTTACATTTTTTTCTAGATTTTGTCTTTAGTTGCTTTATGTAGGTAGAGCTAGATAAATTTTTAGAGGCTGGACACCTAGAGTTCACTGTGGCTCTTCAGTTCTGCCTTTCCTACTGTTATAACAAGCCTTTGACACAACATCCCTTAGGTTGAATATGGTCATCAGTAATCTCACGTCTCTTGCTATGTCCTCTCTGCAGAACAGCGCAGTTAAAATAGAAAAGAACGCAGCTGACAGTGTAGCTGCAGGAGTCAGCATAGCTCATCCTGTCTACTTTACACGAGGTAGAGATTTTCTGTATAGCTGCAACTCAAGTTTCCTCACACTCAGCAAGAGTCCTCACCACTCAGTTACAGGCATGCCCCTTTATTCTGATCTGATAAACACTGTATTTTTTCCTGCATATTGGCCTGTATTCAGGTGGTTTAGTCTCCCAGTCTAACCTATAACCAATGTTTAGAGCAGTCACAATATGTGAAGGTTTGCTTTAGGTTCCCTGTGGATGAGAAGATTTAGATCTTTCTCCAATCATCTTCTTGCAAAGTGGGCTTTTGCCTCTGGTGTACTTGTCTCTTATTCTTTGGACCGTATTTCTGTTCTTTTATGAATTCCTATGAACCAATTTCATCCTTTATTATAACTTTTAATAGAACCATACATAAAGTGTCTTGGCCAAAATAACGTTTATCATAGGTGATAAATAGAATTTTTACAGACTCAAATGGACAGGCCTGTGTATGTATTTTTACAGCTTAGAAAAGCACTAAAAGCTATCTTGTTCTGTGCAGAATTTAGCATACCTGCAACTAATATGACTTATTGCCATTAACCACCTTAGGAAGATGAAATGAAAATGTAGAGCCATTGTTTTGTCTCTGTCTTTTCTTTGCACAGCAGGCGTAGTCATTACAGGCACTCCTTAGAGAGTGTAACATTTAAAACCTTCTGTTAGTGTTGTGTGATCCCATCAAATCCTGTCGAATGGCTATGCCTGCAAATGACTACAGCCTATAACTAGTAGCTATGTATGATCAGCTGACTGGTTAATCTAAACATTCTCCAATAATATAGCAAAGCGTTTTGTGAAAAAAGCCATTCAGTAACTGGCAAGTTATCCAAGAGTCTTCAAATATGACTGCCAGTGATAATCGATATGGCTAGCATTTAGTTTGCTTAATGCTAATTTCTATATAGAATACCTTGTATAATAATTTTAATAATACCTTGCATCAGGAATTCAGCATTCTTTTACATGTACAGATTCATAATGCTTCACAGAGACTATTGTATGAGACAGGTAAGTCTCAGTAAGGTTGAAGAATAGGTTGTTTTCGGTATTTTCATGGATGAGTGAGTACGCTTTCTCACACATGCCGTCCAAGGAAAAAGGATAGTTACAGTCTCTCTGTATACTAGTACAGCACATTGATTCTTCTGTGTCCACCATCCCAGTAATGGTAAGTGGAAGGCAAGCCTGTGGACTTGAAGTTCACTTTTTAGGACCTCTTGGGGGGTGATTGTTTATGCATAATTGAAACTTACTTTTTATAGTTCGTGGAGAGCTGTCTCATGTGAGTGGGACCCCACGCTGGAGCAGGGGAAGAGAGAGTGAGGAGGAAGAAGCAGCAGAGACAATATATAGTGAACTGACCGCAACCCCCATTCCCCATCCCCTTGCACCACTCAGGGGGAGGAGGTAGAGAAGTTGGGAATGAAGTTGAGCTTAGGAATAAAGGAGGGATGGGAGAAAGTGTTTTAAGATTTGATTTTATTTCTCATTATCCTACTCTGATTTTGATTGGCAATAAATTTAATTTCCCTGAGTCGAGTCTGTTTTGACCATGATGGCAATTGCTGAGTGATCTCCCTGTCCTTATGTCAACCCACAAGCCTTTTGTTGTATTTTCTTCCTCGCTGTCCTGCTGAGGAGCAGAGTCATAGAGCAGCTTGGGGGGCAACTGCCACCAGCCAAGGTCAACCCACCACATCTTCAAAGTGCTTAAGGGCATCACAAATGTAAAATAATCCTTTGAGCTTCAGATTGTTGAAGAGTCCACAGACTGTAGTGTCTTACCAATTTTTCAATGAAATACTATAAAATTATTTAATTCTAGGTTTTATATACCAATTAAAAATGTTGAACTGTGAATACTTATAACTTCAAATAAGTGGGTTCCAATTCACTTCAACTGAAGTTGCTGGGAGTATTTCTCCTATATTTTGTCCTTTCTAATTTTATTTGCTTTTGAACCAGGCCAGTGATACTTTGCAGTTCTGATGGTTCAGATTTTGCAACAAAATTACTTGCTTTAGGAACCTGTTTCAGACAAATTTTATAGTCTCAAATGTAATCCAAATCCAACTAGTATTTTCTGTGGCAGGGTAGAGGATATAAGATAATTTAATTTTACCGGATATCTTTCTCTCAAACCCAGCTGCATGCTTGTCTTCACCTGTTTTGTCTCAGATTGAGTGATGAGAATCACTCTCACCTCTCCCAGTTAGCAGCTCCATTATTTTTATTATCTGAAAGTAATTGCAGAATGGTGGTTCCCTAAGATACACCTTTGTCTTTTAATCCTGGATATTTATCTCAGCTCTTTTGATAATAATGGATTCTGCTTTTCTGTCTCATCTAACTAATCTCAAAATGTCTTTATGGAATCCGTCTGGTATTCTTGAAGGCACCATAAAGAATTTAACAATTTCTGTAACTTTAATGTGCTTCTTTGTATTGTTAACAAGAGAACTGACTTGCTGTTTGACACGTTTAAGGGAATGCCTTTCCCATCATGCTATACTCTAGGTGCTTTCTTCTGACCTTCTGCCCCCTCTTTTCTCTTTGGACTTGGTTATCTCTGCCTGACAAACTGTAGTTTAAAGCTCTGCTTGCTAGTAGCAAGCCTGTTGGCTGATACTTTTGTTACACTTTGTCATATGAATTCTGTCTGCCCCTAGCTGTCATTCTCTCTCAAACAAGGTGTCACAGCCGTAAAAGCCAAAGTCTTGTCTGCAACAATCCAGCTCTGCCACAAAATATTGTGACCTGGTTGCACAGTCATGTGCATCCAGTCCTGTCCCATTCCCTTCACAAGCAGAATTGGGGAGAACACCGCCCGGGTCCCCATGTCCATGGTCACCTGCCACTTTCTCTGAATGGCACGGGTACTGATCCATGAGTCAGGCTCAGGCAGTCCACATGCCTCCCCAATAGAACTCCTTCCTCCTCACCTGTTTCTACTCATTCTGCAATTGCACATCTGCAAGTGGAGGAGCCTTTTCCTTCTTGCTGGAAGTCACAAACTTCCCCTTTTATTTACCAGTATGGACATATTCTTATGGGTATTCATTACAGGATGGCAGATAAACTAACATAACAGAAAAAATATTTTCTATACTAAGGATGATATTCATCTATCAAAGCTTTATTTTTCTCAGAGTTAGGTGCCTAATGTGATGGTTACCTAGGCTTCCTGTATGTTACAGTCCAACTCCAAAGAATAACACATTCCTACCTGCCATAGAGTGAATTGTGTAGACCTGTGAAATCCTGTTTCCTTCACTAATACTCTCTTCAGTTAGTGTTTTAGTATTTCTTAAAATACCTCCTGTGTTAATACCCAATATTTTATTTAAATGTTATTCTTTTATACATTTCCCACAAGTCAGTGGTATTTTAAAACCAGATTTTGTGGAGTAAAAGCGTATCTTTCAAATACACAGAGAGGTTCTGTCAGATTTGTAGTTGAAGTCTTAGAGGATATTTTGTTTAAATCCCACTAGAAAAGACTCGTGATGTATTTATTGATTCAAGCCACTTCTAATTCCCCTGTTCAGTATTGGAATAATTTCATGTGAGTTTGTTTTTCTTTTAAATGTCTAGGTACTGTGATAGAAAAATATGATAAGCCTGATTCAAAGCCAATTGAAGTTAAAACAAAGAAGCCCCAGTGTAATTCATCTCATCTGTCTTGAATCATATGAATATTAACCACCTTATCTTAACTAGTTATCCATTTTTTTTGTTACTAAAGAAGGACAAGCAGCTACAGGGGATAATTTGTGCCATTCTTAGACAGGTGTCTAAAATAAAGGGGTGAATCATCTTTTGGAAGTACTTATTTCTATCCATTGAACTTAGGAACAAACTCTGTAATAATGTCAACAGCATTTCTAAAAATTGTATAATGAACATTTTAATGATCATTTAAGAGATGAAAGAAAACTGCCATAACTACCAGGTTGTTCGTTATGCAGAAATGGGAGGGTGTCTCTTCTATTGGAAGCTGGACTGTTTGAAAAATTCGATATTCATTGGGACAGGAATTGAAACAGTTGTTTCTCCCATTTCTGCATTGAGTGTTGTAACAATCCAAATGTAGTTATTACACTTTCATTTCATATATAACTATGCAATTTAAAATTGAAGAGTCCAGGAGGAAGAAGTGAAAATTCAAGCATCTTAAAGCATGCAGGTTATAGTGCTTGTCTCAAAGATGTTGATAATTTTCTTAGAAATGCTAAGAAATGAAAAAGGGATTTTTTTTAATTAGTAAACAGATTTGTTTGTTTTGTTTTCCAGGGCAGTGAAAGACCAACACATTTCAAATTTTCTTTGTTTGTTATCATTTTTATTTTATTCAACTGCTAAAGCAAGTGAATGGTTCCCACAACTAATGGTGCATCCTTAGGCAAGGCCATCATTCACATTAATGGAAGAAGGTGTGCTTGTGAGACTGACCTGTTACTTGCCCACTAACAGGAACTTTTCAAGAGTGCAGTCTGAGATTAAGACAGTTTTGTTTTTTTTAAATTAAGTTAAAAATGTAAATGCCATCTTAAATTAAAATTAATGCATGAGAAACAGAAGGAAAGACATGCACACCAGTATAAGGTGGCATGAAAGGATTGGAATCCTGGTTAGAAAGTTTTCTTAGATCAATGGTTAGAAGAGCATTATGGAGTTTATGTAGTCCAACCTCCTTCTCTAAGTGGAACTGTTGCCAACACTGTCTATGGCTTTGTCCATGTGCACTGTGTGCCATCATCCAAGTTGTTCATGGAGAAATCGAATGGTGTGGGCCCCAGTATCAAACCCTTGTTTCCTTGTCTTCTCACTAGCTGCCAGCCAGATGTCCAGCCCTTAATCACTACCATTTGACTCCAGCAATACAGCCAGTTTTCCACCCAGCCCATTCTTCGAGATCATGCTTCAAGTCCATACTTCCTCAGCTTCCAAAATAGGAATGCAATTGAAGATGATGTCAAAAGCCTTATTAGCAGTATCACCTGCTCTTCCCTCATTCACATAGTCATTTCATCACAGAAGGCAATCAGGTTGATCAAGCATTGTTTGCTCTTGGTAAAGCCACGTTGGCTGTTTCCAATTGCCTTCTTTTTCCCTATAGTGTTTGGAAGTGGATTCCATGTTGATGTGTTCGGTGATCTCTCCAGGGACAGAGATTAGGTGGAATAGTCTGCATTCCATGAATCCTCCATCCATTTCTTAAGGCAGGCATAATATTACCCTTACCAGCAGTAAGGATTTTCTCTGCTGCTGTGATTTTTCTTATGCAGTAAAGAGCAGCCTTGCCATCACGTTGGCCAGCAGCTGTGGATGAATCTCATCTGGATTTCACTGATCTAAGTAGAATCATAGAATCATTTAGGTTTGAAAAGACCTTTAAGATCATCGAGTCCAACAGTAAACCTAGCAGTGCCAAGTCCACCACTAAATCATGTCCCTAAGCACCACACCTACACATCTTTTAAAATACCTCCAGGGATGGTGACTCAACCACTTCCCCCGGCAGCCTGTTCCAATGCTTGACAACCCTTGCAATGAAGAAATTTTTCTTAACATCCAATCTAAACCTCCCCTGCTGCAACTTGAGGCCATCTCCTCTTGTCCTATTGCTTGTTACTTGGGAAAAGAGACCAACCCCCACCTCGCTACAACCCCCTTTCAGGTAGCTGTAGAGAGTGATAAGGTCTCCCCTCAGCCTCCTTTTCTCCAGGCTAAACAACCCCAGTTCCCTCAGCTGCTCCTCATAAGACTTGTGCTCCAGGCCCCTCACCAGCTTGGTCGCCCTTCTCTGGACATGTTCCAGCACCTCAATGTCTTTCTCATAGTGAGGGGCCCAAAACCGAACACAGTATTCGAGGCGCAGCCTCACCAGTGCCAAGCACAGGGGGACGATCACTTCCCTGCTCCTGCTGGCCACACTACTTCTGATACAAGCCAGGATGCTGTTGGCCTTCTTGGCCACCTGGGCACATTGCTGGCTCATATTCAGCTGCCTGTCAACCAGCAGCCCCAGGTCCTTTTCTGCCAGGCAGCTTTCCAGCCACTCTTCCCCAAGGCTGTAGCGCTGCATGGGGTTGTTGTGACCCAAGAGCAGGACCCAGCACTCAGCCTTGTTGAACCTCATACAGTTGAGGTATGAGCCAGCCTGTCCAGATCCCTCTGTGGAGCCTTCCTACTCTATAGCAGACCAACCCTCCCACCCAACTTGGTGTTGTCTGCAAACTTACTGAGGGTGCACTTGATCCCCTCGTCCAGATCATTGATAAAGATACTAAACAGAACTGGCCCCGAAAATGAGCCCTGGGGAACGCTGCTTGTGACCGGCCGCCAGCTGGATTTAACTCCATGTTTATGTATGAGTATATTCATGTTCTCTAAGTAGACTGTTTCTCTCCCATTATTAGCTGCTCCTTTCCTTCCTAAACCATGCACAGAAGCCACTGAATACTTCATGCTTATGATCACTTGGATTCCTCAAATGCCACATGTTTTCTTTGAAATTTTGCATATGTGTTGAAACCCATCTCACCCTTAATGTTCCCTGCTAGTCTTATCTCCAGCTGGGCTTTAGCTTTTCTAATTTCATCCTGAAGTGCCCAAGCAGTGCTTTTATCTTCTTTCTTTTTCTGTCTTTGGTTTTGCTTCTTATATGTTCCTTTTTTTTGTCTTGCAATCCATTGAGACACTCCCTGCTTACCCCAACAGTCATTCTGCTGGAAATACTGGTCTTTCTGCACAATGAGGTGATTTGTTCTGAAGCTCACTCAAAAATACTCCTTTATTCCCCTTTTTAATCAGCTGAAAGTAATGTGCGGTCCACTATACTGTCTTCAATTTTCCCTCTCCCTTATGCCCACTTCTCATGGGATTCTGCTAACAGTTCCCTGAATAAACCAGTGCCTGCTTTCCTAAAGTCCAAAATCTTAACTCTGCAGTTTCTCATGCCTATCCTCAACATATATACATATATAATAATTCCTGCCTGAATTTGCAATGTTGACTGTTAACCAGCACTTTAGAAATTTTCTTCAGTAATGTGATCATTAATAATACAGCTTTTTAACATACATTTTGAAATAAAAATATATACAGTTACAAACAAGGGTATTAAAAGGGCTTTTGTGACTGAAAGGTAAGTCTTAATTTGAGTTAAAATTTTATAAGCTAGCAGTCTCTCATGAATTTTATTCAAGCTTTTAAGATATAATTCCCATGAAAAATTTGTTGATGCAGTTCTTTGACATAGTATAAAGCTTGTGTGTTTTATTTCTCATACTCGGTAAAAATGTCCTCTTGCAGATCACTGCTATAAATATCAATTTGGATATGTACAGGACTAGAATGCACATTGTTCTAGAGAGTAAAAGTGTGTAGAAATTACCTGTGTCTATATTCATATTTTCACGTATTTGTACCATGACATTTCAGACTCGTCATGAATGGCAGCTGAATCATTTGAAAACATAAGAGTTTGTTCTAGCAGAAACTCAAAATACAGAAATAATATTCACACATTACATCAGGTTGACTTAAGTAAACTATGATATCTGAACAAAGTCAGGTTTGCAAAATCAGGCAAAAAGCATGTTGCCTAACTGTATGCTCTACAGAAATTACACTAGCACAGAAATCTCATACTGAATGTATTATTTTTATAGATGTGATTGCTTAAAGAGAAACAACAATTTCTTCAATGAAATACATTAGAAGTCAAAAGGAATAGCTCATCACACCTTAGTGTAGCTGCTAAATATAGTATTCATTTTAAATAATTACTGTTGCTCTTCTGTCTGTGCTTGAAACTTAGAAATTTAGTAGAAAAAAAACCCAATTATCTTTTTTTATGGCTATTTTTTATTTTGCAATGAATACTTGTTGAGTTAAAACTAATAGTAAACTAATAATGGAAAACTGTAGGGCAGTCTAGTAAGGCAAACAGAATAGGGAAAGGCAAAGACCCAGGGTTGGGAAACATGAAGTGAATTTTGCCTCATTAAATGTAATTGCAGTGATCTCACTGACTTCAGTAAAACAGCATTTTATCCTTGGGTTCTTTTTTTTAACTTAGTTGCTGACCTCCTCTTATTTTCAGCAAGTCACTGACAGATTTTGTACCTCTTCTCACCATTCCTTGCACATCTTATTTACTTAGACTAAAACTGCGGTCTGTCTTCCTAAAACTGTAGTCAGATATATGAGTGTAGTATGGTTCCAGTGCTGGTTTTAACTTTGTTAATAACAGCAACAGAGACAGCATGTGTATGGGAGGGTGTGCAAGTACACCTGGAACACTTAGATTGCTGGATCATGCTTGAGATTATACACCAAGTCTCCACTGCTGATATTATCCAAGTCAGCTAAAGAAAAGTTAGGCTGAGTATGTCCACTCGATATTACAGTCATACATCTGACTGCAGTGTTCCTACTGTATATAGAATAGTGGGGCTGTGGCGTGTGGTTATTTTTCAAGGTACAATTGTAATATAATGATAGCTGTACCTTCTTGTGTGTTTGTCAACAGACTAAATCTTCTCTTTCAAAATCTAGCTTAATGGGACTCTGAACACTGGTACCTAATTTTATATCTACTGCTCCTCCATAATTCTAATAATGCCACATAGAGTAATATGGGTATAATTATTGAAAAGCATGCAACTGAAATTAATCTTGAACTTGTTGTGTTACTGCTGTAGATGTCAGGATGAACATAAATCTATTTTCTTAAAATAATTTAGCATTTATATAACCCTTGTATGAGCTGTGCAGAGCATATAATTACTGACATTTGTTAAACGCATCCCACATCACAAATACATGACTAATAGGCTCTAGAAGAAATTGATGAGTAATAACAAACTGTATTTATTATTAACCTGCAATTGAGCAATCTGAGTACTTAACAAGAATTTTTAAAATATGGGGAGTATTCTGTATATACTGTGGTGCTGCATGAAAGAAACATGCTGTGCTGCATAATGGAGTGGAAGACACAGTACTGTGCTCTAACAGAAAACACAGCTCTTTACCATTGCAGTGAATCAATGCAGTGCTTCAAGTAGCCTTATTAATTCCCATAGGATTGGTGCTATATATATATGAGAATATATTGGTCCTCATATTGGCATATGAGAAGTTTGTTGTCTTCTAAGAACAGGTTGCAGTTTTCTGTTTTTCTTACATTTTGTCAGGGTGTATAACTAGCTAAGGTCAGCCATGTCTTCTGGCCTTCCTTTTAGCATCATGTTCTCCGGGTAATATGTATCCTGGAAACCTCTACAAAGTAAACCCCCTAGTTACTGTTTGGGAGAAGGTGCAACTAGAATGCTGACTGGGTCAGTAGTGGGCTTGTGGTGTCCATCTGCAGCATCCTGCTGCTTTTCTTCCCTCCTCCACTGAACCCCTGCTCTACAGAGGATCTTCCTGGTGTCAAAGGTATATGATCCTCTTCTGTATAAAGGAAGACGTAGGTGGTGTCAATGTCTGTCCCTTGTTTGCTTTGTATTTTGATTAAGAAGGCAGGTATCTCTGTATTGAGTCCAGTCCTACTTCCCATCCTCATTGAGTGAAAGTGCAGCTTTGAGGTGGTCTTGAGGGAACAACAAAAGAGCAAGCGTAGACCTACACTGTTTCTTACTCATCCACCTGCAGTATGAATGATTTGGTTATGAATGCCATTAAAGTACTTTCATCCTAACAACCTCCATGGACCCTGTTCTTGTAGGCAAGGGACATAGACAGACTGAAAGTCAGAGAGGTTTCATTGGCAACTTAGTCTTAGACTACTTTCACAGCCATGCAGTTAATTGCAGCCAAACTACGAGGAACAGTATGGAAGCAGGTAGTTCTGTCAGAAGGCATATCAAACTGAAACCCCTTCCCTCTCTTGACACAATGAAAACATAGTTACATTGCACTGAGTTACCACTTTTCCAATATTTACCAAAGTAATTATGTTATAACATTGTATTAGTTAGAGCTGTAAAGTCTTATAAAAACAGAAATATCTCCTTGAACAGCTTTGTAAAGAGATATATTGTTTCATTCAGAGAAATGAAACATAGAAGTGGTTTCTGTGCTAACACTACATCCTTTTAAAACTGGTAGATGGCAGTAGAGTATCTGCTTTGACAGTGGATTTAGAAAGGAGTTTGTTAGCTTTTTGAACAAAAATAAAAACCTTTTTATCTGTTCCATAGTCTTGAAAAAAATAGCAGTTATCTGACTAGCAAATCTTTTCTGTTTTGTATTCTTAGAGCAGTAATCATATTTAGTTCAGAAATGATTGATCCTAGATTTTTTTTAATTCAGTGACATAGAATTTCACAATATATTTTTTACTTTATTACTTTCCTCTTTTCCAAATTGTAATACTGCGTGTAAAATTTGATTTTGTTGTATGATTTGTAGGATAGATTGCCTCTGAAATAAATACAAGACTTAGATATAAGCCTGTGTTTATTATATATTGTATTTGTGATGTAGCAGGTTTTGGAGTGGTTGTGAATTACTGAAGGCAAGACTCTTTCTTCATTGTGTACATGAGTAAAAAACAGAAATAGATTTTGGGTTCCTAGAAATCTGTTTTTATCTAAGTTCCAGGGAGGGAAAAGTTAAAATCTTGACATTTCCTCATTTTTATTTTTGCATGAGTTTTTATTTTACGTTTCAGGTCAAATGTGGCTTTCTAGTAGTTCCATATGAAGCCACATGGGGTCTTTCATTGTCTTTATTGCTTTCCATTCTGTTCATTATCTCTCTTCACTTCTCTAAATGTGTGGGGTTTTTACTATAATGTGTTGGTCAATATCGTAGTAGCATATATCCACAGAAACCCATAAAGTATGCAGTAGATTAAAAAGCTGAGATGCACAATTAATTGAATAACTAGGTAAATAAATATTGACATTTTAAGTTTGACTACCCGACCTTTATTAATACCTGCAATACCTGCTGACAATGCAAAAAACCCACAGTGTATGAATTTTCCACTAAGAATGGAGAAGATACTCAGTAGCAGTTCCTGTATGCTGTTCATAGTTATTAGATGCACTGTTCACAAATAAATTACTCTGTTGAATTTTTTTATATAAATACCGTTATGATTAGTTGACCTTAGTTAAAACAGGCAGCTTCTACAAAGGCTCGTGGTTCTGAATAATCTTCTCACCCCTCTTTCAACAAACCATTATTGGTGATTGCTTTTATATTGCACAAGTAGTGTTCTCCTCTGTCCTTCTAGTTGCAGGGAATGATGAGGGAAGAAACAGGAAGAGCCAGCAGATCAAAACCTGGCTCTGAGCCTGGTGTCATTGGCAGAATTGAGGGTTTTTTGATCACATGTCGGTCTACACAACACCAGGGCTGCTGGCAGCAGATGGGGTATGCCCATCTCAAAGGGGGGAAAGGATATTTGCACAGGAGTTAGCAGGGCTCATTGAAAGGGCTTTAAACTAGATTTGAAGGGGGAAAGGGATAAAACCAGGCTTGCTGGAGATAAGCCTGAGGGCAGCATGCCAGTGTTTGAGGGATGGTGTGCTAGCAAGGTCCTTCAGTCTCCCCTTCAGTGGAGGCAGGGGATGGAGATCCATGCAGCATCAAAGATGCAAGGGTTATTGATGTGTTAGAAACCATGAAAGTGCCTAAGAATAGCCACTTAGGAATTAGGGCTTCTCCCCGCAAAAAGGTGGCAGGATCAGTAGCCGAACTGAAGTGCATCTACACCAATGCACGCAGCATGGGCAACAAACAGGAGGAACTGGAAGCTATTGTGCAGCAGGAAAACTATGATGTAGTTGCCATCACGGAAACATGGTGGGATGGCTCGCACAACTGGAGGGCTGCAACGGATGGCTATAAACTCTTCAGAAGGTATATACAAGGAAGGAGAGGTGGTGGAGTAGCCCTGTATGTTAGGGAGTGTTTTGATTGTCTAGAGCTTAATGAGGGTGATGATAGGGTTGAGTGTTTATGGGTAAGAATCAGGGAAGGCCAACAAGGCAGATATCATGGTGGGAGTCTGTTATAGACCACCCAACCAGGATGAAGAGGCAGACAAAATATTCTATAAGCAGCTGAGAGAAGTCTCACAATCGCTAGCCCTTGTTCTCATGAGGGACTTCAACTTACCAGATGTCTGCTGGCAATACAGTACAGCAGAGAGGAAACAGTCGTGGAGGTTCCTGGAGTGTGTGGGAGATAACTTCCCAACACAGCTGGTGAGGGAGCCCACTAGGGAAGGAGCTGGACCTGTTGTTTGTGAACAGAGAAGGTCTTGTGGGTGTTGTGATGGTTGGAGGCTGTCTTGGGCACAGTGTTCACAAAATGCTGGAGTTTTTGATTCTTGGAGAAATAAGGAGGGGAGTCAGCAGAACTGCTCCCTTGGACTTCTGGAGGGCAGACTTTGGCCTGTTTAGGAGCTTGGCTGAGAGAGACCCTTGGGAGGCAGTCCTGAAGGGCAAAGGAGTCCAGGAAGGCTGAACATTCTTCAAGAAGGAAATCCTAAAGGCGCAGGAGCAGGCCATCCCCATGTGCTGAAAGACGAGTCAGCAGGGAAGAAGACTGGCCTGGCTGAACAGACAGCTTTGGCTGGAACTCGGGGGAAAAAAAGGAGAGTTTATGACCTTTGGAAGAAGGGGCAGGCCACTCCGGAGGACTACAAGGATGTTGTGAGGTTATGCAGGGAGAAAATTAGAAGGGCCAAAGTCCAGCTAGAACTTAATCTGGCTACTGCCATAAAATACAATTAAAAAAATGGTTCTGTAAACACAGTAGCAACAAAAGGAGGGCTAAGGAGAACCTCCATCCTTTACTGGATGCAGGGGAAAACATAGTGACAAAGGATGAGGAAAAAGCTGAGGTACTTAATGCCTTCTATGCCTCAGCCTTCAATAGTAAGACCAGTTGTTCTTTGGGTACCCAGCCCCCTGAGCTGGAAGACAGGGACGGGGAGCAGAATGAAGCCCCCATAATCCAAGGGGAAATGGTGAGAAACCTGCTACACCTCTTAGACACACACACAAGTCTATGGGACCAGATGGGATCCACCCAAGGGTACTGAGGGAGCTGACAGAAGTGCTCACCAAGCCGCTTTCCATCATTTACCAGCAGTCCTGGCTAACCGGGGAGGTCCCAGTTGACTGGAGGTTAGCAAATGTGATGCCCATCTACAAGAAGGGCCTGAAGGAGGATCCAGGGAACTCCTGGCCTGTCAGTCTGACCTCAGTGCTGGGGAGGGTTTACGGAGCAGATCATCCTGAGTGCCATCACAGAGCACGTGCAGGACAACCAGGTGGTCAGGCCCAGTCAGCATGGGTTTATGAAAGGCAGGTTCTGATCTCTCTCCTTGTATGACAAAGTGACCAGCTTCATGGATGAGGGAAAGGCTGTGGATTATGCCTAGACTTTAGTAAAGGCTTCGACACTGTTTCCTATAGCATTCTCCTGGAGAAACTGGCTGTTCATGGCTTGAATGGGCATACACTTTGCTGGGTAAAGAACTGGCTGGATGGCTGCGCCCAAAGAGTGGAGGTGAACAGAGTTAAATCCAGCTGGCGGCCGGTCACAAGCAGCGTTCCCCAGGGCTCATTTTCGGGGCCAGTTCTGTTTAGTATCTTTATCAATGATCTGGACGAGGGGATCAAGTGCACCCTCAGTAAGTTTGCAGACAACACCAAGTTGGGTGAGAGGGTTGGTCTGCTATAGAGTAGGAAGGCTCCACAGAGGGATCTGGACAGGCTGGCTCATACCTCAACTGTATGAGGTTCAACAAGGCTGAGTGCTGGGTCCTGCTCTTGGGTCACAACAACCCCATGCAGCGCTACAGCCTTGGGGAAGAGTGGCTGGAAAGCTGCCTGGCAGAAAAGGACCTGGGGCTGCTGGTTGACAGGCAGCTGAATATGAGCCAGCAATGTGCCCAGGTGGCCAAGAAGGCCAACAGCATCCTGGCTTGTATCAGAAGTAGTGTGGCCAGCAGGAGCAGGGAAGTGATCGTCCCCCTGTGCTTGGCACTGGTGAGGCTGCGCCTCGAATACTGTGTTCGGTTTTGGGCCCCTCACTATGAGAAAGACATTGAGGTGCTGGAACATGTCCAGAGAAGGGCGACCAAGCTGGTGAGGGGCCTGGAGCACAAGTCTTATGAGGAGCAGCTGAGGGAACTGGGGTTGTTTAGCCTGGAGAAAAGGAGGCTGAGGGGAGACCTTATCACTCTCTACAGCTACCTGAAAGGGGGTTGTAGCGAGGTGGGGGTTGGTCTCTTTTCCCAAGTAACAAGCAATAGGACAAGAGGAGATGGCCTCAAGTTGCAGCAGGGGAGGTTTAGATTGGATGTTAAGAAAAATTTCTTCATTGCAAGGGTTGTCAAGCATTGGAACAGGCTGCCGGGGGAAGTGGTTGAGTCACCATCCCTGGA
Source organism: Haliaeetus albicilla (assembly GCF_947461875.1). Classification (NCBI taxonomy): domain Eukaryota; kingdom Metazoa; phylum Chordata; class Aves; order Accipitriformes; family Accipitridae; genus Haliaeetus; species Haliaeetus albicilla. The sequence continues at coordinate 12,337,586 of NC_091502.1, read as the reverse complement.
GGTATTTTAAAAGATGTGTAGGTGTGGTGCTTAGGGACATGATTTAGTGGTGGACTTGGCACTGCTAGGTTTACTGTTGGACTCGATGATCTTAAAGGTCTTTTCAAACCTAAATGATTCTATGATTCTGTGTTATACAGATAGATTTTATATATTTATACTTTATGTAGATTTATCTTTTATGTCTTGTAAGACATTTAATATAAGAATAAAATGATAGTAAATGTTATATAAGTTAAAATGGTTCAGTGTACTATGATCTTGTAGCATTTCATAGCCAATATCGAAGTTGATAAATAAGCTGCTGTTTGCTTCAGCAAAAGAAAATTAAAAACAAAAGGAAACACTGTATCATTGCATATCTTTCAAGAATAGAAAATAAGTCACAAGCCAGCAGAAAGTTTGATTTCCTGCCTCATTCTGTTTAACGTTTAAATAGTCCAGTACTTCTGAACAATTAATAAATATTTTATTATTAAGTTCAATTCTCTGAAGTCAAGCAAAAGAGGAGAGAATTACTTAGTTGTTCTCTAACATGTCCTGCAAAAAATGCACTGAGAAAAATAACTAAAATTTTGCTAAAATACCTAAATGTACCGGGGGGTTTATATACAGTTTAAGGGACAGGCTGCAATATCACTGAAGGATTTTAATTTCACTATTCTTTCTTTATAAATGTATACATATATTTGATCAGTTTATGTGTGGAGTTACCAGGGTTGCTAACAATAAAAGGCAGTTGGACATAATGAACTGGAAGCTCCCCTTCTTTCTGAAAGTTTTGCAGTTATTCTTTTAATTGCTTGCTTGCTTGCTTTAAACTAATAAATGTGCATTTAAATAATTTGAGGTAGCATGAATATCTAAGTAAGTAAGAGATCTGTGGGAGATTAGAAGTCATTGACTATAATTGTCTTGGAATTTTGATGCCTGATAGGTACTATATGTATTTGGTTACCTATTCTGTTTTTTTGTTTCTCTTTTTAATTACAGATGAAGCCTAGTTAAAGGCAGAGCTTGAGTTTTTTCTGTAGATTTTGTGGAAAAGAGGCTTTTTAATTAATTTTACACCTTATTAGTTTTTAAATTATAGTTGAAAAAGACAGTGACTGTGATAAGAAAAATATGGATCTTTTTGTTTGTTTTGGGCTTAATATGAATGAGGCTCAAGTATGTTCTATATTTGGATATGGGTATTGTTTATGTTTTGAATAGATCATGATTAGTAATTAAGTATGCAGAAAAGTGTAGTCCATAGAAAAATCAGAGAGTATTTGCTATTGTATCACATTTTTGTACTAAAATAAGTTTGTTTATCCTTCTTCAAGATTGCATTTGTATTCTCATCACTCAGGTCATTTCACAGCTTCGGATCCTGAGCAGGTCAGTAACTGCTGGATGCAAATTTGATAGAGAAATATGGTCTACTGAACTTTCTCCTGTTCTCAACCTATGGAAGAAACTTAATCAGGTAGGAAAGCAGCTAATTTGGAAAGACAACTTTTTTCCCTCAGTAACTACATTAAAAGTAAGGTCTAAGGAACTATCTTGAATATTGGAATATAAGTAGTGAAAAAGAAAATTAAATGCATTTGAGGTGGGAAGTACAATGTTACAGACTTAATAGCTTATTACATACATGTATGTGGGATAACAGGCTATCACTTTTTTCTCCATATGGAGGTGAGACCACACTCACAAGACATGAGACTAACATCTTGTGTGTGTTTCCAAGAAGAACACTAATATATTTTAGATTTGAATTTAGTCTCTTCATTTCTCTAATATTTACAAAGCAATGTTTAATAATTTTGAATATTAAATTAAGGCTTTCCTGTATAATATTGAAATATGGTACTAGCTTTAAATTGAGGTTCATTAAAATCCTTGCTACAATGCTTACAATATCCAGTCTCACTTCCTTTTTGTTCCTTCGTTGTTCTGAGTTGGTTCGATTTGGTGGGGGTTTTTTACGTATATTATAAAGCTTGATTTCCAACCACTGAATTCTTATTGTGGGTGTCTGTTTAGCTATAACACATGCGGATTCTCTTTGAAACGCAGATACTACACATAGTTGGGAAGAATCCCTCTCACCTCATGCTAGGTGCCTACCTAGGCATTTGGTCATTATTTTTCTCCTCAGTGATAAGTAATAGATCACAGACATTGTGGCCTAAAAATGTCTTGTACACAACAATATTGGAATGAGAAAAGCCTTTACCTTACTCAGATAACCACATACAAAGAAGTGACATGAGGTGCACGTGAGAATTTGCAATTACATTTTTAAATCTCTCATTAACTTCTCATTTAATCCATGCTAAGTGTATGATACATCATGTTTTTGTCAAAATAATCTTTTGGTACTAAGTAACTTCATGCTGAAATCTGTGGCCTCTGAACATAGACTGCTGTTAACGAGGTCTGTGATCCTGTAAGAAAAAGCAGTATATTTCAATGGGACACCTTCCATTATATCTTACTGACTAGAGCTAAATATACATTTAGGCCTGCAAACCTTCCTTGCAAGAGCTTAGATGAAACTGTTGCATATATGTATACATATACATTCAGAAAATTAGAGAGTTTGATTGTAGTGTTTGGAAGAATGATACATGAAGCCAGTTTTAAACAGTAAAACGAAACTGCACTACATTAATACTCATTAACAGCACACGTTGATAATGACTAGTTCTTTATCATTATTAATTATTAGCACTGCAAATTCAAATCACTTATTCTTCAAACCTTGTGTCATAAATTAGCTGTGAGTATGCAGTACCATGAAGCTGAAGCCACATACTCACCAATGGTGGCTATGGTCCTTGATGGTCTTAGTCACCCAGGTGGAGGTAATCAAGCCTGAGAGCTCTTTGACAAGGGAAGCTGGACCTGACGCAGGCCTCATCTTTCTCCCCTGCTGTCACCCTCAAATCTGAGATCTCCTTTCATATGATTTTTCAGCCCTTTACCTCTGTTCCTGAACTACAGGTTGGGTGATGCTTAGATGGGGTTATTTTTCAGGCTGCAGCAAGTACCTTATTGTGTCACTTGGCTGTTTTTCTTTCCTGCTTAATTGCGTCTTCTTGTCTTAAAGCAAAAGCAGTCTAGGCAGTTCTTAATGTTGCTCTCTGTCAATGACCAGTAGGAGACCATCAGCTTGTTTTTCATAGTTCTCTTTTCAACGTGTGCCCATACTTTCAAGACCTTTGCTATTATGCTATGCTTCAACTTCACATCACAACAGGAGACACCTGGTACTGAATTCCACTTCAAACAGCAAGCTTGCTTAACAAGTTGATAACAAGTTTAGAAGGCCAGTACTGGGGCCTTGCACAGTTAGCATAAGACATAGTTAGTGTGGCCTGTTCCTAGCAAGAGCAATTTTTTATTTTTTTTTTACAGGACCATTGGATACAAAAATTTTATATAATGTTTGCTATGCTTACTGTATTATGTTTGAGTTCAAAAAAAGCTAATATTAATTAAATCTTGTGCTTAGTGCGCAGTACTTCTGTGTATGCAGGAGGCCTCGTTTAGCTACAAAACCAATCTGTTTGCTAAGGATTCGCATCAGCCTTACTGATATATAATGTCTGGGTAAACTCTGGCTAATCCCTTGCCAATGACCATCCTGCCATTCTTCAGTTTCCTCCTGTGAGTTACCCTGTAGCTTGTCCGGTTCAGAGAACTGAGCAGCTAGTTTCTTTCTGACTTTTGGATTTGTTGATTTGAAAATAGCCATTTTTTACCACACTGTATCTGAGAACTTTCTTTAGAGATATAAAATGCTCTCTTCAGTCAATGCTGTCATAAGGGCTTAATTTGATTTCCTAAAAATTAGGCTTCTAGCACTATTAAAGAAGCCATCAAATATTCATGGCCTGGTAGATATAACCCAGAATCTGCAGGAGACCTGTGAACTGCTGGTGTAGCACGTAGAGACAGAATGAGACATCTCAAATGTCACTAGGTGCCTGCCTGAATCAAGGCTGTGGTGCCTATTTATTCTTCTGCTTAATTTTAACTACAGGAAAATGAATTATGGAATATTTCTGTGTTCTCTCCTTGCCCAGTATTTGTACAGTCCCCGTATGCATCTGTGTTTGACCTACATTTTCACTGCTTGTAATATCTTAAAATAAAAGATTCCTATAAAAAAACTCAGGAAGTTCAACAAGGCAAAGTGCAATGTCTTTCACATGGGTTGGGGCAATCCCTAGCACAAATACAGGCTGGGTGATGAGTGGATTGAGAGCAGCTCTGCAGGGAAGGACTCAGGGGTATTGGTTGGTGAGAAGCTCAGCATGACCCAGCAGTGTGCACTTGCAGCCCACAAAGCCAACCATATCCTGGGCTGCATCAAAAGAAGCATGACCAGCAGGTAAAGGAAGGTGATTCTCCCTCTCTACTCTGCTCTCATAAGACCCTACCTGGAGTATTGTGTTTAGCAACATAAGGACACGGACCTGTTGGATTGAGTCCAGAAGAGGGCCACCAAGATGATCAGAGGGCTGGAGCAGCTCTCCTGTGAAGACAGGCTGAGAGAGTTGGGGTTGTTCAGCCTGGAGAAGAGAAGGCTCCAGGGAGACCTTCCTTATAGCAGCCTTCCAGTACCTAAAAGGGGCCTACATGAAAGCTGGAGAGGGACTTTTTACAAGGGCATGCAGTGATAGGACAAGAGGTAATGGCTTTAAGCTGAAAGAGGGTAGATTTAGATTAGACATAAGGAAGAAGTTCTTCACTGTGGGGGTGGTGAGGCATGGAACAGGTTGCCCAGAGAGATCGTGGATGCCCCCTCCCTGGAAGTGGCCAAAGCCAGGTTGGATGGGACTTTGAGCAACCTGGTCTAGTGGGAGGTGTCCCTGCCCATGGCAGGGGGGTTGGAACTAGATGATCTTTAAGGTCCCTTCCAACCCAAACCATTCTATGATTCTATGATTCTATATTATCTTAAAATTTCTTTGATTTTCTAACATTTTTATGCTGTTAGCAGGTTAATTTCTTTATCTTTTGAAGATCTCCTTTAGAACAAGATGGCCTCTGACCTTGTGTAGGGTTTTCGGGGGGGACATTTGCTTGAGTATTTCAAAAAATTTAAATAATAATGTCCTTTATCAAAATTAGTTTTCATAGTCTGTTCAACTAGTACTTCCTATAAGCTTTGAAAAAGTCTAGGCATCTTTAAAAAGTCCACATACATTGCATACAGTTCTACATTCGAATTCTTTATTGATAGCTCAATGAAGGCATCATGTTTGTTTTCAGAAGTTTTAAATAAAGACCTGGGAATTGGAACGAAGAAAATAATTGAACTGCTGCTTAAGTTAACAATCACACGTTATTTTATTTATGCATGAATGAGCACAGAATATGAGCTAACATGATTTCCCAGGTATGAAGAAGTAAAATCACAAAAACTATTCCTGAAGTCTGTAATTTTTTTTTTCCCCCTCGGTTTTGGAAGCATTTACCTTCAACTGCAGACTCTTTGTTATAGAATCATAGAGTCATAGAATGGTTTGGGTTGGAAGGGAACTTTAAAGTTATCTAGTCCAACCACCTGCCATGGGTGGGGATATCTTTCACCAGATCAGGTTGCTCAAAGTCCTGTCCTACCTGACCTTGAACAATTCCATGGATGGAGCATCCATAACTTCCCTGGACAACCTGTCCCAGTGTCTCACCACCCTTACAGTAAAAATTTCTTCCTTACATCCAGTCTGAACCTCCTCTCTTTCAGTTTAAATCCATTGCCCCTTGTCCTGTCACTACAGGCCCTGGTTAAGAAGTCTTTTTCCGTCTTTCTTATAAGCTCCCTTTAGGTACTGGAAGGCTGCTATAAGGTCTCCCCTGAGCCTTCTCTTCTCCAGGCTGAACAACCCCAACTCTCTCAGTCTGTCTTTATAGAAGAGGTATTCCAGCTCTCTGATCATTTTTGTGGCCCTTCTCTGGACCGTCTGGGATACAGTACTCCAGGTTGGGTCTCACAAGAGCAGAGTAGAGGGAGCGAATCACCTCCCTTGACCTTCTAGCCACACTTCTTTTGATGCAGCCCAGGATCTGGTTGGCTTTCTGGGCTGCAAGTGCACGTTGCCGGCTCATGTCCAATTTTCCATCCACCAGTATCCCCAAGTCCTTCTCTGGAGGGCTGCTCTCAATCCCTTCATCTCCCAGCCTTTACTGATACTGGGGATTGCCCTGACCCATATGCAGGACCTTGCGCTTGGCCTTGTTGAACTTCATGAGGTTGCTGTTGTTGTTATTATTATCTTCTTTTATCTATTGGATACAGATAGTAGTAAAGTAGAGGCAGATGGGATAGATGCTGACAATACTTTCTATTTTATTTAGAAGAGGCAAATATTAGTCTTCTACCTGTCAAATGTACTTATCACAAAGGGTAGTTGGAAACAATGGTTGAATACCTGTTTCAAACTACTGAAACTCAGAAAGTACCCAGTATAGGTATGAATTGAATCTAGCTAATCTATTTATAAATTCAACGCTGTTTTTAAAATCAGCTACTTTTTATTCCAGGGGCAAAAAATGCTCAGAAGCCTGTTAATATGTAGACAAAGATTAAGTATGTTTTTAAACATTTTTATTCCAGTGCTGAGTACGTAAATCAAGGATTAACTCAGAAAGGATTATCTTACAAATATCTTGAAAATAGTTACTTTACATCTAAGTGCTGATGATTATGAAGCATAACAATATTTACCACTTGACATAGGTTTGTCCTGTACAATTTATACTGGAATAATTGGTCATAGTCTTTAAGTGTGGACATATTTTTATCTGTACACTTTCAATACCGTATGGTTATCACTTTTGTGTTCTGTAATCTAGTGTCCAAGTTTAGATAAAATCATAGACAGCATTTGACTGGGTATTTCTCTGGACTGAACATCAGTGTTTCATCCTACAAAAATCAGTCTAAATAATTTAGAGTATATAATACAGCTAAATTGACAGAATGTCTGTAGAATTTATGTAGTCAGTGAATTTCAGAAATCAGTGATAAAACAAAAATTTTACCTAATATTGGCCAACATTTCACTAATCTGTAAATGGACTATTTAACTTCTTAGTGATGTGCCCACTGAAGAATCATACCACATTAAAATATGTAAAATAATATTTGTATTTTTTCATGAGTGCAAATTGTAATCTCTCAATCAACAGTATTGAGTGCAGCTAACACAGGCAGCAAATGCACAGAGTAGTTGGCAGAGCAGTTTGTGCAGAAGAGCTTACAGAGACCAGCAACTTTGCTCAGCAGAGGATACACCTTCTCAGCAATGGTAGTGACATGCCACAGGGCACAGTCCCCACCCAGCTGCTCTTAGAGCAATGGACCCTCTAAGATGAGAACTTTGACTCGGACAGAGCTCCAGAAGGAGGATGCAAGAGTGCAGATCTTGAGCTGCAGGGAGTGCCTGGTGCCTCTTCCTGAGGCTGGGGCAGCAGGAGGTGGTTGTCTAAGCTGCAGGAGGTGTGTGCTTGTTGAGGATCTGCATCATCAAATAAAGGAGCTGTGAGAGGAGGTCAGCAGATTTTGCAGCATCAGAAGTAGATTAGCTGGGTCTTTTCTGAGACACTGAGCTTGAAGAGCCAAGCCCCCAACTTTCCTGAAGGTGGTGCAGGCAGAGTCTGTCTGTTGGGATAGCAAGTGAAGACTTACAGGATGGCAAAGGCTGGAAGCTTGAGACTTCCGGCACCAGGAGCAAAGGCTGCTTCTCCATCTCACAATTTGCACTTAAGGAACACATTTAGTGCCCTCATTGCTGACAAGAGGCTGGGAATTCTGTCCAATGAAGCTCCCAAGCCAGCTAAACCTGATCCACACAGAAGCACCAGGAGGAAGCAGTAAGGAATAGTGGTGGGCAACTCCCTGCTGTGGGGAGAAGGATGCTCCTATATTCTGATGTTATCTGTCGTCTAGGGAGGTTTGCTGCTTGCCAGGGGCTCGTATCTGGGACATTGTGGAAAGGCTGCCAAGGCTTGTCTGGCCCTCAGACTATTACCCCTTCATGCTTTTCCACATAAGCCCCAGTCATACTGCCAGGGGTAACATGGAGCATATGAAGCATAACTACATGGGTCTGGGGGTGGTGGTTAAGGGCATGGGGGCCTAGGTGTTTTTTCTTCTTGATCCTTACAGTGAAGTTAAGAGGACATGAGGAGGAGTGGACAGATCCTACAACTGGTTGCACAGCTGGTGTCAGCAACAGGGTTTTTGTTTTTATGATCCTGGGACACTTTTTGAGGATTGATGATTGCCTGCTTGAAAGAGAAAAGGTCCACCTGACTAAGTGGGGCCAACTTGGTGAGGAGAGTTTTAAAATTGAAGTAGCAAGGTAGGGAGAGGATGACTGAAAATTATGGGAGGAAGTAGTTGATGAGGTTGGCAGGCAAAGTATGTCTGTAAACATCATCATCAACAAAATCAACAAAACAGAGCTGAAGACGGACCATCTAAAGTGTGTCCATATAAACAAGGAAGTTCCTACCTGACGGAATTATCGGGAAAGTTCTCACACCCTTTCCGGGAAGTCACCATGATGGGGTGCCTCTCTGATGTGCCTGTACGCTAATGGGTGCAGCATCGGGAACAAAGAGGAATTAGGGGTTTGCATACGGTTGCAGAACTATGATCTTATAGGGGTCACAGGAACATGGTGGGATAGCTCACACATCTGTAGTGCTGCCATGGATGGATACAGGTTCTCTTGGAAAGAAAAGCCAGCAAGGTGAGGATGGGGAGTTGCCCTTTATGTGAGAGACCAGTGGGAACGCATGGAGCTTTACCTAGAGATGTACAACATGCCAGTTGGGAGTTTGTGAATTAGGATTAGAATTTAACATTAGGGTGGGTGTCTGCTACGAGCCACCTGATCAGAAAGAAGTAGGTGAGACCTTTTTCACATGCCTGGAAGAAGCCTCACATTCTCAGAGCCTGGTCTTTGCGGGGGAATTTACACACCCTGATATCTGCTAGAAGGACAGTGTAGCTGGGCACAAGCAGTCCAGGAGGTTTTCTAGTGCATTGATGACAAATTCCTGACTCAGGTCATGGAGAAGACAATAAGGGGAAGCACTCTGTGGGACCTCACACTTGCCAAGAAGGAAGAACTTGTTGAGGATGTGAAGATTGGGGACAACCTTGGTTGCAGTGACCATGAGATGGTGGACCTCAGGATCATAAGAGGAGGGAAACAAGCAAAAAGCAGTGTGACAACCCTAGACTTCAGGAAAGTACACTTTGGTCAATTCAAGGACCTGCTTGAAAGAATCCCATGGACTGCTGTCCTGGAGAGCTGGTTGCTTTTCAAGGAATACCTCCCCTACTCTCAGTGGTCAATCTCAAAATGCAGGAAGTCAAGTAATGACAGCAGGAGGCCTGCATAGATGAGTGAGGAGCTCCTGGTAGAACTCAAATGTAAAAAAAAAGTTAAGAGAAGGAAGAGGGGACAGCTGTTGTGGGAGGAATACAGAAACACTGAGCATGCAGGGATGGGATTAGGGAAGCTAGAGCATATCTGGAGTTGAATCTGGTGAGGGATGTGAAGGGCTGTACTGATGTACTGGGTCTGGTTGGGATGGAGTTCACTTTCCTCACAGCAGCAGATACAGTGCTGTGCTTTGTACTTGGGTACTTGTGGCTAGAACAGGTGTTGATGTGTTTTGGCTGTTACTGAGCAGTTTTTGCACAGCATCAGGGCTGTCTCCCCAGCCTTGGGTGTCCCCCCACCCCCCCCCACCCCTGCAAAAAGCTGGTAGACTGGGGGTGGGCAAGAGGTTGGGAGGGGACATAGCTGGGACAGCTGGCCCAAACTGACTGATAGGAAGTAAAAAATAAATCTCCTTTGGTTTTGCTTTGCTTCCTCATGTGGCCTATGGTTTTTTTTCATTAAACTGCCTTTATCTTGACCAACAAGATTTTTCATCTTATTTTTCCCCCTGTCCTGCTGAGGAGGAGAGTGATAGAGTAGCTTGGTGGACACCTAGTGTCCAGCCAAGGTTAACCCACCACAAGCAGGTATGGCTGGGATGGAGTTAACTTTCCAGCCTGTAAATTAGCAGCAGGTGTGGTGCTGTTAACCCATTAGAAGGGCAACAAAAAAGGTTTTTACAGTCACATCAGCAACAAAATGAAAATTAGGAAAAATGTAGGCCCACTACTGAATGGAAATGAGGACTTGGCCACAGAGGACAAGGAGAACTCTGAAGAACTAAATGCCGCCTTTGCCTCTGTTTGCTGCTAAGTCTGGCCTTCGCCAGTCCCAGGTCCCCAAAAGCAGTGGAAAAGTACAGAGCAAGGAATTCTTACTCTTGGTGGAAGAGGACCAGGTTAGGGAGTGTTTAAACAAACTGAATACAAACAAATCCACAGGTCCTCATGGGATGCACCTATGAATGCTGAGGGAGCTGGCTGCTGCTGTTGTGAGACCACTCTCAGTTATCTTTGAAAGATCAGTGTGATTTGGGGAGCTTCCTGAGGACTAGAAGAAAGCAAATGTCACTCCTTTATTTAAGGGCAAAAAGGAGGATCCAGAGAACAATAGGTCAGTTAGCCTCACCTGGGAAGGTGATTGAGCAAATAATCTTGGAAACAATTTCTGAGGATTATCAAGGGTCATTAAGATGATTAGGGGACAAGAGCATCTGTCGTACAAGGAGAAGATGAGAGAACAAGGACTGTTCAGCCTGCGGAAGAGAAGGCTAGGAGTATCTTACCAGTGTGCGTCAGCTGATGGGAAGGAGTAAAGGAGACAGAGCCAGGCTCTTCTCAGTGGTGTTCTGTGACAGGACAAGAGGCCATGGGTGCAAACTGAAATACAGGAAATGGCATTTAAACATAAGGCAAAACTTTTTTACTGTGAGGCTGGTCGAACACTGGAACAGGTTGCCTAGAGAGGCTGTGGAGTCTCCATCCTTGGAGATACTGAAAACCTGACCGGACACAGCTCTGGGCAACCTGCTGTAGCTTTGAGCAGAGGGTTGGATTAGGCAATCTTCAGAGGTTCCTTCCAACCTCAACTGTTTTGTGATTCTGTGAATAGTAGTCCTTTGTGCTCAGTTTTCAGAGCTATCGCAGTCTTTGTGGCCAAACAGCAAAAATGGCAGATATAGATAGCGCTTCGATTTTAGACATTTTGAAATAGGAAATAATTCTTATATATTAATACAGTAAGGAGGACTTAAATGTTGTTACTTTTTCAGAAATATTTCTGGAAATTTGCAGGACTCATTTTTCCTCTCAGTGGCATACATTTTGCAAAACCCTATTAAATGTTACTACCAATTATTCAGACATTCTGAAATTGTTGAGCTGGGGAGTTTTCTATTCTTCGTCTATCCATAACAATAGAATCATGGAAACTGCCTCTCCTTAATCCATGGTTTATTAGTCCAGCCAGAATGCAGAGTCTGGAATTTTTCATCGAATTTTACTTTAAATGAAATGGATACTTAAAATCTGGTTCAGATCAGTGCACTCCTGTGTTGAAAGTTATACAAGCAATCTTCCTCTTTCTGTTTAGCTGTTCTGGACTAATACAGAATCTCTTGACATTTTCATGTATATTAGCTTAATTTGAAAACACCCTTGTAATGGATACTGTCCTAAAACTGCTTCTGCCGTGTCTTTCAGCATTATTTAATAACAGCTTAACACTAATCGAATTAATTAAACTCTCATGAACCTGCCATTAAGTTAAAAAAACCCTAAATACTCAGATGCTCAGTACAATTTTGCACGAAAGACTTTTTACTGGGAAAAAAAATGAAGTCATCACTGAATAACTTGTCGAACAAATGTTACAAATTTAAAAAAAAATCTTCCTTAATGTGGAAGGACGGCTCACTACAGCCTGTTGGCCAGGGCTGAGCTGTCAGAGCAGTTCAACCAACCTCTGTCCTGGTGTCTCTTCTCTTCCCACATAGCCTTCTGCCATGACAAAGTGTAGATCAGGACCTATATAAGCACTTCATTGTCACATAACTGGATCAGTTGGAAATCACTGCCCAACAGAACTCAAGCATTGCCATCATATGATAGTTTTCAGAGGAGCACAAAACCAGCAGGATGCAATGGGGCTGCATAAGTGTTTCATCATGTCCAAATGCTTATCTCTCATGAGTAGAGAGAGAGAGGAATCAGTGCTATATTTTTATTGTAAGGTAGATGCATTTTCTGCCTTGTTTCAGGGAAAACCTTTAGTACCTCCATGAAAGTTAGAAGGCCCACCTATAATAAAAATTTGGAAGCAACTTCTTCAAAATTATTTTTGCTGAATATATATGATCATAAGCTGTCATGATGTGTCCTGCCTTATCTTTTGTTGTGTTTGTAAATTGAAGGCTAACTAATTATTTTCATAAAGTTGCATAATGCTGCAAAACAATTGCAAAAGTAGTTTTGAAAATTAATGGGTTGTTGCTCTTTTATCTAAAACATTAGGAACCTCAGCTTTAACAAAAGAACAATTTTCTCACCAAGGACAATCAGTGAAGCAAAAATATAGTGTTATCCTTTCTTGTATTTTCAACAATGAAAAATTTGTGTAATGAACAGTGAAAGGCTAATATCTAAAATAACAGGCAGAGAGACTCAAAGGAGGAGGCAGAATAAGTACATCATAAGGCCAATGGAGGTTTCTAAAACCCACCACCACCAAAATTGAATTTTGAATCAAATGCAGAACTAGTGGAGGTATATGAGTTTATTTTAATTATATTTGTTACTTTTCTGCGGAGGCAATTTTCAGAACATATTGGAGTTTGAAAAAGCTTGAGTTTAGGAAGGTAACAAAGAAAAAGCTCTGGAACAGCTTAGATGAGACTATATGAAGTCTTGTATTGTACTGAGATAGTAACAAGTACAGAAGTGAAAGACAGAAAATGATCAAAGTCTCAAAATACACCTAATTTAATATTGGTAGCATAATATAGTATTTAATGTTAAAGATTAGAACATATTTTCAGTTTCTTATGATTAGGAAAAGCACTCAGTACTTCAGGAATTCTTCATCTTAATTCTGAAGCAGGTCATGAGGATATTTCTAAAGCTGATGTGAGCTATATATATAATGGATTTTAAGGGAATGTAATAGAACATTAAATGTATAAGCTGATATTGGTATTCATGTTTAATTTTCCTATAAAAGTGACAGATGGGTTGTTTTAACAAATTCTCAGGAGAAAGCATTAGAAAGAGTGATTAAATGAACATGCCGTTCCTAGGAGACTGTTATATAAAGGACAGTATTGAGGAACTTAGAGGCCTTCTCTTCTCAGTAAGTTTTTCGTGAATTAAGATAGTATATGTGAAAGACAGCAAGGCCTGCAAGTTGCAATGTCTTTGTTCTTTTTTGTGCAATTAAATACTCCAATAAGTAATTATCAGCTAGTTTCTACTAATTTTATATTACATTTTATATATACTCAACAAACTATGGTCTCGGAAAAATTGAAGTGAAATTGGAACTATGATTTCAGGATTTATGCAAAGACAAAATACAAAACATTTCTAAATACTGTATGTTTCTTACACTTTGAACAGTAAGTAACTTTGTTGTATACCTTTTTAATAATGTGGCAGGGAAAACCATATCCTTCATTTTTCTGTTGGTCATAAACCAAAGTATCTGTATGACTCTTGCACATAGCTTTTCTCATATTTTTACTTGGTAGTTGAATGCAGTATGAGCTTGAAACAAAACACATGTGAAAGTTCTGACAAACTTAGCGTGCCTGGGAATGATTATGGAGGCAGACATCCTGTGTGTTCTGTAATGGATAGAAAAGAAGTCGAAAGAAAAAAAGTCAAAACTACTTGTTATTTTAAGAAGAGATACTTCAGAGAAAGTAAAATCTAATTTTACCTTGAATAAATTACTAGAAATTGAAATAGCAAAACAGCTTTTTCCCGAAGGCTAGGGTTTTCTTTTTGCATTTGTGCCTTGTAGAATTTTCCAATAAAGGTTTAAATTCCATAACTGGAATTCAGTGCAGCATCTTGTCATATGTCATGTTGACAGTTTCAGAACACATGCTAAAACATATTTATGTAATAAGCTGCGTATGAGTTAAGATTTGCAAAATGATACCATCTCTTGAAATTATTGAATAAATTTGGATTTTCAGTGGCTGTAATGGAATGGAAGTAAGTAATAAAAATGTCAATGTGAGAGCAGTAGTACCTCTCAGAGTCTGAGTTACTCAGGATTTACATGTAATATTATATTTATTTTGTATTTATTGTTTTGCTTCCAGGTTGAACTAGTCTTATCAAAGCAGGAGCTACATCTGACAGCATGGTTTATAGTATCCAGTACAATCTTCTTATGCTGAGTATACTACTGCTTTTTATATTGACGCGTTAACACAAATACTAAAAGCAGAGATACAGCTAAGTGAAGATTTTTCAGAAATTCCAGTACTTCTGAAGTAACTGGGTAGACGGAGTTGTCTCAGAAGAGTGGTGCCTTTATTGAACATCTCATGGACAATGAAAGTATCACTACAGTTTTAATCCAACGTCAGAAAAGAGGGACTATCTGAATTACCTGAAGGCTCACAGGGTCATATGAAGTATTATGAATTAAACAAATTGTATAACATAATAGTTTCCCTGAGTTTATTAACTGGACATCATGTGTTCTTTTTTAGAATTCTAACCTGATTCATCAGAAGGTATCTCCTCCTGTGGAGCAACAAGGATCCCCAATCTTATCATTCGTTACTCTGGAACAATTCAATGCCATTCGCCTTGTGCAAAGTGTCCATCAGTCACTTGCTTCTTTAAGTAAAGTCATCAGAGGTACTTCATTACTGAGTTCTGAAGTACAAAGACTAGCAAGTGCTCTGCTAAATCAGAAGGTAAGTTACTTTGTCATGAATTTACATTATAAGCAATGAAAAAAACCAAGGAAACTGAACAAAATTCTGATACATATTTTCACGTCATCATTTGCTCTAAGTTCTTTTATTGACAGAGACTCTAAAATGGGGTTCTTTTATTGATAGGGACTAAAACAGAACCATGTTTTTTCTGGAATGAAAACCCAGGAAAATGTTGCTTGAAGTACCTGCAGAAGCTTCTGAGTATATTATACTTTTATCAAGCTTTCTCTTAAGGGCAAATCTGATAAGATTAGAAGTTGTGGAATACTACTTCCATTTCAAATACCAAATCATGCTAGATAAGTCAAATATATTAGCCAGTAGAACATGGAAATCTGACCCTTTTCTTAGTTTTTACAGTTTCTTAAAATTTAAATTTTACTGCAGTTGTAATCACAATTTGCTCTCTGTATTTATTCAGGACGAATTCTTGCCATATTACACGAGACAAGCTGTGCCTATCATACCAACCTATCATCTCACCCTATATTCTTGATATACAAGAAAAGTAACCAAAATTTGTACATACACTTTCTCCATGTTTTCTGGCATCAAACTGGGCATGTTTATAAACTGGTACAATTAGTGACTGCAAATTTACATGTTCTGTCATGAATAGCAAGATAATATGGATTCCAAAGATAGTCAAACATTGATGTGAAACTGTTTTGTTTCACTGGCAGCAATTGATAAATTGTGTCAATTCAGATACGTGGATATTGAGATTGGCCCTACAATGAACAATAATTCCTATTAACATCTTGTTTATCTTCATGCGAGGAACAAGTACTGTTAAAAAGATTGTTATGCATTTATTGATCTATCAAATTTCTAATTAAAACAATAATTAAATTCTTTGTCTTTTCAGATTCACAAGACAGCACTTGTTAGCAAAATTGAAGTACAATTAGAATAAATTAACATTTTCATGTTAGCAAGCTCATTGCCTTTTTAAACACGTTTTGACTGTGTGGTAGAAATTGGTGCTAAGTACAAGTCACAGTGAATGCAAATGATACATGTAATGGCCATTTTTTTGTATTTGTTACATTTCTTGTTACTGAGCAAGAGAGTATGGCTTGCTTGTGTGCTTAAGCTGCACTCTTAAATTGGAAGCAGCAGGAACTATGAAGCTGATCACTGTCACAAAAATGTACTTAAAGATTCTATGCTTTTTTTTCTCTCACAAATATCAGTTCAGTGCTTCCTGATATATTGAACAGTGTTTCTGGCATTTCATCTGCTTACTTACCCACTTACCTTGACACAGATCACTTTATTGGATTGTGACCATAAAGCAATCTTTTTCAGCAGCCCTTCAGAGAGGCTAATGCCACGCTCTTGGCATGGCAGCTAGAACTCATGGCAGCTAAGCGTCACTATATTTATCATCTTAAAGTGGTTTGTTTCATATGTTTTCTACATACTGTTCTTGTTTAGTTTAGTGTGGTCATGCGTTATGTAACAAAGGACTATTTTAAAAAACTTATATTTTTAAAGCACCAAGATTGTAGCTCTTTTAAGATTATAGCACCTGAAGAAGCTGCTAGATTACCAATAGAAATGTGAAACTTAATAAATGTGACTTCTAATGGTTTCAGCGATGTGCCTTATTTGTACAAAATTTATATGTTAGTGTATCTCTGAAATACGCTTCCATACTAACAATTAGCTAAGCTATTACTTTAAACTTAGAGTAATTGAGAGTGATATATTAGCAACATTAGGTGAATGCCTTCCAAATGATACATTGGTGAGCTGCCTGTAAATGCATATCTAGAAAAAGAGTCTGCAAAAATGCAAGGATAATAGTTTCAAATACAAAAACTTTTTAAAAAATCATAATTATGCAAAAAAGCATGCACTTAATTATGCTTTATTAATTGTCTTATATGTATTCTAGTTTATTCAATTCATTATTAATTAGTGTCCTCAGATGCAGATATTTCCTGGGTTTTTCCTATAAAAGGTACATATGGAGTATTTACTTTGAAAGACACTTTTGCTTACAAACTTCTGTGATCAGATTTTGAAAATCTGTTCAGCACATATGCTATTAGATTGTGAACCTTCTTGAAAATGCAACTGTAAATGTTGAACAGTATAAACTGTTAGGTCTGCTCGGCATCTTTAGTATTGTGCAATATTCCATAGGTAATGATTTACATCATTTCTCTTTCACATAAGCAGGAGAATCTTGCAGAGTCAGTTTCAGTGTGCTTTACAGATTCCTGTGGAGTAGCTACAATTAATGTTTTTATCCTTATTTTATATGGAGAAAATCTAACAGAGGATATTTTAAGCCTTTCTTTTTGAAGTCTGTGAGAAATTTGTATGGGGAGGTCTTGCAGGATTTTATTCTCAGGTGTTGTTCTACAAACACTTTAAGATGATGAGAAAGTAATCTTGTGGAGGAATTGTACCAGATTCATTTTGCCACAGAGCCACACAACTGCATGTTCAAGTCTGAGAACACAGCAGCAAAGGAGTGTGAACCTGTGGTTGCAGTTGAAAGATGGCATTGTGGCTTTCCAAGAAAGAATCAGTGTAAGCCTTTTTGAAGTGTTTGCGGAACCTACTGATTTTTCCTTATTGAATAGCAGAGGTTCTTGTTAACTTCTCCATGACCACTGTATCTCTGTGGGCCACATAAAGCATTAGCAGGAATATGACCTTCCTATTAGTGGTTGTATGCTTTGATCATTATATTACATGTATTGCCTTTTTTCTTTGTAAATATATTTGATCTCCAGATTATTTAATTTCATTCAAATTGCTAGCTTAAAATGTAATGATGATGGTTTCAAAATGTATAGTTTCAGTAAATATATTTATATTTCAGTGTCCCGTCTCATGGCAAAGCAAGTGGGAAGGTCCAGAAGATCCTTTACAATATCTTAGAAGTCTTGTAGCTCGAGCACTTGCTATACAGGTAATTTTAAAGAGTCATTTTACCTCAATATGCTGGTGTTCAGTGACATGGGATATTATGTGAATTGCACTACAGTAGGCCTTTCCAAACTCAAGTCCCAAAGAGTTTTAGATTTGTGAAAAGGCATGAAAAAATGTAAAGATAGATGAGAAATGTGAAGACAGCAGACTGAGCAATTTGAAGTCAGTAACTTTAAATACAGTAATGTGGTTAGTCACTTCACAATAGATTTACATCTTAGATTTTAGTCATTAGTCCTTCTGATGAATTGTGGGGAATAAAGATAGATTTATTTACTCAGATGAATCTACACCTAAGTCAAGAAACACTCTTTAATCTGGTAGAGAGGTACGTATAAAGAGATAAAGTGAAGCAATTATGATAGATGTAGAAATTCATAGAAGACTAGTCTTTGAAGCAAATAAAGAAAATATCTGCATTCTCCAGGTTTACAAGGGGCTATAATAGAAGATGCAGTCTGACAACGCTGTCAATCTACAGTCTGACAGTGGAGAAGATAATTTTTAGTTAAGGTAAATCTAGCTATACTTTGATTGACAGAAGAGGTATATTTAAGATAATAGGCAGACAAGTAAAAAAGTAATTTATCTAAATTAATTAGTATTTAGGGAAACAGATTTCATCATGTTGGATGCATAGAGAGGAAACTGAGAACCTTCCAGAGAGGCTGTTTCCTTCAGGAGGGACAGATCTTCTATTACCTCCAGGCAGTAAATAGAAAGCTGCTGGTTTTGACCTTGATTAACACAATCTTGTCCCGTGGGATATGAAGAAGATTTCTGTGAACATTAGTGTTGACTGTCATATTCAGAAGGAAGATTTGAGGGGCACATGATTTCTAGGCATTACTTTTTCTAAAGAAACTATCAAATGGATGTTTCCAAAGTATTAATAACATTCTGGTTATGCAAACCATTTATTTTGGCTAATGCTCAATTTTTTCTTTATCTTTGTTCACAAAAAGGCTAAAATTATGAACAATAAAGTGTAAATATATATAGCAACAAATGATAATGCATGTTCAGAAATTATTTGGTCATATAACTAGAGTTGAACTTAGTCCCCTCTGTCTTTTGACTGACTATTATAATATATTATTATTAAAAAACCATCATTCGTGGCTGAGTCAGCAGTGTTTGTAATCTTCAAGAGTACCTTGCAGTTTGTGACTTCTACCTTTATTTGGTTGTGACCAAACTGCTTGCAATTTTTCTTAACTTATACGATTTTTTTTAAATGGAAGCCTGAGATTACGGTTCAAGCTTCTGTGTGGAGTGCACCTCCCATACAAAGTGGAGATAATGTGGCAGAGTGTAACAGGATGAAATTAGTGTTAACAGTAATAGATAATTTTCAACCAAGCATATTGAAAAAGTTTTTATTTCCATACATTACTCTAGTCAACTACTGACAAGTGTGCTGCATTATATTACCATGATAGTAATCTTCCGTTCTCATTGTTCAAAGTTCTGAAAAAATTGTACATTTGGATTACTCATTTTTATGAAAGGTATTATGAAGAAATCATTTACAATTTTAAACACTTATTTACCGTAAGAGAGGGACAGATTATTAAAGGCAGAGCTTTACAGTAGATATTTAATGGTATCCATAAGCAGTAAATTGTGTAAATTTTTTTGTTAGTGACAATAGAAGGTAGTGACAGATGACCAGATACTGGTTCTTATATTTGTTATATTTTTTTTTAATGTCAAATATGTAATACAGTTGTATTTGAAGCAATTCTTAATAACACAATATCAGTCCATTTTGCTTCTCAAGCTTCTAGTCAGATCACATCTGAAATACAGTTTCTATGGTTTTATTTTTGTATGTATTTTACCAGAAAAATGTTATTTGTAATTTCAGTTGAATCATCTTTTTCCTTAAATGTGATTCCAATTCATGTTTGTACATATTACACCAAGATTTTGATTAGCCTTGATGATTTTTTAATTACCTTTCCTATTTTGTAACTTTTCATTATTGATTTTACAAATGTAGTATATCATTAGTTAATTCTAGATTTAGTATTCAAAAGTTCAATAAAGGCTTTCTCTTAACTCTGAAAGTTATCTTCAGATTTATATTTCAATAAAGGACATATTTTTGATTGGTTTAATTTTATAAGACCAACTCCATCATTTTTTTATAATTATTCATACCTCCCTCTGTTTCATGCACTATAAGATACTGACTTCTGCCTTCACTGTTTCAGACAGATCTGTTTTAGGTATTTTTCAAGAGAAAAATAGGAGACATTGAAACATCAAAGTTGTACTGAAAGATTGCATCTACTAAGGATGCAGTAAGTCTCTACTTAGGTTATTAGTTAAAGGCTTCCTTGTCAAGATGTTTGCTCCCAGTGCAGAAAATAATAAAAGCAGCTGCTTTGTTACAAACATTTAATGGGGATGAGGAGGAACCCAAAATGTAGGCCAGATGGTAGAATAATTATAGCAGAATTTATAGAAGTGTAAAGATGTTCTGAGTGCATTACACAACAACAGACAGAAAAACAACAGGTGTTGCATTTCTCAGGTCTGAATTCACTCACTAAAAGCAAAATAAAAAAAGGAAATCTGCCTACTTAAAGTGTGAACAAATCAGTATATGCAAAATGAAATAGAGCCATTTTTTGCTGGGTATTATGTTGTGGTGATAGATCTAATGGAAATATGTAATTTCTTTCCAGGTGGAAGTTCTGATATTTGTATGTTAGCTTTTGCTTTAAATTAAAACAATAATTTTGTGTATTGAATGTTCTTCTAAGATGAAGAGTTCTGAATACTTCCAATTAGCAAGGCTGACATTGAACTTTACAATATTGTGTTTCAGCTTGTCTGTCTACAGTGATTTATTTGCTATCAACATTAAGATACAAAGCTTATGAATCATCATAGATCTTTGTGTTTGTTGTAATTCTTGACCCTTATACTCCCGTTTCCTCATGGTGGCATCTCAAATGTGTTCTGTGGTTTCCCTCTCTCACAGTACATGAATATAGCTTAGCAATAACATACATCAGTGTATAACGGAATTTAAGTCCATCCCAGTTTGTAGATAAGTGTCTTCTCTTAGCTATAACAGCAGGAGAGAAAGAGAGAGAAGAGACCCAGAACTACAGCTATTAAGAGGCAAAAGAGCAGCCCAGGCAAATGTCAGATGAATATCAACATTGAAAAAATGTTTCAGGTCAACAGATTGGAACTTACTTTTTGTTTCCACAAGAACTAAATAAAGAGATTAATTTCACTTCTTCCAAAAAAAACCCCTCTTATTCCAACAAGACTTTAAATTTTAAATGAAAATATTTATTTCATTCTTTTGGACTGAGCTGCTTTTAAGTCATCTGTAAAAACAGTTCTCCCTTTGGATGGCTGTTTGGTCAGACAGCTGCTAAAAGGCTTACAGCACATGCTGAAAATGAAGACTGACCTCAGAATCATAAGCACTACCTTCAGAGTTCTAATCAAGGAAATGTTTATGACTACTGAAAGTCTTTATTTGCATAAGTTATGAAAGTTTTTGTTGAAAATGTGTGTTTGTCTATAAAGTAATCCTAATATAGTATATAAAAAAGTTATATTTCGTATTATATCAAGAGACTTGTATGTATCTCTCTGGGATGCTGTTATCTCTTGTCCCCTTCCATCCTGAGTGAAATCTAGGGTAGTAATATTTAATTTCAATACCAGTTTGACCGCCTAGTATAAGATTTCTAGTATTTTACTACTCTTTTACTATTAGAGGTAGAATGACTTTGTTTCTGTTTTGGAACCCTTACTATTCCTCTGTTTCAACAATTAGGTACCCAGAAAGGTAGATTGGTCACCCAAGGTATATGAGGTTTGAACTCTTGGAAGTTGCCTGCTGAAGCTACTAGAAAACCTTCTGGGAATAGGAGACAAAGGATTCTTCCTTCACACCCAAGGCATGTAGGCAAAAAGTTCAATTTTCATTCACTGATAACAGGCAGAAAGTCTGCTCTTAGAAAGCCAAGGAACTCATAGAATCATAGAATGATTTGCGTTGGAAGGGACCTTAAAGATCATCTAGTTCCAACCCCCCTGCCATGGGCAGGGACACCTTCCACTAGACCAGGTTGCTCAAAGCCCCATCCAACCTGGCCTTGAACACTTCCAGGGAGGGGCATCCACAACTTCTCTGGGCAGCCTGTTCCAGTGCCTCACCACCCTCACAGTGAAGAACTTCATCCTTACATCTAGTCTAAATCTACCTTCTTTCAGTTTAAAATCATTACCCCTCATTCTATCACTACAATCTCTGATAAAGTGTCCCTCCCCATCTTTCCTGTAGGCCCCCTTTAAGTACTGGAAGGCTGCTGTAAGGTCTCCCCAGAGCCTTCTCTTCCCCAGGCTGAACAACCTCAACTCTCTCAGCCTGTCTTAAATAGCCTTCTTATGTTGGGTGCCCCAGAGCTGAATGAGGTACTCCAGGTGGGGTCTCACGAGAGCTGAGTAGAGGGGGAAAATCACCTCCCTCGACCTGCTGGTCATGTTTCTTTTGATGCTGCCCAGAATGTGATTGGCTTTCTGGGCTGCGAGTACACATTGCTGGCTCATACTCAGTTTTTCATCCACTAATACCCCCAAGTCCTTCTCCTCAGGGCTGCTCTCAATCCACTCATCGCCCAGCCTGTGTTTGTGCTTGGGATTGTCCCAACCCATGTGCAGGACCTTGCACTTGGCCTTGTTGAACTTCATGAGGTTCATATGGGCCCACCTCTCAAGCTTGTCAAGGTCCCTCTGGATGACATCCCTTCCCTCCTGCATGTCAACCTCAGCACACAGCTTGGTGTCATCAGCAAACTTGCTGAGGGTGCACTCAATCCCACTGTCCATGTTGCTGACAAAGATGTTAAACAGCGCCGATCCCAATACTGACCTCTGAGGAACACCACTCATCACTGGTCTCCACTTGGATATTGAGACGTTGACTGCAACTCTTTGAGTGTGACCATCCAGCCAATTCTTTATCCACCGAGTGATCTGTCCATGAAATCCATGTCTCTCCAGTTTAGAGACAAGGATGTCATGCAGGACAGTGTCAAATGCTTTGCAGAATTCCAGGTAGATGATATCCATTGCTCTTCCCTTATCCACCAACACTGTAACCCTGTCATAAAAGGCCACCAAATTTGTCAGGCACAATTTGCCCTTAGTGAAGCCATGTTGGCTGTCACCAATGACCTGCTTATTTTCCATGTGCATTAGCATAGTTTCCAGGAGGATCCACTCCATGATCTTGCTGGGCATAGAGATGAGACTGACAGGCCTGTAGTTCCCCAGGTCTTTCTTTTTTCCTTTTTTAAAAATGGGGGTTATGTTTCCCCTTTTCCAGTCAGTGCAAACTTCCTGGACCACCACAACTTCTCAAATATGACACATAGTGGCTTAGCCACTTCATCTGCCAGTTCCCTCAGGACTCAGATACATCTCATCAGGTCCCATGGACTTGTGCACATTCAGGTTCCTTAGATGGTCTCGAACCCGATCTTCTCCTGTGGTGGCTGGTTCGTCATTCTTCCAGTCCCTGCCTTTGCCTTCTGTGACTTGGGTGGTGTGGCTGGAGCATTTGCTGGTGAAGACTGAGGCAAAGAAGTTGTGGAGTACCTCAGCCTTCTCCATATCCTGGGTAACCAGTTCTCCTGTTTCCTTCCAGAGAGGGCCCACATTTTCCCCAGACTTCCTTTTATCACCGATGTACTTGTTGCCCTTGTCATCCCTGGCCAGATTTAACTCTATCAGGGCTTGGCTTTCCTAACCTGATCCCTGGCTTCTCAGACAATTTCTCTGTATTCCTCCCAGGCTACCTGTCCTTGCTTCCACCCTCTGTAGGCTTCCTTTTTGTGTTTGAGTTTGTCCAGGAGCTGCTTGTTCATCCATGCAGGCCTCCTGGCTTTTTGCCTGACTTCTTTTGCGTTGGGATGCATCGCTCCTGAGCTTGGAGGAGGTGATCCTTGACTATCAACCAGCTTTTTTGGGCCCCTCTTCCCTTTAGGGCTGTATCATATGGTACTCTACCAAGCAGATCCTGAAGAGGCCGAAGTCTGCTCTCCTGAAGTCCAGGGTATTGAGCTTGCTATGCACCCTCTCAATTTTCACTGAGTTCAAGAACTCTGAGGACCAGCCTATAAATCAGTCTTAATGCAAAAATAGATGGTATGCACATAAAATCCGAGAAATAGAGGCTGAGCATGAATCCCAAAATAGGCACTCTTGCATACTCTGTACAGACACAGCCAACCACACTCAGGCTAACAGAGGAGGACGGTACCTTTACAGGCAGCTGCATAAACACAGACAGCACGAATAGCCCTATCCTATTTGTGTGGTTCATTGCTCAAGGAAAACACTATTCACAAGTCTCACTGATTTCTGGTGTCTCCACTGTCCTGCTTCCAATCCCTCAGTCTGCAGCACACAGCTCCCAGACCTCTCATCCTCCTGCTGGCTGGTACTGCTAGAAGTTTGCTAGTGGATTCCCTTCCCCCATATCGAGAACACACTTGCCCCCCAAAAATAGCTAAAAATAGAGCTTAAAAGGATAGGAGAGACTCTGGTGATCAGGTGCAAATTTGGACAAAGTGTACTGACCAGCAGCCTCCCTACATGCAACCTTCTCTTTTATACCTCTCTCTCTGTTTTCCAATTCATGTTTGTCACCCATCCTTTCCCCACTTTTGGTCCTTCCCTTAAATATCCCATAATAAATCTTGTACAATCCCAGAATTGTCATGTTCAGTCCCCAAATTCACCCAGTTTGGCACTCCATAATAAGGCCTATACCCCTTTAAGTAATCCCACTTAGTTTGCTATGAAACTGAGCCTTAATTGGCTCCCACAGCTCCCATCATGTTGCAGCATGATTTCACTTTGTTCAGAATTTATCAGCCAGGATACATCTTTCAAGACCTTTTATCTAAGTGATAACTGCTTGGTAAAAAATGGAAATTTGCAAATACTACTATAAAAATGTAGATCTTTTCTTTGTCTCTCATGTAATAGGCAAATTTGAAGCTCTGATAGATCCAGCTGTTGTATCATGTCCCTTTTTAATCACTGTTTCAGTTAGATTGTATTGATTAAGTAGTGGCCAGTGTAGAGTAGTAGTGCTTTATAAAGATAAGCTATCCAAAGAAGAGGCCACACGGAAAGTAAGATGAAGGTGTCAGGCTTGCACAGGTCATAGGTGTTGTCCACTGAAAATAAGGTCTAGTTTCCAAGGAAGCTAAAGCAGAAGCTGAAGTGAAGTCAGAGAGTTTGTATTCTCTTGTGACTTACAGAAAGCTGTGTTCATGCATGGGTGCCTGAGGTGGGAGGATCCCTTAAGTTTTCTTTTTTGTTCTGTGCACCAATTCAAGACTTTTCCAGAGGTACTGCAATTATGATTTCTTGTAGTGAAATTATTCTTTTCCTGCAGAATACAGTGGGTTTTCACACTAAGTCTGCAAACTCTGCTGTTTTAAATGGAAATATTTTTTGGTTGTCAACAAGCAAGGATTATCTCAAGTTTTAGGAAAACAATTTCCTTTATGCATGGAAAAACAGTTTTTAAAAAGCAGCTTTGGAAAAAGAAAGACATCTCTACCTGCATTTTGTTTGGTTTCATTGTGAGTTGTCGAAGCTTAATCCCAATGAAGCTTAGATGCTCTTAAACTGAGGCATCCACAAGTTACAGGCTTTTCTATAAACATCAGGCTTAAATGTTTTGAAAAGTAATCTGTTTCAACAGAATTCAACTCCTATTGATTAAACTCTCAGAATTCTAAGCATGTTTTGAGAGAATGGCTATTCTTTTTTAATTATTAAATACTACCTTATAAGCAGAAGTTTGAGCAGCATCCTTTATCGTACCACTTTGTTCAGCTGTCTGATTGTAGAATATTGATTGCAGAAGATGATCACTTATAAGAAGTTTTTTATAAGTGTTGCAAAAAACAGAAGAAAAACCCAGGTCATTGTCTCTATGCACTTCCTGAGAAGTTACCTTATTTTAAAGAAAAGGATCTTTTTTTCTAACCACAGTTTAAATTTAAAAGAACTAGATTTAGTGTTCTGTATTTCTTTTATGGACGCAAGTTAGTATTTATATACTCGGTAAGTTACAAGAAACTGTACCATATATTGTATAAGATTTAAAGCTCTAGTTGATATACTTTATCTAATAAAATAATTACCATTCACTAATTTTTCTCTTTAAGCTACAGAATACATTTTCACAATACAAGAAGCAATCTGAAAAGATACAATGATAAAACATTAATAAACCGTAAGCATTTAAATTGTTAAAATTTAAACTGTAGATTGCTCAGTTTCTAATAATTTGTTTTTCATTGTATCTCTTTTCCTTTATCATGGACAAAGCTGTGTGCAAAAGAGAAGGCACAGTAAAATGGATAGTCTTGTCTGATAAAAGCTCAAGCAAAAAAAGGTTAATTATAGTACAAGTGGTAGAAAAGGATGTTATTATCATTTGCATATGAAAATGAGTCTCCTTATGTTATGCTGTCAAAGACTTTGGTAATTTTAAATTCCAGCCATTAATAAATGAGAATGTTGCAATGCATGCTAATACACCAATTTGCAGGTATTTTCCATCAATCTCCTTTGCTTTTTTCTAGACAACTCGGTTGCAGTAACCTGCTCTTCTGATCACCACTATATCGACACAAATATTGTATCTACTAATAATAAGCACTCTGTTAAAAATCCTTTATTGTTTAATTTACAGTTGTGATTTCATAGTGATACATGCATGCATAGAAATAAATTTCTTAGAGTAATAAAACAGCTTTTTAACTAAAAAGTAAGTAGATGTGATCATGGTTCTGTTTTGAACTGTAGATGTTTTGGTGGGAACTGGCTTGGTGAATAGTTTACAAAATCTTTCATCTCTTGATTTGAGATTTTAATTTGTCAAGATCAATGGTAACACGATATAACTATTCCACAAATACTATTTGCAAATACATATATTAAAAAGTAAGCCCATTTTCTAATAGAAACGCATTGCCATTCCACAAGCAAGCATCATCCCTAATTAGCAATCTTTTTGGCATTTCCTTGGGGGAAGGCAGAACGTAGCTGCATGTTGACCTATCTTTCTCTCTTTGAAGGAGAATCCATATAGCTGAAGTTGAAATGATAACATAGTTTCATATTGTTCTCCTGTACAAATATAAAAAAAGATTTAAAATTTCAGAGCTGTTAAAGTTTCAGAGCTGTCATCTCAAATTTAGTTTGTGAAGGAAAACCTCATGACAGTGATTCTTGACTAAATCCTTGTTTATCTGTTGTGTGTGCAGTAGTTTTACTCTTGGGAATTCACATTCATATAAAGCAACCAGTGCAGGATGCAAGTGCATTCAGCAACTCTGTTGTCATGACTGTATTTTAAAACTGGAGTAAACACAAAGGCATTCTGGTTTGGGGTTTGGGGGTATTTTTGGTCTTAGTAGAGTTCTTCTTGGTGTGGTCTTTGTCTCTAAATGTTCAGCAAGGTAAGTAATTGAGGAAAAAAAACCCCAAACCTTGTGTCAAAGGAGAAGAGTTTTTAAGAGTGAGAGGAAGCTTAGATCCCCATTTTAGGCATGTACGTGAAGCTTAAAGGCAAGAAGGGTAAATACCCTTCTGCTCTATAGTATGTTTTCCAGTGTATTCAACTGAATGCTATAAATAGCAACTCACTTAGAATGTGTGCCCTTACATGGAGGAGAATGTGTAAAAGCACATTTGCAGGCAGTGATATTTTTATATTGTTAGTTCCATGTAGTCACTCTGAACTAAGAGAGTTATGATCCAATGAGGAACCTGTCCTCTACATCTGAGCTTGACTTTCAAATTTCCCACCAGCTTTGTACTGTTGTACAGTGTTATGTATGCTTTTCCTTACACATAAGACGTATTTTCTTTTAGGTTCTCTGTAATTACCGTTTTCAGTGTAATTTCTAATATTTCATGATCCCATGTGATAAATTTAATCAACTGAAATTATCTGCATATCAGGCAAAATGCAGTAAATAATTTAAAACTAAACCAAATATTGTTCATTATTCAGATATGGAAATTATGAAGCCAGAAAAAAGATTTCTTCAGTCATGTGTATTCACGTATTTTATTCTCATCAGACTGAGAAAGTAAAAATTGATGATTTGAATGTATCAACAGAAGAACCCATCAAGTAAAAAATACAGTAAGATATTACTAGAATAATAAAAATAAAATTGTGTTGCTTATTAGCTGCAAATTTGTTAAAAATATGTGTCACCCATGATATCATGATACCATAGAAATGCAAAATTCTTAATGAGCTTATTAAAGGTCAAAGGGAGTTGTTATTTCTTCCTATTCTGCACTTCTGAGGCCACATCTGAAGCACTTGTCCAGTTTTTGGCTGTTTGGTTGAAAAAAACTTTGCCCAGGTTGCACAGAGAGGTTTGTGGAATCTCTAGTTTTGGAGATACACAGAAGTAGAGTAGACAATGCCCTGAGCAACCTAAACTGACATTGAATTTGGCCCTACTTACAGCTGTGATTAGATCAGATGACTTTCAGAGGTCCCTTTCAACCTAAAGTCTACAATTTTATAATTTAGAACTTCTCTAGTGTACCTTTTGGGTCAGATCTGCTCTAATGAATATGCACTTGATTTGTGCCACTTCAGTGGAGTATTTCTCTTTTAAATGTTAAATATTTAGTAGTGATATATCTAGTTATATGCCCTGAAAATTTCAAATGTTTCATGTGTTGCTTAGACATACATCGTGGCAGTTACTAAGATCAGCTAAGAGAAAACAGACACAAGTTGCAAGAAAGGAAACTCTGATTAGGCATTTGGAAGGAAAAAATCATGTTCAGCATGGTCAGACACTGGAACAGGCAGCCCAGAGAAGGTTGTGGAATCTCTTATCATTTGAGATATTTAAAGTATCATTGAAGAAGCCCCTGAGCAACCTGCCCTGGGCTGGCCCTTCATCGAGGGTGGGGAGTTGGACTAGGAGATCTCCAGAGCTCTTCCAACTGTAATTATTCTATGATTCCATGATACTGTAGGATACTTCAAAATTTCTTCCAGTAGGTATCAAAATGACATAGATATTATTGCTTCCAGTTGTTTAATTTTATGAATGAATTATTTCTATAACAGAAATAATTCTAAAACTAAACCCATTGTATCTAAAAAATAGAAAACAAAAATGCAGTTAAAAAATAAAAAAGAGTGTGCTATTTAACAAAGTGTGCAATATTTTTTCCCTAAATTACTCCATAACATCTTTCTCTGGGTTACTTCCTGAGAACAGGTTTGAATGAAGCTTCATGCCATACTACTGCTCTTCAGTATTCTCTTAGCCCTCAAGTGTGGCAGGACATCTGAAAGACACCTACAGCCTTAATGATGAGCTGTTCTGTTGGGGTTGGCCACAATAAAAAATTTCCCATTCTGGTTTAAAGGCTTTATGGGCTTCAAATAACTCATATATTATACTTGAGATGCCTTAACTCTAAATGCCTTGGCTTTACTATGTAGGAACAAACAACAATCCATACCAGCTTATTACACCAACTAAAAAAAAAAATGTAATTCATTTCTGTGTCTACACAAAGTTATGCTTTGTTAAACAAACCATTTGATAATCTGAGCAGTAATCCTGTGTTGCAGTGTTCTGTTCAATGGAGTGTAAGTAGCTTTAGCGTGAGCCAGCATAGTGTGTCCCAGGATGCCATGTCACAGACATGGCCATGCAATCTTACACTTCCTTTGCTTAGACTGGGGTTGTATCAGCCACTGTTTGCATTCTGTGATCTCTTTTTCCTTCTAGAAAAATAGTTTGCCTTTTCATTGTGGTATATTTTGGGATATGTACCCCACAGAGTTAAACAATTTCTGATTAGATTGCTTCAGTGTGTTTGATAACCATGGCATACATATCTGAGAGTTAGGTTAAGCCTTAATAGTTGCTAACAGAGGAGAGTTCTGAGACACAGGCATGGCTGAGAGATTTTCTGTGAATTTTGACAGCCTCAAGAGAGGGTGTTATCAGAAAATAAATGACTGGAAACAGTTAAAAAAAAAAAAAAAAAGAAAGAAAAAAGAAGAGAGAGACTGGTGACTGCAGTCCAAGGGGTCATTGTTTCAGAAGAGAAACAAGGTCTGTGAGGGAGATGCTTAATGGAAAATCTGTATCTCATGGGATGTTGACCAGAGAAAATGAACCATAGCAAAATAAGCTCTCCTTGTGTGTAACATAGCCTTCAAACTGGTACTATAAAACAAATCACTGCAGTGCATCCCATCATTACTAGTGCCTAATACATTGACTATTCTGTACCCGTGTTTAGTCACACCAGCACCATCACAATCTAGATTTCAGCATCCCTGCTCTAGAGCTCTGCAGAGGAATTATGTCTGGTGTAGTTCTGACTTTGTCCAAGGATTATGGTAGGCAGTCTTGTCTGTTATCTGCAAATTAATATTATGTGCCACTGTTTTCCCTCCCCTGTAACCTCTTACCAGTGGAGGTGGGAAGTAGGACTCTAATCTCTTTCAGAAGGAGAAGACACTGAAGTTTCTTTGAATGTTTGTCCCCTTTGCTCTGCACGTTTTGTAGTTTCTGGTTCTACCAAGGAATAGCTCTAGCTCTTACGCTTCCTTACCCAGTTATACTCTACATAACTGCAAATGCAATCTAGCACCTAGTAACTGATTTATTCAGTTGTGGAGAAAGAAAAGACTAGAAGGCATGAAGCGTAAGAGTACTGTCTAACTGGATTCTGTGTTTAGTGACCATATAGGAAATATCTGAAAGTAGATATTTTTGGCATACATCAATCACGAACTTGTCAATATGATGTTAGAGTTCTTATGCAGCATCATCATTCTGGTATCCTTATTAAATGTAGGAAACAGCATTTCATGGAAAGTTAAGTTCCTGTTTTGATAAGAATAAATTAATACAGTAACTGGAATGAGATTACATTTGTTAATGCTTCCCTCAGCTATGCCTTACTGCACATCTGCTTCTGGCACATCGTTAGCTAGCACATTGATGCTAATGGACTCAGAATTTTTATGCTTAACACTGTGCTGTTGTGTTAGTATTCAGACTTCCTGAACAAATGGGGTTTCTGAGACATGCCAAACCAAAATAAAGAAATAAAGGTATTTTATTTAAAGCACTAACCAGCAGGTTTGGTCTGCATGGTCTAAAATAAAAAAAATAAATTAAAAAAAATTAAAAAAGAGAAAAGAAAATAAAACTTTTAAAACAAAAATAAGACTCTAAATTAAAAATTCCTTTGTGATTTACCATTTGAAAGATAGTATGTGCCAACACCTTATCATATACCTGAAATACTGCAGTATTCACACGTTCATTTAATAAAGGACAACTAGCTCAAGAATAATAACTCAAAGATTACACATACAAAAAAAGTTACCACAAGGAAGCAAATGTTGTATGCCAGTTGCTCCTGAGAAGCTACGCGTTACCCCCTCTGTGCTCAATGCCAGAAAAAATACCTCTATTTCATTTCTTTGGAGTGTAATACAACTACTTCTGCTGGCATTTACTACTGAATGCCAACACTTAGGAGCACACCTATGGAACAGCTGCTGCACCGTGAGGAAAATAGGACTGTAGCATAACTGCTTGGTTGACCTTTGCCTTAATCCGAACTTTGGTTAACTGAATACGTACTAGTACTAGCAGTGCTACTCACCATTGTTTGCTCTGACTTATCCAAAAAGTCCTGCATTTTTTTTTTCCCTAGTAACTTTGAATTCCTCTAAAATGAGTGGAAAACCAGAATTGTACTCTATGGTTTCTGGCTATGCATATTCATATAACACTGAATACAATTTTCCATCTAGGCACAGAAAATAAAATCACTTCTATAGTGATTTATATGTTATTCAATATCTCTCTTCTGGGACCGCACCAACAGAAAAACAGTAGAAAAGACTACATTTGCAAAGAATTAAAACAGCTGAAGGAAAAGTACTTGATTCATTGTAGAGGAGTTCTGTGATCCTGAAGTTGTATAAATGATGTGAAAATCTGGCAGCCTCTTTATTCCTTCCACTGTTCAATATGAGGTGCTCAGTTTGCTTTGGGATTATAGAATATACGAAAGCCTTCTCTCTGAAGATGGAATAGATGCTTCTTGGATGTTAAGAGACATGAAAAGTGACTGCACTTAGAGATTTATTTTTGTAAAAAAAAAAATCCTTTTATTATACCAAACAGAACCTCACATTAATTGAAGTTTTGAAATATGCTGCTAGGTATTGCTTTGCAAGCATTTTGGGTATTGCTGATAAGTTTTGATATTATATTTATAATCATCATATGCTAAATTAATCTATCATGCACAGTTCAAACTTCAATTTCCAGTTTCATTGTAATATTGAAAGATTCAGGAAATATTGAAATAATGAAATATTGAAATACTGAAATAAACAGTTACAAAGAAGAGAGTATGATAGATTTTTTTAATTTTATTTTGTAATATAAATCTTTTCAGGGTTAGGATATTTGGACTTGTAGACCACATTATTGGTATAATAGAAATTATTGATATAATGTGAATTTATTTTTTAAAACAAGTTATACAACATTTCAGCTTTCATATGCCTTTTCTCAGATGTTATAGCTGCCATATCTAATGAAAAATGTAGCATTAATTCATACACTGAAAGCTGCCTTTAGTGAGTTTAGATCTTGACTATTAGCTGTTTTGAAGAAAAACAAATCCTGAATTGCAGTAAACCTGTTAAAGACCATATTATGGGAGGTAGGAGTGAGGGAGCAGTTGAGAGAGCATGGGTATTGGCCTGAGCCACAAAGAGACAAGTAGCTAGATTTTACACCATCTTGGAGATGATAGTAGTCTTCTCGGTGTAATCCAGCTGGCAAGTGACAAATGCATGGATTATTTTGGCCTACCTGGCAGGAAAGGCAAAGTTTTCTACTGCATTGGTGATGGAAGAAGTCTGAAATGCTACATGGCCATCCAAGATCAATAAGAAGTCAAACAACTTTGCATCACTTTGACAAATGAAGTCCATGTATGTTTTTATTGGAGTTGGGATAGAAGAGGGAGATGAAGGTACTGTAGCTAATCTGTTACAGGATTTCTCCCTTTCAAGAAAAGTCACTTCAGTCTTTCTGCAGCTTAGCTTAAAATTCCTTCCCTTCAAGACCTGATCTCTTCTAAGCGTTATGGCAGTGGTAGTGGATGTACTAGTGACAAACAATGCATTTAATATAGTGGTGTTGTATTTTGAGACTGTAGCACTTCACTAACGTGCAGCCATGTGGTCATATAAGTCAAAAAAGAGAATAAGCATAGCGATATTTTTTACACTTGTGTTGTAAAATACATTTTATTATCATTTTTATTGCATTTAAATCTTAAATTATTTATTAAACAGCTGTGAATTAGCTATACCTTCAGCTTTATGTAGAGCAGTACAAGCAATTACAAACTTCGCTTTTGTGATCTAATGAAAGTTTTTGTTATTGTGTATTTCCCAGTGCTACTTACTTATATGACTTCAGAATTAATATCACCCATACTGGTCTTTTAATTGGATGGAATATAAACATCTATGTTCCTGACAGTGTTTCTCTTTAGCAGTTACATTAAAAGTTTATTTGATGACAGCAATAGAATGATTATATTAAATACAAGTTGAAACGATTGTGTCTACTTTTATTACACAAAACAATTTACAAAATCTGTCCTCACCAGAATGCAGAGTTACTGCTATATGATAAAAGAGACTGTTATATAAAGTCATTAAAAGAATCATGCAGACAAGAGTCATTAAGTGTGTACATTTAGCTAATGAAAATGGAAAGCAAAAATCTCCTAACAGATTCATAATCATTTGGGTTGAGGGCTCATAATCAGTGATGTGACAGATAAAAAGATCACTGATTAAGTGTTTGAACATTGTTTGAACTTCAGTGTTTGAAGTGGAGATGTGTCTGACACTGACAAAATAAAATTTACTGAGTGATATTTAATTGTATTTTGGATGATTTTGTTACTTCCAAGATGCTTCTGTGGAATTATTTGTCTGTCAGCAACTCAAAAAATACAGTATAGTACTTTTTAAACAAGATAGGGTGCCTGGCAGGTGCATTGTGTAATGAGAGTGTAGCTTCCAAGATTTTTTATTCAGTGACTAGAGTAATTTCATAATCTTCTAGTAGTTGGTATTAAAAAGGAGCGTAGTTTGTCTTTGTTTAGTGATAGAATGTGGAATCCTAGTCTGATTATTTTCTGGTTTAGTATTAAACATTAATCTTTCTATGCAAAAGCATATGGCTTGCAACTACTTACAGAGTAGGTTGTACAGTAACTTAACGTTTGTACTACAGTACTATAGTCAGGACTGTGACTATACCATGTAAAGAAATTGTACCAAAGATGTACAGTATAAAAGTTTCAAAACACAGGATTTTGAGTGTTGTGTTGAGTGCCCTTGAGTATGGACTGTTGCATAACCACTCAGGTACCTAAATAACTTGTCTGAAGATAATAAATTCTTTAGTCTGAGATTGTTAGTGTTTTGAGGATCAAACTCAGATTTCATTACTTAAGACACATGGTTTATCAAGATTGCAAGGTGCAATATGTGTCTTTCTCATGTTGGCACATAATGCTTTGCGTTGATGGGAAATTCCAAGCTTGCTGCTCCTAGTGACGGGCTTCATAGCTGCATGTAAGACAGAGTGAAACAAGTAGGTTGGGGCATGTGTTCTGTAAGCATCACTGAGGCCAGCTATTCCCCCCACCTCTATTAGTTTCATTTATTACCAAATATAACGGGGGCCAGTTTTTATCTTATCAGAAATTCTGTGAATTCATGTCTCAAACTAATATACTAAAAATGGCAGCATCAACCTAATACTAAGAGATATTTTTAAACAAATTGTTGGTAAGTACTTATAAAAACTCTTACTGCAGATTGAAAATCAGGTGTTTCTTGAATTTAATATGCAGTTTACACAAAAGAATGATATTAAAGCATACTTGAAAGGAATGCAGTTATTTACCTGAACTTAGTAAAGCAAAGACAGTAATGACAACCATTTGGGTGGAAAACATGAAGTCTACTGTTAGTAAAGGTGAAACAGGGTTTCAATAGAATGTTAGAAACTTGATAAAAGTTTCATTGTACAAGTGAGCTGCACTGTACAAAGAATTGAACAGAAGTTTATTTAGAATGGATCAGTCACATTGCACATAAACTGCTGGTTTTCTTTATACTCTTAAATGGTGTTAGTTTTCTGTTTACCAGTTTGAAATAATTGAAATTAGTATTAATCTTTGAGGTTACAGTATATTTACACAAACATTTTTCATTAATCATAATAATTGACAAACCCACATTAACACAAAATGTTAAAAAATCAGGCAATAACTTCAGGATTCTTTGTTTTCCTTTTTTTTTTTTTTCCTCTTTTAGAATTGGGTAGAAAAAGCAGAGAAACAGAAGCTACTGTCAGACACCCTTGACCTTTCAGAACTGTTTCATCCAGACACGTTTCTTAATGCGTTACGCCAGGAGACTGCACGGTAATAAGGGAAGAATAATCTACCTATTTGTGCTAATGTGCTATTGCTCCCTATGTGTGAAGATGGTTATTTCATTTTCAGGACACAGATCCAACTAATTACGTCAATTGCTGCCATTAGTCATTAGTCATCTCATTTTTATTACTTGCACTGAAGTAGAATAGCTGTGAGTTACTTGTTTAAATGCTGACTTTTTTTATTTTAGATGAAATTAAAAATCTATTTTTCTTCAAAGTAAGACTTAGTATGGTATGGTACACTCTGAAAATACATGGGGTTTGTTTTTGTATTTCATTTCCTGTTGTTATATGTCTCTAAGATTTACTGTATATATGTTTCCTCTGCAGAATAATGAGCTGCTCAGTGGACAGCCTTAAATTTACAGCATCATGGAAAGGGCGAATACAGGAAGGCAAACTCCAAGTTAAGGTATTCTGCTAAGATGTTTTACTAGAATTTTATGAGGATGTTTTATTAGCATAGTCCAAGTCATCTGTCCATAAACTTTCTATGTATCTATAACTGAGCTATAAATATTGGTGTACCTGACATACAAAGGCTGGTTAGTGGTATCGCTGAAAAGAGACTTCTAAGGAAGTAAACAAACCAAAGTAAACTATAATATGACTAGGTTTTGATATGATAAAGACCCAACAGTTTTTTAACGGATGCTTAGGACTATAGCCAGCAACCATAAAGTCACTACTGATTGCTTAGACAGCAGAGATGAATCCACAAATGGTTCAGTTTAGCTTCTTAACATTTCAGGTGGCACTGCCACTTTGGCTGAATCCAGTTCTCTGTGCACCTTTTTTATACTTAATTTTGTAGGAAATTCACAAAGTAAGTTTTCTATGCTACATCTTCCAATGGGTATGTTGGTCCCACGATGATACTGCACAGCTCAAAGTGCTGTGTTCAGCAAAGAGCACAGCACTTAAAACTGCATTCTCACAGAAACATGGGTGAATAAGTAAAGGCACTCGCCACGCGACTATGTGCTGATGTGCAGCTAAAGCAGAGAGATTGCTAGACTAGGAGGGAGAAAGCAAGTGGCAGGGCACCTTCTCTAATCTGATAATGCAGGCAGACACAGGCTGTGGGAGATGCTAGGGTTCTGGGATGGCTGCTGACACTATCTAAAATTACTAATACTGAATGTGTAAGAATTCATATTCCTAAAGTATTAATAGATTGTAACGCCAGAAAAGATAACTGTAATCATCCAATCTGACCTTCATACAATACAGTCTTTTGAACTTTGATGAATTAATTCCTGTTGGAACTAGAGAATATAATTTAGAAAATTATTCAGTCTTGGTATTTAAATAAGAGTAATGGTTGCCTGCTTCATTTAATGAGAACCAGATGGGAGTCTAGAACCTGGAGATAAATAAACCAAGGGACTTCTAGGGCAGTTTGGTTCCCTGGGATAAACCTGGGATGTGATAAACCTTGGAGCCTGCAAATCACATGTTCTGAGGTTCCAGATTCAGCCAAGACTTCTAATTCCATAGCAGTGAGCCAAAATGGAATTTCACATCTCAGACCACTCATTCAAACTCAGGCTAACTGTCAGCTGCAGATCCTAGAAGCCTGGACTTCTTCAAAACCATCCTACTATCTTTGAAAAACATCAGAAGTCAATGTCAAATACCTGAATTCCATGTGTGAATAATGTTATCCAAGTATTTTCATATGCTAAAAAATATTACAATATTTTACAGCTGCTAGATTGAAATAGCTGCTTGGAAACTAAAGAATTAAAGGGTAATTAAAAGAAAGAGTTTTATAACAGCACTCCAGTTAGGTGTATTGAAGCTTATTATTCTTTGTTATGTGCAAATTTATGTGGTAGATTTTTGGTAATATTAGTTGGAATACACTGTTAGCAGTCACGGTTTTATGTAGGCAAAATGTTAACGTATTCTCTATCGCTTTATGAGAATGAGTCTTGTGTTCCAAGAGAAATCAAAAATAAAAAGAGAATTTTGTTTAAGAGCAAATTCTCTGCTACAGGAATAGTAGAAGCAGTTAGGTGAGTGGTTATTTTTAACGAAAGGTAGGAATTCTATTAAGTTTACTTACTTGATTTGAATATTATCCTTTCCTCTGTAAAAGCAATATTCAGTGAATCTGTATTATTAAGTATTTGCAAGAATCTTCACTGCTCCTTTGAATCTTTGATGCACAGAAAGGCTTTGGAACCCTTTGCTATGCTGAATATTTAGATTCCTTTCTGTGAGTCCTTCCTTGTGGTCTTGGAGAACTGGGGAGAAACTTTCACATTAGTAAAGCTAAATACCACATGGACTGTAACTAGGGCATAAAAATGTCAGTGGTTCAGAAAAATCATCCTCTAATATGTGTCCTCTGATTGCATGTTAAGCTTGGTTCACATGAGCAATATGAATTTTGATACTGGTAAATTTAAAGTCAAGAATTCAGGCTAACCTTATAGAATGGGGAACTATTTTGAGTAGGGACTCAAATTTTAGATACTAAAATCAGAAATTGGAGTTTACCAGCCTTATTTTGTCAATGAAGAAAGACATGCACCAATACAGATCTTAAATGGGTTAAACAACTTTCAGGAGATACCTGTCTTTCTCCACTGATGGAGAAAACTTACAATTGCTATGGTCCTACCACAGTAGTTTTGATCAATTGCCTGAAGGTAAAATTATTTTTTTTTAAAACCTGTCACATTTTGGAAGTTTAAATAAACAGTTATCATGGAGACATAGGGTATCAGACTTATTTAAAGATTTTCCAGACTTTATGCAAAAGATAAGTTAAGTTTATGCAGTGCTGTTATGAAGAACACCAGTTATTTGCTTGGTTAAAGGTGATATCATCATTGTATAAAAGCACCAGAGCTGATCAGATCTCTTCTATAGCAAGTATAGTACATGAATAACAAATCTTACATAGGAATGAAATAGAAGAAAACAAATTGTAATCACAACAGGATGTTGTAAAAACAAGGTGAAAATTATTAGCAAAAAAAATAACCTGTCTACTTTTGCTGGCTTAGGCTACACATGATCTGGTTAAATACATACGATCCTCAGTGAACTAGGCCACTACAAGTTTGAAATTGTGTATCTCAGCCTCATACTTAACTGTTACTTCCTCACTGGATATCCTTCTTTCTGCAGATAAGACAACTAAGAAATTTTTCCCATTTAAAAATTCAGTTCATAAGTGAAAGGAGATCTGTTTCCATTTCAGCTGTGTGCAGAATAAGATAACTGAAATAAATGTAAAATGTTTCTTGGCATCCTGTATTCATATGTATCCATAAGAATGTATTCAGTTAATAGTATATATGCATAGACATACTATTGTGTCTGCACAAATACCTTTTTTTTGTCCCCTTTAGAAGTTTTCTCTTCATAATGATTTACTGTGTTTCAGTTTCAAACCTGCCTGATCATACAGCTCTTCGTCTATAAGATAAACTCAGGTATACCCAATCCTGCTGGTTTTCTCCCCCTTGGCAACTTTCAGGTCTTCAGATTATATTGTCGAAGTGGCATGAACCTGCATTCATTTCTCTTTGCTAAGACACTTTCTTCTTATGTATGATAGATCTTCAGACTATCAGAAAGATTGTGGTAAAATAATTGGTAGAATTAGTAAATATGATTTATTTTTGTCAGGAGATTTGATTTGTTGATACGGCATTTGACTTCTTCACATGATTCAGATTACAGGTTTAAAATTGGATCTCTCATATCCCCTACAAGAACCACATCGTAGTATAGGCTATTCTGAGGCTTATCAGACTCAATTTATGCTAATGGTGCTATTTCACTTTGTGTGACTGTTTCCACTGAGAGACTTGATTCTGTACTCACATGGTTGGGGGACTCCATTTTGGGATATGGGACAGTCGTGCTCAAGTCCCTGAATCAATCGGTATTTAATTATTCTAATAGAATATCTTTGATGAAGGATTGGAACAATTAGGAATGCAGATGAATATTGAATTTAAACCTAAGATTCACACACACTTTGTATAATTTTCTTAGTCACACTGTCAGCTAATGACTGTTTTGAAGACATGTTCTTTGAGATTTTTTTTCTTGCCTTTAATTTTAAAAATTTTTGATGGCTTAGAATTTGTTCTGGAAAGGAAAAGAAGGTGGAAATCTCATTATGATCTGTATGATGAAAATGCTTTTTCAGTCTTCCTGCACTTTTAAAAAATGGCATTGTGCTTCAGCATTTGTAGACATGTGGAATGATCTTTGTTTGCCAAAAATTTCAAATTATATACCGTGTGATCATCTGTAAGTTAGAAGTATGAAGTGCTAGAA
Organism: Haliaeetus albicilla; assembly: GCF_947461875.1. Taxonomy (NCBI): domain Eukaryota; kingdom Metazoa; phylum Chordata; class Aves; order Accipitriformes; family Accipitridae; genus Haliaeetus; species Haliaeetus albicilla. The sequence goes on along the minus strand of NC_091502.1, from coordinate 12,297,777 downwards.
CTGTCGGTGTAACTACAAAGTAGGCAGAGGAGCACTCAAATCAGGCCAAGAATACACCTGAATCTGGGTGGATTATCAAATCTGATGTTAAATTATCAGTGTTAATTCAGGTGATAGTTTAGAAGTATGATGTGGAGTAGATTTCTCCTAGTAGGATATGGTGAACATTTGATTTAGAATCACTCTCTATAAAATTACACCTTCTTTAATATCACTTCAGATTGCTTTAACAAAAGGTACCGAAAATGTATGGCTGTTGCAATATAATCACATACTAATATGCAAATACATCTCTTCTATTTGCTTTGTGCACTGATTGTGCTGTTGTACAAAAGCAGGTAGTCATTCCTTTTGGCATTCCATTTTCTGTTATTGTAGAAAAGAATGAAGGAAAGGAAGAAACTTCGTAAGAGACTTTTTGGGTAGTAAGCTTGGGCAGAGCTTCATATACATAATGAAAAACAAAAATTTATTGCAATACTATAATATTGAAATACATAGTATCAGCATTAATAACAAAAATATACTCCTAGCAATTGACAGGAATACTGTTATAAGGCACCCTAGGAGGTCTTTTTTTGCAGTATACCTCCACACTGAAATACCTGTAGAGGTAATTAAGTGAAAATATGACTTCATTAAGTCTGCTGTAGTTTGTATCTTTTGATGGGAAATTATGGCATTAAATAGTAAGGAAAAATTAATTGCAGAGAATTTGAAATTTTGGAAACAGAGATCTTTGGACCATGGTATCAGCACACTTCCTACAAATGTAAGAAGAAACATAAAGAAACATAATCTGTAATGTGTAACAATAGCTTTTTTGAAACTGAACGAGTACCAATAGTTGCAAAATGTGAAATACTTTGTAGGAATTAAAATTTTAAAAATTACGGTCAACTCCAGCCATTACTCTGAGCTGAGTAACGCAAAAATACTATGCATGCTAATTATAGATACTGTGAAATCCATGTCCTTCATAGTAGTTGCAGTTTCTCTACACCGTTTGTCATAGAAATGAGAACATGGCTATGGGAGTACTCAGCCAAACAGTATCTGAAAGTACATTGTTCCAGTGTTTTATATTTTTCAGTGTCTTTTAATATTGAATCAAAGTCAAAATTTTGGTCTTCATCTTCAAAAGAATTTCTATGATTGCTTGAAGTTTTCCAGTAGATCAAATGATGTTATTTTACATAACTATAATGTCAAAGGAACTGCCAATATCAAAAGAAGAAATGTGTGTGCAGTAGAAACAGATTTTTCAATAGGTGACCCACTTCTATAGAAACTTCTTTTAGAGATGTTCAGCATGGCCAGGCCTTCGAACACCGTAACAATAAATTTTAAAACCTCTTCATCAGACTAGTCTTTCCTCAATAACTGTGCCAAACTCACATATTTATCAAACTAAACTCCATAACAAACATCTCTGCAGAATGCAGGAAGGGCAGAAAGAAGAACGTATGAGATTAATCTTTCTAATATTTGTGCAATAGTGATAAATAAGAGCTTTGAAAGCACTCAGTCACAACTGTAGTGAGATAAAGTGTGACCTAGAACCTGTGCATACAATAAAGCAAGGCCTTAAGTATTGATGTTAACAACAGAGAGCAGTAGGAAGGAGTCTTTGGGAAAGCCTCAGTATAATCATTAGTAAGACTTTATTCCTTTTGTGCCTTTTACAATTATTTTTTTTTACATATTTGTTCTTGCAAGACAGAGTAAGTGACACTGGAGTGTATATAGGCTATCATTAAAGACTATTGACACCCAAACTTCTGTTTTACTAGATAAAGCCAGCTTTTTCCAAAATCTTATCTGTATGGAGAGATTTTGAATTTGGAAAGAAATCAAATGTTAACACTGTAACTTAAAAGCAACAGACCTGAAAATCTTAGGGAAGATTCAAAGAAAAGATCACATTAATCTTCGCAGGAGAAGGGAGAAGAGTGTCACACTTTCATAACGAAGAGAAGACCTTAAGCTTTTGACAAGAAGTTGAAGGAGAAAAAAAGTTTTTGCAGTTCCAAACAGAAAGTCTGAAAAATTTAGTTCATTTCACTAAGGCCTTGTTATAATATTTTGTGGAAGTTAGAGAAAAACTCATACTATTCTGAGCTTTCCATTTGGTTTTGGTTCAGGTTATCCACGGTTTTGTAGGCTTTACTGTGAGTCCTAGTCTGTATGGAGCACAGATTGTTTCAAAGAATGTTGCCACTTCTCTGGTCACTGTCTGACCAAGGTGAAACACAGCTTTTTTCTATAGCTTTTTAAAATGCAATCTTTTATAACCTTTTTTTCATATTAGAATATGTATATATGCATCTTGTACATTGTAAGGAAGAGTCCTCAGCTCAGAGTTAGAAATACCACTTTAAAGAAGCAAATGTTTGAAGACTGCAATGCTTGACTACAATCAAAAGAATAATGAGTTATTAAAAATGCAAAACATAATCTTAGCTAGTATACTGTTAGTAAAGTATTAACAAAAAAAACCCAACACTTGGGAGGAAAGCATTGTTTTTCAAGCATGACAGTGACCCCCATTGTATTACTGTTTAATTGCAACTTTTCTTGTCAAATAAATAATTTTAGAATACTGTAATTACCAAAGCAAATTATTTCCATTACATCTTCTATGATACTGATCTTCTTTGTAACATCATACTTTAACCACTTCTTAAAACTTACTACACTTTTTAAAATTTCTTGCAAGAGAAAATGTATTAGAAAGTGATACCTTTCTCCATTCTGGTTATGTGGTCACTCATCCAGTTTCCAACAGCATTGTACTTCCTAGTTCTAGCACTGTTTTATGAACCTTGCATTTGGTGAAAGCCTACCTCGCTATAATGTATTTAATTCAGGGCTTTAGTATGATAGTATAACAGATGATTTTCATGTTGTATCTTCTGTTAGACATCTGCTTCCAGTTTAAGATTTAGTCTTTTGAAAAGCTGCATGAAAGTTATTACTGAGTTAAGTTTTATTATTGCTGAAATTGAAGTTCTCACTTCAGCAGGCCAAACTGACTATTATTATTATTTATACTGGCAATCTATTATTATTTGTACTGGGAAAATAAAATGATCAACAGATACTGAAAATTTTATTTGGAAGAAATGCAGACTAGATATCATTGTCATTACTTTATGCAGGACTTAAGAAAAAAGAGAATGTTTAGCTCAGAGGCTGAAAGTAGTTACTAATTAAAAGAAAGCACTTAAAACATGTTACATATAAAGCATTGCATAGTTACTTACAGAAGCATATGGGATTCTTATTTATTTTTTCCAAACAGCAGTTTATATAAGAAATCTTGAGTTATGTTAAATAAAATCTTCTCTCATATTGTTTCAATATATTTTGTTTGCCTCTGCAGAAGCTGCGTAATCGCACATTCCATTCTTTGAAAGCTGTGCTCAGACTTCCAAGCAGGAAGTCATGCTTATTTCAGTGATTGTTCTTCTCTTCTTGACATTGTAATGATTGTGTACTTGGCTGTTGCTATCATATTTCCATTAATCTAATGCCAGGCAACTGCAGTTTCATAAATGATGAAATTTACAGGTATTTTTCTCCAACTTTTCAAAGAATGTGAATCCCAATCAGAGGAAGTTCACGCCAAAGCATGGTCCAGATCTTGCTTTTAAATCATGTTTCCTATTCTCACACAGAACATTACAACAATTAGTTTCCTGTTATTTAAAAATTTGGTCACCGTAAAAAGGGTGATCATTTATTAAAGCACAGTGTAATCATTACTGATATTTCAAGTCTGTTATATATGTTTGAATATTTTATATTTCCACGGCAGATCAGTGGCTTACAACTGGAAGGTTGCAGTTTTGATGGAAATCGACTTTCAGAAAATCTGCATGATTCTCCCAGTGTGTCATCTGTTCTCCCTTGTTACATGGCCTGGATTCCACAGGTACTAAATTATTTAAAGCCCTAAACTTTCAAGACCCATAATTTGCTTTTTTCTGTGTAGTAACTTTTCAGTATGATGTTGCTGACCTGTTTTCCCCCTCATTTCAAAATAAAAATCCCTGTCTTTAATAGGAAAAGCAGTTACTTCTTTTATAGAAAACAAGAACTTATTATCATTTTGTCAATATTTTTAGCTTCTATTGTTTAGATTAAGACAAGGGCTTTGTTTCAGTCATACCTTTTTTTTCTTGTCTTTTAAAAAACATTAACATATTTTCAAAAGTGTATTTAGTAAATGTATACATGAGTTTGGGAGTTCATTCCTAGAATATATTTTCTTCACATTTTAAGCATTAAATTAAAATACAACAGCAATAAAAAGATAGAGAATATGATGTGATTTGTAAGCAAAGAAAGCATTTCACCTACTTACACTAATTTAAAAAAAAAACAATGTCTGCAGAACTATGTAAGATGAAAGTGAAGTAATCCAAACAGTAAAAATTGTTACTGCTTCTGCTCTCCAATTGTAATAGTAATCTCTGATAAATAAAGGAAAAAGTTACATAGAACTTATTCAAGGATGTGTAGGAATTACAAGTTCATATACTTACAGTCTTATAACTCAGAGAAAGCTTATTGTAGAATTCATCTCATCTAAATTTCGCTGTCTAAAAGTTAGTTGCCTGGTATGACTTAGTTGCTCCTTCTTTCGTCTCAGTAAGATAGGCATCTCAGGAAGTCCATCCCATCATAAGGTAACTGGGATAAATCTCTGTCTAGATGTGACTCTAGAGACAGCCTAGACTGCTAACTCTGGGACAGACAGCTGAGAAGAGTCCCACATACAGATCTAAAAGAAAATAGATTAAGACTTTTACACCAAAAATCAAATGTAAATTTAGAAAGTGAGAAACAGGGTGGATGCAGGTTTTTTCCACTTTATCACAAAAAATAAAATTAGCAGTATATAAAAAATGAAAAATAATATCACCTTTTACCCTGTCCTGTAGACATTAACTCATCAAGCAAATGAATTTATTAACTAGAGGAGTTTGTTATTCAGCAACCTAGAGAACTCTGCAGAGTTCGCTCTTGAGTAGCCTAGATTTGGTAAGAAGAATGTTAAAGAAAAAAGTTCACTGGACCCAAGTAGTTGAAACTTCAGTTAGAATTGAGTTTATTAATTATAAATTATGGTGATGATGAGATTTGTGGTATATTGTGATAGTTATTGTGCAAGGAGCTCCATTACTAACACACTACTGTATCCCAACTTTTCTTTTTTTTCCCCTCATTGTTATTCCCAGCAAAGGGAATAGCATTATATTATAGTACAGCATTCAAAGTATAATGGTCATGATTTAGACTTTGAACACACAAGTAAATACTAGCCATCATCTGCACTACTGCTCCCTTCTTTGATGGGAAAGAAAATACTGAAAATTAAAAAAAAAAAAAACAAAATGAAACACCACAAAACCTGTTACAAAGTTGACCAGTGAAAGATTTTTCAGTTCTTTAGTAGTTTACAGGGAGTTTTTTGTTCAGAGAAATAAACAGATTTCTAATTTACTTGAAAGTAAATAGGATAAATATGGAATTGCCAGACATCTTAATATATACACGGGGGGGGGGGGTGGGGGCCACGGGGGAGGATGGTAATATACATAGTTTTACATGGTAACACCAAATGTTTATCTTATGCACTCTGAAAATGAGGATTGTAAGTAACCCTCTTTCTTTGTTCTGAAAAACATTCATCTTCTGTTAGAGATAAAACAGATGCTTAAGTGTTTTTCTGAATAACTGTCTGTATTCTTTAAACTTCAAAGATAAGATCCAGAAGTAATATGTGACATCAGCAGTGAGCTTTATCTATAAAACATAAAAGTGAGATAGTTCAATAATCAGTGAATTAAGCTTCTTCCAGTGTACCTCATATTTGAAATTAATAGCAACTGAAGTCTTAGTGTTGGAAAAAAAATATAATTCTTTTAAAACACAGGCCAAAACTTGTCAACTGCCCAGATTTTAGATATAAAGTATCTCTAAGGAGAGCATTTCTGAATTGCTCTGCCCTTAAGTTGTTTTGCTGTGGGCTTCACTGTAAAAATTGACCACAATCAAACACTGTGCTCAGAAACCAAGGCAGACTCGGGATATTATGCACTTCCTCTTGTCTCATTATCCTGTCCTTAGGAGAAGAGTGCATGAAGTAGAACATATTATCTTAGGATTCTTAGGTTTTGAATTTGTTTTCTTCTCCCCATAAATATCTCTTATGAAATCTAATGTGCAAAAATCCATATTTATAATGCAATGCTTTGAGGTCATTTTCAACCAAACTAAAATAAAGTGAACTCTCTCTCTCAAAAAAAAAAGCTTACAGGATTTTTCTGGGAGAACTCCCTCAAAATGCTGCAGTGCTCAAAATGGAGTATTCTGAGCTACTAACATGAAGCTTGTTTTCATTAAACTGTGAAGGTCCTTTCCAGTTTTAATTCATTGATAGATCCCAAGCTGTGAAGGGTGTCACTAAGCAGGATGGAACTATGTGTGAGGCAGTCTAGACAGAGAATTTTTGGACTGTGTGTAAGCCAAGGACATAAGGATTTGTGGTTCAAAAAGACTTTCACAGAATGGTTTTAACCCTCGAATAATGTTATTCCTTAAAACATCAGTAGGATTGAGAAAGGCACGAGAACAGCTATTTTGACCCAAAAAGGTATAAAAAGAGGTCTTTGAAGGCAAACTGGGCAACTTTTGGCCTCCCAGCTTTGGCAGAACTTAAATTCTCCAATTAACATTTTACTCTCAGACTGGCCAGCATTTTGTCTTCTTCAGTAGTGTTAACAAGGGGTAATTGTGGTAAGTATAATCCTTCTGAGAACAGCTGAGTTCTTTTGACCAGCTTCTGATTATTAAGTTATTCTATAGAACTCTTATAGTGCACAGACCTTTTGTAAGGATTTAAACGCTGATGTTCAAAAGATACGAGAAGTTGATTTTCAAAAGGAACAACAAAATTCTTTGGAAATGGCTTACACTTGACATGCAAGGCAAAGTGATTGAAATAGTTATTGTTTGCAAGTTTCCTTTTTTCCTGTTTTTAGTTATTTTCTAATATTGGAGCTTCACTAACTCACATTTCATAGAATCATAGAATCATTTAGGTTGGAAAAGACCTTCAAGATCATCCAGTCCAACCATCAACCATGCCCACTAAACCATGTCCTGAAGTACCCCGTCCACTTGCTTTTTGAATACCTCCCCGGATGGTGACTCAATCACTTCCCTGGGCAGCCTATTCCAATGTTTGACAACCCTCTCAGTAAAGAAATTTTTCCTAATATCTAACCTAAATCTCCCTTGCCTCAACTTGAGGCCATTTCCTCTCGTCCTATCTCCAGCCACCTGACAGAAGAGACCAGCACCCACCTCACTACAACCCCCTTTCAGGCAGTTGTAGAGAGCGATAAGGTCTCCCCTCAGCCTCCTCTTCTCCAGACTAAACAGCCCCAGCTCCCTCAGTTGCTCCTCATAAGACTTGTGCTCCAGGCCCCTCACCAACCTGGTTGCCCTTCTCTGGACACACTCCAGCACCTCAATGTCTTTCTTGTAGTGAGGGGCCCAAAACTGAACACAGGACTCGAGGTGCGGCCTCACCAGTGCCGAGTACAGGGGAACAATCACTTCCCTGCTCCTGCTGGCCACACTATTTCTGATACAGGCCAGGATGCCGTTGGCCTTCTTGGCCACCTGGGCACATTGCTGGCTCATATTCAGCCGGCTGTCAACCAGCACCCCCAGGTCCTTTTCTGCCGGGCAGCTTTCCAGCCACTCTCCCCCAAGGCTGTAGCGCTGCATGGGGTTGTTGTGACCCAAGTGCAGGACCCGGCACTTGGCCTCATTGAACTTCATACAGTTGGCCTCAGCCAATCGACCCATTTGATGTGATTTACATTAAAAAGACCCTAATTTTTGTTTCAAATTCCCTTCTGATGAGTCTGCTGCTTTATTATTTGGTTCCTGAAAATCCTGACGTTTTCCTGTTGACAGGAAAGGAGATTTTGAGTATGACAGAAAACATGCTTAATATGTATCAATTGAATCAAACCCTGAATTATTTACACTAAATAAATGCATCATGGGTTGAAACCCAAATTACATGCTGTAGGAAGTCTAGACTGAGTCTTTGAGCTCAGTTCTGTAGTCATGCATAGGGACAATGCCCTGTGCAAAGCCCTAGGAGGAAACTGCATCGAAAGTGCACACAGTTTGTAGTACAGAAAGCGGAGAGGAGCTGCGACTGCTCTGAAAGAAGAGCATCGCTTGCTCATCAGGATACAGGCTGAGTGGTAAAGCCATAGCTCCAACCAAGGTCCTTCCCCAGGTAGTGTTTACAATATAATTGTAATCTTTGTAATATTGGTACTGCTAATGCTGTGCGGTAGGAAAGTACATGTATAGGAGAATACTAGTTATAAATTAATTCAGCCAGAAGTTGAAAGCACTCAGTTCAAATCTGAATGCTTAAAGTTAAGCTGATAATTTCCTATTTAGATGCTTAATGGAAATGGCCTGTTTTCCAGAAGTGCCACAGAACCACAACTGCAACTGTGATCAGTATTATTGAAAGGCATTTTAAAAAAAAATAAATCAAAAAGTCATCGAACCTGCTTTTTTTAACTAATAATGTAACTTCTTACATATACTTGTATGTCTTGAAGTGCTAGAAGTATGTGGAAAGGACTAGGGAATTTAGGCTTTGGTTTTTTGTTTGTTTTAAGTCCTGGACTAACTAAATTGTGGTTAATACTTCTGGGTTCCTCTTAATATCCTGCATTAAGTGGGGGCCCTGTAAGACTCTAATGTAAGGTATAGTAGCTCTCTCTGTATCAGAGAACAATTTTTGTATTTGGATTCACTGATGTTAGAAATCATTGTTTAATTCCAGATGGTAGCCTGGAAAGTGTGGGGTAAGGGTTTTTTTGGCGCAGTTCCTGAAGTATCCCACATGCAAGTATCTCAGACACAGATGAGAACCGGGGCTGCCTTACCGGAGGAGCAGCAGGGTTACGCTGCCGGAGGGAGGAGGTGCGGCAGCAGGGCTTCCCAAGAGCACTGGCTGCCCCAGGGGTCCAGCCTGCCTGGGTTAGCAGCTCCCTGCAGGACAGCACGGGTGCTCCCGAGGGGCCTTCTCCCCTCTGGGAACTGTTCAACACTTCTTTTGCCCCTGGTTTGCAGAAGCTTTTGACAGGTAGTGTTGGGGATTTTTAGCTGAAAGAAGATTTTTATATGTAGTTCATAGGATCACCCCTATTACATACTGTCTCATGTTTTCAGTTTAACAAACTGGAGAGAAAAGTAGAAGCTTAGTTACGGGGTAGTCTAGCAAATTTTCTGAAGTCTCTGCTTTGTTAGTAATGCTTCTCCTTTGTAGCCTGGACCAAGAGTTGCCTGTCCAAGGCTGCAGTGTCTAAACTGTATCTTAAGATCCAGCTTTAGATACTGTATCATTGGAGATTTTTCCTTTCTCATGTTTTGTTGTCTATTTAAGTGATAACTAAGTACTTGTTTGTTGACAGGATGCATGTGGTCCATATTCTCCAGAGGAATGCATATCTTTACCAGTCTACACGAGCGTGGAGAGAGACCGTGTGGTGACAAATATTGATGTACCTTGTGGAGGAAACCAAGACCAGTGGATTCAATGTGGCGCTGCTTTATTTTTAAAAAATCAGTAATCTGAAACTGCATTAAATTAACTCTTGAAGTTAAGAATCATTTAAACATCTCAGTTGCTTCTTATTAAAAGAAAACTTTAGATTCGTTGCTTATACATTTTTAAAGCAATGGTTTATAAATTCCCCTGTTTATTTTTTTAAATATATAAAATTAATTCTACTTAAATAGAACTTCATAGTATCTGTGGGATATTGTAAAAGTTAACATGGCACTATTTAGCAAACTGTTAATTTGGGTTGTTTCTCTAGATAGTAATGTGCTGTATTTCTTTCTCAGACTTGCTGAAATCTCTTATGTTTTGCCCATAAATATTGAATATAAATTCAAAGTCAGCATTTTTTCTTTGATCAGTTTTTTTCATTATCCTTTTTGAACTGTTGTTCTTATGCCTCCATTATTTAATAAAATAAAATGTTAAAACTTACCTGTTGTAATTGAAATTTAATGTTTTACTTGAATATAAAAATCAGGATAAATGTTTCAGTCTGTTTTAATGATGTTTTACTTGTAATCATATTTCTTTGTATTGGTAGTAAATAATAGGAGCTTCATAAACTTCACGTGGAGTTACAAATTCAGTTAGACTACCATCATGGTTGTTATTTAGAATTTACTGAAAAAAAAACATTTTGTGAAACTGTACTAAATTCCAGTAAGAATGTGAATATAAATCCCCAAGATAGACAAACAATTCCTTAGACAAACAAAAGAGGTTCTCACTCAGTTGTTAAGTGATAAGCAGAGGGATATAATAATGCTTTTGGTCTGTGATGTGAGAGACCCCTGGAGTCTTGTTCTTAGTGCAGGATACTCGAGTTTGATTTCACTGATTGATGATGTATCATGTTGGGATGCTGCCATAGCTTTGGTGTGCAGTTGGACAAAATCCCAATAGAAGCAGGAAACCCCAAATCCAGCAGGAAGCAGCATTACTGAAGAATGATGAAGTCTCAACATAAGAATTGAAAGTGCCTGATTTTTAACTGCAATTACAGAGTCACCTCATGAAGATATTTTTAAAAGACAAAAGCATAAAAACACTTTCTAAGTTTGCTTAGCAAACAAAACAGATGTCTTGGCATTGATATGTCTGATAGATTTTATATCTATTTCAAAGTAGTATTTAAATTAAGACTGTATTTCACTTGCTTGATATTTTACATTGTTGGTTTGAGGGAGGGAGGAAAGCAGAGAAAAGATTGGCCACATCTCCAGGTTAGCTTCCTGAAGAAAGTGTTTTTCTCTGTTCTGCTCTATTGTTTATCCCTTAAACTTGGTCTTTTGTCTCCTATCTGCCAAGTTTCCCATTTTAGTTCTTCTTCTAATAAAAAGATCTCCTAAAATGATTTGATACAAGTGCACATACATTTTTAAAATTGAATCCTATCTAAAAGCAGAATAGATTTACTTGATAATTTTCAGATAATTGTCTTGTTTTCCTTTATACATTTGACTCTGATTCACTGAAGAATAAAAATGTAGCAAGTTTAGAAATACTTGTCTGCGAAGAAAATTTTGGAAGAAAATGACAAAGTTTCCAACAGAAATCACTTGTATAAATGCACATATAAGCTCTGTAAGGATTTAGAGGGTAATTTGTCCAGAGAAAGTATTCTGACGTACTAAGCTTTCTTGGTAAAACATCACTGGGAGAGGAAAAAAGTTTTACTGAGGGCAACTGTGCTTTCAATTCCCTTAGGCACATGTAAAGAGCATGTTGCAACCTTCCCTTTTGGATCCAACACATTTCCATAAAGCAGATTGGATTTTAGCTTTCGTATTTCTCCAAACTGAGGGATCTATTGGCTCCTACCAGTTCCAGCTTCTCTTTTGTGGACAGGTAGAGAAATACAGATATTCAGGTAACTCCCTATGTTAGGGCAAAGATACCTGGAAAAGAGACATCATATTTTAACCTAACTTGCACAGAAAGTAGAGACCAGCAGTGTAGAAGGTGGTTTTGATGACCAGTCTTGCTTGTTACGGGAAATAAAAAGCTACTGTAATGGGTTGTAGAAACCCTGAAATAAAACATTAATAGAACATTGAGGGGATTGTCATGTTTCAGTTTGGGTTGGGTTTTTCTCTTCTAATCATAAGCTTCAAAGATGCCTTCCATCCTGCCAAGTGTAACTACGAATATTATTTAGAGCCACTGGTTTCAAGTGTCCTCTTTTTATATATTTAGTTAGGAAGTCTTTACTAATTCTATTAATATACAGATATTGACTCTATCACAAAAAACAGATATAAAAGAGACACCTCCAGACCTACCACGCGATCTTTATTTCTATTTCAGAGTCAGGAACTGATTCAATTTCTTACTGATAACTTGTCTGTATCCTAACCCCTCCAACTGGCCAGTCTCTGCTGTGGAGGTTCATTACTTCTTGTATCTATCATCTCCTACTGCCTCAGATTTAGAACGGCAGAATATTTATTAGCTCACACCACCAAAAGTTTTGTTTTCAGGACATGCATTCATTCATGCATTTCTTTCAGAGTGCCTTCTTTCTGTGAGTAGAAAGTACTGTTAGCCAGCTTGATTAAATCTCCTTTTGTTTGATTCACCTCTTGGTTTAGAGCCCTTCCACATTACCAAAAATGTCTGCTTGCCTCTGCTCTTTCTGAGTCCTTCCATGAGTGATATGAAATAACCCTCTTAATGTTTGGCTATACCTAGAGCATTGAATTATATTTTTATTTGGGTAGAAGTCCTTTGGGAGCTCATCTAGACTGATCTACGTTACAAATGTGAAAGGAGCTCTCTTCCTAGGTGTCTGATGTGTTTATTTTTTTAGCACAGGACAAAAAACTGATTTAAGTAAATCTCAAGCTAGTTTGGCAGCTGAAATCTAGTAGATTTTTAATGATGTAATATTATCATCACAAAAATCTTGAGAGCTGTATATTATGTTCACTGTGTGTTAAGCAGGATGTTTGATACTTATTTTGACTAATTGATTCACTAATCTTTCCTTCTCATGACTCTAGTCATAACCCTGATGTTTTGGAAGGCTCCCAGGTGACCTAAAGAGGAAAAAGAGATTATTTCTCATGTGTTCCTTGATATTTATTGTCTGTATGCATTGTACGATGTGCTTTCTTTCCACACAATGTTGTAATCTAAATGAAAGATACTATAGATAACTACTACGGTATATCATAGGAATGATATTTTTGGTAGTAAAAGGCAGACTGTAGAGTGTTTATTACCACCAAAGTGCAGCTGTATCACAAGCATAGGCCATTCAGAAGTATGAATCAGGAAAAATAAGAAATAAAAGCATCAGAAATGCCTTAGTAGTCTGACTAGTGTTTCAACGAGTCTATTCCGCTATTGAGTTTCAAGGGTATAGGAACTTGTAAGACTAAAATTTATAAAGAGAGCTTAGAAAACACACATTACTACTCTATAAACATGCTCTTTTGAAGACTTGAGAAAGAGGCATATCTTGAGCAAGTGCAAATTGTTATCAATAGAAATCAAAGAGGCAAACTGCTGAGTGAAAAAAACCTTTAAAGAATAACAAAACCTCTGACAATAATGAAGATTATGCTGTAATATATAAGTGTTTAAAATACAAATAGCTTTTTTTTTTTTACAAATGCATTTATTTTATATTTTAAAAGGAACAGTTTCTTCTTTTTACACTTTATAGCAGTCAAATATTCATCAGGCATTGGTGCTGCCATCCATCGAAGACATGCTGTTTGGTCTTCCGAACAAGTTCACAGCAAGTCTACTTCACAGAGCATGCTGTGCTCCCAAACAGAAGAATACATGTTTGTTGAAGAGTCAGACTCACTTTTTGTTGTTATTTGAGGTAAACTACCTTTCAGAAACAAGACCTATGATTGTGATAGAATACCTCAAATGGTTGTAGTGGTAAGGGAAAACTCTGTAGAGTTGATTTAAGATTTTTTTCCTGAACATTTTTAGAATTTCATTAAAATCCAAATGCTGCAGTGGAAGGGAAGTTATGCAAGTTATGCTGAGTACAAATAGAACTGGTTGTGCAAATTAGTCTTTCCCCCTCCATTTCTTTATTTCAGCTTTCAGAGAACAGCACTCAGAAGAGCAGTAATTTCTCCCAAAACAGCTAGATAATTGTTGGAACTGAAGGGGGAAAAAAACCTGAACTCCATGCTCAAAAGCATCAAATATGAATCATTATACGACCTCTTAAACTGATAGACTGTCTTTCATCGACAAAAATGGTTTTACATAAATTACATTTAATATTGGTTATCATACTAAAAATCTGCAGGCTTGACCAGGACTAGAACTTCTTATATGAAATTTTACATGTACATTTTTAAATCTTTTTAATTCTTCCATTTTTAATCCTTTGAAAAGAAAAAGTGTGAATAAGAAACTACACGTAGAAGAGTCTGAAGACAAATAACAAGTGGGTCACATCTGAGAAAACAAGCTCACCCTTTGTGAGTCCTTACACTGCATTCTCCTCTGAAGGTGTACAACTTTGTGAGTGCGCTTGAGTTCTTCACGTATTAGAAGCTTCCTTGGAAACTCTGCTGCTTGAGAGGCCATCCTCCTTCACCCCTGCTTGTCACCTCCTGTCTGTGAGGCTGCACAGCTCAGCACCGTTTCTTGTATCTATCTGCTTTTCACTTCAGCCACTGAAGCTGCTTACAGCAGAGCTCGCTAAATTGCTGTGTTTCAAGAAATGCCTCTCTTTAAGGTCTAGATTTCTTATTTCTAATTCTCATCACCTTTATGTAAGATGCCTAGAAAGCATCAGAACTGGGGTTTTTTTTTCACTTTCAGTGGGTTTGGTACAAACAGAAGAGTTTTCACTATTGTATTTTAGAAAATCAAAGAATAAAGTTGGTGTTACTTATTTGAACAGCTTCACAACAATAATTACTGTTAATATGGACTGTGGTTTGCCTGAGGAATAGTTCTTAGGGTATGATCATTGTGGAGATTGGGGTGTTTTTTTCCTTTTTTTTTTTTTTTTTTAATTTAAATTCATTTGTTTTAATTTATTCAAACACTTTATAATGCATAAAGAACCATGACAGAATATCTAGAAAGCTTTCACAGGCTGATTCTAGAATGGTGCTGTAGGTATGAGTGGCTAGTCAATACAAGAATTTGGGTATTCACGCTGTGTTACAATACATTGCTATTCTACTTTTTTGTTATCAAAACCATCTGCATTACTGTGTTCTTGTTCAACACATAAATTAACTGAGAGCACGTATAATTTGAGTACAGTGTAAATTGTACTCAAAAAAAAAAAAAAAATACTGCCCAGTGTTCATTCTAGCTTGATGATCCTGTAAACAAAGTTACCTAAACAGCAATAGCCAGATGCCCCAGATGAATGTCAGATATATACTCTGACTGGGAGCAGTTTCTAAGGAAGAGTGTGTCAAAATTACTACTGACTTTGCATCTCAAGAGAAAGCAAGCTCCCCCCGGTTGTCTTCAAAAGAAGTCTCAGAGATATTCTTCATATCTTCACCCATTGTTAGATTCACTTACTTTTTTTAGAGCAGCAAACAAGCATCTTCTTAGCAGGTCATCTTTGGGAAAAGTAGTTAGTAACCATTCTTATGAAGCATACCAGGCAATTTCATAATCAGAGCTGTCTAACTCCTCTCAGTCTCTGACAAGGTGAGTTCTTCTCATGCTATCCCACCTGGTACTATTTCCAAGCATAAGAGGGCTTTTCATACACTTCTCTCTCTCTACTGCAATTGCTAAGAAATGTAAAAGGTTAACAGCTTTTTTGTGATGGGCACGGTCATATCAGCGTCTGCCACTAGATGGTACTGTGGTCTAGAACCTCGTGAGAGGCTGGCACAGAAAACTGGGATTTAGAAGGTAAGGACAATTTATAGTATATATAACGTTGCATCAACAGTCTGTTCCAAAGGAAATTTTCTCATCAGCGGTGCTGAATAAGCAGCTGTGTCTCAAAAAAATGCTTATAGCTAGTTGTGATGTATTTCTTTTTAGAAATAAGTGATTCACCAAGTGAATTTCTTGATACTTAGAGAAGCCTTGGTTATGGAAGTGGATAAGGCACTGACTGACCTCTCTGGCCTGTTTGCAGCTATTTCTGTACATCTTCAGTATCTGCATGAGAAGAAGGAACAGTGAGGAGAAGTATGGCCTTGCAGCATGGAAGGCCGACAGCTTCCTGGGCTGCATCAAGCAAAGCATAGCCAGCAGGTCGAGGGAGGTGATCATTCTCTGCTCAGCACTGGTGAGACACATCTGGAGTCCTGGGTCCAGTGCTGGGCTGCCCACTACAAAAGAGACATGGACATGCTGGAGTGAGTCCAGAGAAGGCCCATGAAGGTAATTAAGGGACTGGAGCATCTGACATAGAACGAGAGGCTGCGAGAGCTGAGACTGTTCAGCCTAGAGAAGAGAAGGTTCAGGAGGCTTATATCAGTGTGTATAAATATCTGAGGGGAGGGAGTAAAGAAGATGGAGCCTGACTCTTCTCAGTAGTGCACAGTGAAAGAAGAAGAGGCGATGGGCAGAAAATGAAATGCCTGGGATCTCATTTAAATGTAATAATTTTTTTTTCTTTACTTTTAAGGGTGACCAAGCACTGGCACAGCTTGCCCAGAGAGGTTGTGGAGTGTCATTCTTGGAGATATTCAAAGCCCAACTGGACACAGTCCTTAGCAACTTGCTCTGGATGACTGTGCTTTGAGAAGTGGGGTAAAACTAGATGATCTCCAGAGGTGCTTTCCAACCTCAGCTGTTCTGTGATTGTATAATCCTGTGAAATGGTTAGAAATGAAGAGGAGCCATTTAAGCTACCAGTATCAGGAACACTGTGATGTGAGAACAGGAAACCCATTTTAGGGAAGACAAGTATCCAGTAGATACTGAGCCTTCCAGTTCATTGTAGGTAGGTCTCTGAAGTGATGTTTCTATCCTTTGGGTTCCAGTAAGGATGAAATGAGTGAAAATCTCGATATCGTTTGCTGATACCATCCTGCCCACTCCATCTTGTTCTCAGTCAGTTGGCTTTAAAATATTTTCCTTATGATTTTTGTAAAAAAAATTGTGTATGAAAAATGAGAAGAAAACTTAGTAATCTAGAATTTAAAAGGATGTTTGAATTCCAGTATATTTCCAACACAATAAAGATACAGCAAACACCTCACTGATACTGTGAAGACAGCAGTTTAGTTATATCTAGTTTGTGTAACTCTCTCTAATAGTTAGCATCTATAAAAATAACTTCTGCAAATCATGAGAAGACTGTATGTCAGAGAAAAAGCCAGAAAACTGGAAGTCAAGATCCAGCCTATATTTACTATAATTTCAGGATTTTCAAAGTATCCTCAAGAAAAAAATGTTTGTAGTTGAGTTTTTTTCAGTGTGAACTTTCTTCATTGGAAGGAACTGTCAGGCATTGGGAAAACACAAAATGTCCTTTGTTAAGAGCATACTTGATTTTCATCTATCCAGAAACAGGTTTTGTTCATCGGTTTGAACACAATGTAACACACTGGGACATCCAGCCTACGTCCCCTGCAAGAGAAGTTTCACTCATGGTTACATCAACGCTGGGAAGAACTCTCCTGATGAGTTAAGGAGGGGCTGGGATGCAAAGAGATGTGAAGGAGTAAAAGTCATATCTATCATAAAGAGCACTGTGATCTGTTACTGTTTCAATGGAGTTTAAATGAAAAGAGACACTGGCCAATTGTGTTCCAGTATCGTCTACATGAAACTACCTCTTATTCTTTTCTAACCTTTTGCTCTTTGTAGAGGATCAAGAAAATTTTCTCTCAAGCCCTTTCTCTAGGAGTAACTTCACTGGGCTTCCTGAAGCACTGTCCTTGCAGGCTGTCCATGGGAAGGAGAGATTGCACTTTTCCTTCTGGCGTCTGAGGTTAAATGCCATAATTTGTTGTTGAAAATTACATTTGTACTAAAGAAAGATCCTCTCACACAGATAATTCCTCTTGTAGTCAGAGTTGCATGAAGTATCAGCAGCAGGAACTGAGCCCCTAAGTAAATGTGATCATTGCTTTTGTGCCCTTCAGAATAAAAGGGAAACAAACTCATTAGTAGGATTGTCTAGGGAAGGCACTTCACTTTGGTAGTCACACCTTAAAGCTATGATTAAAATTTTTAAATAAAGACAGCAAACAATGCCATGACTGCCTCTCAAAGCATTATAAGGGTATTAGTAAGTAGCTAATATCCTATTTTGACTTCTCCATTAGTCCTTTTGGAGTTGTACTTTCAGCAGCTGCACACTGCCTTTCACATCATATGGGTAGTACCTACACTTACCCACTAAGCCACATCATATGGCAACCCACTGTCCGTGTTCCCTACTCTTTTCTGTAGAATTCAGGATGCAAGAGAGTGCCTGGTGCGCAACCCATTTCTCTCATTGCAAGGGAATGTCGGCAAGGTAACTTGGGCACACTCCTAGCTCCCCTAGCTGAGACATAGCCATAGATTCCATGGCTGGTTTTGGCTAAGACTGTGGAATATTTAGAAGCTGCAAACAGCATTCAGACACCAAAAACTGTGTTTGAGTCTTGAGAGAGCATGGCATGAGCCAGCAGCTGGCAGAGGCAAGAGAGGAATGCTTAGCTCAAGAACGACTGGACAGTTCTGAGTCCTCCACTACAAGAAAGACATTGGAAAACTTGAGACAGTTCAGTGGAGGCCACTGAGAGGCTCAAGGGACTGGAACACCTGCCTTGTGGGGAGAGGCTTAGGGAACCGGACTTGTTCAGCCTGAAGAAGAGACAGCTTTGCTGGGAGACACTTACTCGCAGCTTGCCATTGCCTACAAGGAGGCTATCAAGTTCCATGGCAGGATGACAGGGGATGTTATAACTGTATATAAGGAAAAATAGTTTCACCATGAGGACAGTCAGGCAAAGGCACAGATTGCCCAGAGAAGTTGTCAAGGTGCCACACTTGACTGGATAAAATCCTGAGCAATCTGTTCTGAGCTCAGAGCTGACCCTGCTATTGGGGACCTCCCAGGTTCCTCTCCAACCTGAATTTTACTATGCTTCTATCACTGAACCAAAGAATGGTGGATTAGTTACATGTTCATTGTTCCAAGAAAAGTGTATAAATTACAGTAAGAAAATAATGTCACTCTGCTCTTTCTACTTTTTGCTCCCTATAGAAATGACCTGCAAGTCCTTCAGTTTTAGTGCTGCCTCATAAGCTATCAACAAGTTCAGGGTAAGTCAATGGAAAATGAAGCAGTTCATAGAATAAACAGATGAATGAAATGTAAAACCATAATAGGCCAGGCCAAAAACAATTTAAAAGAACCTCACTTAAGGCATAAAGACAAAAATAAATGTTCTGAACACATCAGAAGCAGGACATCTGCCAAGAAGAGTGTTGAGTTATTAGATGGCTGAAGTGTAAAAGGAGTATTCAGGGAAGATAACACCACAACACAAATCTAAATTCTTTACATCAGTATTCATTTCAGAAAAGCTGAGGGAGGTTCCCACACTGATCTCTCTCTCTCTCTCTCTCTCTCGGGGATGAGCCTTAGGGATCATCTTAAATTGACCTGGCAAAATAAGAAGTTTTAGAAGAAACTGAGAAAATGACTATTAAGTAACAAGTTGTCAGGGGCAGATGGTCCTCATCCAAAAGTCCTAAAGGAACTCAAGGAACTCAAGCATAATGTTGCCTCACTACTCAATATAATGTCTAACCCATCATTTAAGTGGGCTGTGGTTCTAGGGGAATGAAGAGTTCACTTTTTTTAACAGTCCTCCATAAAGCAAAACTTACTGAAATTGTAAACCAATAAAATTTGATACTCAACTATTTTAAAATCAAGAAAGGTCAGCAGGGTTTTTGTCATATTTTAGAGGAACCATTGGCTAGCTTTTAAAAAAGCTTTGAACTTATGATGGAGTCAGGAAAATAATTTGATACAGTGTACAGGGACTTGCACAATGTGGGAGAAGTTGGGAAAAAGGAAACAAGCCGTACAACAAAAAGCTTGAGAGAGAGAGAGGGAGGGAGGGAGGGAGGGAGTATTGTTGTACCATTTTACAACAGCTGAGGATCTCTATTTCCTACTTGATTTTTACCAGAGCAGGAATCACAGGCCAGGATATTTGCTGTCACTCTTCAGTACAACAGCATACTTCTTCAAGGAGAAGTCTGCATTAATTTTGCTGCTTTTACTACATTCAGGTATGCTGTCCCCAAGGGTAGGTTAGCTCTTAACCTGTGTGCCCTCTGTGCCACCCTCTCAAATGCTGAATAATTGATCATCCTGAAAGGTGGCAAAGAGGTAAGCAACCAATATTTACTTTGCAGATACTGCTGCTTTGTCAAATAATTGGTGCAAAGGCATATTAACAGTAAGAAGGGAGATGAATGTGCTTGTTCAATTCCTTCCTTCCTTCCTTCCTTCTTTTCTTTCACTGACTCATCTGATATCTGGTTGGCCATTAAGGTAAGTTAAAATGAGGGAAAACCTAACTGAAATAAGTGTTAGGGGAGAATGAAGAATCTTTTATCTTTCAAGTTATGATCCAGTTCATATAAAAGAATAGACTGTATCACACCTGCTTCTAGGGATCGCCTGGAGCAGCAACAACATAATCGTAGGAATTAATATGAATAAAAGTACCCTGACTGCACTTCCTCATGGACTCCTGAAGTAACAAGGAAGAGACCTGAAGCTTTCAAGCTGATCGCTTCCTAGCACAAAGCTGCTTCTAGGAGTGAGCTGATGAGATGTGAAATTTGTATTGCCACAGGCAAGTCA
This sequence comes from Haliaeetus albicilla, assembly GCF_947461875.1. Taxonomy (NCBI): domain Eukaryota; kingdom Metazoa; phylum Chordata; class Aves; order Accipitriformes; family Accipitridae; genus Haliaeetus; species Haliaeetus albicilla. Next base: position 12,277,309 of record NC_091502.1, on the reverse strand, counting down.
AAGTTACCCTGTCATGTGTCTGTGATCCCAATGTAACTAATCACTATAAAGCTCATTTTTAAATAGCTTAAACTAGATGTTTGAAATACATTTTATTCTACTATTCATTGAATTCATTCTCTTTCACTGGATGGAAATGAAAAGGTTGGAACTGGTGAAAGTGGAAACCAGCCTTAACTGAAGTATAAGAAAGTTGATGCAGACTTCCAAAAAGCAAGTGAAACAGGGAATTAACAAACCAGTAAAAAGTTGATGGTAAAACAACATAAAATTGAATGAAAAGAAACCTAAAAATGAAATGGAAAAAAATTAAAAATAATTGAAGAATCCCAAATAATAAATCTGCCATGCTTCTTGAGAAATACTAGAGAGTGCTTCACTACTTGAATCTGATGCAATTGCAGTCTGAAGACCTAGTCAGCCACTGGTATCATGTCAGCTGCCCTGAAGAGTCAAATTTAATCCATAGTTTAAAAATATCAACTTGATGAAAAATTGTATGCCTTCCAATACAGAAAATACTTGTGCAGCAGAATAATGCAAAGATAAGTCAAATTTAGGAAGCACCCGATCAGGTCCTGAATAGAAGGTGAAAATTGCTGGTTTAGATCAGGACTATGTGCCAACTGATCCAGTATGCCACCACTGTTGGCCAGTGGCCACTATCAAATACTACCAAAAAAATGGTGGTGTACCCAGCAACAGGCAAAAGCAGTACAATAAAGCTGTTTAAGTTTCCTTCTCTTTCCTACAGACTAAAGGTTGTCTCAGTTTTTACAAAGGACAGATTTCATTCCCTTTCCAGGGGATGCTATGTTAACTACTATATCCCTGAATATTCCTGTAATGCATATGTATGTATGTACAAACCTTCTTTGTGTTGTCTGAAATTTTGAGCCCAAGAGATACTTGTGAGAAACTGGATTTTTCTTTCTAGATTCTCTTACTTTATACATGTTTATGATATCGCCTTTTAATAATTCCCTCCTGAACAAAACAATAACAGTCTTTCAGAGTCTCTTGATAGAAAAAAGTTATTTTCCATCTAATCTTCTTCAACATATTTTGCTCAGTTTTTCTGAATTCTGAACTATCTTTTTCCTCTTTTTTTTTTTATGATTAGGTGGTCACAATGTTTCAGGCACCACCATATCAACTTTTATTTCATTTGATGTCCACATACTCAAATAAATTGTTTCCCACAAGGTTCACATCCTGTTGAACAGCATTATCCCAGTGTTCCTTCATCGACAAGATAAACCAAATATCATAACATTAGAGGTTGCCCATCACCTTCATTAGATGAGGGGAGTTAGCCAAGTTCCATTAAGCCAATACTTTCTTATTTTTGCAATTTTACTTTAAAGCAATGTTGGCTTTAAATTTATCTTTAAAATACTTTTTTTGTTTTAAAGTTATTTTTAAATAGATCATATTTCATTTCCACCTACAGATGGAACTGCTTCAGAGGTAGATGTTTTGCAGAGAAATTCTTATTTTCTCTGCAAAAATACTCAGGATAAAAGAAACTTTAAGTTCTTAATTATTTTGCAATAGCACCACACAGTCCTCTCTGGACCTCTCAAGAAAATTGACTTTCCTTCAAATCCAGAGGCCTGGGCTTTGCCCTTTGCTCTTTACAGAGGCCACCCAGTTTGTGGTGGTGTAGCGGGGTCCCTGACCTCTGTCTGCTTTCTTTGCCCTGTTCTCCAGGTCCCTTCAACTACAAAGATCTGATTGTTTCCAAGGTGGAAGGTCCCCTCCGTGTCCCAGTGGTTCCAGCTGCCCAGAGCAGGCAGACACCTTTTCCCACTGCTGCCAGGCTCCAATCTTTTAAGAGAACAGAAATGGATTAACAGAGAATAAGGATAGGTGGGAGGTATGTTTTCTGCCAGAACTGCAAAAACATGTTATCTGTTTCCTTAGCATATTATGCATTATCTGTTTTTAACATTACAGAAGGCATTTCCAAAGCATAGGAAGACCGTTGTGATGGTTTTCTTGGAAGGCCAAGAAGGGAGAAAGACATCTGTTGAAGGACCAACCATCTTTGCTCTCAGCTTAAAGCATCTGCTGCTGGTTGTTGCTGGAGACGGGGGAGGACAGGGAGGTGGATCTTTGGCCTGGCCCATTCTGTGGGCTGTTTAATCCATGTGAGATTTTACAGTAGATCTCTTATCACAGAAATTATTTGTCAGCTATATTCCATTATGCACTTGAAGACCTGTCTAGGGGAGCATCATTCACATAAATCACCAGAAGGGGTGGATCTAGCAAAGTGCCATGGAAAACTTGGAAAATGTACATGGACACTCCCAGCAACTGTAAATCAACGTGTCTCTGTTGTCTTCAGGGAAACTGTACTGGTTCACACCAGCTGACAAAACGCCTCACTGAAGTAATTTAACCTTAAACAGCTCTGTGCAGTGGGGGCCATGGCTGTGGTGAACAGCAGAACTTATTGGTTGGGGTTTTTTTTTCATGGGGCTGATTAAGAAATTTATGCTGATTTTTTTTTTTTCATTGGAAAATGATGATTCATTAGAATCAAAATGCTCCTGGGAAGGAAAGTACATTGAAAACGATCCCAAAGATTAAAAAAGGTTATTTTACACTTTAAAGTGTCCCTTTAAGACAGCTGCAATACAAAAGATTTTATTCCTCAGTTCAAAGGAATTTTCTGTTTTGAAATTTAAACATATTTCTTCATATCTAAAAGGATACCAAAATAAATTAAATGAAACATCTAGGATGAGCCTAATTCAGCTTCTTTTACATATTATCCAGTCTTGAAATAGTATCTTCAAGCAGTTAACACTAAAATAATATGTCAAGAAAATTAATTTGCTCTGTAAAGAGAGATTTGATTTAACCCAAGATATATGAGTACATTTTTTGTGGACTTTGGGGACCCATTTCTGTCACTAGAGAATTTGGTTTCCAGAGTCTGGACACTCTGAATGTACATATTGTAGCCCTTCCTCCAAAATGCGACTACAATTTTAGATCCCTTCTGGATAAATTGTCTACCTGCTTATGACTCCAAAGTATGTGGTGCTTTGAACTCTTTGCTCAGACTATACTAGCATGAGTAGCACAGTGCAGAGAAACAGGCTTATGATAGGAGATAGGTTGTATTCACTGTATTTGTTAGGGCATGTGCCCTGTTTTTTTCATACTATTTCATTCCTACAGATTACTACAATATTTTGGGTCTGTTCGAGGTGCTAGACCAGAAATATAAAAAATATATATTTTCAGACAGAGAAGAAGACTATTAGAAATTTCAATTTCAGTTAGTAAAATAGCTGTGTCCACAGAACAAAGTACAGGAAACAATCCTGAAACCACGGACACTAATGTTTCCCTTCAGAATTCAGAATATGGGATGTGATATTTTTATAATTATGAATTGGGCTTCAGAAGTGCCTCAGGCTCACTAATCCTTTGGAGCTATGAACCTTATGAAAAATCCCACCTTCTGCTTTTAAGGATTTCATGAGGATTTGGTACTCAGCAAACCCCAGATCTCCCATGTTTTTGCTGCCGTGTTGACACAGGCTTTTACTTCAGAGTAATACCAGGGTATTCTTCTCTACACAAAATTACTCTCATCTGTATTTGAGTGTTTTCCAACCAAGCTAGCTGGTCCAAACTGGGACTAGGTATGGCTTTCACTTGTCCTGGCAAGTCACCCTCAGCTGTCAAGATGTGACCTAAAATCCTGCTGTAGCTGTTGGTCCCAAGAGCCTTGCCCCACATCCCCTGGCCTCCTGGGAGTGGTGGCAGGGCAGCTTGCCTTGGCACCAGCTATCATAAAACGCTCCCTGTGACTGGGTTTTGCTCACCTGTATTTTACAGCCCTAATTTTTTTTTTAAGTGAAGATGTAGCAGCCCTTTCATCCTATGCTAAAATTAATATGTAAGGTAGGTGGCATGAACCATCTCTTGAACTTACATTTTCCTCCAAGAAGTCTTCAGTAAAAAGCCTCTTCTACAATCTGAAAAGAGATGCCTCTTTCTCTCCAAGTGCTTTAGATAAAGCCTAAATGGCCAGCTGTGATGTCTTGACACCTTACTTTGAGAGCAAAAATTTATATAAAATGCATCATGTCCATGGTGATGAATGTAATTTACTAATTCAACCAAGACACTTTTGAGGGGACCGCTGCTCCAAGAAAGTGAGTGCTTATGAAAAAACTGGCCTCTTAAAAGTGTGTTGAACAAAGTAACCAAAGTACTAGGAACTGTAGAAAAATGTAGTCTTCTAATGTTTTTTTCTTTTTTAAATAGATAATTAAAGTATAGAATCACAGAATTTGAAGAGACACTTTAAGTAGACAAATACCCAAATTATTTGAAACTCTATAAAAAGGGATGACATTTCAAGTAGATGGTATAACTTAAAACGAGTAAGGTAGGAAAGGACGATCACCAGCTAAGAAAGCTGTTACCAGAGCTCAGGGTCCCCAAGTATGAGAGGATGCACCCTGAAATACACCTTAAAAATCACTGAAGACTGCTGTACTGGAAATGTTCAAAAGCAGCGAACTAGAGCCTTTGTTAGCTCAAAGTGTGTGGGATTTTTCCTTTTTCCTTTTTTTCACTGTCTTTTCTGTACCTTTTAATCATTCACACACCTTTCAGTAGAGACGGGTGATTGTTAAAGCAGATGGATCATGCATATCAAGCTTTGGTAGTAGAAGACAGACCTTTTAATGTCTTTTTAATCCCAACATCGATAAAATGAACTGGCTTTGGAATGTATTTTCTTTAATTCCTCACGTCTATCTCAAAACTTGGGAGATCCCCATTGCAATAAAAGAAAGATTTCAGCCACACTTCATTGGTTTCTCCTGGTTGTGTTGGGCACAGAGGGGCATTCTGCCAGAAATAGTGGTAAATGGCACCGTCCCTATAAAGGGCAGTGGAAATTCTGTTTTCAAAACCCTTCAGTTGTGACCAATTCTTCCTAAAGACCTCTTGGGGATTTCTGCAGAAGGAACAGCTGATGGGATGTACAGAGGCTGTGAACACTCGTATTTAAACATTGTCAATACATCAGGCTGCAGAACCACACCAGCAGCAAACCCCCAGCACACCCAGACCATAACTTTTGACTGGAGTCCTGCATGGCTGAGAAACAGGAAAGGGTACAGGAAAGGGTGGAGGCAATAGGTGCTACCTTTACCCATCATAATAAAAAGGAGTGAAAAGAGGCTGAGAGGCTTCTCTGAAACGTGTTCATTGAGGAATGCAAAACAAGGCAGGTAAACCCCAGTGCCTGGTATCCCCCGGTTTGTCCCTTGTTTTCCAGGAGTATCATACCGTGAAGATGACTTGCCTTAACAAATTGCTCTATTGTGATGTTTTATGTTGTATTGAGTTGGATTTTATGCTCTAACTGAACTAAAAAAATAGATTAGAGGATTCCTGTACACAAATAATAATTGAAAGAGATGGCATTCCTACAAACAGATCATCCCTGACACCAAAAGAGGGGTCTCAAGACAGAGCAGTGAGATAATATATTACAATTATTGAACGATTGTAATATATAATAATTATTAAATAACACATACTACTGAGTTAATGCTCCATAGTGATTTTATTGGAGAAAACAGATAGTAGCTAGGGACACAGTACATAAGAATACAGCAGATGAGGCCATATAGTTCTTTGTCAGGCAAATGCTTTACTGCAATCATAGGGACAAGCTGAGGTCAAGTATAAAGAGGTATAAGCTCATGGGTCAGAGACAGGGTGTCATCTCACCTGTGTGGCTGTAAATTGGATTGACTCCTATAGTCAACACAATTATACAAAAATGAGATCTGATGCTGGCTCTGAAAAGTCTCTGTACAATGTATTGAGCTGTACTCCAGCTAATATAAATCAGGAAAACACCGTAGTTAAGCCACACTGGTTTTCACCAGCAGATAGTCTGACACACTGACTGAATGGAAACTCGATGAAAACTAAGGACTGTAAGAACAGGTCCATTATTTAGGATAACAAAACCAAAAACCACAAAATGAAAACATAAACCCCAGCAAGGCAACTTGGAGGTATATTTACACCTTGCAATGTTGACTATTTCTATATTACATGTCTGTCCTCGTTCCTACAGCCTCACTCTGCTTTCAGTACACAAGCAAAGCAGAACAGAAATTGTACAACCTATTATATTTGTCCATGATTAGGATAATGGTTCCTCATCTTGGTGGCTGTCTAGGCACTGCTTTAGTAAACAGCATTATTACAAGAAGAGCAGGATGCACTGTTTCTCTTCTCTTATAGGTTTGGGAATACATAATTTGCTGTACATTTGTTCGCCTTGCTCAGGATGCATCTATTCTTCTTTGCATGTTGTGATCTAAATTCTGATCTTCCTAGTGATTGTTAAGTCTTCATCTGTGTCTGGATGATTCAATTACATTCAAGTTGCCCTATAAAAAGCAGAAGTTAACTTCTTTTTTTGCAGAAATGGAGGAACTTGTTACCTGGGACAAAAAAATTCATAACCACAACTCCATATGGATGTGCTCAGTGGAGAAATATTTTTATCTTGTTAAGGAAAATGCATTAATGCAAATGTGAATACAAGAAGTTATAAACATTAAAGGTAATTCCATCTTAAAGCTACTTACAGAGACAGAACATATTACACAGTTTTTATAATGCTGTAAATTATGTCTGATTTGAACTTCATTTTAAACTCCATAGTGAAAGAGAAATCAGAATTTCTAGTTAAATACAAAAGCTTAAATGAGAATTCAGCACACAGGAGACAGCAGGCTGACAATATACAATCTCACTGAAGCTTGAGTGTGCATAGACTAGCACAGTTAATCAAAAGCTCCACTCATCCGCCAACTCTTTATGCATTCATCAAAGCTCAGCAGAGAGTTATCAGCACAGAAGATTCATACATCAAGGCTTCAGCTTTGGCTTCCTTGACATCCCAAGCAGATTAGTCTGTGACAGATTTCTGTAGCCCAGCAAGCATCCCAAAGTGAAGCTACAATGGAGATGACAAGCAAATCCTTGGCATCTGATGTCATGTCCACTTGCTCCATCAAAGCCAACAAGGCTTCACTGAGGTTATTGATGTCATGCAGGTTTAGCAGCTGTGTTTTGATTCAGACAATGTGACAGGACAAGTCCTCAGTGGCTCGATGCAGGAGATACCTACTGATCCTCTCAGAGACCACATGAATAAATAAATCCCATTCAGACTCCTTTCAATAGAGCCATGTGTCTCCCATGCAAACAGACCAAAGGAGGGCTCACAAATAACTGTTCAAAAATGCTCTTTCTGTCCTAACAAGGTATTCTGAAGGGAATCACTGTGCACTTCCCAGTGCCACAAGGAAGCAACAGCAGAGCAATCATGTCCCCACAGATTTGTGTGCCTCATGTAGCTGATACTGGGCAAGTTCTGAATGGATGCAGATGTTTTGATCTGGGTTTGTAGCCAGCCCTTAAGGAGCACGTTGCCTGGGACAATCCCACAGTCTATATCTGCACAGGAGGTTAGTCAGTCTTTTTCAGTGTAGGACCAGGATCTGGGGTGAAAGAAAGGACCATCCCCACCTAGGGATCTCAGAACCAGGCTCTGGGCAGGAGCAAGTGTGCTTGTCTTGCTCAGTATGTGAAAACCCCCAGCCCATTCATTTTGCTTCCCTAGGCAAGACTCTAATGTCTCCACCTGCAAAGACACCATCATACTCCATTTCTCTGCACCACGGGCACAAAGCCACCATCTCTGGGATTGCTTAGCCTGGAGAAGAGAAGGCTCTGGGGAGACCTCATTGTGACATATCAATATATAAAGGGGACTTATAAGAAAGATGGAAAGGGACTTTTTACCAGGCCCTAACAAGACAAGGGGCAACAGCTTTAAGCTGAAAGAGTGTAGATTTAGATTGGACATAAGGAAGAAATTTTTTATGATGAGGGTGGTGAGACATTGGGCCAGATTGCCCAGAGAAGTTGTGGGTGCCACATCACTGGAAGTGTTCAAGGCCAGGTTGGATGGGGCTTTGAGTAAACTGATCTGGTGAAAGGTGTCCCTGCCCATGGCAGGGGGGTTGGAACTAGATGATCTTTAAAGGTCCCCTCCAACCCAAATCATTCTATGATCTCTGCTGGGAATTCACAAAGTGTTCCAAGATAGTAAATTTACACAATTTTTTTTGAAAATCACTGAAGATTTTTTTTTGGAGTGGAGAAAAAAGATAACATTTGTGTATCTGGTAGTGGATATATCAAAGTGCTAAAGACTGTTTTGTCTCCTTCCCCTTCTGGTCTCTGACTGATCATGACTCAAGCAGTTGGTCATGCATCTGACCTGTCTCGAACTTGCTTTAGAGATTCTTTTTTCTCCATAGCTGTACAGACCCTCTGAGTATTTAACTGTGCCACCAAAAAGGCATATAACAGCTTTCTCTAAATAAACAGCAAGAGCAAAGTACCACTGTGAGGTACTTCCTGAGGCTTACAGAACTTCTTCCTTTTTGGCATCTGTAGACTGCAAGTCCTTGTTGCTCTAGGGGTCCTGCTGGGCTTTGTATTTTCACTTTTGGGACCACTTTATTCTACTTAACTAGTTTTCCAAACAAATATTTTTCTTCAGCATTTGAAACACCATGTTGAAGAAAAGAGAATTTTAATAAGCAAGTGGGGTGCTCATACTCTGGGCCTTATCTAATCTTATCTCTCACTGCCAGACACAATAGCCGGGTCAGCTAGATAGGCTTTGCTATTCTGTTACATAAGCAGAGCCAGCTTGCATCCATTCAGACAGTGACAATTCTTCTTTGCAGCTATGTTTGAATCTTCTTGTTGTACTGGTTTGGACTGGTATAGAGTTCATTTTCTTCATAGTAGCTTGTATGGTGCTATGTGTTGGATTTATGATGAAAACGGTGTTGATAACACAGGGATGTTTTAGCTTTTGCTGAGCAGTGCTTGTACAGTGTCAAGGCGTTTTCAACTTCTTACCCCACCCCACCAGCGAGCAGGCTGGGGGGGGCACAAGGAGCTGGGAGGGGACACAGCCGGGACAGCTGACCCCGACTGACCCAAGGGATATTCCAGACCATAGGATGTCATGCTCAGCATCTAAAGCTGGGGGAAGAAGAAGAAAGGGGGGGACATTTGGAGCGATGGTGTTTGTCTTTCCAAGTAACGGTTACACATGATGGAGCCCTGTTTTCCTGGAGATGGCTGAACACCTGCCTGCCCACGGGAAGTGGTGAATGAATTCCTTGTTTTGCTTTGCTTGCATGCATGGCTTTTCCTTTACCTATTAAACTGTCATTATCTCAGCCCATGAGTTTTCTCACTTTTACCCTTCCAATTCTTTCCCCCGTCCCACTGGTGAGGAATGAGACAGCGGCTGCTTGGGGCTTAGCTGCCTACCAGGATTAAACTACAACACTACTTCATAGTGGTCTGGATGCTGTTCAAAGGATGAGACAGCAGCCATACTCATTTTGGTATTGCCTTGTAAGGCTCATTAAGTGTGAGTTGTCAGACAGCTATTAGAAAAGGATGATAGATCAAGGTACTATAAGAATCTATAAAACAATAGCTTTCCTGTGCAGCTGACTGACCAAGCATCTCCACATACAGAAAGGAGAGGATTCTATGCCCTGTTTCTTCCTGCAAGACAGCAAGGAAGAAGTCCACATGAGTTGCATCAGTCACATCAATCACTCACCTCACTTAAAAAAATGGTACAAGTAAATTCTCTGTAATTAATATACAACTTGTACTAAAAAAAACAATGCATAAAGAAATACTTTAGAAACAGGCAGTTCTGCATTTTTCTTTGGTAAAAATAAAATGATTGATACCTAACCAGAGAACTTAGCAATGCTTTTGTACATAAACTCAGACCTACCATAAATGCTAGAATTAGAGGGACATGGTTCCATTTTAGAAAGTAGCCAGAACAGATAAACTGAAACCTCCAGGTTTGCATGGAATGTTCTGTTATAGACAGCCTTAGAAAATATTCATTCCAAATAGACATAAATATCCTATAAAAATTCTTGCAAGAACAGGCATAAACCCTCAAGACGCTCAACAGAATTTTCTTCCCTATCAATACTCTGCAACGGACTGAATAGTTTTTATGGGTGCTTTCTCCTCAGAAGTAGCTGCACTTCAAGGGTCTCAGACTGGTGAAGCCCATTCAAAATGGAATTTAAATGCACATGTAATTAATGTAGAGAAAATGGTTTCCTAATAGTGATGAGGATAGACTTATTTAAAAAAAAAGATTTCTTCTGGAAACATCTCTATTTGCAAGGAAAAGGCTAATTGCTGCACATATTAACAGGCTCACTAATTCAGTTAAAAATGGAAATATAACAAGGTTTAGGATTACTTCAATCCCCTTTAGGAATGCAAAGTGCTTTAAGAATGTATTTTACTTTTATTTATCACAGGAACCTGATCATAAAAAGAGTGGCAGCTCTTAAAACTAGCAATAAATTGCAGAAGCTGAGAATCTGAGTCAACTGGGCTGATAATCCGATTACCAGAAACTGGCTTTTAGTGATCTGAAAACTCATGTAAATTTTCTCTTCCTTTATGTTTTATTTCATACACACATGCCCATACCCACACACACACATACACATTTCACTCACAAGGGAATTGCTTTAATGAATTTCCTTCATCCACCTGAAGGCTGCAAACATCCTAGCATGCTCGACCTGCAAGTAGTCCTGTTTAGGACCAGAGACTATTTAGGATTATTACAGGTGTCCCTATGAACAAGTGTGGACCCCAACAGCCACTGCACAAAATAGGGTACATGGCCAGTAGTGATACCCAAGCCTTTTGGAGCCCAGGAGCTGGGAGCTGCCATTAGCTGACTCCGGGTGATATCTGAATAAATAAAAATGAGACCTTCTAAATTAGACAGTTCTTGCCCTGAAGTCATGACAGTATTATCACACCTCCACAAGCAAGCAGCTCAGTTCATGTGAACTTAGCACATATCTCTCGCAAGGCAAGTTAACTCACAGGTGTAGGTGCCAGCGGGATCCTGCTCCCTGACCAAAACCAAAGCAAAAGGCAGCCAGACTGAGCTGGGAGAAGAGCAGCAACCCTGGCAGACACAAAGGGGAGCCCTCTGTATGTCTGGCAGGCTCAGATAAACCAAACAGGAGGTGGTGGTGGTACCTGCTGTGCCAGCTTTGCCTTGGCTGCTCACTAGGGAAAGGTTAGAGGCAACTGGGGTGTGGAAACCTCCTGCGGAGATTGTATCCCACCTTTGGGCAGCAAGTTATGTTTCAAGGAAAGACCAAGCACTCTGGTAACACCTGTCAGCATCTGCTCTGGGCTCTTCAGGCAGCCATTGGGGGGTTAAATTCTTGCCTTGTACCCCAGAGGTGATCAGCTGGTACCCTCAAGCAAGGAATTTCATTACCTATATCTTGTCTTCACTTGCCCGCTTGCAAATGCTTAAGTGATGACATATTCCAGCCTTTCTAAAAAGCCAGTCACAGGTTTTGCCACAGTGAGCTCCTATGAACAGTCAAAGCACCTCTCCCTCCCTCTGCTTCATGTGGCTTAGATCTGGGCTGCCCTTTCAGCCAGGAGGAGAGGGTCATGTTGCATGGCTAGGGTTTACTTTAAGGGCAGCTCTGTGAAAAAGGAGTGGTATATTTTTTATAACCATAAAATACTTCAGTGCTGAACAATTCTGTCATTGGGAATATTAAAATATGATCAGAGATATTTTATGCAGCTGTTATTAAATAGTCATTAAACATTTCTGGAAATTATATTCCTAGGGGATTTGACATTGAAGAATAGACTCTCAAGGCCCAGTCTGAGCCATGACTTAGAAAAATATAAACCTACCAAATGCACTAAACTTGTCTTCATCATCAATTATCTCTGAATTCAACGATTTTCTACGTACTGTGCAGGGTTTGATCCAGGGCCTCTATTTCTGTCCGCACCTCACCCCAGGAACATCGTGTCCTACAGGCACGTGTAGCACGTGGCTTTGCAGTGTATCAGAGGAGGCTGCAGAAAGACCACAAGTCTATTTGTCTGAGGATCTCAAGGCTCATTTTTGGACTTAAGGATAAAGTGGCATTTATCTCACCAAATTTTAGATCTCTACAAAGCGGGGCCTCACGCTGGCACTAGGAGGGAAGCTAGGGTAGTGGAGACACACAGACTGATTTAGGGCACAGCTCATCTGACCTGTCAGACATACTTCATAATGGTTTGACCTTTGTTTTGGTGATGACTGTTCCTTGGCAGATTGTGAAGGTAACTATCTCAGGCAACTGGTTCAGATGTCCAGACTTTGTGTCTACCAGGCTGTCTCCTCTAGAGGCCCAGACTCCCCTTCTTCTGCCCCCAAGCCCAATCACAAATTCCCAGCAGCAGCTTAAAGTTTCTTCCCTGAATGTCAGTGTTTTAACCTGGAAATTGGTAAAGATGATAGGGGGTTTTGTGCCCCTCTCAAATTTATTCTCTCCAGATGCAGAGGTGATGGTGTCTCATGTCACAGGTGACAGGAGCACACGGTAGATCTTTCTATTTGTACCTAATTTTTATATGGCTTCAGGAGAAAATGTAATGCTTCCTGCTGTCCCTTTGAACTTTGCAGGTATTTTGTCTGCAGGGAAAGTCCCCTTATTTACAGACTAGTTCAGATTCCCAGGGCACTCAAACTCTCATTTCCACTGTCAGAGATGTGGCTTAGCTGTAACCAGGCTGTTCGCCTGACTCCACTGGAAGTTCTGGTCTTCTACTCTCATGCAGATTGCTCTGCTAAGGGAGAACAATTCTCCTTCTTAATGAATATGCAAAAAAACCAATTTCCACACTTGTAAGTCTCTCAGCTGGTTAGTTAAAAGCCTCCACTGGTGGTACACAACAGAAAGAATAACAGCTTGATTAATCCCTATCTACTGGTCTAAACTCAAACCCATGCCATTTTGTCACATTGAAGTGACAGAGTCATCATAAAACAATACACCTTGAAATGGCTCTTGCAGATTCAGAAGGTTATAATGGTATCCCCACTGACCCAAAATATCTGGAGGTATGCTAATTTTTCCTTTGCTGAAATGAACAGGGGACTGATTTTGAGATTTCATTGTTATGGAAATATATTCTGCTCAAGACAATTACATTTGACTTCCCCCCCCCCCCCCCCCCAAAGCATCAGGAATATTTAATATGCTATCCTGATTAACAGTGTTAGTCTCCTGCTTCTGGGGTAATTTGTCTAGGTAATATATGCATAGAAGATATAGCAGAAGAGAAACTACAGTGTTTCACTATTGATCCTATTATCAAATTCACTTGAGAAAGCCCTCCTTTTCTGTTGGGAGGATCTCAAAGCATGAGTAATGGCAACCTTCTCACTCCTTTTTGGACTCTGCTTAATGACATTGATGCTTCTTAGTTACCTCAGCCTGTGGAGACACCCATGCTAAAAGCAGACCTTGAACTGCACGGTAGGTATAGGCCTGGACACAAGTTATCCATGAAAGACTTCAGAGATCTCCTCCCAACCTGTGCATGTTCTTGGCTCTTTGTATTCATCGTAACACCTTGGGGAAGAGATCTGGATTGCTCTAAAAGCCATTGTGCCTGGGACTGAATAAAGAATGGAGCAGTTTCTTCACTAGTGGCAGATTTATAAGTTTTAACTTGATTTGGAGGGGGATTGTGAAAAAAACATCAGTGGCTGCTTAGTCAGATGTATCTATCTGAAAACGCTGACAACTCTTTTTGTTTATATTGGGCCATCTGCTCCTGCAGTGCAACTGGATTCTGTCAGCTGTACTGGAGCCACTGCTGTACCCCGGCTCTATGTTCATGCTCTGCCTTTCCTATTGATTTTGGCAAGGCAGAAGTATCAGGACATTCACAAATATTCAGAATATCTGCTTTGATTATTATTGCCATAATATGTTTACTGTCTTAGGGACAAACATGCAATGACAAAGTGTGAATCAGTTTGCCTTTTGTGTGGTTTTGCACATTCCATGTTAAGGCTGAATTCCAACTCTCTTTAGAAAGAAAAGACAACATTTCAAATCCATTGTGTTTCTAAACAGTTTACCTAATTGTGCCTCTAAAACTGTTGGTTATGGAGTGCATATATATGTAAATATATATGTTATACATTTTGAACCTGAGCTGCAGTTCGATGTATGCCTGCATGTGAACGACACTTACAACTGCATTTTCCACCCCAAAGCCGTGTATTGCATTGAGTTAATCTCTCTTCCTCCTACAACATTTTGCTTTCAGATATCTTCCCAGAAAGTAAAACCCCGCAGCACTTCCATTTAAGAAAAAGGGAAAGCATGGCCTAAGCATCCATACCCCATCAATTACACATCAGAGCATGCAGAATAAAAAAAAACCAAACCCACTTTTGAATGAGAAAAAGATTGAACACATGGAGGTAAGGACGAAATAGCATAAAATGAAACTTTCAGTAATAGAGCATGCCACTGTAAGATTTTTTCCAAAAACAATCTTAGGGCTGATATTTCTTAGGGGTAGTAGGAGGGAAGGATAAACAAGTGCAGAGAAGATTTGTATGAACAAACAGCAACCTGTGTGGCTGTAAGTAAGATCAGACAGAATAATTGGTGGGTTTCTGACTGCAAGAGCAAGGGGTCTCTGGGAAATCTTTTCTCTCCAATGGCAGCATCCTTCCACATTTCAGAATGGATTGTGATCCCATAAGGATTGAGATTACAGGGACTGTTGCCAACTACAACCAGTGTCCCAGAAGGTCACCCTAAGTCCTGTGCTACTATGTATTTCACCCTTTCTTTGCTGATCCTCTGCCATCTACTATTGTTCTCCATCTTGTGGCCTGGATATTGTGCAATGTCTTCTCAAAGTATGTAACTTTCAGATAGGTCTCTCACTTCCATTCTCTAGAGAAAATGACAAAGAAATGGAAATTTTTTACAGTTTCCCATGCCATCCACTTCTGCATACCCATGTATCTACTGTTCATTTTTCTTGGCCAGACCACTGAGGCTGATGGGCTGAAGGGAGAACAAGCCAGACTAGGACTGGCTCATCAGCTGAGGAGTTTTAAAATTCTCTGTACCTAGTGGGTCATGATGTATCTAACCATCCTTCCCCAGGACTTCTTACATTATGACAGTATGGAAACTCAATGCCAAGTACATGTGTATGAAGTGCTGCAACCTAGAAAGACCAGGAAGCTTAGTGTCACCAGACACTCAGGAGCTGTGCAACCATTTCCCTCACTCTTTCAAAGGCACTGTCCCTTCCCAGGAGTGGACTGTATTAATTGCAATGTAATAGTTCTTGTTTCTTCCTCCCTGTTTTGATACAGAAGTAGAGTAGATAGCTGGAATGGCAAATACATAATCGATGACTTCCTGTGTAGCTTGAATTTCTTTGAAATGCATGGTCCTAGAAGTCTATTGTTTTTTACTCAAAAACTGTAAATATCTACACTCTAGTGTGTTGTTTCCTATCTAAAATACCTTCACAATGAAAGACTAAAGATCACGTCCTTTTGGAACTGTACATACATTACTACACTGATAGTAATCCAGAAAAATACATTTAATTTTCACTTTCAAACACTACAGAGCTGTTTGAATTTTCCATGAACACAACTCCCCACCTGCCTTTCTGCATTCCATGATAATTTGTTGCTGTTTTGGCCTCATTCAGTGTCTCATGGGGAAAGTGCAATCTCATCAGGGTTAAAAAGCACCACTGATGCTATTCCCATCAGGACAAGGTGAACTTGCTGCCCCTTCTCCCGGTGTGGGGACAGGCAGCCTGTGATGTCCTGACAGGTTTATTCTGTTTGATGGTGAAGCACAAATACGCAACTTTGGCCTTTTTTTTTCTGCTCTGTTCTTCTCCCTCAACCTTCCCTCCTTAGTGCCGATAAATTTTAAGTGCGATGAAGAAACAAAACACGCTGGTGCATAAGGGTATAGATAGACAGGCTGTTTATTTACAGCAGCTGTGAAACACCAGCCAGGTGCCTGCAGATGTATATTGGGTTACACTGTAGTTGTAGCACTAGCCACAATGTGCTAGCTGTTTTCTTAACACCGAGGAAGGGGTGTTTTCTGATCTGAGAGCTCATGGCCTTAAGGATAGACAGAGGAGGAGGCAGCAACTCCCAGAAGTTTATAATTTAGTCTCTCTTCCTTTGTAGGAAGGGATGGTGGTGGCTTTGAAGCCAGTTCTGGTCTCAGCTGTAGCTCTGGCCTGCTGCGCTCCCCTTCCTCTGCCCTTTTCTCTCCTCATTGCTCTATTTAGATCACAAGAGTTTGTGGCTTTGCGGCTGCACAGCCAAATGGGACAATGGCCACTCTGCAGGGTCTGGGCATTTTTGCAGGATGAACAATAACTTGCGCAAAATTGAACTCTCTTGAAGTGGCCTGTCCAGAAAGGGCAGAGACCTGAAAGAAAGGCTCTCATGTGGGACAGGGCATGACAGGCTGCAGGAGGTACTCCTGTGAAGCATGAGAAGAGTCCTGGCCATGGTTGTATGAGGGGCTGCCGCAGGGATGAGTAGCGCAGGGAGCAGGGATCTGGGTAGGTACCCATCGGGGTCTGAAGGAGGTAATGTATACACATGGCTGGGGGACCAGAACAGAGCTGTCCTACAAAGCTACCCCTTGCTGCCTTGATGGATGGCAATCCCTGTTAGCCAATGCATAGGGATTATTCTCTGCAGGACTCAAAGAGTCCAATTTATTATAGCAAGGCCTATTTTTTTTCCTTTTTCCACTCCAGTGGAGCATAAATGACCCGAATAAATCCTACTTCTTTGGCACATGTAATGCACGGAATGTGTTCCCAGTGCTGTATCAGGATTTATCTCTTGGTGCATGTTGTGAACACACATTTCTTTCCAGTCAGTAGAATTGTTATAGCTATAGAGCTTGATTATTGAAAGGGGAGCTGCTTGGTGGAAGGAAGATATATAAATGTGATATACATAGTACACGTCAGCCACACCAGCTGGAAAAATCCATTTATTTCCACTGACTGAATAACTCACTTTTGATTCCAGTTTATACAGGTAGGAACATGATTACTCAGTGCCTGTCTCCAGTAACTCAACTAGTGTTGAGCTTTGTTTAGCCTTTGTGGCCAGAGCCAGCACCTCTCCAGAGCCTTATATCAGCAATCCCACTGGTGCTCAGGGGTGGCAACTGATACAGACCTGCCCTGCTTCACCTTTGACACACATCCCAGGGCAGGTGGCAGTATCTTGTGTCCACCACGTGCAATGAACATGTATGTAAAGCTAGAAGGAAATGGACAGGGGTATAAATGGACTTGTCTTGTACTTCCAGCCATACAAAACCATCAGATGTGTGGTGGGATTGAGGTTGTGCCACAGGAAGAGAGAAATACCTTTTAAGGTGTCAGAAGAGGCCACTCAGTTTTGCAAATGTCCATCACAGGATCCCTTGCTTGAACAGGGGATATGAACAGAAAGGTCTGGGAATCACTAAGAGATCTAAAACCTCCACCTGAAGGCTTCAGTGCCCCCAACCTTCTTGGAGGAAGAGGTCTGCTTTTTGCACGTGGATTTCCGAGGGGGTTTGGCTCAGTGCTGTGGCTGCTCTGAGCAGTGGCAGGCCACCCAAATGGCTGGATTCTCACCTCCAAACCAGGGTGATAGCTGAAAGTCTTGTGAACACCATCATTCACTGCTGCTGTGCCTCTATCTATCTGGACTGTCTGTGACGTGTCTGAAGTTATTTCCACTTCATTTCTTCCTTTTCCTACTCTACCTTTCCTCCCTGGCTAAAAAGTAACCTCCAGCTGCCTTTCTCAGCCAAGGCAGAGATGCCTCCCAAATGCTAATAACTCCAATCACTGTGATTTCCAGACAGCCAGCCCTCTGTCAGGCTCCAGAGAGTGGTCAGGGTAAAGCATCTATGCTTCACCAATAGAAAAGCTTGCACACAGCAGGTGAAAATCCTCGTAAGGATTTTCAGCCCAGCAATCACCAAGCCAGGTGTCTCATTACTGTGTATAATGAAATAGTATCCCAAGGAGGGGAAAAAGATAAACATATGTCATTCAAAACTCCCCTGATTACAGGAAGTGTCCACCAACAGGGCGCCCAATTAGTCTATGCAGCTTTATATTTTGCCCATCTGTTTTTACTAATCTGGCCTCAAGTGTGCAGTTTAGTGCTGTAAACCTTGGGTCAGGACTGTTTTATTAAACTCTGTGGCTTGCGGCATCTGCCTCCAGCTAGAACAGTTTTGAAAGCCTTCCAAAACGCAATGCTGGTAGTTACATTTTCTGTGCTCCAAACAAGCACACTTCTGGTCTGGTCTGTGCCTCAGTTTCGGGTAAATATATGTATATATCTGCATGATCTCTTGGAAAGAGGGAGTCTGTTTTGCAGTTTTCATGCACTAGGCTCTCCATCTGGCTGGGTTCCCCTGCTTGGCTCTGCTCTCCATGCTGGTGAGGACCTGGAAGACCAGAGCCACCAGCTCCTCGTGCCACACATGGTGGCTCCAGGCACCACCGCTCACCCTCCTTAGCACATTTTGGCTGCAGACAGAGGAGCTTCCTGAGAGCAACTCTTGGTGCTTCCTCTTCTTCAGTGACCTCCCTGTTCTCATCATGACCAGAGTGGCCTCTGCTCCCAAGCTAATGGCTAGTCCTGGTCTCTCTGTGAATACTCACTTGTGAGTCTCCTCTCAGCATTTTCCCTTCCATTTCTACTAGATGAATGCAAATAGCGTCTCAGTTCCCCCTTGTCCTTTATTATTCAAGGTTATAGGCTGAGATCAGGGCATCAAGATAGGCAGTGATCCGCGCAGCAGGGTAGAAAGATGCCTGGAAGCTAAGCAAAGAATCACGAAACCAAAATGGCAATGAAGAATGAGACAAATAAGAAGCATACCAAGACGTTGAGGAAAAGACCACAGCTGCGATGACACAAAGAATAAGGTCTACAATATGCTCAAGAGCACTATGCTGTGGAACACTGACCTTTAGATGCTTGTCAAGCCCTACTGGAGGACCTGGTCATCAGCTGCCTCTGTGTCTCCAATGACCATACAAGCCACAGCACCCTCCTACTGAATCCTCATCTGGCAAGACTTTGTGAATTAATTTACCATTTTGCTAAGTGCTGCACACAAACCCAGAAGGCCATGATGATCCGTGTGTAAAATCAAAATATAATGTACAATAGTGTTGCATACAGATAAAGAGCACGATGAAGTTGTGAAAGAATATTGATCATAATGAATACTGCATAGACATGGCCAATATATTTATTTTCTGTAGTCATTCATCTGTGGAAAGCTTGTGGGAAGTCGATGCCATGGAGTGTTTATGACCAGTTAAGGGGACATTTTCATAATTTTGAGGACATGTTTGGAGAAAGCTTGAAGGTGACTGTTAGAAAATCTAACAGCTGAGAGGCAGAGGCTGTTAACTTGGACTGTCAGATGCAGAAACCAACTTTATGACATGAAGGATGTTTTCTTAGGCTTTTCTTTTTTACTAAGCTTGTGTCCTATAGTAATAGTAATTCTTTGCTGTCAAAGTATCTGAAAGATAGACGCTTCCATAGGCTTGTTAATTTGGCCAGCTGGGAAGAAAATACTGTATTGCTTTAGATAAACAGAGTTCCTTGTTTTGCAATGGAAAACTCATCTAGCCGGAGCTCTGCAGGTGCTGCTTTGAGACAGCTTGCTTTCAGATACAATGGGGATATCAGCTTTGACACATTCATCACAGTTAGCTGTATTGCAGAGATGCAGCTGAAATCAATGTCCACTGCTGGACCCTTTCTGAGGTAGAAGAGCTCTTCTCTGGGAGACAGAAAGCAATTGACTAAGTGAAAAGTCTGCTACAGAGTCACATTTGTACAAGCTCTCAGTAAGCTTCATAGCACTTGCATATCTTCTCTCCTCCTCTTAAGTAATTTAAATTTTTATGATCTACTTGGTGAAACATTGTGTCACATAAAAGATTTAAAATGAAATGTATCTTTCCTATCAGGAAGCATATTAGAAGGTGTTTGCACATCTCTTTTTACTGCATTGGGAAAGAAATCAGACACTAATGCTGAAACCTACTTGTTGTTTTACTGGGTAGATGCTCCATTTGTGATTTGCTTCAAAAAGTAGCCCAGAGAAACAATTTCTGCTTCCTGAGTTATAGCTTTGCACCAGGACGGGGCATCAGCCATTGTCTGTGCCACTTGTCGGTCCTAGCTCAGTGCCAGCGACCAGCAGCAGCTACTGAGACAGCTGGCAGGAAAGCAACATGTGTCAGTGAATTGTCTTTATATGGCTCATATTGTCAATAGACAGCAGGAACTGAATAACCTCTAAATGGATGTTTGTGAATAGTACTCTGCAATATTTGCTTGTTTCCAGCCTGGACACAGATGTTATGGACATAATTGTCCATGCTGAAATACTTCCTAGCACTCACAATAATCAGGGCAATAGGAAATATTTCTGCATGGAGCAAAGAGGATTATGCCTTATGGCATATATATGCATAACACATGTTCATATGCTTTTATTAGCTGTCACCCGTGCTTAAGGCCAAATGAGGCATGCCATTTTGCTAATGGACACCTGTCTTGGGAGGTAATTGTTCATTCAGTGCTCATGGATGTGAATAAACATCTTAGACCAGCATCTAGGAATTTAAGGAACGAGTTCCAATAGTGCACCCAAACAGGTGTCAGCTTGGATTATGCAGCTGTACTTGTCTCAGAGACTACTGCAGTCCTGGTTTAGTATACACACAAGAGAATTTCAATCTGATAACCTTTGTAATCAGTATCTACTGGACAATTGATATAATGTACATTATCTCTTCAGTTAGTTCATAATTATTAAATTATTTTTGCTGCACTGAACTCTTGATTATATGTTAAGAAAGATTTAGTTTTCTTCAGTCAATAGTTTCCACAATATTTTATGATAATAACTCACTTATTGGATAATAAATGTTCAAAGACTCTGGCAGTGTTGTCCCGGAGGGAAGAAAGGCATTCACAGTAAGACAGATGTCTTTAACAACCACTCCAGCCATTTAAATACAAAGGCAGCCTTCCTATAAGTTGAATATGCTGCTATAATAAAAGTTCACCAGCCATATCGAGTTTATGGTAATAGTTGTTTGGCAAGATATGCAAATCCACAGAATCTGAGAGCAACCACCATCCACACAGTATGGGATGGCATCCCTTCTGCTCAGGGCATTGACATCTTGAACACACAGCTGTGGACCAAATTTAAAATGCCTCTGAACACCCAAGAAGTACCCCTGCAGGGAGCAAAGAGGACTAAACCCATGATACTTCCCACCAGAGGTTACATGACCAGAAAGGTTTCCAATAAATTTGTTAAGACATGCTACCAGTTGTGGAAACTTAACTATTACAGCCAGAGACAAATAGGAGTATGTCCTGGTTTCAGCTGGGATGTAGTTAACTGTCTTCCTAGTAGCTGGTACAGTGCTATGTTTTGAGTTCGGTATGTGAAGAATGTTGATAACACTGATGTTTTCAGTTGTTGCTCAGTAGTGTTTAGACTACAGTCAAGGATTTTTCAGCTTCTCATGCCCAGCCAGGGCACCTGACCCAAACTGGCCAACGGTGTATTCCATACCATGTGATGTCCCATCTAGTTTAGGAACTGGGAAGTGGGGGGGGGGAGGGATTCGCCGCTTGGGGACTGGCTGGGTGTCGGTCGGCGGGTGGTGAGCAATTGCCCTGTGCATCATTTGTACATTTCAATCCTTTTATTACTACTGTTGTCATTTTATTAGTGTTATCATTATCATTATTAGTCTCTTCTTTTCTGTTCTATTAAATCGTTCTTATCTCAACCCAGGAGTTTTACTTCTTTTCCTGATTTTCTCCCCCATCCCACTGGATGGGGGGGGAGTGAGTGAGCGGCTGCGTGGTGCTTAGTTGCTGGCTGGGGTTAAACCACGACAGAGTACAAGGACACAGATTATAAAACATATTGGTTTTGCCAACTTGGGAGAGAGGTGTAATAGTAGGGACATAGCCAGGGCTATGAATCTGTCCATGCCATGGGCCCAGTTGTGTGAAAACATGTTGTGGTAGAAAGATGAGCTAAAAAAAATACAGTGAGCACAGTGACCATATTAATGATAACCTGAGTACACCTCTCTGGGGTGTACACCTTCTGATAGGCTTCCAGTCTGCATCTGAAAGGCTGCCTGTGCTTATCATTTGTGTTAAGCAAGTCCTGCAATGAAAAGTAACTTCCACGCTTGCCACTAAGTGCTTCTGTAACACTTGCAAATCTAGTGGCTGTTTAGCAAAGTCTCAATGAACTGTATAGATTTTTTAGCTTTTTGCTACTCGGGTATTGCATTCTGTTTGAGACAGAGAGATTCAATTAATGATTACACAAATGTATTCTCCTGTTGCCAATTTTAGTAAAAACTATTTTTTAGTAAAAAAGAATAGTCTGACTGGACCTGTCTGGGATATTACAGTGTCTGTTTTAAGAGATGATCATGTTAAAATGGCCAGTTCTTTCTCATTAAATAAAATTCCTCACAAAAGAGACAGCTGGAAATGAACATGAAAAACTGGGAATTTTCACAATGATAAATCCAGGTTTCCATTCCCTGTAAGATTTTCTCTTCCCTTGTTAGTACTCCTGAGACTGACCAGGAGGAAGATCCCAGGCGTCCCATGACATTGTCACGCTCTGCAATCAGAAATCAAAATGCAATTCAAAGGTGCCTTTAAGGCAAGGAACAAAGGATCCACTTTAAAAAGTATTCTCATAGACTCAAATTTCAGGAAGGGATGATCAGATTTCCTTGGAACATACATGAATCTTGCTAAACTCAGGATAAGATAAAATAAACAGAAATTATTCTGGATTTTAGGTTTTTGACTGACACCTATATACTAATGGGATGGGCTCATTAAATGTGCACAGCTAGATAATTTAACTGGAGCTTTTGGAGGAGAAAGTTATTCAAAGCAGAAATGATATTTTATTCAGAAAGGTTTGTATGCTAAGGTTTTTTGTCCCAGCCAAATAAGATGTGACTGAGAATTTGCTTTTAATTAATACAAGTAAAACTAGTGAACAGGGAAATTAAATTCCTCCAGAAGTAATTTTGCAGATTTGCTTAGCCTTATGTTAAAGCTTCAACTGAGGAAAGGAGAGGAGGAGAGGATCTATTACTGTCCATGCTCTGATAGAATTTTTGTGGAACCGGTATCTACTGTTTTGTAATAAATGATCTATGCCTAGTTAGCCATGGGCTGGGGCATGAGTCAGGGCACTTCATGTGAGTGCTGGTCTGAGCAGCAAGACAGAAACCAGAAAGCCTTCAGACCATGCTTGAAACAGTCATATGTGGAACATCAGCAGCCCTGTCACAGATCATGTTCAGAAAGATATTCCAGAATTTCAGTGAATGATTTCTCAATGCAAAATTTGTATCGATGTTGCAACCATTGGCTGTGTTTACACTGTTGGTTTGGACTGCTCCTCAGTTCACTCCAGGACCCTGTTGTCCCGATTGGCCATGGCCTGCATGCTGCATTACCCCCCAAATTTCTCTGAGAATGGAAGAAATAGGTAAAAACTGTGGGTGGTTTGGTAGTTGGACAGGTCCAGAGACTGCTCCACCTGGCAGTGTGGATGGGACTGCACCATGTCCTGGTGCCTTGGCTCAGGGTGGTCCTTGAAGACTGTTCCAGAAAGCCTTTCCTTTCCACATGCCTTCATGCTCTGTTGGCATCTCACTCATGTTACGTTATAGGGGTGACAAAAAAGTGGCTCTGAACCTCTTAATATGTCTGGACTGTCCACACTGCTCTCCTGTGTCCCAGGACAGGGTGAGGAGAGCTCCAGGGCTTCTGCCTGGAGAAGTTCAAGCTTTAGCACAGTCCAGTGCATCAGGGCATCAGATCTGCACTGAGCAAGCCACAGTGAAGCCTTCCTCATCTCTTCCTAAACATTGGATGGATGAGCTTTAAGCCTGACCTGCACAATATAAAACTGATCAAATGAACAGAGTATGTATGGACCCAGCATGTGTAAGGTCACACTTAAGCCCAAGGATAGTCTAGTGAATTTTGCCATGGTGTCATAAAAAGAGGCTGCCCAGGAGTCATCAGGAGCAAGAATTCATCTTGCACAGCCACAGAGACTTCTCACTAGTGGATGGGGCTGTCCCATGTGCTGTGCAGGTTAGCCAAGTCTGTACACGGTATCTGAGAGAGATACACTGGCAGTAATATGTACTTCATAGCTGACCTGTGTTCCCAATGGTCAGTCAACAGAAGTTTCCAAACAGCTGGCAGCTTGGGTTGTTGGTCATCTACAGATGGTGTCTAGCTATCTCAAAGGGGTAAGAGAATCCTTGCTCATGAGATGGCAGGGCTCATAGAAAGGGCTTTAAACTAGGTTCAAAGGGGGTAAGGGATAAAACTAGGTGCACCAGAGATGAGCCTGGGGGCAGCATGCCAATGTTAGGGTGGATTCGATAACCCAGCTCAAATGCATCTATGCCAACGCACGCAGCATGGGCAATAAACAGGAGGAGCTGGAAGCCATTGTGCAGCAGGATAGATATGACTTAGTCGCCATCATGGAAATATGGTGGGATGACTCCCATGACTGGAGTGCTGCAATGGATGGCTACAAGCTCTTCAGAAGGGATAGGCAAGATAGAAGAGGTGGTGGGGTGGCTCTCTATGTTAGGGACTGTTTTGACTGTACAGAGCTACACGATTCTGATGACAAGGTGGAGTGCTTATGAGTGAGGATGAGAGGGAAAGCCAATAAGACAGATATTGTGCTGGGAGTCTGTTATAGACCGCCCGACCAGGTTGAAGAGACCGATGAATCATTCTACAAGTGGCTGGCAGTAGTCTCAGAATTGTGTGCCCTTGTCCTTGTGGGGGACTTTAACTTTCCAGACATCTACTGGAAATACAACACAGCAGTGAGCAAACAATCTAGGAGGTTCCTGGAGTGTGTGGAAGATAACTTCTTGACACAGCTGGTGGGTGAGCCAACCAGGGGAGGAGCCTTGCTAGATCTGTTGTTTACGAACAGGGAAGGATTGGTGGGAGGTGTGATGGTCGGAGGCCGTCTTGGGCTTAGCAACCACGAAACGATAGAATTTTCAATTCTTGGTGAGGCAAAGGTGGTCAGCAAAACCACCACTGTGGACTTCCAGATGGCAAACTTTGGCCTCTTCGAGGCACTGGTTGAGAGAATCCCTTGGGAGATGGTCCTGAAGGGCAAAGGGGTCCAGAAGGGATGGACATTCTTTAAGAAGGAAATCTTAATGGCTCAGGACCAGGTTATTCCCATGTGCTGCAAGTCGAACTGCCAAGGAAAAACGACCGGCCTGGCTGAATGGGGAGCTTTTGCTAGGACTCAAGGAAAAAAGGAGAGTTTATCATCTCTGGAGGAAAGAGTGGGCAACTTGGGAGGAGTACAGGGATCTTGTTAGATCATGCAGAGAGAAAATTAGAAAGGCAAAAGCTCAGCTAGAACTAAATCTGGCCACTATCATGAGGGACAACAAAAAATGTTTTTACAAATATGTTAACAGTAAAAAGAATCCCAAGGAGAATATCTTTCCTTTAACGGATACAGAAGGGAATGTAGCAACCAGTGATGAGGAAAAGGCTGAGGTACTTAATGCCTTCTTTGCCTCAGTCTTTAATAGTGAGTCCAGTCATCCTCAGGGTACTCCACCCCTTGAGCTGGAAGGTAAGGATGAAGAGCATAATATACCCCCCCTTAATCCAGGAGGAATTAGTTAGGGACCTGCTACGCCATCTGGACACTCAGAAATCTATGGGACCTGATGGGATCCATCCAAGAGTACTGAGGGAACTGGCAGAGGTCCTTGCCAAGCCACTCTTTATCATCTATCAGCGACCCTGGTCAACAGGGGAGGTCCCAGAGGACTGGAGGCTTGCCAATGTGACCCCCATTTATAAGAAGGGTCGGAGGGAGGATCCGGGGAACTACAGGCCTGTCAGCCTGACCTTGGTACCGGGGAAGATTATGGAACGGTTTGTCTTGAGAGCACTCACATGGCAAGTCCAGGATAAGAAGGGGATCAGGCCGAGTCAGCATGGGTTTACGAAAGGCAAGTCCTGTTTGACCAACCTGATCTCCTTCTATGACCAGGTGACCCAGCTAGTGGGTGAGGGAAAGGCTGTGGATGTTATCTTCCTTGACTTCAGCAAGGCCTTTGACACTGTCTCTCATGGCATACTCCTTGAGAAGCTGGCGTCTCTTGGCTTGGACAAGTGTACTCTTCGCTGGGTGAAAAACTGGCTGGCTGGATGAGCCCAGAGGGTTGTGGTGAATGGGGTGAAATCCAGTTGGCGGCGGGTCACAAGTGGTGTTCCCCAGGGCTCGGTGTTGGGCCCTGTTCTGTTTAATATATTTATCGATGATTTGGATGAGGGGATTGAGTGCACCCTCAGCAAGTTTGCAGACGACACCGAGTTGGGAGGCAGGGTTGATCTGCTTGAGGGTAGGGAAGCTCTACAAAGAGATCTGGACAGGCTGGATCGATGGGCTGAGGCCAATCATATGAAGTTCAATAAGGCCAAGTGCCGGGTCCTGCACTTGGGTCACAACAACCCCATGCAGCGCTACAGGCTTGGGGAAGAGTGGCTGGAAAGCTGCCCGGCAGAGAAAGACCTGGGGGTGCTGGTTGACAGCTGGCTGAATATGAGCCAGCAATGTGCCCAGGTGGCCAAGAAGGCCAACGGCATCCTGGCCTGTATCAGAAATAGCGTGGCCAGCAGGAGCAGGGAGGTGATTGTTCCCCTGTACTCGGCACTGGTGAGGCCGCACCTCAAGTACTGTGTTCAGTTTTGGGCCCTTCACTACAGGAAAGACATGGAGGTGCTGGAGCATTTTCAGAGGAGGGCAACCGAGTTGGTGAGGGGTCTGGAGCACAAGTCTTATGAGGAGCAGCTGAGGGAACTGGGGCTGTTTAGTCTGGAGAAGAGGAGGGTGAGGGGAGACCTTATCGCTCTCTACAACTGCCTGAAAGGGGGTTGTAGTGAGGTGGGTGCTGGTCTCTTCTGTCAGGTGGCTGGAGATAGGACAAGAGGAAATGGCCTCAAGTTGAGGCAAGGGAGATTTAGGTTAGATATTAGGAAAAATTTTTTTACTGAGAGGGTTGTCAGACATTGGAATAGGCTGCCCATGGAAGTGGTTGAGTCACCACCCCTGGAGATATTAAAAAAGCGAGTGGACAGGGTACTTCAGGACATGGTTTAGTGGGCATGGTTAATGGTTGGACTCGATGATCTTGAAGGTCTTTTCCAACCTAAATGATTCTACGATTCTATCAACTGTAGCAGGAATGTGGCAGAATACTGCTAAAAAAGATAAACTGCTAAGAAAAACAGTAGAGCAGCAAGGTGTGCCAGCGGTGAGCCACCAGACCCTTCCTACCTATATGGGAAGGTCATACCATTTATGTGGTACCATTTAGGGCAGCCCCTGGCCAATGCAGCCAACATCCCAGCCTGTAGATGACTCAATGACAATATGCAAGCCCTGTTTTTGTTCTGTAATTATAGATTCACATACAGGTCGAGAGATAACACAGACAGTCTGTAGTCCTACCTCCTGCTTGGTGTTAGATTAAACTGCAAAGCTGTGGATTCTTTCTTCTGATTTCCTTTCTGCTAGTGTTGGAGTATAATTATATGGGTTTTTTTTCTTCTTAAAATGTTTATGTTTTATTCAAATGCTCAGTTATCTCATAGACAATTAGAATTCAGGTCTGATGTTGACATCATTCTTTCGGAATTGTCCTATATTAAGGAAAAAAAAAGAACAGTGAAGGAATTTCATGATACAAGAAAAGAAACTGTCAAATACGACGGCTGAAATGTGAACGTTGGTAAATAAAAAGCACAATCATCTAAATACATTGGCAGCCATCATTTTTGAGTGGGTAATTGTTATTTCTTTTATAATTCAATATTGGCTTTTACCTTAAAAGATGCAATAAGCTTTACTGCATTTCATTTAAGGCTCAAATGTATTGAAAGCATCAATCTAGAAGAAGCTTTGTGTAGGAGGTAAACACCTCTCCCCTTTGCTCCAAGGGGTTAAAAGCCTTGGAGAAACACATCTGTGGCCTCTATTTTTTATAGAGATGTTATATGTGTTTTAAAAAGCCTTTGTGAGGGAAGTGAACTTTTTTCTCCAGGGAGGAGACCAGTCAGAGGAAATACATAGAAATCAAGGAAAAGTTAAAGGAAAGGGAACACAACTCAGCTACTTTTCTTCAAGGATCACATTCCTGAGGACATTGTTCCTAGAAATACAGTATTGTCCATACGAGGGTGTCTGCTGTGTGAGTGTTTTCCAGGGCAGGTACACCACTGCTCCCCTCTCCACCACCTCTTCCTCCCATGCAAGCCGAGCAGCCCTGCCTCAGCCCAGCTGCTGACCCCTGTGAGCCACAGCCTCAGTCCTCTCTGGATGGCTCTGCCACGTCTAGCCCTTGGTGCCACCCACCCACCCTTTTAAGAAACAGCCCAACTTCACGCTTATTGTCCTATGGAGTCTCAAGCCAATGTTCATACAGTCCCAATTCAAAGTCAGGGACCCCTTGGCAGGTCTCAGATTTTATTTGGTCGGGTGCTTCCCATATTGTTAGCTGCAGTCTTCCTCTTGCCCAGCCCTCAAAGCATCTGCTTTCTCACTGCCTGAGCCTGCTCAATAACCACACGTAAATCAATCAGTTGCAATATTTAGCGCTGGGTGTTGATCCAGAGGGAACCATTACCAGACTGAACCCATTACACCATATGACTTGGGAGGAATTACTTAAATAACAGTTTGCTACAGAAAAGATGTTTTAGCTTTTCTGATTCACCCTGTCTTACAAGATCGACTGATGCAGATACATCATTTGAAGGTTAATTGCCAGTGAAATCCTATATTAATACTTTTTTTTTGACCAAAACATTGTTTTGAGATTTAGAATCATTTACCAATGAGGAAGACAGACAGAACATGTATTTCATTATTTAATCTATGTCATGTGGTGCTTTAAACAAGAAGTTTTTTTTCTAAAAGTTTCTTGCTATCAACACTTTGAAAATTTAACTAAGACCTTCATCTGCCTTTATCCAAGGCAGATCATGTGGTACAGTTCTCCCTTTATTTCAAAAAGGTGCACGCCTGAGGATATTTCTTTTTACAGACCTAGTAAAAGCCTTTTCAAGGACTGAATCTTTCTTTGATACAGTAAGCAAAACATTGGAGGCCTCAGCAGGTGTAAAATAATGAGGCAGTGCATGCAAATGAGCCTTTGATGTGCAGTATAGCATTGTTCTCGCTGTGTTGGAAGAAAAAAGCATGTGACTGTAGATGCTTAAATTTGTAAAGTGAAGCATCCTTCTATGCCAACAGATCGCACAGAACTTAGTATCAGAAAACGGTGCTCTGCTCAAGAAGTCAGTTAATATTTTCTTGCAAGCCCAGCAGTCTTACAGGTGACTTATGCTGTTTGTTTTTACGAAGATCTCACCAAGATAAAATACCTGTGCTTTGAATTTTTTCTGCTGAAAAGATGTTTTCAAATGTAAATGATTTGTATTAGTCTGTTCACATTCTCATGTGCATTCATCTTGTTTGCTCATAACTGTAAACACAGAAAATTACAGACTCCCAAATCCAACTGATTTCACTTTGGCTTCAGTTATGATTGAAACCATGACTAGGATTCCTTGTTCACTTGGGGGGCTACAGGGGAGCTTGAAATTTCTGTATATCTGGAGGCTATACCTGAAATGGGCCTGATGATTGCCAGTACCAGTTCCAGTGCCAGCTGCTGTCAGGGCTTGAGGGGACTGCCCCATTTAGCTGAGAAAATACCTGAAAATTTTGGAAGGCATGAAAGATGGTGGTGAGTGAGGGAGCCAGGTGGCCCTGGCAGCTTCAGCACTTCTCAGCTGCTATCACATCATTGCCATGGAGCACCTAAATTCAACAAATTCCCAAATTCTGATATTTTGTCAGATCTTTTCTAAGCAGTCCTGCAAAGTCTGTCTCTATTAAAAGACATTGAGCACTACCAGTGGAAATTCAGGGCACTTTTTATTTTGGTATGTAACTAACTGTGGTGTGTAAGTCAGCTTTAGGTTGTGAGTTGTGGCCTCTGCTACGCAGCAAATCATTCTAATTCATCAGATCTCTCTTGTGACTTCTAAACTATAAAAAAATGATGACAATTAATTTATAATTTGTTAAAAGAATTGATTTAAGGCTGTTGCTTCTTACAATATTTGTTCTTCCCATAAATCTGTGTCTTCTGTAGGAATTGGGCACATCATTAAGATCCTCAGAATTATAACAGACCTTACACAGGTCAGTGTTTAAATTGCAAGGGACAAGCAAATCATGTTTTGCAGGTGATCAGATCTTAGCTTCAGAAGTACAGTATGTAGAAAAGAGGTTTCTGCATTATGCAGGGTTTCTTCTGTATCACAAAATAAAATCTGCATGTTCCTACCATCCAAATATTTTACTTTCTGACATTATTAACTGTTGTACACAAAAATACTATGGAAAATAAAGATATGCTATTTCACTTAGACTGTATTATTCCAAAGGAAAGTAATTACATTAGCATTTTTCCTGCCTTTACTCTCAATGGAAATCAGTCTCTGCTAGTCATAGATTAAACCAACATTATCTCCCTGTTCCATGGCTTTCCTGTTTTTATTGAATCACAATCACAGTGTGGCTATGCTGAAAAATGTTCATTTTTTTTTTTCCCCCTTACGTACAAATATACTGCGAGCAGTGCAAAATCAGGTATTGTTAACCTTCATGCTCTTCAATATTTCTAATGTCTACCCCCCACTTTGCCTGCAAATGTACTGTAAGTAAAAATTACTTTCTTTTTATATTATCTTGATTGTTCAATTCATTTGGAAAAATATGCTGATTGCCACCTAAAAGCTACCACTTTTAATGCTGAGTGGCTGATAGCAATTTGTCAGGAAAGTGAACTTGCTCAGATATACCTTAGAAAAAGAAAAAAGAAATGCAACGAGAAAGAAGTCAGTATTCACAAAGTACAGCTCTCCTGGATATATAGAAATACTGCTCAGTAGCTGCAACAGGATCTTAGCACAGACCTACTGAGAAACACCTGAAGGCAGCAAGGTGGGGACACAGGGTACACACGTGGGTGCAGGCTGCTCCGTGTCCCAGCTGAACAGACGCTCAGGAGACCAGGGAGTGACACAGGCAAAGCCAGTGCTCAGCACTTAGTGCTATTTCAGCACGCCTTCCCACTGTTTGCTAGTGGAGACAATTGAAGGTCTTGAGAGATCTTCAGCTGATGGCACTGGATTTGAAGCATTGTGAACATGGGGTAATTTCTGGATGTACCCCTCTCATACAGAGACTTTTCTTCCAGCAATGTCTTTTCAGGTGATGCACAAGTGTGGGAGATGTGTGGTGGGGGTTTTTTTGTTTGCTTTGTTTTTTTCTCAGGGTCTGGTCTCAGATTGGGATTTTTTTCCAAGTATGAGCACAAATACATAGTTTGCCTGGCAGGAGTGGTTGCCAAACTGCAGGGCAGGTCTGCCATTCAGAGGGAGCTGGAGAGGCTGGAGAAATGGTTTGACAGGAACCTT
Source organism: Haliaeetus albicilla (assembly GCF_947461875.1). Taxonomy (NCBI): domain Eukaryota; kingdom Metazoa; phylum Chordata; class Aves; order Accipitriformes; family Accipitridae; genus Haliaeetus; species Haliaeetus albicilla. Next base: position 12,245,574 of record NC_091502.1, on the reverse strand, counting down.
ATGCGGCTCAGCAAAGGCAAATGTCATGTCCTGCACCTGGGGAGGAACAACCCCATGCACAGGCTGGGGCTGACCAGCTGGGAAACAGCTCTGCAGAGAAGGATCTGAGGGACCGCAAACAGAACAGGAGTCAGCAATGTGCCCTGGCAGCTTCCATGTACTGAGCTGTATCAGCAAGAGCATTGCCAGCAGGTCGAGGGAGGTGATCCTTCCCCTCTGCTCAGCCCTGGTGAGACACATCTAGAGTGCTGGGTCCAGTGCTGGGCTGCCCACTACAAGAAAGAATTGGGCATACTGGAGTGGGTCTAGAGAGGGGCCATGAAGATGATGAAGGGGCTGAAGCATCTTACATGTGAGGAGAGGCTGCGAGAACTGAGACTGTTCAGCCTGGAAAAGAGAAGGCTCAGGGGGTTCTTATTTAGTATCTACAAGTACCTGATCAGAGGATGCTCAGAAACCAGACTCTTTGTGGGGGAGTTCTATGAAAGACAATGGGCAACAGGTGTGAGTTGCATTAAGGAGAAAAGAAATAGTGGTAAAGCACTGGCACAGGTTGCCCAGAGAGGCTGTGAATCTCCATCCTTGGAGGTACTCAGACCTTGGCTGGCCAAGACCCCAAGCAACCTGATCTGCATCAGAGTTAGCCCTGGTTTGCATGGGAGGGGTTGGACCAGATGACTTCCAGGCTTCCTTTCCTGCCTGTGTGATTCTGTGATTTTAAGATTCTGAGGTCAATTGTCAAATGTGAGGCTCCAAACATTGAGGAATTTATAAGCTGAGTGTTTTGCTTTTCATGAAAAGATTTTTCAAACCGATGAACCTTGTTTATCACATCAGGAGGTTGAGTGAGAAAACTTGAATTAATCAATACCTTTAGCAGCATGTTTCCTAGAAAGATGGCTTTGGTCTGAAGATTTAAGCAGTATAAAGCAGGAATGAACAGTCTTTATTAATCATTCTTACATCCCCAGCATTGACAAGGGACATACTTCATGGGATCTGTCTTGTAATTTGTGCCAAAGCTACATTTATGAACTTCTGCAGTTATCTTGTATAGAGTCATATGCTCCATCAGTGACCTTTGGCATGGTCTCTCTTACTGATGTGACCTGAGAAAGTCTATTTTTAGTACAACTTAAGTTAGTTTTGTTTTGTTGATGATACTTTTCTTTTCATGCTCCACTCACCCCTCCAAGACCCATCATAATTACATCACAGCACTGAATGACTTCTGTCGGTCTGAAAAGGCTCCATTATTTTTTCTTTCTTTCAGCTTCACAACATGGTGTCTGTTCAGGGGTGAGTAGCACGTTATGTGCTTGGGACAGTATTGACAGTAATCCACATGATCTCCTCTACGGTGTTCTGCCTTCTCGTGGCTCTTGACAAACCTCTATCACTTTCTGCTCAGGTGCTGCATTTGAAAAAAGCAGTGTGTTCCTCTGTCACCCCTGAGATGTGCATTTGAGACACGCTGTATCTTGGAGCTGACACTACGTGTGAGCACAACTGGTCAGTCTGGAGGAGGAAAATAGACATGCACTAAGCACTTTCGCTGTCTTGCTGTAGGACCCTAGGCTATTCTCACCTACTTCCTGGTTTGCTTATCCATTCACTCAACTTAAGCCTTTGATGTATTATAAACCATTGTAACTAAACACTGTGAGCCTTGTTGATAAACACCAGCCTGAAAATAACCATTAGCCCTGCTGTATATGGTCAGCATGCTCTTACACTTTCAGAGTCTGAAGGTTAAATATAGCACACTGCAGCGCTAGCCTATCTCTCATGCAGCTGATGCAATTCTCCATAGCCTATTAATTTCAGACTTTCATTTTGTTTTCACATTATGAGATAATATAAAAACTGTTGCCCGTATCAGATTTTTTAAAAGGGAACCTAATCAAATCACTCTGTGTTCTGCATCCAACGCCACAGTCAAGATGCTTTAGCAGCATGGTGATGCAGGGTAAAGGCTGACATCCAAAAAATATTCACATCATGCTAATGGTGAGTGGGTAGCTTGTGCAAACAGGAGAAAGCTAACTATTGAGGGGCATGAAGGGAATTTAAATTAACAAAATCTTCTTTGAAAAAGCTGAGAACAAATCTGAATCCAAGGTGCTTCCTGTAGCTTTTGGGTTTAGAGGAAAGGGGGTTTCTTTCTTTTATTTTTATTTTTTTCTAGGGGCAGGAGAGAGTTTGTATCTTGGGAACGCTGTGCTTGCTAGCTTTTTCCAAAGAACAATCAAGAAGTTAGGAAAATAATTATCTTGACTGCAATAACCCTCCACCTGCAGACTAAGAAATGTTTCTCCTTTGCTTTTTATTTCACAGTTGAACTTTACAGTTAGTTAGATTTTATTTTGCTTATGGTCTTAGCCTTATGCAAACAGCAAGCAAAATAAAAAAAAAATCCCAAAGCATATAGCGTTACATCTCCCAGGCAGATGTAATTTACAGAAACAGTAGGCACACTTCAGGAGTTCACTGTGGTTTCAGAAGCATTTCCAATTCCAGCTATATTTCCCATGCTTAAATTGGGGCTCCAGTAGTATCTCAGTAGCCAGAATTAACTTTGCTAGTGCATACATACTACAGAGCAGCAAGGCTTAATACAAGCAGTAAATCTGCTGCAGTGAGGTGGAGAGACCCTGCTGGAAGCCTGACACAATGGAAGTTAAAGCCTGTTTTTCTAAGAATCGGAGATTTTGTATGGGTTCTCCAGGAGAAAATGGGGTGCATGTGTGTGGAGGTGTGCATGTGCACACGAAGCATGTGTCAAGTGCTGTGGTCAAGGCTTCTTGAAGCTATTGACACAGAACAATTCCCTTCAGAAAACAAGATTTTGTAACACAGGTAAATAATTTCTCTGACCATATCTTAATTTCTATTATTTAAAAAACAAATCTGATGATGAAAACAGAAAGGGAAAAATTGGAGCTAACATTTAAAAAATGAGTAAGTCACAGGAAAACACCACACATTTGTCAGGTTCAAATTGATTTTCTTTCAGCAAATGGAATACTTTCACTTGTATTGAAAATGCCAACATTTTTAGCTGGCATTTCCCATTTTTAACAGAGGCATTCTTCTTTCCATAGATTTTAACATTCTTCATAAGCAATCTAATTCAGAGTAGAAACTCATTTCAAATGCTGCAGTTTCTCACACAATGAAAATATTACTTTTCTGAGCCATCCCCAGTGCTAAATATTTTTCCTGGGTTTTGTAGGATGAGAAATATTTTCTTGTGGTGGCAGATCAGAGATGCCTTGTGTGGAGCAAGGCTTAAGTGTCCTTCCTAAGAAGACCCCACAGAACCACTTATTAGTGTCCTTCCCTGGAAATTCCTGTTGATTTACTGAAGACAGCAGGGATGTGAATTTCTTACAAGGTTCAATTTGAGTTAAAAAAAAAACCATAATCTCTCTCCCGCTGTTTGTATTAACTAGTCTCCTGTGGTACGTTTTCAGTTTTCCTACATCAAGGAGAAATGCCAGGCGGTTGCCCCGTACCAGCTTGGAGGATGTCTCAGGTCAAAAAGAAGAGGAAAAGGGGCCTGGCTAAGACAAATCAAAGACCAGCTTTGGACACCTTGCAGTACAGGAAAGGTAGGTGGGAATATAGAGGATATGAGGAGGTGTGCAATGGTGCGTACCTTCCAGTAAGCGTATGAAGAGCTGGCAAACCAAACAGAAATGGTTGGCAAGAAATGTCTGCACTATCTGGTGTTGTTTTCAAAAAAGGCCAACAGGATCCCATGTAGCACACCTGTGATCCCCAAACACCTCTGCATCTGAGAGCCTCTGGGACTGGTCATGGGCCTGTGTGTTAGCTCTCTGAGCATGTTTCTACATGTTGGCATTATGTGAAGATGGAGCTGTTGGCAGCACAGTCCTACTCCAGTGTTTTGCCCATGGATAAGGCTGGAGACCATTTTGATAGTCAGAGATTGACAAGAATCTTCCTTGTCTTCTGAAGACACTAATTTTATTATTTTACATGCATTTATATTAAATATAATTGATGATAAATGGCCACTTTTCGTTGTTAAGGAAGCTACCTTTTTCTAACTGCTCATCAGCTCAACAATCTAGCAGATGTTTAAGGTGTCACTGACAGTCAATGGATGGAAATAAACAGTGGTATTAGTCTCCTATGTTTAGATATCGGACCTTTGGAGATGGTGTCTCTTCATTGGCTATTAGGGAGAGCTTGAAAGTGAAGTATTCTCCAGATTCCGGAGAGATGGGGTGGAAAATTGTGGCTTATCTGGCAAAGTGGGATAATCCTAGACTGCAGCTTGATGGTGAGTCTGAAACAGATTTTATCCCATAGTTACATGTGCATACATGTTTTCCCTTTGAAGTTTCTGTCCTTCCAACAACTTCTGAGGCGGAGCATTGTTTTCTCCTCCTGAATCATGTGTGTGGAGGGGAGGAAGGAGACAGGGAAGGAGGAGTGTTGAATATGTTCTGCATGGTTTCATAAACATGCTACAACCTTTATATCCACTTTTGCTTGTGTGAACAAGAGTGAAATTATTCAGAAGAAATGAAGTTAGAAGGTGCAATGAAAAAAGGAATTTAGAATCATGGAAATTTAGTTATTAAGTCTATGCTATGTAATCCACTCCCAACAGAAATGACCACTGGCATGCTGCAAAATGTAGAAGTGCAAACATGGTCACAATAGAATGAACAAAAGGACAAACTCATAACGAAGTTTTATATCATGAAATTGATTATATGGCAAAATTATGTTCTTCGTTCTGCTAATTTTGAAACAAAAATCCACATTTTAATGAAAAACAAAAGAATAGCAGAAGAGAATATTTATTGTCCAGAATCAAATGAAGTTTTGAAACAATTCCAGACTTATTATTGCCCCCCAAATACTGTTCTTTTTAACAACAGTACGTGATGGAAATGGTTGGTGTTTTATAACTGTGTTTCTCTTTGTCAAGAGAAATAGCACCTGAAATAGCAGTCAACATTCTAAGTGCTAACACAGTAAATTGATACCAAACCAGGAAATGTATGGTAGCTTTGTCTGTGCTGGGTGGCATGCAGTACAATAACTTTGCCTTCCTATTCTCATCTTTGGGGAATGATTGCCTTCATGCTACTGAAGCAAGAGTGCCATATGTATATCAACCTTGGTGGCCTGCAGCGGCTACATCTTCTTTTCTATATATGATGTATTTAAACCTCCTGCAGTAAGTTCATAGGTTAACCACCCTAGCTCTCCATTCTAGTTGTTCATCTGTGATTCATGCAGTTTATAGTGGGGAGGTCTAGCCTATCAATGGATCAGCAGGCCAGTGGGACTCCATAGCCTGAGATCTTTCTCTTTGGCTGCATGGAATGCTGTTGAGCTGGCTGAAGTTACTCTCTCACAGTGGTCACCAACCCTGTGGACAGCATCTGCTCTTCAGCTGTATCACAAAACACTACTATTGTCTTTACTGGGAAAGTGGAAGATTCTGCTGGCTGGATTTAATACATTGTTTAAATATCCTCCTTGTTGCTCAAGTCCTTTTGGCGTTATTTGGATAACATCAGAATTGTTTAGTTAAGCAAAAATATTACATGCTTTGAAGCAGTAAGTGGGAAAATCTATATGGCAGAGTTTGTTGGATGCAGGAATACTCAGGCTGTCCCCACAAGTGCAATGTCCTGATGACCCTTACTACATATATATGTTAGTTACTTCTGGGCTGGACAAGGTAACTTCTGCCAAGGGAGAAACCTGGGCACAGACACCATGCACATTATGGACTTGGGGAAGTTGACAGTACTTTCCCCCAAATCATGATATGCTTTCTACCACTGGTGATGGAAGCAGTAGAGACAGACACACTGTTCCTTGAAGCATTGCTTACCAACTAGACTTTCAAGCCAGCTGAAGTACATGAAGTACACGAAGTGCATGAAGTACAAAAAACAGAGCAGGATTTGGTTTAACAAAGGTGGAACAGTTTAATTCCAGTGTAAAAAGAAAGTCTGCTCAGTGATTATAATAGTTACTTACCATTCCCTAATCAGGGTTTGGTTCCTGGTTTGATCATGGACATTCACTAGTCTGAAACAGATATGGATTTACTTTGTATGATCATGCTCAAATCATCTAGTGACTAACCACAAAAGAAAGCAGTGTCCAAGGTGGTAGCAAGGTTAGCATCTTCCCTCTGAAAATCAGGGTCTTTTTAAGGTTTCTGAAACAAGGCATCTCCAACAATAATACTTCGCCATGTTTGAAAGTCTTGTGCAGCACTTCCTTAGAAACTAGAGTTAGAGACTTAAGAGAATGACAGTGTTTTAAAGTTCTTTTATACCTGGTGCATAGCTCTGAGCATATTCCAGCACTAAGAGGAAGCAGGGTCAGATAGCTCTGGAGCAGGTGAACATGACAGTTTTAGGAAAATCATATGTTAAGAAACAGCTGGGTTAAAACTGTTCCTGCAGCTCCCACATTATCAACACACAAAGGCAGAGACATTTTTCTTCCAACTGGGCAGACAACACAAATTGATCTTAAAGCTTTCAAGAAGAAAAATGGTAACAATAGCTAATTTACCTGATTTATGTGAGCCATTAACAACGTACTACTATGTTCTGGTTCAACTTGGGTTGTAAATTTCACATGACAAAGAAGACAATTAAGGAAAAACAGGTAAGAAAATGAACAAATCGTTATTTTACTAATTTCTACTTAGCAAAGATTTCCTCAGCACCACCCTTTCGACCAAAGACTCTTTCAAGGCATCTCAAATTACTATCTGAATGTGTATGTCTTTGTAGCTCTTGCTTTAGCTGATAGAATCAAGATCACTAGCCTCTGGAAGTGATTTTAATTTCCCTTCTTATGATACAAAATATCCTTCCCTGGTTTATCTACCTACTTTTGTACCAGATCAGCCTGACTTACATAAAATTAAGCTAGTTTCTTGTTATAATTTGGAAAAAGCTGCTTTTTCTTCCTCTATTTCTTGGACGCTGGTCCTGCATTAATCAGAAGCTGCATTATGTTGTGCCTATGGGAAGGCACCATATTTCTTTTGCAGTGCTTTATAGGAAAGAACAAGCAAGAACTGGGGGAAAAAAAGTCTGCCATTCTGGCTTACACTCAGTCTGTGTGGGTAAACAGAACAGGATTCCAGCTCCAAAATGCAAGTAGGATTCTCCAGTAACAAGGGCAGGTGTGGTGCTCAATTGATGCGATGGTGCTGCGTTGCCTTCTTCTGAGATCCCGTGAGAAGTACCAACACCAGCAAGAAGAACAGTAGACAAGGCCCACAGCAATTTGGTTATTCTGGATGGGTGAAATGACTTCTAGCTGGGTGAATCAGTGGTGAATGTTTGTTACATTCACCAACATTTGGTACTTCTCTGCCCAATCAACAGAAATGTTTACGAGACTCCAGTTCCAGATGTAGAACCTCATCACTGTGGGATGGAGAGCTTTGCTGACCCCCTGCAGACCCCACAAGCACCATGCATGGACAGGGCACATCAAACAGACATAGCCTGTGTCTGCTGTCTCTTCTGTCTCCCTGCACAGCCTCCTTCTCAACTTGGCCATTCAGAAGAAGCCAAGACTGGGAGTTTATAAATGACTGCACTTTAAAGACATGCCTGGGTCTCAAGCGAAGTTTGATGCTTGCCTAAACCCAAAATTTTAATAAAAAAGGATGCTCTCTTTCCACTAAAACCACGTGCATGTTTGCACTTGTCAGTGTGTGCCTTGCCTGCATCTCTAAATGAGTTTTTCTTCAGAAACTTAAAGATGGCAGCTGTGTACTGGCCACTCAGTTTTTGGGCAGAAGTATCATTGCTAGTCCTCATTCACTTCTTAGCCAGATAATCCTCAATACCTCCAAAGGAAACCTGATTAAGACCATATCTTCCTTGCTTGTTATTCTTACAGACTTTCCACTACATGTTTTATTCTGACTATCAACATTCACTGAAAGAGTTTATGAACTGGTAGAGGCAAGGATAACACCTAGCTTTTTTTGGATGATAGAAAATGTTTCAGCAACCTCGATGGGAGAAAGTCTTGCTCTGTAATAACATTCCTGCAGTGATTACTGAATGCTCTTGGTCAGGCTCAGGAGCAGCCCTAGAATACACAGAGTAAAAGCTGGGAGAAGAGAGTTAAAAACATTCTGAACAAGGTGGACCATTAAACTATATGTTTCTTTTTATATGGTATTTATTTATGGTTTTTCTTTTTGTCTTATTCTTACAGAATTCTGAAAGGAATTTCCCTACAGGCACCAGACCTTTTCTCCACAGACCTTCCCTTCAGCTGTGGCTTCTTTTTAAATCATGGTACATGTGAAGTGATAAGGGAGAACAGAAGGTATGATATTCTTTTCCAAGAGAAGCTTTAAAGGATGATAAATATTTGTCTAAGCAGAGCATTCAAGCCATATGCAAATTTGCATAATGGCACTCCAGGTGATGTGACGCATGGTAATTACTTGTAACCTGATAAAACTGAGAAATTCAGGAGTATGCTGATGACTGCAAACATTCATCCGAGAAAAACAAACTACCTCTTCACTCCTTAATAAGGGTATTATGGGGAAAAGACGTGTCTTTAGGGAAGGGCATGAAGGACATGTCCAGCTGGACAAAAAGGACATCTTGTCGCCCTCCAGGAATGTGATCGTTGTATGCACCTGCTCACTTCCTGATCATAGCCATGCCTTTCACCTTTTCAACTTGCATTGATTCCTTAAAAACGGAAAGATGCTCATCATCCCCCAGGATTGCACATATTGGCCTGACTTTTCCAGCTCCCACAGGAACGTGCCTTGTGTTGTAATCAGGTGCTCTCAATTAACAGCACTTGCAGCATCAAGGCAAAGAGGAACACATCAGACTCACCTGTAGGCAATTAAATCAAACAAAGAGCACCTTGATGCTTGAGACATGGCAGGGGAAGGTCAATAGTTCAGAGCAAATAAATAGTGGATTGTAGCAAAAAGGTATAATTAAATTTTCATTTAACATGTATTTAAAGTGCAGAATAGAACCATGTGTCTGATTGAATGTGATGAGACTTTGCCATTGGCATTACTTGGGCCAGAATTTCACTCTGGAACAGATTTTCACCTACTGGGATACTTTTTTCTACATCCATCTGAGTGAAGGAGGAGAGCATTTAAAATAGGTAACACAACTGTCTTCACTTTAAAGTGTCTTTACACAGGAAAAACACATCCAGATCTAGGAAAAAAGAGTAATGTAAGTCATTACAGGGGTAGTTATCTCAGTTTAAGTGTGGAGTGAGAAAAGGGACATTAAGGAAGCAGAAAGACGCAGATCAGTAAAAGCTTATGGTGAACCATCCAAAATGTGGACTTTAAAGAAAAGAGTTTCTAATGTGCTCTAGTCTACAATGTTTGCACAGGCAGATCCATTCTTGTATTAATGGCAGCTGGGATTCTGAAATACCAGAGTGTAAGTGTTTCATGCTACTGGTGCAACTCCTGGGAGGTTCTAATAAACAAACACAACACTGATGGTGAAACCCTGGACTCCATACTGGAACAAGAAGAGTTTTTCTACTGACCCCTTTGTTACCAGAGTCTTACTCTCCTGCCTGCCTCATCAGTCTCTTCACGACGCCCCCAGCAAGCAAGGAACGCTGGGGCTATCTTCAGGATGGTGATGGGCAGTTCTGCTTTCTTTATTCCTCCAAAAAGTAAAATCATTACTGGAAACAATCAAATGTAAATATTCAGTTTTTAACCAGGGTTTCCCCAGGCAGAGCTTTAACTCATGCCTCTATCTGCCTTTTAAGAATACAGTTTGATTAATATGCATTATTTTTAGGGGAAGGATTGTCAGATTTTATTATACCATGGGAACAACAGCACTTTGTTTATATACAAAGAACATAATTAAAAAAGAAATAATTCAAACAACAAATCCCTCATTAGTGTGAGAAACAGTAAGTGTGAAATTATGAAGAAGTTTTCAGATCTTTTCTTTTGGAAGGCCAAACACTGAACAGACTTCATGAACTGCATGAGCTTACTGGTGGGCTGAAGTAAGGCAGAGACCCGAAAAAAGGAACAAAAAGGACAAGTCTACACTGACAAACACAGTTTGCCTGGTATTGTTCTTTGATACTAGGGCCAAGTGGTGTGGAATAGCCTGGATCCACAGTATTAACCTTACATACCTTCCTACACCATGAGGGTATCTAACTTGCCTGTAAAGAATGGTCCTTGCCCTGTGCTAACACCCAAATTGTGCCTATGAATTCTTTGGGAGAGTGCTAATCAGCACAGACCAAAACATGCTATGTGCTGTAATAGAGTTCAGTAGTGTAAATTATCAAGTGCCAGGGCCCAGCACCTTCCCTGACATTGTTTTATTTACCATTATAGATGTAGCTGAAATACATTCAAACAGAACAATTAAAGGGCTCCAGGATTCCTTCCTCCTGTCACTTGTAGCCCTGCTTAGAAGTTTTACATTTGCTGGTTTGTGTTTGTATCATTATCTCTTTTCAGGCACATGCTATGGAATATCCAACATATGCAATGGGCTATCCCTGCAGCCTTGGCACACTGTTCCTCCAAACCTTGGCCCGTAAGAGGGGTGCTGCTGGGACTCCCAGAGATGATCTCTCATAACCTATTCCAGACAAAGGCCTTTCTTTCCTACCTTCTGTTCTCTTCTCTTAATATATTTCCCCATTTAAGCTCCTAAAAATGTCTCCCTTCTGAGCAAGTTGAGAGTCTCCAGGCTCCCTCCTGGACCGATTGCATGGAGCCATTCTGGGTTTCATGCTAGAAACACTACCAGTCTCTTTCCTTTCCTTTATGAACAGTAACAGAAGTCAGTGCTGAGGAAGCAAAGTTCATGACAAAGGAAAGCTAGGTTCTCTGCAACTCCCCAGGGACAGGAATCCCAAACTAGCTCTTTTGCATCCTTCCAGTGATGGCTTTCTAGTCTGTCATTGTCCTGTCTTACCTTCTCAGGCCTTGGAGGATGCTTTCTTATTTGAGCGTAGGGCCAAGCTAAAGTACTTCCATTCAGCTGAGGCTGTATTAAAACAGCAAAACCAAAAACATTACTGAAACCCAGGCAAATGTACAGAAAATCAGCTCTCTCAGCCACAGGTACCAATTGCTAGTATCTACAGCTGTGTGGCTTCAGCCATTTGGTGCTTGGGCACAATTCCAAGCAAGCTTTGGATCTTCTCAGATAAGAAACTCTATGTAGAGAGACTATGCTGGAACCTGTGCTGCTATGGTTATTGTGAGGATCTATGTGGGTTGGAAAAAACATCTCAGTAATTGAGTTTGGGTGTTCCTGAGACTGACCTCTGCACTTAGCAGCATGCACCATGGAGTCTCCCAAGCTATCCCAATCATTCAGCTGTTGTTGGGGAAACAGAAGGAAGGATATGCTTGTGTTTTAGAAAGAAAGTCTGTGTTTGACTCACATTTTCATGTCGGTAACGTGGTGGCTGTTGTCTGATGCTTACACCAGATATTGCTAGATGGGTTGTGCATGAAGGAACTGATGCATGAGACTCGGAGACTCTGCTGAGCAAGAAGGGAGTCTTGCCAGACGTAGAGAGTCTGGCCAGAGCAAGCAATTGCAGTGTGTGCTTCAAAGCAAGCAGGTTCAAGAAGGTCAAACAAGATCTGCTCACTTTTTTTCACTATTTAAAAGCATAAAATAGTGCAAAAGTGCACTGTGCTTAAACAATACGGGGCATTAATGTGAACAATGATGCAGCTGCTGGAGTTTTGGTAAGTGAAGCCATACTATAACCCCTTAGGGAAGGTACCTAACAGAATGCCACTGTCAGAGTGTTAGGTCCCTTTCTCTGCGGTGTGCTCTGTGCGTACTCTTTGTGATATGGCTTTTAAGTGGGATTAATGGATTCCTCAGACCTACCATGCAACTGGAAGTTCTGAGCATTCATTTCATATCCATGAAGGAAAAACACAGCTATAGCAAAACATACATATATTAACATTGCTAATATGAAAATATGATCTAAAAGCACAGAATATGTTACCTCACCATAACTGTGGAAGACTAAGGTTTTTTGCTGCTGTGTACAGGCAGAAGCTGGTGGACTGCATGGCTTTTAAAACTCAAGGGAAAAGGGAGAAATAAACATCAGAAAAGGAAATGGCAAAGTAACTTATGGAAAATTATCATACTAGAGAAAACAGCCTGAAATCCAAATAATCAATAGGAATGACAATTCTGAGTAAAAATACATATAAATTATAACTAATAAAAAGTGGTTTTGTTACTTTAATGTAAGGAGGTCTGGCAGTGATTGCTTTAACATACCTAACAAGTCCTATTTTAAAATATCCTTAAGAAATTTTGTAAGAAGCTTTCATAACTAATTCTTTGTAATGAACAGCAGACATAGGACAAGGAATGTGATGGGGGCCAAGGATGTGCCTTTTGTTGTTTATTATTTGAGTTTTGGTCTTACATTTCCATTTTCTCTCTTTTTCTCTCTGCTATTTTTTTGCCCCAGGGTGAGAAAGACTCCCTCCTGCATTGTCATAAACACAGTAAGTACAGAGCTTCATTTGAAGCTGGAGTTTGTTACAAATTAAGCCAAAATTAAGTTCACCAAGTCAGAGTTGCAGTTATGTGGGGTTTGGCAGAAGAGGACATGTTCTAGAAAGTAGGGTCTTGTAGCCATTCTTTGACATCTTTGGCAATAACAGCATTGTTGGCACACTGAAAGATTGCCTAGGAGGCAGAAGGACATTTGATGTCCGGGTATGGTACCAGTTTCTCTAGGTAATAGGTTGTGCAATCTGAGCAGCATGAACCCTTCACGCCTTCCTCTTCTAGTTGCAATAACAATCATTTTATAGAAAAGGAGATTGATACTTGTCTCTTAGTATTGCTTTCTCAAATTTATATTGTTTGTCTGTCTCTCTTAGATTTTTCTTTTCTTTTTTTTTGCCTTTATATTGAGTGGGAAGAACATATCTGCTCAATAAAGGGCTTACTAGTTTGATGCCCACTGGGAACTTTATCTGGCTAAGCATGTCAGCTAGTGGATGTCACTAAATACACTACAGAATTGTACTATCTTCCGTGTAAGGCCAACAAAGAACTAGTCTTAGGCTGTGGTGGAAATATATCTTTATTATTCTCATACAATAGGAATCTGAAAGAATATTTAAGACCGTTAAAGTAAGTGATTAAAAAAATTCAGAAAGTGACAGGACAAAACTTAATATCAAGGATAGTTTGAGGGATAGCTGCAAAAGGGAAATGATGGGAATCTCATCACTTTGCTATCAGTGACTCGATGTTGTGCTTCGTTAAAAGGTCTGTAGATAAGGGCCTGACATTGGCACTGACAAAGCAGATCCAACTGATCTTTCTGCTTCCTGTTTTCATGCAGCTGCCAGGCCTGTGCTGTAGAAATTCTGACTGTGAAGCAGAAATTATTTTTTTTAATTTTTAATAATTTAGTCCTCACTGTGAAAGATTAAAACCTGAGATTTTCAAACAGAAATTGTTTGCTTTCCTTTGAGTTTTTAACCACCTGACTCGTCTACTCCTTAAACAGACATAACTGCTATCTGCAGTGCAATTACCCAGGTGGCTCTGTCTGAGTATGCTATTTCTTGCTGATCCAGTAATTGATGGATAACAGGAAGCATCTGAACACGGATGTTAAATTATATTCACTGTAGGAATACATTGCATTGACACCACTGTTGCTATATTTATTTAAACCAGTAATCATTGTTGCCATTTTATGTGCCCTCAGGAACTGGATGCTGCCACACTTGCCCAGCATGTCTCTTTTTACAGATACATAATACATGGATGGGACAATGGATCGAGGCAATCACACAAAGAGAAGACTTCCAAGATTTGCCCACAGTTTATATAACATAAGCTATGAATAGACTGGTCAAGCACACTTTGACAAGAACGGAAATAACACCGAGCTTTTGAAATGGAACGAATTAGTACTGACCTCTGCTTGCAAACAGAGAGTGCATCCTGCCAGCAGGACAGCACACTAGTTGCCAAAACTGGCACTAGGCAGAGTTTGCAGCAGTGCCTTTTGCTCATGCTGCTGATCTTACGAGTTTCTTTCTCAGGCCTTATAGTTTTGGCAATTCTGACCATTAGGAGTAAAATTTTCCATAGCTGGTCATCTTGGGTGGGGAAGGGGTCAAGATGTGACATGATCACGGATCTTAGACATGTCTTTTTGGGATGACTTAGTAAGAATGAAACCAAGGACTTTTTTTTTCCCCATTGTTCTTACAGAAGTCTGTAAATCTCTGCCTGGGCAGCCATGTGGAGTCTGTGAGGTATAGGGGGAGTTGGTTTTTCAGTTGTGGGCATCCTTAGCAAACTCTGCTGACCACAAGGCAATCAAAAGCATAATTTGCTTCCACATATGCCAGTGTAAGCTAATCAGAGAAGGATGGCAAGTATGATCAGGGCTTTAAAATAGCATGGCTACAAAGAGAGATCAAATTGGCAAGGACTCTTCGGTTTGGAAAAGAGACAACTGGTGTAGATATATAAAAATATAAATGGCATAAAAATAAGAAGTGATTGGGATTTGAGTGAAAACTTCTTCAGGAATGAAAGCAGCACACCCCACCCCCCCACTCTGAAGCACAAATGAGCAGAGGAAACCTCTGGCTCTGGAAGTCCTCAAACTGGAGTTTGCTGGAAGTGGGAGGATGTACCAGGGGAAGGATAACTTGGTATTTGTCCTGTTCTATTCCTGTTGTGACCAGTGCAGTGCTAGGCTGGGTAGCCCTTTCTGTATGGACCTTGCTATGATTTAAAAGGCAGCACATTTTTATAGCATCTCTTGCAAGTACAAATAGTGTTAGAAATAACTAGGCCAGTCTTCTCCATGTCCTTTTATGTACTGTCGGGATTTCAAACACACACATTTAAAGTATATTCTGCAGTACTCCTCCCTTATATACATTATAGGCGTCATGCTGTACAACTGCCATGACAGTAGTGTTTCTGCTCAAGCTCTGAGAGGAGTCTGCATTTCAAGGTGAATGTACCCACAGTCATACTACTTAAACTATTTCAATATAGGAAATGACATAATTAAAAGTTATTATCCCAGGTGTGGGAACAGGATAGAAATAGCCTGTATTATTAAATACTTCTGTTTTGTGAGAGTGAATTTTGTTAGGAATATTTGTAAACTGATTAGAGAGCTAATGATATAAAAACTATGCATAAAACATAAACAGTCTCTCATAAGAGTTTCCCGCATGCACAAAGGGCTCATAATCTGTTTCTCTCTGGCCTTGCTGTTGCATGGAAGGCTTACAATATATTAACCCTGAAATGACCTTTAATTAGGACAGGACTGGATTTCCTCTGTTACAGTGACATATCCTGTGGGTGATTAGTACCTGTCATTGAAAAATATCTCATCTATATATCTAAAGCCATTGGGTTTCCATGTGAACACTTTGCCTAAAAGTATCATTGCAGGGAGATCAGCCTGAGTAAGAAAACTGGAACTGCTCTCTTGCATTCCTCCTGAAATTCTCAGGAAGATGAGGAAGACTGTATTTTGCCAAGAGACTTTTACTATGGAGTTTTCAGATCTTTCTGTTGTTAATAAAATCAGTTGCCAGCAATTATTCAACTTGACAAACTTAAATTGCTGTTTTAATTCACTTCATTATCGTATACATTGCTATTGATATTTCTCTATAAATCTTCCCCACTGACTTTTTGTTTACAGTATCACAGGTTACAATGTCTTACCTGCTTCTTTCCCACGTTTCATTAAACTAAAACTAAAATAAAAATAAAGGTAAAGGTAAAAGTAAAATTAAAAATAAAAATAAGAATACATTGTTGCCCCACTGTGATCTCACGAGCAGACTCTGGTGACAATGTCAACTCCCTTATAAGAGGACACGTTCTCAATTCATGATACATCTTTTGCTCTCAGTTCTGCTGTCTGTGATATGTCTGCATTCAGCAGATGCAATGTGTAGGAGGTTTCAGAGTTTGTCACCTGCTGTCTACAGAATCAAGTGTTGCTTTACATCTCCTCTAGACTGTTTCTTTCCTAAACTCATCCATGTGTATGTGTGTCCATGAAAAATATGCAGCAAAACTGAGTTTGTGTCTGGGCACCCCTGGCAGCCATCCCACAGTGCCTCAGCTTCCAGAAAGCTGGATTCTCTCATGTTTCCAGAATATAGGAGATTTTCTAGGTACCTTTTAAAAATATTTTAAAATAATTTTTAAAACGTTTAAAATGTGAATGCCTGGGATACTTGCTGTTCTGCAAGTCTTTTGCCTTTACTGGACATTACACTTTTTCTCCATGCTATCTCTGAGTGCTGCACCCCACTTTCTGACTTTCACACTGCATTGCATATCCAGGAACTGGAGTGTCAGACCTTGTCCAGGGTCATCACAAACCCGGCATGGATAGGAAGCACTTACCAATGTAGAAGTGTGTGAGCCTCTGGAAGTAAGGGTGCAGGAGATGCAAGAATCTGTGAAAGCTTTATCTTTGGCAATAGATGAAACTGATGCTGGGCAATCACATTTGCGATGTCCACAGCTACAATTATAATCACTGTATAAGAATATTTGCCAATATTTCAATTAAATCACTAAAATTATAGTGAGATTTCAGTCTGTCGTCTGCTTTCAAACTACTCGGATTGTTCTTCAGACCCCAATTAGTTAATTCAAAGCCAGTTTCCTTCTAAGTTTATTCACAGCCCCAGGATCTTGGTTTCATCCCTTACTGAGTTGCTCCAAACTTTAAAAATTCCATCTGCCTTTGTCTGAAATGAACGGCTTCTTATTATGGAAAAGAATTTTGTTTAGTAACTCCAGCCACAGTTGTGGAGTTCCTTTTCATGAACGAAGCTCAGGCCGCTGGCACATCTATAAAATCTGCTGAGAAGGAGAAGGCAGAAAGCATGGAAGTGGCATGATGCCAAGAAGCTCATCTGTGGTCATGGCTATTCCTCTAGCATTCAGATCCAGCTGAAGCGGGATGCTAATGAACTAGTATTGTCTGCCATATGAACCTACAGCTTCTTCTAAGGTCTCCAGGTAGAGTTAGGCCAGTGCCTGAATGCCAGAGCAGCGCTGGTGAAGCTAGGTAAGAAATGAACAGTAAGTGCCCCTTTACTGCTGATGCATGCTGCTCTAGACTGGGTTATCTCACCTCTTGATTATGCCCTGTGGACAGCTAAAGGTAGTCAGAGACAGGAAGAGGGAAACAGAGGTAATCAGGGTAGGAAGAAAATAAGGAAAACACTGGAATAAGGAAAGGACTGATTCTTGTCCTCCTATCACTTTCTTCTTTTTCCCTTGCTTTTCGTAATAATTCCTTCCACAAAGGATTTCGCCATGTCCTTGTTTCTCTGCTGGCTCCACATGTCACCTCTCTGTAGAGCTATCTGACACCAACACAGGCACTTCAGTCTCCCTCCTGCTGGCTTTGCCTTAGGCAGAGCACAGGGGTGCTGCGAACAGGCAGCCTGGATCCAGCCCCAGAGCTCGACGACCACTTTGTGACACCCTCAGCTGGGCATGAAACATGGGGCAGAACCTGGGGTTTACATGCCTGATGGGGGTATGCATGAGACCCCATGAAGGATGCTGGACATGCAACGTAGCTGCTCTGAGCAGCTGGTGACACTGTGTCTGCTGCCAGTGCTGCCAGTGAGGAAGGTCCCTTGGGAAGAACAGCCTGGTGGGGGTATCCTCGGCATGGCAGGGTCTGAGTGATCCTGAAAGAATCCCCACTACCCATTGCACTTTCAACAAACACAGCGATGACAGCTGGAGCAAAGGCACAGCAACTCCAACTATACAGCCTGGATGCTTTGTTGAAGTAGAAGGCCTGGGGCAGGTGCTGCCATTACTACTGCCAGGGCATGAAAGCAGCTGTAGCCTTGGGGAATTTTTTAGCTAGGATCATATTTAACAAAGATACATTAATATGAGATTATTATTTTTCCCAGAGAAATAAAAGCTTTGAGGACTATAATGGGAAAGATACTGTTGTGTTTCCTGTTCCCCTTGTAACACTAAGGACTCAGTTTCTGAAATGTGCCTCTGCTGCTGTTTGGTCCTTATTGATGAACACCTTATGTAACATGTCACCAAGCTACTTTACCAGTTTGAGGACTGTCAGAAATTTTGTCAGAAACATATAGCTACTATTTTAACATAGCTATTAGTTTTACTGCTCTTTGCTGACAAAGGAAAAATAATTTCACAGCAGAGTTTTAGAATTATGTACTGAGAAAGATGGACTTGTCCCCAGATGTCTCACCCCGAATGTTTTCGTAGCAAATGTTGGTTATAGCCTGTACCTGTGTTAGATATTAACTGACTATATGGTTAAATAAATGGGTGAAAACAGAAGAACATTTGCTGAAAGCTGGCTTTAAATTTGCAGTGACGAAGATCTCCCACTAGCCTTTCTCTCTCTCATTTTTTTTTGGTATGCACCTCTAGTCAGTGCTGTTTGTTCAGACTCCTCAGCTCAGCAAGACAACTCAGACATACAACTTTTATAGTTGTGGGTACATCAATCAAAGCTGCTCTCGTGGCTCACTGCTGACCTGTCTCTTTATTGGCATTCATTTTATCAACTTGAGAATTCTGTGATGTGGATATTTACATGTGTCTTGTGGCTTTGAGGTGCCCAGGAGTATTTACAATGCACACAGATGCCCGTGTCCTTCAAGACGAGCAGCTGAAGGCCAGGTAGGGTATGTTAGGTCATCCCAATGTCACAAGTCACCTAAATGTGGGCAACTGGATCAAGCCCCTAAAATCTCACAAAATGGATTGTGCCCATGCTGTCTGTACTGTGTGGGGATGGAGCTTGGATGTATACTTGTTTCTGAGCTGATGTGCTCAAAGTGTTCACAGGTAGTACAGGTGTTCAGTGGGGCCAGGACTTGTTTGTAGTTAAAACAAAGATTACCTGAATCCATGAATCTCTGTCTATGTCTTGAAGGCACCTACACTTTGCATTTTACATTCAGTTTACATTGAAGGCACCAACTCCTGTCACTGCCAGAAATCTTCTCATGTTAAAATGTATGAATCCTCTCACCCTTGGACCAGCAATATGTGTCAGTAAGTTGCCAATTAACATGAAATTATTTTCTGTTTTGGTGTCCTTCCCTGGAATTTGCTACCAGAAATATAAAATTGCAATTATTTTTAAATTATATCATTTTTCCATGAAAGAAGATTTCCTTGGTTAAACAGGGCACAATTTCACAGAGTGCTGATAGCTGAGAATATTGCGTTGTGCTGGAAGTGATTTTGCAGACCTTTTCATTGCAAAACAGGTTAACCAAATCCATGGCAATGCTCTTCAGGCATTTATCTCAGTTATCCCTGTCCCTAACATGATGTTTCAAAGACCCATGTTTCTCCTACAAGGATCTGAGTGGGCTCTGTGGGTTTATAGGCTTCCTGTCCCTCAGCTGTGGAGGCAGAGCCTTGCTGTGCTTTGTGCTGTGGAAATAGGTGTCTAAGACCCGTCTCTTCAGCAGGCAGTGAGTGGGGCCATGGGGATGAGCTCTGCCCAGACACACAGCTTGGGAGCTGCTGGTCCTGCAAACCACCTCCAGGACCTGGGACTCCTCCATAGGCCATTTGACAAAGAAGGAAGAACTTTATTTTGAAAACAGGCAACAGACTGAAAGAGATTCAGGGGTGACAGTATTCCTTCCACCTCTCCCACCAACTAGTACTACCTAGCGCAGTGTGCCCCCATTTTAGATTATTGCTTTCTGGAAAGAATTTGGAAAAAAACATTGTCTGACTTGTACTGAAACCAAAATCTGAAAGACTGAATTTTTCAGTGAACTGGAAAGCCAGCTCTTCATCAAGATTTATTTGTTAAACTAATAAACTATCTTAGAAGTAGAGTGCAGATAATTTTTAGATGCATATAAGATTATCCAGTAATACAGATACTTATGGTCCTATTCTGTCACAGAGTCAGAATCTATTACTATAATTTTTTTGGTAAATGGCCTGAAAGGTGAGGTAAATTACATTAAAGCCTGTCCCCAGATTCAGCATACCTCTGTCTGAATTTAACATATTCTGTCTATGGTACTTCATCTCCCTTTTAAATTCAAGGGTAGCAAGAAGCTGAGTAATCATTAATACATGTCATATTCATTGTTCCAGCTAAACTGATGGTTTTACTGTAAGAGACTTGCCTGTTAGTATGACATTGTAGCCACACAAAAAATTATTCTGCTTCCTTCTTACTGTAATATCTCTTAGGCTTTCCTTATCTTTTGTTGCACTTCATTAAATCAGCTCCATCCCTGCATTAAATCAACCAGAGGCCAATCGTCAACAAGAGGAATTCTAGCCTTTGTTGTTAAAGCATATGGACCGTAATCTGTTAGCATTATTGTATTTGACAAATATAAATTTGTTAAATCAGAGGGCATGAGTCTTTGCCTTCCTAAACTGTCTTGTAGTCTCTTTCTTGCTGCTTTCCATTTCTTTCAACAGCAGTCAAATTATCCTTGACTTGCAGTAAAATATGGCATTTATTTGTCTAAAATAATAATCTACTCTCCAAATTACTTTTCATTCGAGATCATGAAGCACTTTACCTCATGGAGCTTACATGATCTCACTTTCACAGAGAAAGGAAAAAGGAGAACCAGAAAGGACCTTGAGAACTGATTATTTAACTTGCCCCCAAAGTCTTCTGTTTTCACACAGAACTACAGTAATGTAGTGAGAATAGTGCCACATCATTCAGTCAATTTTGTCTCTGCTTTTATTTTCCTCCTAGTGATATTTTGAAATGCAGTCATTAGCCATACATGGTTACATCAGCTTAAACTAAAGTTATTCTTAATCAGTTGATTTGGATGATAAGATTTCAGCTACAATTTTGCCCCTAGGTAGTTGGGGTAGAACGAATAACAGAAATGCAATTACAGCTTGCTTTTCATTCTGCCCTTTGGAAGAAATTGCTATCCCTTTGACTAAAATTTGCTCTCATTAACACACCAAGCTTGTTTGCCATACCCAGTGGGATCATGGGGAGCATGGGTAAAAGCAGAATTTGGTTTGTAACATTCTCAGCAGCTTTTCGACAAATATTTAAGACAAGATACATAGCTGTTCCTGGTCTCATCAACAAGAATGGCAGAAAAGCCTTCAGACAGTATATTGCTTCAGACTACCTCTGCAGTCCTCCTGCCTGAAATGTGCAGAGCTCCACCTGTTGTGTTTGCAAAGCCAGGGCTGAAAAAATACATCTTTTAGCATTAACTTTTTACTGCTTATTTGGTTTTATGCTACAGCTGTAAACTCTGTTGTTGTTTTATTTGCTGATCTGTTCTATTAAGTGCCTTCTGATGAACAACCAGAAGCGTGTAATAAAAACCATCCACAGTATGGTGATGACTTCTTTCTCTCAGTCACAGATCTTAAACTAGTCCCCAGTGTGCTGCTATACACAACCCTGCCTTTTTTCAAATACTTGTTACTGAAATGTTCATCTGGGTCCTGGCTGGCATTTTTGGCTTAATTGGCATTGTGTTGGTATTAAAGGAGACCCTCTTCTGGGAATCTCTTTCTGGTTCATTTGTAATTTCTTCTACACCATACTCCACTGGATAGATCCTCACTGGAGTAAATATCATAGTCAGATAAATGCATGAAAGGATGAAACAATTTGCATTTAGTAGGAATCTGCCCTTTATCCAATAGCAGCAGATGTTGAAGTTCTGATTTTATTTTTCCTCATTCAGCACCTGTGTACCACATACAGTGTTTTATTACACAATCAAGGCCCATTTAGTTATAACTCTACCCCTTGCTGCAGAATTATCTGCTATAATGTACTATGCAGTCAAATTTTAAATGCTGGAGTTTTTCTATGACTTCCATGGAAACTCCTACCTGGTGTAATATAAGAGGACCCGGTGTCTCCCCTCACTTTACACTAGTCAAGGCAAAACCACAGAGGTGACCGTTCATCCCTTAGGCAATGTTGTCTTGGTGTCTGGGTGTTAGAGAGTGCATTCAACCAGGCTGCCCAAACACCTGCTGCTCCATGTGATATGGTCTTCTAGGAAAGGAGTCATATTTTCATGATATACTGTGAGTGAGGTGAAGTGTTGTACAGGACTTCAACGGGGCAGTGTTTAGGTTTCTTGAAGATTGCTTTGTCTCTCCTACCATTGACAGCACAGTAGGCAATGCCTTCCTTGACACTCCCAGGTAATGCATACCTCTTGCCAGTGCTGAACATGCCCATAAAGAGGCCATTAATGTTGGACAAAATCTATTAGGGAAGAGAACTGAAGATGCAGAAACCACTTGTGAGAATTTTCACCAGGAGGTGTTAAAAGTAGTCAGTGGAATTTAAATGCCAGACTTTAAGTGCCCAGAATTTACAAGGGTTTCAAATTTTGATGAAAACTTAGTGGCTGATGTAAATGATCCATTTCTGTTACTGCACCTTCACAAGATTGACCCTGCTTTCCAGTTCATACTTTATTTCAACTAAATATTGGGATAATGAATGAGATGGTACTCTATCACAGTCCAAAATAATCTTATATCATGTTTGTGGTGTATGCAGTTAGCTCTTAGCCTATACTTTTTGCTACATTTTCAGAAACTTTGAGAAGCCTCCAATGGTCTGTAATCTAAATATCAAATGATGACATTTAAAGTTTGGAAGAAAAAGAAGTATACTGCTGCCTGCCATAAAGGTCCATTAATTACCCTCTTTCACATTTAATAGCTCTTTATTCCCTGTAAGACACTCCCAAGGCTGGATCCAGGCTTACCATTACTTAAGCATGGAATTTGAACCATCATCACTTATGCACATACTTCATAACAAGAAGTTATTCCCTGATTATTTCTTCCTAACTACTTTCCTTTACACAGTAGCAAAATATAATGCTGTATTTGTCAGCCTCATGTGTTTTTAGGACATTACAGTGCTCTGGTGTAAGTTTTTCTGAAAACAACTTCGGAAAACTGATGAAAAGTCATTTTGCTTATGTAGCAACTACTGGTAGCAGTAGCCAGGTCCTTTTTGTTGTGACCTCAAAGCATCCTAAAATATGTAATGCAATTACAGCTTTTTAGAACTGATTCCTTTTCTCTAAATTTAATGTTAGCACTAAATAAAATTAATCTTCTTTAACATTTCAGTATTGCAACATCTGGATCAGTTTTCATTTATATGTTCGCATCAGTTATATTAACTAATTTGCTGCACTAAACAATGAAAAGAGTTGTATATCAGAAACTTTCTATCATTAATAAATACCTTTCACCATAACCGATTCCTTCATCATAACATAAGTCTATTTCAGAATTAGTGGCTCAGGTCTGAGTTGGGACCTGCTTCTTTTCTTCTGTAAACAAAAAGCATTTGATTTTAATTATTTCTACCAGTGTACCTTTGTTCATACATTTGCAAAACAATATCCACTAGTAAGGATGATACTATTAGTTTTATTTCTTGAAAATACCGGGCATATATCTATATCATGCAACCCAGAAGTTTTGAGCTTGGCATACTTGCATTGTTCCCAGAAGTAATGTCACACCAAACAAGGAGAATAGGGGAAGAATGGGAGCCAGACCAAAAGCAGGATTGTGCATTAACACGGTAATAACACAACTAAAGTGGCTAGGCTTCCTTCAGACTCAAGCCTAAATCAACAGTGACTCTCACACCTCTACTGGTTTGAGCATCCCTGTGTTGGAGCTGGCTTTAAAAACAGAGCACTCTACAATTGCTTCTCATCTGTGGCTATTAAACAGAGAGACTGTAGGCAGATTTTTAAGTTCTTTGAGTTCTTAGTTCTCTTACAAACTGTACATTTGAGGAAAGAAAAATAAATTTAGACTCAAATTAGTGATTGAAAAGCCTTCTAAGTGATCTTAATCACTTTTTCCCCCCTTCATCAGTCTGACAAAAAACCCCAAGAATTGGCTTTTCTCCTCTCTGAAGTTCTAATATATTTCAATTTACGAATATTTCAAAATCCTTCCACTTTTCACCCAAATGGGAATGCCTGTTCAGAGCTGACTTTAACTTTCTTTCTGCATTTGTGTGTGTTTTAAGCCTACAAAGTTGATGATAGAAAGATCTGTTGCTTGCTACTGTCATCTCAGTGGATGTTCTTACTCTCTCACAGCACCGCTGTCCTGTTACCAATTCCTCTTTGGTTTCTCTGAAGTAAAAGAAAATCCACCTATTCTTGCTTTTGAATATCAGCTGTAATTCTGTAATTGGTTCAGAGCAACATGAAACCTGTTGCTGTAAGAATAGCAGCACTGTAAGAAATATTTGTTTGTATATTACATCCACCACCACGTCCTTAACAGGTTAAGCACTAAAGAGGATCCAACGCACTCTGCTTCCCAGCTAATAACTCCTAGGAACTCTGTGGTATGTTTTGTCCTCAGCATTATGGTTACTGCAACCACACATAGCACAGGTCTTCAGGTCCTCTATCCATCTTGTCAGCTCTGCCTGTTTCAACCAGGGAATGGGAAGAACTTTGAACATATGATGGCCAATAGAAATCATAAGATACAGGATTTTCCCATTTTTTAGGAACTCACTTCATACCATTGGAGTCCCTACATTTTGCTCATGGCTACTAGTGTGAACCTGAGGGGTTGCTTTTACAAGCCAAGTTCAGAGGTGCAGATGGAAACACAAAACCCTTGTGGTGTTGATTGAAAGGGACTTCAGTGGTCATTTTGTCCCTCCTCCCACTCAAAGTAAGACTGTCACCAACACTAGACCAGGGCAGTAGAGCCTGTAATGAGGATCCACCACCACTGTGGATAACATGCTTCGGTGCTGTACCCACCCACCAGTGAAAAAGTTTTCCTTAAAGTAGAAGATGAACCTCTCAAGCCACAATGTGTGGCTGTCACTCCTTGTATATGTATGACATATATCATGACCAAGAAGAGTTTGACTCTGTCCCCTTCATAATTCCCATGTGCACGTTTGCAGACTGCTGTAGACCACCTCTTTACCAGACTAAACAAGCCCACGTCTCTCAACATTTTCTCACAGGCCATGTGCTCCTGATCACTGGCTCTCTTAGCAGTCCTCCAATGGACCCAAAAGTCAGAATCCTGAAGTCCTGATTTAAAACTGCTGTGTCTGTGGTTCCATGTTAATAAAGTTTGTAAATCAGGCATTACAATATCTTACATGTAAGTCCACAGCGTGCCAGTGTGATGCAAAGCACTTAGGTATGTGCCCAGACTCAACAGAGAGATAAGGGCACCCCTGAAGGTCTCTTGATAATTAACAAGAGTGGAGCATTTACTTGTCTCTGCTGACTGTACTGGGAGCCTTCATATTTCAGTGGAGCAATTCAGCACTCTTTCTTTCACATTAAGCAGGGAGCTGTCTGGAGCTAGCTAATGGGAGATCATGCACGGGACCGCACCAGAAAAGGCATCTGACTCAGACGTGCACAGCAGCTGCCTTGCATCCCCTGGGGAGCTGGGACACAAGGTCAGCCTCAGAGACTAGGTGTCTGACTGGAGAGGAGGTGCATGGCTCAGTCCTGCTCAGCACAGAGGTTTCAGATGTAGCTAGCATTCCAATTGGATGACTAACAGGTGCAAAAATCCCCACAGTTCCAATTTATTTTATTATTTTTTTTTTTTTTTTAGTAAAGCTGATGAAATTTCTTAGCAAACCTATGAAGTATAACTGGCCAAGACTTTGAGGCTAACTGCTTATATTATAGATTCACAAAGCCATATTCTTATCCTCAACATTTCTGTCCTAATTGTGAAATGAAGACAGCTTCTGAGCTTCTGAGCTTCTGCTTTGTTTGGTGTTTTGGGGTATTTTTCACACAGTGTTGGAAAATGCTGGTAATGTTCAGGCAGTCACATTTCCCTCTTTTTCATCAGTTGAATAATATTCTGTTTTGCAGGTATTGGACACTGGAATCAATAATTTGATATTCTCCTGAAGAGGTGCAAACTAGACAAAAATGAAATTGCAGCCATCCAAAAATAAAAGGTAGGCTTTATTCAAATAAAACTGGTCTCCTCCAGCTTCACTTAAGCTAGATGATCCTTCAGTTTCTTTACTGGTGGTGTATCCCTTAGGACAAACCATTATTCCATGCATTTTTAAATAGAAAAAATATTTTATTTATTTTCGATAAGATGCAAACAGCTAAAAACCTATTATTCCAATTGTTTTTGAGTAATTAATTTAAATATTTTTAAGGTGAAAGTCCAATCCCTTTACTTATGCTGCATAGTAAATTGCAGTGCAAATAGGAGATTACAGGTATATTATACAGAGAAAAAAAGATGGGGGCTGAAAAGATTGCAGGAAAGTTTGGAATTGGAGGTAATTTAATATATATGCTCCATAAACCACATAATCTTTATTATGAATTTGTAATATGTACACAGGCTGTGAAAAGAGTAAGAGATGTTTTCAGAAATATATTTAAAACTTACATTGTTTCACTACTCATTGCCTAAATTAAACCATGTAATGGAATTTTTGCTTTCCAGAATGGGATATATATTTTCATCTATCATTGGCCCATGAAAGATTTCCTTTTCTTGGTGCCTTGTGTACTGATACTCACCTTAAAGTTATGAGAAGGATTGTAGAGTATAATATTAGCCTACATATGTAGCATAAATAATCTCATAAAAAGTGAAAGCCTAAAGTGGTAACAACTGAAGAGAGGTATTTCAATATCGAAAGCTGCAGAAGTTAGTTATGATTTAACTACTTTACAAATATTCTCATCTACACAAATGTTTCTTTCTAGGTGTTTAAAGTATGTCCTGTTGCTGCAAGCAAAATTTACATATTTTGAACTTCAAACAAAATATTGTGGAGCTATATTCTATGAGATCTTATCTAGGCCAGGCAAAGTGAAGCAATTAAGGGTGTCTGGTTTGAGAAATCTTCAATGTCATCTGAAGCTTGAGCTCTCCCTGCTCCTGGGCCATATGGAGATCTGGTTGTATCTGCACTGTCATGTACACGGTTCTGGAAGAGCCTCTCTGAAGGGACTACTTTTTTTCCATTCTCTAACAAGTTCCATATTACTTCATATGTTTCTTAAATTTTTCTGTCTCAGCCTTAAAAGTAGGTGTTTTTAGTCCTGCATTGCTCCCATAAAAATTCTTAGTCAGATCCTCGGTGTTGTAATGCTTAACTTTTTTTTTTCTAATTTCCACCTTAAATTTATTCATAGCCAATTTATACCCATTTGTTCTTCTGTCAGCATGGCCTTTAGCTTAAACAGTTGTTTTCCCTGCCTGATATTTACATCCCTGAAATGCTTACAAAGAATGGGAGCGAAGACAGATGGCTATCACTTAACCTGTAATTTGTATTAATTATAATAATTAATCAGGTTTTTTGGAGTTCAAGATGGTGTGATTGAGCAGTATTTGGTATCCAGCTAAAATTCCTTAGCAGAAAAGTTGATAGAAGATTTTAAGTTAGTAAATAAATCAGCAATCCTGGTAGTAAATGATTGCTAATAATTGTTGTTACTTAGCTGAACCAAAACAATTCTACCAAGAGAAAAGAGTGATACATACAGCTGGTGTCTGTAGTACCTTACAGTCTCCCATAACGAAACCCAAATGGGCCACAGAGGCTGCTGATAAACAGTTACTGCTCTGGGGCGTTCTTTTATTTCTGGATTGTTTTAAGGGTACGCCTGCATTGCCATGTTGGTTTGGGTTCTGAAGTAAAAACCTCCTGACTGTCCCCGTCATCGACACCTTGGCTCCCCAGGCAGAGCGGTTGTGGAGGGATGAACTGTAATCCCCTGGGACGAGGCAGAATGGAGCGGTGCGTGCCCGGGACACAGCTGGGGCAATCGTCTGCGGGGACTTTCAGTCCACAGCACCGGACCACAGCCAGTCCAAAGAAAAACCTCTCTGCTGGTCCTGTAGCATGGGTCTCAGGACAACACATATTGCTCCACTTCTGTCTTTAATAGCTGGGAATAACTTAACCACTGCTCTAATTTTACATATGTTTAATTAGATTTTCATTTTCCTTATTTAACCTTGCACTCTGCCTAATTTTGCTACTACTTTTAGCTGTTAAACATTGACCCTGTGTTACAAACATCAGCCTTTCCATGCTTAAGTGCTTTAAGCTGCTCTGCACAGAGACAGCCGGGCTCCAGCACACCACGAGTCTGGCTTTCACTGGTCATGCTGGCCCCATGCTGACTCTCTGCGGAGCTTCCCTGGTGTTTGTATCCAGCGTGGTATTGAGTTGCCTCTTCTAGATCTGCAGGGTTTGCAGGATTTATTGTCTCTATTTTATTTTGTGTGGAATCAAGTACAATTTTCTAAATATGGAAACAGCATTTTGCACCTATTTACACAGCATCATTAAGCAAATAAGAGGCAATAACTTGTGTTGTTCCCTGTCTACAGCTATTCTCCAGAGAGCTGGCCCAAGTATTTCACCTAGTCCTCAGCAACTTGAATAAACCACCCAAGGCTGATTGTACCTTCACTGTCCTTAAAACTTTTATAGCCATTTAGGTTAATCATTTTTACATCCTAGGTGTGTTGATTCATTCATTAAACTACTTCTGTGTTATGACATCCTTGTTTCAGAGACACTGCAGAATGTTTTTAACTTCTATTCATAAAATGTTCAGAAGGGAGACAGCAGACCACGGGATCATCATCTTCCCTCCCAGCTAGTGCTATCAGAGGGACATGGAATTCCTCTGTATGCCCTTTACAGCAGAGTTATATTCTGGTATCTGCCTGGGTTGGGAGTTTAATATTAATTTCTACTGTTGTAATGACCTGGGAATTGCTTGATTGTGAGAGATTAATCTCATTGTGACCTTGAAATTTGTAAAGTTTCATTTCTGAAGGAAGCTTTGTACCTACAAATTGTACACTCCGTTACTGAATGAAAAGTGCTCTTCCCTCACTCCATTTCTGTTCTCATTTCACTCAGCTTTAGTCTTATATGCAGTTTTCTGTGTAAAGATACACATAGTGCTACAGTTTAAGATACTGTAGTAATAGGCCCACTGTAGATATATTTTTGGGTAGTTCCACAGTAAAGAACTCAGTGCACCACTTCCTGAGGAAGCATGCAATAAATTATGAAGAGTTGCCATTCAGGCAGTACTGTTCATTCTAGGCACTGAGTCAGTTAGGGATATTGGAGGGGGAACTACAATGATTATGAAACCTGCAACTCTCTTCTGTCTGAATGCTTGTATGAGGACTGAACTTAGATTTTACATTTGAATGGCTCTCTTTGCAATGCTTTCATGTTTTTCTGAATGCAATTATCTTAAAAAAAAGGGGGGGGGGCGGGGGGAACAGAAAAAAAGAAAAAGAGAAAAAGAAATTTTCACATGGGATAATCCTGACCATGGATGAGGTATCAGCAAGGTTAACTTTGGCAGACCAAAAGAACCTTCTGTGATTTCCTAGTAGTTTGGCTGTCTGCAATGGAGGCACATTAGCTACAAAACTGTTGACAATCTTCTAGCACAGAAGAGAGTATGGATTTGAAAATGACAAGTTTAATTGCAAGTTTAGCAGCAGTTAATTACTTGTGTGTCTTTCCTCCCTGCTTCTGCCTATATTTTCTTCCACTTCTTCAGTTCCTACCTAGAGGTTTCTTTTCTTCTTCCCATCTCCATTTCCAGTTCCTGGCCAAATTTTTAGCTCCCTTTTCTTCTGGTTTCTGAGGGCTCTTTGTATGAGTTGAGTGGTTCCATCACCTCCTTGGGCCAAGGGGAAGGACTGGAATTTGGCTGAAGAAGGGGCAGTGGGGAACAGGTAGAGACTCCACCTCACCCAAGTGCATTATCAGCTAGGGGCTGATACTGAGGGACAGTCCTTGAGCCAGGGTGCCCTTGGGCTGAAGCACACTCACTCAGCATTCACAGAAAAGTCACAACCTGGTCAGCAAAGGGAAGTTGGAGGGATGAAGCATATTCAGGACATGGACTTCAGAGAAAGAATAATGCTCCACTGACTGTGATTTTTTTTTTTTTCTTCACGACCTTATGCATGGGTCTTTACATCTTCCTTTACATCCCCAAATCTGTAAAACATCCATTCTTAAAACTGAGGCAAGTCACCCTGTCCTACCTAACCTTGTCAGTTCAAAAGGTCTGGTAAAAAACTACTAAAATGTCAAAATCTTGCAGTGAAACTGCATTGATCAGAACAAGACTGACTTTATCCTCTAAGAAATGGCAACGTTTTGTGGGTGCTGACAGATCCATTCACTCTGAAACAGAAGATATCAATCTGGGTCTTTAAAGCTTGATAAAGCTGTAATCAGGTGAAAATATTAAGACATGAGTCTACCTGTTGTACCTGTGTCTGGCTAAAAAAAGCCCCCTACTAATTATAAGGCTAATTATCAGGTATTTGAAATGCATATTTTAAAGCATGCAGGACTAGAGAAGTCCACTGTATCTTAAGAGAAGCAGAACATTTTACCTGAGCTTGTAACTATGAAAATAATGTATTTGTGAAAGTGGCTTTTAAATCAAAAGGTTTTTGAAGTGAGGAACCATTTGTGTTGTCTGTGTTGTCCATTATGACAACAGAAGCTTCAGTTTTTGAGACTCGCTTGCGTTCAGGGAAAAGTTCTCAAAATCCATCGAATACATGCCATTTTGGCAATGCAAGGTGAAATAAATGGGAAGAGGTGGTGTGAGGAAGCTGAGCTGCAGAGAAAGCTTAGTTCTACAGCAAGTGTACGCTAGGATACTTCTGTCAGGAAGATATAGTCAAAATGTGTGACTCTGAGCAGGAACAGTGGAGGGAGAAACAAAGTCTGCAAAGTCTAGTGTATATCTCATAGGTTAGAAATCAAGACTCTGAAAGGCTACTTAGCTTTTTTTTTCCTTTGCCTTTATTTTTTCTTTCATTAGATGATGAAGGAATCAGATTCAAAATATTGCTCATGAGGATTTATGTATGACAGGCTATGTAGCCTCTCTGGCACTCTGGAAGTATATTCTGCTGTCATCTTTATTTATGTGACCAAGAGTAGATCTGCCTGAAATGGTTGGATTCACCAAAATGCTTGCCTGAGAGGGAAGAAGGAACAGAAAAGTAGTTTAGAAAAGCACTTCAAGGGCCAAGTCTGCCATTTGTGTTATTAATATGCAATGTGTGGTCTCTATGAGAAGCCTTTATCAAGACGGAAATCATAAACCGAATAAGACATAAGTACATTGGTATCTCTTCTAATATGTTGCCTATAAATTACTATAACAGTCCTGGATAAGTTGTAATCTGGCAAAAAAACAGTCAAGCCAGAAGGACTTGTAAGTCCTCTATAAGGTCTATGATAGGCATGTAAACTTGAGTAACTCCCATGGAGGGGAATGGAACTCAGGAAAGAGCTGGGGAGTTGGGAAGTGTGAATCATCGCAGCTGGAGTCAGTGCCATTCCTCAAGTTGTATTCCTGTTAAATGAAAGAAGAGAAAAGGAGGTAGAAGAGAAAACCAAGTGAGAGAAGAACAACACATTCTGTTCCCTTCAAAATCCCCAAAAGGGACCCAAGGTTAGATTTACCCAGACAAGGCAGTCAGAGGATGAAAAGGACCACTCTACCAGCTGCCAAGGAGGTTGCAGCTCTGTTCTGGAAGGAAGTATGCTGAGGCACGGCCCTCCACTCATGTAGCTGTGCAGTGTCTCTGGTTTTATGTGACAGCCTGGTGCCTTTGGGTTCATCTGAAGTTTTGCAAAGGTGGCCTGCCTTCTTAACTGTTTATGGTCCCATGAAAGAATATGTCATGTGATGCAACCTACTTTTATGACTATATTACACATACAGCTTGGAAGAAAATATGGCAGAAGCAGGCCAAGGGCCAGATAAACCAGGGTCACAGACAATATCCAACTTGTAGGCCAGACTTTCTCTGTCTTGTCTTATATACATCTGTATAAGGCTTAGCGCAGGGCAATTCAAGTCCCAGGTGAGACTAAATTATATCATCAAATAAATTAAGAATATCTTCACTGTTCGCTTATTCACTTTCAATTCTCTTAAGTGGTAAATGGGTGTTAGTGTTCAGAAAGAACTTCCCGTTTAAACTAACTGGAGTAGCTGAGCATACAAAGAAGAAAGATTCCTCACACTTCACTGCTTTTCTTCTGGCAGCGGTGTTTGTTTAAAGAGTAATCCAGAAAGGATTTGATTTTAGTTTAGTGGCAAATGCTTATCAGGTAACAGGTAGTCTCTGTTTTGGTGGCACGGTAGTCCTTCGTACTGAACCAAACAGTAATGTCTCACAGAGGTCCTT
This sequence comes from Haliaeetus albicilla, assembly GCF_947461875.1. Classification (NCBI taxonomy): domain Eukaryota; kingdom Metazoa; phylum Chordata; class Aves; order Accipitriformes; family Accipitridae; genus Haliaeetus; species Haliaeetus albicilla. The sequence goes on along the minus strand of NC_091502.1, from coordinate 12,213,184 downwards.
TCAGAGAGTTGAAAATTCACTGCCGGGTTTAGTCAGACTAAGTGCACAGAGTGGTAATGAGCAGAGCATCCTGTTTTGACAGGGATAATAATTAAACTGCCACAGTAGCAAAACCACAGGTTTCTCTGGGAAGTACTAGGTCATTCAGTCCCATAAAGAGTGGGCATGAAACCAAGGGATGGATAACATTTTCCAAAGTCTGACCACTTTCTAAAGATATCAAGGAAAGGAAAAAAATCCTAATGTAATAAACACGTTAAATACTTGTTTGTTGCACAATGGGAGGGGCAGATGTACTTTCCTAAGAAGTGGGGACTGTCCTGCTGACTTTGGCTTCTTGTACCTCCATGTGACGTTGGGAGTATGTCCCTTTCTGCATTTCGCTTTGATGTTCACTGGTAACACAGGCCATATGATTTTCCATTAGTGCATCGGCTGATCCTGTGGGAACGCCTTCAAAAGCTGGAAGCATTTGCCTGTTTTACTTTGGCAAAGCAAAAAAACATGAAAACAAGCTGATCTATAAGCAACTCATCAAACATTTTGCTTCCTGCATGCTAATTACATTTGTTTGATAGCAACGATCTATATAGGAAAGGGTGTGAATGAATGTGAATAATCAGGTAAGAATGCCACTGGATTTTTGATGTGAGATATTAATGTATTGAGAAAAATAAGTGAAGACTAACAAGAATTTTAACCTATATTTAGCTATGAAGCTGCCTGGGGACTGCCTCTGTGGCTGAGATCTCCTTTAGGAGTCTAAAATGCAGTTGTCTGAATGCAAAGTCACCTGCCAGGGTGGGTCCTTTCATAGTCAGTGAAGTAGGTTAGATTAACCATTTTTCAGATTTGCCTACATTAAATGTTTTGGTTAGAGTGAGATGAACCCTTCTTGGGGTGTCTCTTCTCTCTCTTGGCTGCAGAGACAGCACTGAGTGATGGGCTCAAACGGAGACATCTCCATTGAATGTACTGAATACTGGGTGAGGTTAATTCCCCACCATCCCCAATCTCCAGTCCTAACTCAGCACCAGACCATTTTTTCCCTTGTCTTCTTGCCCACCTTTCTATATATTCCACTGTGTAATGATTGATTATATTACAGCAGCTGCCAAAATTAGTTAGGAGCAATACACAGAGAAAAATCTTCTCCTAAAAAAATTACAGCTGAGGGGTAGATTGAAAGGATGGGACTTGTGTATGCATTTCAGGTTTCATATATTATTCTTTTGAAATTAATTAGACATTCATTATATATATTAACAGTTCTCAGTGTCTTCTCTGTTAGTGGCTATGAGCTAGCTTTCCCAACTGCAAGTCATTTTGCATAAAAATAAAACCTCTCCTATACAATTCATTATGGGAGATTACAGCCTTGTGTTTTAAACAATGTTCCTGTCTTTATTTGCTTCAGACATAAGGATGAGGATTTCTGAAACTCTGATTTGTGTTTAATACTGGGAAGTTTGGTTGAACAATGTTTTACTGAAAGTTTTGTTTGGAAAGTCTTTGAATATTAAAGTATACCAGAGGAAACCTTTTCTGGACGACAGAAGGCTATCAAATGCTTCTACAGTCCTGTGCAGGTACACTTGGAGAGAAAAGGACTCAGCCACTTTATTTTCCAGAGAAAATCTTTCACTATGAACAGCAAGTAAACACATTGTTTAGCAGACACTGGCTTCTCTGTTTAAGGTGTCTGACTGAGTGATACCGGTGTGGGGTATTGGCTTCAAAAACATAAAATAAGAGAGGAACTTTAATGAGAAAACCTTTGGGTGTGCACCTTTGGTGTCACATTTAAGTAGTTTAATATCTGTCTCTGAACAGCTTCTTTTTTCCCCCTTTTCTCCCACTTCATTCCTCCCTCCTTGTATGTTTGCCCATCTTCTCCCCTGTGCTGTTGTCTCCAAAGTTTCCAGACCTTTTTCTGTACAACCTCCTACCTTTGCAATAGCTGTCCTGTTCCTCACTGGCTAGCTTTCTGATCCTCCATGTATTTACTGCTCAGAATAGAGTTTCTCTATACTCCCACTTCTAATAAAGATTTTGCTCATTTTCTGCTTCATAGTGTTCATTCAATTCTGGCTTCTTAAGGCCTGGAGTTGTCTCTGGAGGGTGCACTCCCATCACCCAAAGGCTGGCTGGCACTGGGAGCTTTAGGAGTGATCTGACTGCAGCAGTAATGGGTACCCCATAGGTCTTCACAATCATGGACTTGGGACGAAGGTCTTAACCCAGAGCCACTTCAGCGGTCACTAAATTGTTTGCCCCAAGACACACAAGTTTCCCTTGACTCCAGCTTGGATGAGAGGATGAGCAGGAGCACAGCGTGGAGCAGGGTCGGACAGACTCTGACTCAGCTGTAGCTGGCTCAAGTCCTCATCCTTCCTGTTATTAGGGAACGAACTAATCTGACACAGCTCTTTTGGCAACTACTTTACACTGGTCTGCTGTGTGAGGTAATGGGATGGGAGGAAACCTCCAGTAGAGAGGTAAGGATGACTTACCTCCACATGGGACTTTGCAGGGGCAGGCAACCCACATAGCTCCTTGTGCTTCTTACACAGTTGTGCAATTGGACACACTTCACATAAAATAAGAGTTTTGATTTTTCTTCTTGAATGGTATAAGGCCTTTGCCTAGCCATATATTATTGTCATGCTCTACTTGTAACCAAACAGCCTCATTTTTGGATGATTGATGCAACAATAAAGTCTGAGGCAAAGTCAACAAGGACCACTTAGCAGAATGTGGCTTTGCAAACAGAGAGACAAGTAAGGTAATATCTGTCACATCACATAGGCTTCCTGCAGAAATTGGTCTCTGGACAATTGGTTTCATGGTCGTCCCGAGTGGACTTGTTTGGTTGATTGGTCTTAGCCCAAAGAAAGCGCCTATACTGAGAGCATAAACTGGATAATCGCTGAGAGTAGGGTCTCATATCTACCCTACTCCCAACAGTATAATACCACCAACCTTATTAACTCTGCCAAAAACCACTGACAAAATTTTAGGGTTTTTTTGTTTGCTTTTTAAAAATATTTTTTTATGCTGCATACCTCAAGAAGTCAGGTCCTGTGTCAATCAAGCTGCTCACTGCTCAAAACCTGGCTACGTGGCACCTTTACCACCTGTGTCCCAAATTGCTAACCTGCATAGTCCATGGTCCATTGAAGAATCTGTCTTCATTTACCAGCATCATGTTTTCAGTTTGTACTATATCTGTGGCAAAGAAAGTTTTCAATCTCAATTTTTCAGTAACCCCAACCACACAGCAAAATATGACTATATAGGGAAATAAACTGAAAAGAATTAAAGTTTTCTTATGGAAATAGGTTTTATGCAAAGATGGTGTGGTGGTTTGATCTTGGCTGGCTGTCAGGTGCCCACCAAGCTGCTCTCTCACTCCCCCTCCTCCGTGGGCCAGGGGGAGAAAATAAGATGAAGAAATCATGGGCCAAGATAAAGGCAATTTAATAAAGAAAAGCAAAGGTTGTGTGCAGAGGCAAAGGAAAACAAAAAGATTTATTTTCTACTTCCCATCAGCAGGGGATGTCCAGACATTTCCTGGGAAGCAAAGCCTCAATATGTGTAGCGGTTGCTTTGGGAGACAAACGCCTTAATAACGAATGTCCCCCTCCTCCTCCTTTCTCTTAGCTTTTATTGCTGAGTGCAACATCATGTAGTATGTGATATCCCTTTCGTCAGCTGGGGTCAGCTGTGCCAATCGTGTCCCCTCCCAGCCTTTTGCCCACCCCATCCTACTGGCCTTTGTTGGGGTGGGGGCTGGGGAGAGAGCATTGATGCTGTGTGAGCAGTGCTCAGCAGTAGCCAAAATACTGGTGTGTTATCAACACCTTCCAGCTACAAAGCACAGCACTATGACGGCTCCTATGGGGAATGTTAACTCCATCCCAGCCAGACCCAATGCAAATGGATCTACAAATAACTTTTTTTCCCAAATAATGATAATTTCTCATGGAGACATCTTGGACTGTAGTGAACATGATGAACACAACATTGTAATTCTCATAAACTGGAATGCTACCTTACGTATGCTTAAGAGAGATTTTATGCACCTGAAAATCACAGTACAGAGGAGAGATATTTATCTATTGTTTTCTCTCTGTAACAGAGATGTCTCTTTGCTCTGATGATAGTATTAGCAGACTTTGGGACAGGATGCCATTCCCAACCATGGAAACCCATCTGTTTTCAAGTGAGATACTCTAGGGTGTTGGAGACCTCTTCACAGGCCTGGCAGGTATGCTGCGGGCATAAAGTAGGGCATACAGGCATCACGTGGAGGCCACAGTACATTAGGGCAACTCAGATGGTGTTTAAGCCTATGTTTAGGCATTAGAAACAGTCTCCCAGTGTTTACAGATCCATTTCAAGTAAGGGAAATGACATTTATTTTCCGTAAGTACAAAGAATGGTGAAAATTTTTGAGTCAAGTGAAGCTTTTATCTATTAACAATCGCTCATTGACGTATGAAGTTACACCTTATTGCGCAGAATGTATCTTTTTATTATTTTTTGTTATCAATGCATTGGAAGTGCTGTGGCTTCCTGTCCCAGTGCATGTGCAGTATAATACAAACAAGAACGCCTATTGAGCATGACTGCTAAGGAAATCTGTGTTTGTAGTTTTGGGAAAAAAAGGTACTGTGCAAATCAAAAGAGCTGATATCCTGGGCAAGGAAATACACTGCACCAGGAGACTGCAGATTCAATTCTTGACTGCGCCTCTGGGGACGATGGTAAGACTTTGTGGAGGAGGGCAGAGCTGGCTGAAAGTTCTCTTTGCAATGTCTGGTTTCTGGTTTAGCTGTTGCCCAGGCTGGCCCTTAGCACAGGTCTGCACAGCCTGACTTCGCTCCATCCTCCTTGGCCGTTGCCAGCAGCTGCAGTGACGTGAGTACTTTCTGACATAGGGCTGCCCTGGCCTTGACTTTCTGTCTGATGTTAACAGCCAGAGCACAACATGGGAGATGTCGGGTTGGCGTCGAGCCGTGGGAGAAGTCCCTCAGCTCTTGGCTGCCCGCCAGCAACAAGCTGTTGTATTCTCTTGGCATGGTGAGACAGCCTCCGTGTCAGTGTATTCTCCATGGGATGAGTGGAGATATTTTACTGAATTCCTTCTTCTGACTTCATAGACTTTAATGGAACAATATGTCAGACATTTCAGTGAGTTAATTGCCTTCCTCATGAAAGCAAAGTACTTGCTTGTTGATAAAGAGAGCCATATCACACTAGCTTTTATAAAATGATAAATGGATTAAATTACAATTTTGGTAACTTCTTTTTGTCATGCAACGCACTATGGAACTGCTTGAGGAACAGTCAAGCCAGTACACTTATTTTCCCCAAAAATGCTACAAGAAATTGAAGGTTTCAGTTTGTTGAGGAATTGTGGGTTATTTTTTTAAGAAACGTTAAAAACTCTGTTACTGTATTCACAACATCTTTCAATATTGCATAACTTGAAAACATTAAAAAATATCTACAGGAATTAAGGGTATATTCTGCAAACTGTTTGTTTTTCTTCCTGCTTCAGTTTCATACATTTTGAAGGGAAAGGATTGAAGAAAGAAGGAGAGGATGAAATCTGAATTACAGAGGAAAAGCAAATTGTCCAAAATTAATCCTGTTACACTGAAAATCTTGATGAAGTCTAAGCTTCCTAGGTGGAGCCAAGAATTCATCATTAGTCTAATTAAAATCTGAACAGTCTAACTAAAGTTATTCTTAGTTCAGTTGCAATAGTGGTAACAGTGTTAACAATACAGTTAGGGCTGATGTATGCAAACTTTCTGGTACCTACCCATTTTCCCAGCTGTTCTGCTCACCCATCCTCTTCCTACCTCTTGCCACAGCCCCTCAAGAGGATGGTGGAGATTTTCAAGAAGGGATCAGTGTCCCAAGTTCTTTTCAGGGAGGAGTGTGACACTGGCATTCCTCAACCTGGGATCTGCTTGGATTCTTTTTACACACTATCTAAAGCAATATGCTTGCTTTCTTTATATCCAGTGATTCCCAATTTAATATTTTGTTTGCTTTTCTATTCTCTTTTATTATCCTTAAAAAATTTTCTTACTGACACACATAGTTGCATTTCCACAGTGCCCAGTAATTGACCACTACCGTTTGTGTTTACAGTCCTGGGGTTTTTGGTATCAGTCAGTTGCTATACTAAGATACATTTTTATTCTGGGATCATAGGCAGTTCACCCTATACAGAATAGCTACTTGTTATCATTACCCATTATTTAGCAGTAGGCATTGCACTGCACAATTGCACACGGCTAAACTAAATCTAAAACAATTTAGCATATAGCTATCTGACCTCTAGACAATTGCTGTCACAGCTGTGATGTACTAAAATCAACTCAAGTCAAGAGAATTGCAGACAAGTCTGGAGAACCTGTATTGTTGGGTTAATACAATGTCTGTGGCCTCTTACCAGTAATGGCAAACTCATTTTTACTCAGCTACAGGGCTCAAATTTTGGTAGGGAAGTTCATGTGAAGGTTTTCTGAAAGTCAAGGATTTTTCTGAGAGTACTAATTATGGAAATATTAAATGAGTCAAATGAGTAATACAAATACTTCATGAAAGAAACCTATAAACTTTGAAATTGTGTAAATATACAGAGTTTTAATAAGGTTATTCCTATAAATTTTAAATATTAAGAAACACTTATGGGTGGTCTGCTTATGAAGGCTTAATCTTGTCCAAGCTTCAGCTGTTAAGCCATAAGAAAGTAAGTATCTCATTACAACTGCAGATTGGAATTTTTATGGTCTAATCACTGACAGAAAACTTCATTATTATAAATGTGACAAGTGAATGTACTAATCATCTGCCTCTTGACAAAATAAATTTAACCTTTGACCTAAATTTTATCTTCAGTGGTTCTCTAGCCCACTTAATCTTATTTTGTTGTTTGTTCTAGATGTGTGAGCACAAATTCAACCCTTTACCACATATGGCCATTTCCTTTGAATCTTCTTCTCTTGGCATCTTTTTTCTTCTTTTTTGAGGAGGTGCTAGGATGTAATTTTGGCAGTTTATCTTAACTTGGCAGCCTTTTATAAAAATTCTAAGTGTATTAGCATTTCCACATGCTCTTCAGCATGCTTAATATACATTTTATGCTTTTTTGTATTAGTAGCAGTCTTTAACTCTTTAGTCTAATAGAATTTGGATTTCCTAGGTACTGATTAAGGTCTACAATGTGCTTAGTATTTGTACCCATTAGCATGAAAACCATAAAACAGTAAAAACTCTGCTAGAGTCATGGCATACCTAAAATAGTGGGCCTTAACTTGAGGAATTATTGCCAGTCTGGTGCTGCTGAGGCCAAAACGAATCCCCATGCAGGGCCACCTAGCCCATGACAGAGCCCGCCTTGCAGCCTCAAGATTCTGAATTGTTGGTTTTCAGGTGGATTTGGTTTCAAATATACACTTATAAAAATGTCAGTAGAGACAACATTGTTCTGAGGTCTCAGGAGCTTGTTTGTATGTAAATGCAGCACTGTTGCTTGAAAGGGTGTCAGGACATTACGTTTTAATGGATCTGTATTGTTCCAGTTCTCTTGTTTCTATGAGACCTGTGGGAACACTTTTTCAGAGTGTAATTGCTCTTAAGGTTTTATGAATTGTTTTAAAAGACCGTCAAGTATCCAGCACCAACACTTTTATACAACATGAGAAACTTCACTGAGCAAAGTTGCTTGTCCTGGTAAATGTTACTCACTCTTGTAAAAATGCTGTTCTGAGGCTGGCTGGTTGATCACTTTAGCAATAATTGCTTGACTATTCTTTGGTGGGGAGGGGGTATGAATGAAAAGGACATTCATGATGCTACTTGATTTCAGCTTCTTTTTTTTTTAATATCTCAATTACATTTGATCAGATAGGATGGAGCAGATTCTTGAAAGTTTTCAAAACGGGCTATTTATGGTACAATAAAATCTTCTGATATAGAATTGCAAAGGAGTACCTTCCTCTTCAAACTAGCAGCAGCCTAATCACCAACCAAGAAAAATTAGAAGTACTTTTTAGAGGAGCAGAATATGAATAACAAATCATATGCAATGATACAACAGATTGAAGACATTGAGGATCTGTGGTGATAAACATGAGAAAAGAATCAATGCAAAATTAAATAGAAATATATTAACATCGTAATAATTAAATGCCAGGCCTATGGGACATATGTTCTCCTGAATTTTATTAATAAAAACTAACTTATTTTTGTCATGAAATAAGGGGTTTTGTTTCTGCACCCTAAATTTCATCTCAAGACGTTGCCCTGCTTGCCTTCAAGAAAAAAAAAAACCAAAAAAACTGCCTTAGAAATTCAATTTTGCATTACCTGTCATAGTAAGTGCTTCAACTTGCCTGATGGCTCTGAGAAAGTGCTAAATCATTTATTTATATGGTAAAAACAATAAATGGCCTTGTTTAACATAAGATGTAATATATTAGTTTTATACGTTAGGTGGATAGTAAATCCAGCTAACATAACCAAAGAATGTCAGTGTTACACATGGTTCTGTAAGAGCTCTAGGAATGAAACATGGAAAAATGACACCATTTTTCTCAATTGCAGTTGGAGTCATATGTCAGTTCAGGGGAATGTTGTGTTAAAACCTTCCTGCTAACAGATGAAATAAACACAATCACTTAAGTATTAAATCACACAGCAGATGCTTGGTCGATCTGTCTGTGTTCTTTCCCCCACTTGCTCATACGTGCCCAACAATACAATAAGCAATAGTTAGGCTGAGCTATATTTTGAAATCAGCTTATCACTTCAACCTGTATTTACTCTGAGAAATGTGTTTTGAAATTCAGTAATTCAAGGAAAATCTGTATTTTTAATCCTATTCTTACAAGGAAAGGTCAATTTTCTAGGACAATAGCAGAATTTTTCCCTTGAAGTTTTCAGATGTGTCCTAAGTTAATAATAAAACAAAGCCATCTCCTTATTTAATACAGTTTGCAGAACTACAGCTCTCTAAAAGTGAAACTTGGAGCTAAACCATACTAAGGCTTGCATTTTTTTCCTAAGCTGAATAGTCATATTTGTTTTTTTTTAATGTTGTATGATAGCAATCTCAAAATTTAATGAACTCAAGAGTGTTCCTGCTTCTATTTTTGTGAAGAACTGGGAAACATCTTTATCTTCAAAGGGTCAACTGACCCTTTTACAAATTTTTAGCGTCACGCTTCTGGTATTAAATTTTCCAAAGCTCAGTATGATGTTTGCACTATGAAGGGAAGATCTTTATTTACATGTACTTTCAGTCTAGCTGTCTCCTATAATGAAAGAATTTCATTCATTTAGAGCTCTTAATTTGAAGTAAAAAGACCAGGCAGTAACTGAAAATTCAAAGTTTATTTTTTTTCTACCTTGTGGGGGAAAAAGAAGTTAGAAAGATTAGGGAGTTCTCATTGTAAAGATTGAAAGGTGATAGGGTTATATTTTCAAACTTATTTAGACATTCAAATATATAGTTAGCTGCCCAATTTGACTACATATTGTATATATGTATATATGCATATCTAAACATCTAACTATCTTGAAATTTTGGCCAAGGATGACTTTGGCCAAAACTTATTAAATTCTGTTAATTCTGATAATTGTGATTCAAGAACAGATATATGTGATACTCTAAACGTGTTTTCACATGACAGGTATTTCAGAAAAAAAAAAATTAAAAAAAGCGCAACAATTCTGTCTTGGTTGTTTTCAGTTCAGTTGCAATTTTCTGCTTAATACAGTCTGAGACAACTCTGAAATCAAATCATGAACAAGGAACGCATCATTCTTCAGTCTCTAAAAAGTCAATAGAAAAATCAAGTTTCTAACAATGTATGCCGACTTATACACTCTCTCAAATAAATATATATGAAGACAATATACCATTTTACTCAGCCAAAAATATCAAATATGCCATTAAGGTTACACTATATGGAAAATAAGTATATTATAGAGACTATGCTGAAGAGGCAACCTCTGATTAAAAGGATGGTTTAGATCAGTTGACCTGAGTCAGTTTTCCCTGGTGATAGAAAACAGCTTTTTATGATTACTTATAAATATTAAACATGACCTGATGTGTCATGCTTCTGTGTTTGGGGGAAAAAAATCAACACAATGCATTTAGTAGCATGTAGGGAAAAGTTGTACTGAACACCTTGGTGCAATTCTCACTTACTCACACTGAGGTTAAAGCTCTGACCATGCCTAGTACATGACTAGATTTTAAATGGTATTTTAGGATGGATATCTGGATTTTAGGGAGGTGGGGTTGTGTGATTCTGCAGCAAATCAAGTGTTGATAAAGGGGGCTAGTCTCAATGTAATTAGTATCTTTCATTCCAGTTTTAGCTGTTGGTACTACAGTGCTTGCAGGAGGAAAGTTTGTCTCCCTTCCTTGCTTCTTCTTCTTCACCTGATAGAAAATGACAATGCCATATGCTAGTAAAATATGCTAAGACACATTTCAATATGTTGAAAAATACATGAGACTTCAAGACTATTTCCAGATTCCATTAATATATTACAGTTTCATTGCATAGTAATAAGGGGCTGAACATTACATATGGAGGCCGGAGTTACTGTTTCTTAGAAAATAAGAAAAGGTGTGCCATTTGCTTAATACCTGTGTTGCTATTTCTGGAGAAAAACTTTGGCTGAAGATCTCCAACATGGAATACAACCTAACCTCATTGTAACGACCCTACAAACCTAGCTCAAAGGAAACCAACTAGAGTAATTAGAATGAGATTCAGCTCTTACCAAGGCTGACGTGCATATAATGACCATACTTGGTTTTGTCTCTCTGCAGGAAGTTTTTAGATCCATAGAGGGTGAAAATGTGCACATAAAATGCTTGTAGTGTTTTCTTTAAAAGCACCCCTTAATGGCTGATATGCTCCATAAGTTTCCACAAAGTTCTGAATATTGATGTTCAGTTCAGACTGGGACTTATTATGCTGAGCATGAACTTGCCAAATCCTGTTATAGTGAAAACCTTGAGATAATGTTTAATGGCATGAAGTGAGACTGCTGTAGTGAAGTTAAATGATATGTGCCTGAAGAAAATAAGTGATTTAGCAAGAATCTTGAAATCTTTAATCCTACACACAGTTTCTTAAAAGTGTGTTTACAGACAAAAATAGAGTTTTTCAGCTCTGAGAGAAAAAAATAAACAAAAGCAATATCAAAATGAAACAGCTATTTTTAGTTGGAGACATTTATTTTCTCCAAAAGGGAAAATCTGCAATGAGTCATTCCAGCAGCTGGTGCTAAAGCTGGGTTAGTCACATGCCTACAACCCTCTTAACATGGGTCCAAACACGAAAAGATTCCTAAAGGAACTAAAACCAGAAGTCTGTAAAATATACGAAGGTCCATGACAAGTAGGTATCATCTATTTGAGTCATCTCCATGCTATCATATTTTATACATGTGCCCATGTTTTAATCAGTGCTTCCTGCATCTGTATCTTTAGCTGAGCATTGTATCAAGATGAATTAAGGTTAGCTTACTAACAACAACTTTAACTAGCGCTTACACTTAGCAAGATGTATTATCGTGTAAACTGTATGTGTTGCTGATCCCAGCAAGTATGGCAGTGTCCATCTTTTCTGCACATCTTCAACATGCAGCAATTCTCTTCGGCAATATATTGCAAAGCCATTTTTCCTTTCCAGGTGTTGAAATTCACTTGGTCTTTTAATGAGCTCAGGAAACTGAAAATATTATGGATTGCTCCTTTGAAGTTCTTCCAGACTCCTCATAGAAGCTAAAAGAAGCAGGCTGATTGCAAAGAGCAAATAGTTGCTTACTGTGCATGGGTGGCTGAGAAGTCAAATCTCTGATGGTGAGTCAAATTCTGTCCTTCTAACTAAATGACTGTAATAAAGTACAGTTGTTGGATGCCAAGTGAGATTTTTACCCCTCTTCAATAGCTTTGCCAGCTCTTTTTGCATTTAACCTATGCTCAGTGCCTGGCCAGGAAAGATGAGGACTGTCATGATTTTTATCACTCTGCTCCAGGTTAAATGAAGTGGGGCAGCCTGATCCACAGCAGAGAGCCCTGAGTACTCTCATGTATGTCATGTGCGTGGCTGAGCTGGCAATGCTGGCATCTAAACACACCAACAGCCAGGGATTAGCTACATATAATTGCAAACTTAAGAAACTGAACAGTTGGTAATGTTTATTTAAAATGTTGAAATCATTGCAAATGATGATAGATCGCAGCCAAACAATGATGTGTGATGTCTCATTGACCCTGCTCCACAGGAAAAACATGAAATCATTGGGGAAATAATTTTAATTCTAGCAACAAGAGGAACAGCAGTCAGTCAGCCAGGCTATCAGTTAGGCAGTTTTTCGTTGTAAAGGAAAAAATAATAGCCAAGTATTTGTTATTTGCAATTGTTTCACCCCTTCAGTTCAGTAAATTTTGTTATTTTTTATTAGGAAGCGCTTATTAGAACAAGTCCAAAAGAACCTAGTTCATTACAGCTATGGAGGGGAGTGAAGCACTAAACAAAATGCATTCATATGTCAAAATGAAAGACAACTTCATCAGTATTTTTCTCCACTAGTCCATGCCCTGTCAATGCTTTATCTTATCCATATGAAAGTTTCGTTTAACTTGAAAAGTGTGATTATATTTTCTAGTAAAACAGGTAGAGAGACTTACATACACACATTTTTATTATAAACTGAGTCTGCTTGAATTCTGGTTATTGCCATTAATTTCTTCTGAGTGTACACAAATTTCAGCTGACCCGACTTTCCACAAGACCTTAATGTCTCTTTTTTTAATTAGCAAGCTCACTTACAAGTATCTAGATGCAGAAGAGCTGGTGAGATGATTAAATTCTGATACTGAAATAAGAATCACTGAAATAATTCTTTGCATACATTTTGGACACCATTCATATATTCTTTTTTATATAGAAATAAAGAAAGTGTGTTCTACCTTGCTACTGGGACAGTGTGCACATGCTCAGTTGCAGAAACTCACTTGACAGGTAGTAACTTGCTAAGACTTTAACAGATATTCATGAGTGATGTGTCAGAGTCCAAAACCTCTGACTGGCTCTTAGATTTGGCAGTGACAAAAACAGCAGTTCTGAGTTGGCTAGAAACCTGTCAAGCTTAGGCAAGTTGTTCTTCTGCACTATTTCTAAACTGTTTTCTTTCTCCCACCATATTTTTCCATTTCCTATCCAAACAATCATTGAATCATAGAATCACAGAATGGTTTGGGTTGGAAGGGACCTTAAAGATCATCTAGTTCCAACCCCCCTGCCATGGGCAGGGACACCTCCCACTAGACCAGGTTGCTCAAAGCCCCATCCAGCCTGGCCTTAAACACTTCCAGGGAGGGGGCATCCACAACTTCTCTAGGCAACCTGTGCCAGTGCCTCACCACCCTCACAGTGAAGAACTTCTTCCTTACATCTAATCTAAATCTACCCTCTTTCAGTTTAAAACCTTGTCCTAATGATACAGACCTGATTAAAAAGTCTGTCCCCATCTTTAAGTATAAGGTCTCCCTGGAGCCTTCTCTTCTCCAGGCTGAACAACCCCAACTCTCTCAGCCTGTCTTCACAGGAGAGCTGCTCCAGCCCTCTGATCATCTTCATGGCCATCCTCTGGACTTGCTCCAGCAGGTCCACGTCCTTCTTATGCTGAGGGCCCCAGAGCTGAACACAGTACTCAGGTAAACAAACACCACTCTAGTGAGGAAACTCCACTTTTTATATCATAATGCTATATTTCTACATCCCTGAAGCCTTCATTATCTTCAATAACACCTCCCAGGTTTATGTTAAGCTATTTGAGTACTGAGAAGAAGGTATTAGGAGTGTGTGTTGGTGATTGTCATTGGTCCTACTCTACCTAGGTAATAGGCTAAGATTTCTTACAGCACTGCAAATAATTGGCACGCATTAATATATAAGCATACCTTCTTTTCCTATATGTAACTTGGAAGTGCAATTCACCTTTGTTACGCTCTGCAGGTCATCTGTACAGGGAAAGTGTAGAATTGCTGTATCAACATACAGGTAATCTTGCGAGCCTTTTACGTGCAATCCTGCTGGTTCTTCATAACAGCTTTACACCATCTAATACTATTCAGCCAAAAGACAACCAGACTCCAGAATGTCTATGAAATCAAGAGTGGTATAACATAGTAGTATGATCTGTTAAACGACTGTAATAATAATAGTTTTCATAC